>NC_051157.2:203023206-203623206 GCF_013339745.2 Dermacentor silvarum | reverse complement strand
CGGGTTGGCAGGAGGCCCCGGCCGGGTGAAGTCCTGGTGGCTCGGGCCCGGAACCCGACGGCCGTCTTCAACCCCCGATTCGGTGGCCGACCTTCTCCTGGTGCCGCTTCTGGAACTCTTCCCCCCTCCGTCTGCCAGCGTGCCTCCTTTTTCTGCTGCTCTGGTCGATTCGTCGATTTCTCATTGGCTGTTCGAGGCTCCGTGTTCCTTTGTGATTGGATTGGCTTTCTTTTGTTGTTTTTCTTGTGCCGGGGGCGTGTTCACATGCTGGCCGCTCTTCCACGTTGTCGTCTTTAAGCCATCCCGGAATTCGCTTCGGCGCGCGCTCTCCTTGTCGTCTGCTCCTTGTAGTCTTAATCAACCGCACCGTGTCACGCACCACACATATCACAGTCTCCTACCACCGCACCGTATCGCGCACTACACATGACAGTGTCCTAATATGGGTAATATAAACATAATGCATAAACTGTTTTTGTAATATATGCATTTCTTGCATGTTACAAAACATCTTGGTAACTCCAGACTAGTGCGCGGAGGCTAAGTGTGAGTAATACAAAGAATTAAAAATAACTAATTTCACCTGTATCGAGAGAAGGTGTTTGAGGCGACCAAAAATTCCTATTATGCGAGCAATTTCATGGATTAGAAGGTTTACACGAGTATCCCAGGATATATTTGCAGAAAACGCCCACCACCTAGGCACATAATACAATGAACAAGTTCAATGCTACGACCCATCAAAACAATATCTACATGTGGGACGATTTCATGGTTCTAAAATCAATCGCCTTTGTTTTCCTCGCATTATTGTGTTTAGCATTAGGTCATGGCACCATGCTGCTTATTAATGCGAAAGCATTATATGTCCCATGAGGCGGCAAATACTGCCTTATCAAGCAATGGTACAAGTAAAAAGCGCCACATTTCTCAGGGAGGTTCCTGTAAACAAACGTAAATTAAATGCTTTGAAATAAAATTTGGTACATTTTGGTCTGGATGGGAATCGATCCCGGGCCGACAGGTTGCGAGACGAGCACGCTCACCCGACGCCACGGTGCCTGCATGTGCCTGGCTCACGAAGTAAGATAAACACATGGAGGAAGGAAAAAAAACTAGGAGGGAGCGTCAAGTGACAATCTTGAAGCCTAGTCATAAAAAATTTAGAGGAATGGGATGATGGGAAATAGGCCCTCACGTGATAGGCAAGCGGTAGATTTTACTGGGCTCGCTTCGGCGGCTTCGGTTTCGTCTGCTGCGGGGGTTTCGGAATATGCGCACATACTCGGCGTGGCAAACGCGCGCCGAGGTTAGCGAAGGAATTCGAAGTGTGTGAAGCAGTTGAGTCTCGCCGCCTAATCAGCAGACAGGCGCCAAGGCTGTTGCGAACGATGGCGTCGGTTGACCGGCATTGCACCCAACAACCCGGGAGGACCACCTCAAAGACGACTGGTTGCATTTCGATGTGGTTTCAGGGAAACGAGGGAACTTTTCGCCCTGCAAACGTGTGAAGGCAGCCAAGCCGCTCTTCCGACGACGATTCATTGCGTTTGACGACGTCTTCTGGGAAACAATGATGCCTTTCGCCCCCGCAAAAATGTGCAGGCGATTAAGCATGCGTACAGGGTCCGAAGCGAGTGTTTCCCTACGGGAAAAAAATTCGTCTCGTACTGTGCCCAAGGATGGACTGGCGAGCCGGAGACTCCGAACATATTTAGGGCCGTGCCTGCACGTAGTTAAGGTAGCGCAGTCGACACTGTTGCTCTGCTCAAAGTCTTCGCCCTCTTAGCAGACCGGCGAGAACTCCCGTCAGCAGTAGGCGCACCTGCGTGATGAAGTGTTGTGTGCCAGGATGCCCTAATCTAACAGAAAATCGGCACGATGGTCTGTCCTTCCATAGGTAAGCACAATGAGCGTTGCTTTTATTTACGAAAATGGAACTGCAATATTCGCGATCGTTAGTGACTACGTGCTCGTGTGAATTATAACTGACGAAATTGTGGTGCAATACTATTCGAGCCATTTTTTTTCAACTTAGTCATAATTGCCACTAAGTGTTAAACATTTATTTCTCCTTAAAGTACTTTTATCAGCTAGCGTACACTCATAAAAAGCCCACGATGTGAAACTATTTATTGTCGAAGAATTACATGTCCTGCTATAAAAATTATTATTGACTGAATTTTGTATGTATTTCTTGTGGCCGAAAACAATCAACATTACAATAAAACTAATGAATTGAAGAAACCATGAAAGATTAGTCTTCACATAACATACCAAGTTTTGCAATAGTCGCCAAGAACAATAATTTTGTAGAGAATATTCTGCTCGTAGTAACTCGGCCTGTGAGTGCAAAGTTCAAACATCATGTTGCAAAGTTCAATCACTCCCCATGTTGAGGCTAAATATCATTTTCTTTTTTTTTCAGAAGATATGATGTTGGTTGACATATTTTAAACAACAGCTAAATGACAGTTGAGGTGAAATAACGCAGTTTTACTTTAAATTACAGGAGTGAACATCATTTTCATTTATTTTATTGGTAGTATACCCTGAAGGCCTGGAGGCATTACAGAGGGGGCATTACATTACATTATGTATGTGTTACAGCTATATCTTTGATATTTTTGTGTGAAGCATGCACTGCAAAGTTACTACAGCTCCATTTTCCCCGAGATTCAATTAGCTGTATGTGTATTTTACAAGCACACTTAGATCAAAGATAGTTTTCTACACAAGGGGATGCGGTGTGTCGGGAAACCATGCACAGATCATGCGAGGTCTTTTGCATGACTCTGCAAAGGCTTTGTAAATGCATTCCACAGCAAATGTTATCGTTGGACCTTAAAAATATCTGGTGGGTTATTCTTTAACTACAGACGCTTGCAAAGGACAATGCCACAGAAATGAGTCAACCTTAAAGTGAAGCAGCTACATCCACGGGAACATAACAGCATCAAGTTGAGCCAGTAAGTTGATGCACAGCTGTATGCAGCCATAATGCATGTTTCCAGTTTGAGCATACCTTTTTCATGACTGTGGTAGATGTCCCCCACCATTCCTCAAGTGAAATATGCTTTTCTTATATTCAGGCAGGTCTTTCTCAAGCCACAATGGATATGGACATCTCTGAGGGCTTGTCTGATTGATGTGCTAGCAGAGGGTAGGACGGAGGTGGGCGTTCGGCGGCGACGGACGCACTTCGCCTCAGCTCCGCAGATTCCCCTTGGCTACTGCAGTCCATCACCACAGATCCCCGTAAGCTTGGTACCATCGTCTTCTGCAAGCCCAGGGCTCCATTCGGACACCACTTTCGTCGCGGTGGGACCATTTTTCTCCAATTCCGGGCCCTTTGGAGATTCTCCCAGCGTTCGGGGGCGCGTGGCCTAACAGCTGCGGCACGCCGACGAGCCTCGCCGGGCTTCTTCCCCGGCGATGGCGGCTTCAACCCCGGTTACGGGCTACGATCTCGCCTCACATCGAGTGGTTACCATGGATGTCACCCCGGCGGACCAGGATGTCCCTACCGAACATGAGTATCTTGAAGATATGATCCAACTTTGGCAACGCAAGCAAGTCCCCTCCCAAGACGCCCAAGCTCAAGGGGACGCCGGCTGCCTCGCAACCGGCGGTTGCGGGAATGCCGACACACCTTCTCCCAGGAGGTGCTCCCAACTCGTCTCCTCCTCAGGCGCCACGTAAGCCTGCTTGGCGGCCGCGACACACGCCCCGCATGGGACGTGACGACCTCATCGTTGTGCTCAAACCGCGTGCCTCATTTGACCTCAAGACGGTGCTCCCATCGGAACGCGCTGGTGACGCGGAGCGTGCCTTTCTGGGGGACTGCTCGGCTGCCGACCTCCACGTGTGGCCAGTGTGGGACCAAAATGTACTGGTGTGCAGCCTCACGTCGATCCCTATTGCTCAACGACTCCTTGGTGACATCATGCTACCCGTAGGGGACCAGCAGCTCCCGTTTCGGGGCCACGCCAAGGTGTCTGGGGACATCTGCCGCGGCGTCATCAACATCGACCCGGCTGCATCGTCCTCGAGCATCAAGCCGAATCTGGAGTGGCCGAAAGGCACTATCCTCGCGGCCCGCAAACTCGGGGACTCCAACGTGGCGGTTGTGACCTTCAAGGGCCCGAAGGTCCCGCGTTTCATCTTCTACCGCTGCCAGGTGGCCTACGTCCGCCTCTACAAGAAGACGGTTCCTGTATGTTCTTGCTGCGGCACCATTGGCCACAGGGCCACGGCTTGCCCCAGCCCCAAACCGGGCTTCTGCTCCCGCTGCGGCTCCCAGGTGCCTACCACGCCTGAGGGCCTTGCTCAACATGACTGCCAACCCCGCTGCATCCTGTGCACCGGGCCGCAACGAAACCGGGGCACGGGGCTGCCCCGGCAAGTACCGTAAGCCTATCAAGCCCTCCCAGCCAGTCTCCTCACACCCGGCCTCGCCACCACCTCGTACTCCCCATCAAGGCCACGCGCCCTTGACTCAACCCAAGTCCGGCTCCCGGTCCAAGGCCCCGCCACCGGCTACTCCGGAACACTTCCCGCCACTCGCGGCTCCACCTCAGATAAGTAGCTGGGCAGGGGTTGCCTCCAGGCCTCTCCCCTCCATTCCCTCCGCTGCCCCCACCCCGCTTGAACTTACTCTCCAGCGGCAGAACTCCGAGCTTCAGCGCCAGGTCGCTGCTCTGGCCAAGCAACTCGAGTCCCTTCGCTCCCAACACCTTCCCCCCCAAACCAAGTCGGCCCTTCCACTTGCCTCAGTGGCCATTTCCCCCCATCCCAACCCCAGTCCTTCTTCTCCCCCCGGGCCTCCCTCACAGGAGCACCCGCAAATTCGGGCAGTCGCCGCCGCGGTCTCGCAAGATCCCTCCTCGGCCCTTCCCCCAATTCAGGTCCCCCTGGATGATCTTCCTCCGATCGATGATCTTCCTCTTCCCATTCAAGACCATCTCACGGGTCTCGAACAACGCAGCCTTACCATGGAGCGTGCACTACGAGCCCTACCCGATCTGCTCATTCAACGCATCGGAGAGACCATCGTGCCAAAAATTACAGCTGAGGTTCTCAAGGCCGTCCAAATATGGGCGTGCTCTCAATTCAGGTTCAAAAAGTCGCGCTCGCGCTCGGCGTCTCCCAACGCCAGCCCGCGCCGCCGCAAACTCGCTGGGACCGCTAACACCCCCTTCAACCCGGTACTCATTCCTCCCTCTCCTGCTCCTCCAGTACCGGACCCGGTCCTGGTGCCGGCCCAGGCGATGGAGGACGACCCCTAAATCGTCTCTTTCACTATGGCGGTGCCCTCCTCGAGCTCCTCGCCTTCGTCACAATTCGAGCTCATCCAGTGGAACTGTCGCGGTTTCGGGAATAGGCAGAAGCGCTCTCACCTACTCCTCTTCCTTCAATCCCGGGGCTCTCTGCCGGCCGTCCTGGCTCTCCAGGGCTGGTCTCAATCCTTCTCTTTCTAGCTACTGTTCTACGACCAGCATCCTCGTCCACAAATCTTATACAGCGGTGCAAGTCGATCTCGATCTCACCCTCCAACACGATTACTCCATGGTTACGGTGCTCCCCTCGCAGCGCCGTGACCCCCCAATTCATGTTCTTAATGTTTATTGCCCTCCTCATCTTCCGCGCGTCACCTTCTCGGAACTCTTTTATCGCGCCCTTAACACCGCTGCTCGTGACCCCCTGGTCATGGTTGGGGAGTTCAATGCCCCCAGTCTGCACTGGGGCATTGAAGAAGGCCCAGTGCAGACTGAGAAGGGCACTATGAGAAGGCCCGGGGCCGTAAGCTCAAGGAGCTTATCTCCACGCTCGGTCTCACGTTGCTCACGGACCCGGTTTGTCCCACGCGGGGGGGCAACTCGGTTACTCGTGACACGTGTCCGGACCTCTCTCTCACCAAACATATTGTCACGTAGTAGTGACGCTGAAGAAAACAGTCTTAAAACTGTGTACGACGAAACTGGTTGTTTATTGGGCGAACCTGTGCCCACAAAAGCAAGGTACACTCAAAGCACAACGATAGCGGCGAACACAGTCGGCGATCGTCGAAAATCTCATCAGCGGCGAAACGCGTCAGCTTTTATACCTGAGTCATCAAAGGTTCTAGATTAATCCCTGATGCCCGCGTGTCTTCCAGAAAGTTCTAGACAATTCGCGTCAGTCATGCAATCAGATAACATAAGCGTCGGTGAAAACAAGCAATCGAAAGAAGCATCGATAACGTTCTAGAAACTTCCGATACAGGCGCGTCCTGCGCAGAGCGATAACGTTTAACACTTGTTAGCCGGTGGAAAGCGGCCACCGGTGAAAGATAAACATGTATATGTGTCAATACCCTCCCCTTAAAAAGCATCGGCCCGATGCTACAAACAAATGTGAAAGCGAAAACAAAACCACGCGTAATAAAGAAAAAAATAAAGTAACAAAGTACCTAACTTCGTCAGCGGGCGTAGAAAGGCTTAAGACGCACCACATGGATGACTTCGGGTCGTGCGCGGAGCCGCTGTGATTGCGAAATGCCGTCTGGCACGACCTCATAGTCCAGTGCGCCGATACGTCGGATGATCTTATATGGTCCGAAATAGCGACGTAAGAGTTTCTCGCTAAGTCCTCGTCGGCGTATCGGAGTCCAGACCCAAACATGGTCTCCGGGCTGGTACTCGACGTAGCGTCGTCGAAGATTGTAGTGTCGGCTGTCGGTTCTCTGCTGGTTCTTGATGCGCAGGCGGGCGAGCTGTCGACCTTCGTCGGCACGCTGCAAATATGTGGCAACGTCGAGATTTTCTTCGTCAGCGACGTCTGGTAGCATGGCGTCAAGCGTCGTTGCCGGGTTCCTTCCGTAGACCACGTTGAACGGCGCCATGTGCGTCGTTTCTTGCACGGCCGTGTTGTATGCGAAGGTCACGTACGGAAGGATGGCATCCCACGTCTTGTGTTCGACGTCGACGTACATTGCCAGCATGTCGGCGATGGTCTTGTTTAGGCGCTCGGTGAGGCCATTCGTCTGCGGGTGGTAGGCGGTGGTGCGGCGATGGCTTGTCTGGCTGTATCGCAGGATGGCTTGAGTTAGTTCAGCCGTGAAGGCCGTACCTCTGTCGGTGATGAGGACTTCCGGGGCACCGTGACGCAGGAGTATGTTCTCAACGAAGAATCGGGCTCCCTCGGCGGCACTGCCTTTGGGCAAGGCTTTTGTTTCGGCGTAGCGGGTGAGGTAGTCCGTAGCTACGATGATCCATTTATTCCCGGACGTCGACGTCGGAAAAGGCCCCAGTAAGTCCATCCCGATCTTCTGGAACGGTCGGCGAGGTGGCTCGATCGGCTGTAGAAGCCCGGCTGGCCTTGTCGGCGGTGTTTTGCGTCGCTGACAGTCTCGGCATGTCCTTACGTAATGAGCGACGTCAGCAGAGAGGCGAGGCCAGTAGTATTTTTCTTGTATCCTCGCGAGAGTGCGGGAAAAACCGAGATGTCCAGCCGTTGGGTCGTCATGGAGAGCTTGCAGAACCTCTGGACGCAATGCTGAGGGTACCACGAGGAGGTAGTTGGCTCGGAGAACCGAGAAGTTCTTTAGGAGAATGTCGTTTTGCAAGAAGAACGACGCCAATACTCGCCTGAACGCCTTCGGCACAATGACGGTCTTGCCTTCCTTGGCGCTGAGCCGTGCTCCCTCAAGGGCTGCAGAAGATAGCGCCAACCTTTCCCTTTCCCTCAAGAACCACTTATCATCTTGCCTTCTAATTATTCTACAAGGCTCCTTAGTTCCGGGTCGCCTCGCTGTTGTTCGGCGAATTCGTCGGCACTGATGGGTCCCAAGAAAGTGTCGTCATCCTGGTCGTCTTGTGGCGGCGGTTCGACGGGGGCGCGAGACAAACAACCGGCGTCAGCGTGCTTTCGCCCGGATTTGTAAACGACGGTGATGTCGAATGCTTGAAGTATCAGGCTCCATCGTGCGAGGCGACCTGAAGGATCCTTCAAGTTAGCTAGCCAACACAAGGCGTGGTGGTCGCTCACAACTTTAAAGGGCCTGCCATAGAGGTAGGGGCGAAACTTTGATGTAGCCCAAATGATGGCGAGGCACTCCTTTTTTGTTGTGGAATAATTTGCTTCCGCCTTCGATAGCGACCGGCTAGCGTAACTTACAACCCTTTCTAGTCCATCAGTCCTCTGCACAAGCACGGCGCCGAGTCCTATGCTGCTTGCGTCGGTGTGGACTTCGGTATCAGCGTTTTCGTCGAAATGCGCAAGTATTGGCGGCGATTGCAGGCGTCGCTTCAGTTCTTCAAATGCTTCGAGTTGCGGCGTCTCCCACTTGAACTCGACGTCAGCCTTCGTGAGATACGTCAGTGGCTCTGCGATCCGTGAAAAATCCTTGACGAAGCGCCTGTAATAGGCGCACAGTCCAAGAAATCTACGCACTGCCTTCTTGTCAGCGGGCAGAGGAAAGTTGGAGATGGCCGCAGTTTTCTGAGGGTCGGGGCGCACTCCAGACTTGTTGATGACGTGGCCCAAAAACAAGAGCTCCTCATATGCGAAGCGGCACTTTTCTGGCTTTAACGTGAGTCCGGAGGTTTTGATTGCTTGAAGAACTGTTTCAAGGCGCCGCAGGTGTTCTTCGAAGCTTGAGGCAAACACAACGACGTCGTCCAAATAGACGAGGCAAGTCTGCCACTTCAAGCCTGCCAGTACTGTATCCATGACGCGTTGGAAAGTTGCAGGTGCCGAGCAAAGACCAAACGGCATGACCTTGAACTCGAACAGTCCGTCTGGTGTTATAAAGGCCGTCTTCTCCCGGTCCCTCTCGTCGACTTCGATTTGCCAGTAGCCGGTTTTGAGGTCCATCGACGAAAAATACTTTGCGTTGTATAGTCGATCCAAGGCGTCGTCAATCCGTGGGAGGGGGTGTACGTCCTTCTTCGTGATCTTGTTGAGGCGACGATAATCGACGCAGAAACGTAGGGTTCCATCCTTCTTCTTCACTAACACCACGGGGGACGCCCACGGACTCTTGGACGGCTGGAAGATGTCGTCGCGTAGCATTTCGTCGACTTGTTGCCTTATGGCCTCGCGTTCGCGCGCCGAAACTCGGTACGGGCTCTGACGCAGTGGGCGGACATTTTCGTCGGTTATGATGCGGTGCTTGGCGACAGGGGTTTGTCGAACTTTTGACGACGACGAGAAGCAATCCTTGTATTGCAGGAGCAGAGCTTTTAGTTGTTCTTTCTTATCCCTAGGAAGGTTCTGATTGACGCCGAAAGTTGGTTCAGGTATTATAGTCGTCGTTGCGGGTGCACTGGAATCCGTGAAGGCGAAACACTGCTGGCTTGTACTATTTCGTCGATGTAGGCGACCGTGGTGTCTTTGTTAATGTGCTTGTATTCGGGGATGAAGTTCGTGAGCATCACCGTTGCTTTCTCTGCACGTAGCTCAGCTATGCCTCTAGCGACGCAAATTTCACGGTAGAGCAGTAAGTGATGATCGCCCTCGATGACGCCCTCCATGTCTGCAGGCACTTCGGTACCGACGGAAATCATTACGCTCGAGCGAGGCGGAACGGTGACTTGTTCTTCTAGCACATTCAAGGCATGGTAACTGATGTTTGTATCTGGTGGTATCGCGTTGTACGTTGAAAGCGTTATCGACTTGGACCTTAAGTTGATGACTGCACCGTGTTAGTTTAGAAAGTCCATGCCTAGGATGACATCCCTGGAGCAGTGCTGCAGGATTACGAAGCTCGCCGGGTAAGTGCGGTTGTTTACCGTGACTCTCGCTGTGCAGATTCCAGCCGGTGTTATTAGCTTCAACCCAGCCTGGAGGGATTTAGACAACAAAGACCCGCTTGTATCATACCACGAAATCCCAGCCTGGAGGGATTTAGACAACAAAGACCCGCTTGTATCATACCACGAAATCACTTCAAATCATAGGTTAGCACGAAGAATTTTTCCTCCTCCTCACCAAAACCTCAAGAAAGCACAGGCCGTCACTTACAGACAGTTGCAGACTAGGACGTACATCACACCAACAACACTAAGCAGGATCAATCCAGACTTTCCTACTGCATGCCCACACTGCGGACACGAATACAACAACTTCGAACACATGCTCTGGCTGTGCCCTGCCAACGCGGGCACGGACTTTCCTGACCAGTCCTCCTGGGACTCAGCGCTCAGAAGTACAGAGCTCATCGCTCAGCTCAAGGCTGTCCAGAGGGCCCGGGCCGTCGCCGAAGGACTATGTCTACCGGCCCCGACCTGGGTGGAGCCACCGGATAGATTGGCGGGGCCTCCGGCCCCGCTTTAATTCTTTCTTCTCAGGACCTAAATAAAGTTCGTACTCACTCACTTATTAGGTGGCCTCCCGCTGTCCGGATATCGGGTCCTTGCCAGGGCGTCTTCACCTTCTTTAACTTGGCGGCGAACGCGCCACTGAAGACGGAATAGTCGGCGCCAGTGTCGACGTGAGCGGTGACGTTATGACCATCGATGAGCACGTCTAGATCGGTACACCGGCGTCTGGCGTTGCGGTTAATTCGTGGCGTCGGATCACGGCTGCGTCGGCTTGCTCTGCTGCTGCTACGTGGCGTCGGAAGGTCTTCTTTCGACGGCGAAGTGCTGTCAAGGCTGTTGCTAGGCGGCGTGCTGATATCTCGTCGTGATGATTCTCGAATCATCGTCGTCGGTGGCGGCGGAGGATCTTCGTCATTGCGTCGTACAGCAACCGCACCTCCATCGGTTGCTGCTTTCAGTTTCCCGGGTAAGGGCTTTGAGATCGGTCCTGAGTGGGACCGTTGTACAGACGGCGATGCGGCGAGATGTAGCGGCCTGGTGACGGCGAGCGTGAGGATCGTCGAGGTTGCCACTGGGCTCCGGCGAGGTAGTCGGCGATGTCGCGCGGTCGTTCACGTCGATCGGGGCGCGGCGCGTTGACGGGGAACCCTCGTAGGCCCATCTCGCGGTATGGGCATCGGCGGTAGACATGGCCGGCTTCCCCGCAGTGATAGCAGAGCGGGCGGTGGTCGGGGGCGCGCCAAATGTCCGTCTTCCTCTGGTAGCTGTGCTGGGCGACGGGCGGGCGTGCTGGCGGCGGCGGCGGTGGACGACGAAACTGCGGCGTTACGGGGCCCTGGCGCGAGCGCGGAGGGGGGCCTTGACGACGGGCGACGGCGGCGTAGGTCAGCGCTTCCGGCTGGGGTTGCGGCGATTGTGGCTGCACATCCGTTGGCGATAGATGTCACGTGAGGCTGCGACCTGGGAAAGAGCTTATGGAGCTCCTCGCGAACGACCGCTCTGATGGTCTCGCGCAGGTCGTCGGCGCCTAGCGCTTGAGCGTCGGCGTAGTTGGTCAGGGCACGGCGGTTGTATTGCCTGACGCGCATTTCAAGCGTCTTCTCGATCGTTGTAGCCTCGGAAAGAAATTCGGCGACAGTCTTGGGCGGGTTGCGCATCAATCCGGCGAATAGTTGGTCTTTGACACCCCGCATCAAGAACCGAACTTTCTTCTCTTCAGACATGTCGGGGTCGGCGTGGCGGAAGAGGCGAGTCATCTCCTCCGTGAAGATCGCGATGTTCTCGTTCGGCAATTGCACTCTGGTTTCTAAGAGAACCTCTGCCCTCTCCTTTCGTACGACACTCGTGAAGGTCCTCACGAAGTTTTCACGAAAAAGGTCCCACGTAACCAGGGTCTCTCTGTTCTCAAACCAGGTCCGAGCAGCGTCATCCAACGAAAAATAGACATGGCGCAACTTGTCGTCGTCGCTCCATTTGTTGAACGTCGCGGTCCGCTCGTATGTCTCCAGCCAGGTTTCAGGGTCTTCAGCCGATGATCCACGGAAGGTCGGTGGCTCCCGAGGTTGCTGCAGCAGAATGGGGGACGCTGGTGCTGCCATTTTGGTCGTTGACTTGGCCTTGATTGCAGTGGTCTTTTCGGGAAGAAGTCCGAACTCCGGCACAAGTCCTTGCTGCCTACGGCTACCTCGCTGGTCCTTGGCGACGTTGGTCTCGTCCTCCGGTTTCGGGCTTGGGTCGCGGCTTTGCGGGGGCGTTCGGTGCATGAACGAACTAGCACCTCCACCAGATGTCACGTAGTAGTGACGCTGAAGAAAACAGTCTTAAAACTGTGTACGACGAAACTGGTTGTTTATTGGGCGAACCTGTGCCCACAAAAGCAAGGTACACTCAAAGCACAACGATAGCGGCGAACACAGTCGGCGATCGTCGAAAATCTCATCAGCGGCGAAACGCGTCGGCTTTTATACCTGAGTCATCGAAGGTTCTAGATTAATCCCTGATGCCCGCGTGTCTTCCAGAAAGTTCTGGACAATTCGCGTCAGTCATGCAATCAGAACATAAGCGTCGGTGAAAACAGGCAATGGAAAGAAGCATCGATAACGTTCTAGAAACTTCCGATACAGGTGCGTCCTGCGCCGAGCGATAACGTTTAACCTTTGTTAGCCGGTGGAAAGCGGCCACCGGTGAAAGATGAACATGTATACGTGTCAATATCCGGGACGCTACTTGGGAGAACCTCGAGGAGTCTCTTGGTAGCGACCACTGTCTGCTGCGAATCGCCTTCTCCACGCGGATAGTGCGCAAAACATGAGGTACGGCCCGCCTCACGGACTGGCCTGCTTTTCGAACCCAGCCTTTCCTTCCCCTGTCCTCCCCCGACGGGTACTCCGCCTGGGCCGCCCATGCCCTCTCGACTCAACGCTCTCACACCCGTGTCACACAGACAACTCAGGCTGCTCCCGCCGTGGACCCGCACCTTCTCCACGTTTGGGACGCTCGCCGCGGCCTCTTGCGCCGCTGGCGTCGCCACAAGTTGAATCGCAAGCTCAAAGCACGCATTTCTGCCCTCACAGAGGAAGCGGCTGCTTATGCTGCCCACCTCAGTTATACAAACTGGGTCGAAACCTGCACGAAGGCCGCATGTCAGATGGGTTCCAGGGGGACGTGGCGCCTCTTTCAGAGCCTTCTGGATCCCTCTTCCACGCCAGGGAAAACACAACGACAACTGCGCCGCGCTCTGCACGGGTTCCCTGGCACCTAGGCTCGCGCACAAGCTGCGCGACCGGTACCTCTCTCGCACGGTGGACCTGGTTGGGCCGGAGTTTCAGTACTCGGGCCGTCCCAACCCTGAGCTTGATGCTCCCTTCACGCTGCCTGACCTTCAGGCTGCGTTGGCCAAAATGAGACGGGGTACGGCCCCGGGTCGCGTGGTCACCCTGCTAGCTAACCTTCCCGACTCGGCCTATCTCTCCCTTCTTCACCTCATGAATTCTGTCTGGGATGGGTGCCCCCTCCCCACAGAATGGACCACCTCTCTCGTTATATTTATACCCAAACCTGGCAACCCCGTTCACATCCAGGCCCTCCGCCCCATTTCTCTCACCTCTTGTGTAGGGAAACTCATGGAAGCGATGGTTAGGGATCGCCTTTCCGCCTACCTGGAGCGGGAGGGGACCTTCGCGGACACAGTGTGCGGCTTCCGCCCGCATCTGTCCGCGCAAGACGTCCTCTTCTTCTTCTTTCTGGGGTTTTACGTGCCAAAACCAGTTCTGATTATGAGGCACGCCGTAGTGGCTCCTCCAGCTTCACCGCGACATTATTGATCCTACTACTATGCGCCACTACGACAAAGCCATTCTTGCGCTCGACCTGCGCGGCGCATTTGACAACGTCACACATAGTAGTATCCTCGCCAATCTCAACACGACACATTGCGGCTCGAAAGTGTTCGCATACATCCGCGCTTTCGTTTCTCACCGCTCTGCCTTCATCCGCGTCGATGACTCTGAACACGGGCCGTACCCCATGGACACGCGGGGCACACCTCAGAGAGTGGTTCTCTCTCCGCTCCTCTTTAATCTGGCCATGCTACGCCTTCTTCCTCTTCTGGCCCAGGTGGAGGGTATCCAACACGCACTTTACGCCGATGACATCACCGTCTGGACTAATTCTGGCAACCCCGCTCAAATCGAGCAGCGTCTCCAACAGGCTGCTTCTATAGTGGACACTTACGCCACGTCTTGTGGCCTGGAGAAATCTGCGGGCCACCTCTTGTGCGGCCCACCTCTTGTGGCCCGCAGAAATCGGCACTTCTTTCTCTTTCCTCTTTACCCCCACCCCGGCTCTCCTTGCCCACGGGTCCCATCCCCGTGGTCACCGAGCTCCGTGTTCTGGGACTTTTTATTTCGTCCTCTCATAACCCGGGCTCTACCCTTACCCGCCTCCGCCGTACTGGGGAGCAGGTGAGCCGCATGATTCGTCGGGTGTCTACGAAACGCGGCGGTCTGCGAGGGCGGGATGCCCTTCGTTTGGCCCAAGCGTTCGTCATCAGTCGGATCATGTACGCAGCCCCCTACCTCCGTCTCGGTCGCCACCACGAGGCCCAGCTGGATGCTCTCATCCGGTCTGTGCATAAGCGTGCGCTGGACCTCCCGGTGTCCACTTCAAACCGTCGTTTTGCGGCTTTGGGGGTGCACAACTCCTACTCGGAGCTTCGGGAGGCTCACCTCGTTAACCAACTTGGTCGCCTGTCTCAGACGTCTCCTGGGCGCCGTCTGCTTGCGCGCCTTGCTCTTCAACCTATTCTTCCTCCGGCGCCCCCCGATCGGATTCCCGACTCTTGGCGCCAGAAGCTAGAGCACTGCACGGGGCCGGGCCGGCCCGCGGGCCGGGCCGTCCGAAGCATTTGTCGGCGGGCTCGAGCCGGTCTTAAAGCCGCGGGCCCGGGCCGGGCTCGGGCTTGAGGCCGCGGGCCCGGGCCGGGCTCGGGCTTGAAGCCACGGGCCAGGGCCACACTCGGGCCCGCTCATTGAAGGGCCTAAGTAGGCCTTCGAGCACACGCGACCGTTATGCATTGCATGGTTCAATGCATTCTGTGCCAAGCTGAAGTGACACGTGCAAGATGACTGTCATCATCACCATCAGCCTATATTTATGTCCACTGCAGGACGAAGGCCTCTCCCTGCGATCTCCAATAAACCCTGTCTTGCGCTAGCTGATTCCAATTTGCGCCTGCGAATTTCCTAACTTCATCATCCCACCTAGTTTTCTGCCGTCCTAG
Source organism: Dermacentor silvarum (assembly GCF_013339745.2). NCBI lineage: Eukaryota > Metazoa > Arthropoda > Arachnida > Ixodida > Ixodidae > Dermacentor > Dermacentor silvarum. The sequence goes on along the minus strand of NC_051157.2, from coordinate 203,608,122 downwards.
ACTGCGCTTCCCTTCTCTTGGTATCCATTCTGTAGCTCTAATGGTTCATCGGTTATCCATCCTACGCATTACATGGCCTGCCCAGCTCCATTTCTTCCCCGTAATGTCAACTAGAATATCGGTTATCCCCGTTTGTTCTCAGATCCACACCACTATCTTGACTGTATATCTTATCAGATGACTATATCTTATCAGAGAAAATAGTAAAACTGATGAAGTTGTCATTTTTAACAGCGGAGCTGTTTCAGCTGGGCCTAATGTGTCCGCTGAATCCAAAAATGTGGGTCAATCCTGGCAGCAGTGCAGAAAGGGTCCGAGCGCAATGGCACATACACCTGTGAACTAGCGAAGCTGAGCCTGGATAATTCTATCTAAGAATGGTGGGAACTAATTGCCTATCGATAGGCAATTGATAGCCAATCAATAGCTAGTCGATAATCGATCAATAATGAATAAATTCCCGAAAATGCTGGGGATGACTTGGTAGTGCTTAGCCTAGCCAAAAAGCCAGGACTAGCTAGGTGCCCATCATCTCCGCTGTCTCTTTAGCATTGCGCTGCCAGTGCGAGCTACGCAAATTTTTTTTCTTTTCCGCAAAAACGAACATTGTTTCCGCGTAAGGAAAAATAAATTCTACAAAGAACCACTCCTCAAACCATTTCCATGTTACCGCTTTTGCGATCGCACTATTTCCAGTGTCGATACTATGGCATTATTTTAGCGCTAAGGCCAGTTACTTTTGTGCTTCAATGCATAAAACAGCGTTTTCCTCAAAAAGTTAACTGGAACACCCATGCATTTCGTCGGACACTTTGAAAATTAATATCTCGAAACTGGTTCAGTCCTGAGAATTCGTTCCAAGTGGATACGCCTTGCGAACTCGGCGGCTAGAATTCGTAGGTTGAAAGATGTGCCGTAAAATAATGAATTAAAAAGGTAATTTGCGTAATTATGTTAGATATTCATTTAGGCGTTTTGACCATCCATTAGGCCATCCATGTCAGAATTAGCTTGGAACTACATAAAACAATTAGCCTCCTTAGAGCGTCGTCGCAACAATGCGAACACAAGAAATCCTGAGATATGGTCAATTCCATACTTCAGAACTTTCTATAAGCATCAGTCGTTAATACATTACCTACCATTCACTTTGAACAGATACAAAAATGGCGGTAATTTCAGTAAGAGAGAACTCAGCTGACACTTTTGTCGCTTGTAATGTATCTGATGTGATTATTATTCAGCCTTTGTGTATGGTTCTGAGTAAATAATGCAAATCCTGTTTCGTTTTCTGGGCAAATGTTGATCTTGTAAAATTCAGTCTCATGCTATGTTGTATAGCTGGTGTTGCGTTGTTTTGTATAGCTAGTATTGTTATTGCAGTGTTGTTAAAATTCATTCTGTTAAAACTTTTTCCAATTCTGTTAACTCGCCGTGACGCAAACATTCTTTGTCTTTCCGTTCATAGCTATTTCGTCTATGAGGAATTCCAGCGATAGCTGGAAATATGTGAAATATTGTGCATGTGTGCACACTGTTTGCTGTACTATTGCCATGCCTGGTCTTTTGGGTCACGTCAAGCTACAAATGTAGCTTTTAGTCCAAAATGACCGTCCAGCATGTATACTGGACAATAAATTGATTTGATTTGATTGATTTCGTCGGACACTTTGAAAATTATTATCTCGAAACTAGTTTAGTCCTGAGATTTCGTTCCAAGCGGATACGCCTTGCGAACTCGGCGGCTATAATTCGTAGATTGAAATATGTGCCATAAAATCATTAATTAAAACGTTAGTTAGCGTAATTATGTTAATTCTTCAATTAGGCGTTTTGATTTCTCGTGGAAGTAATGGCCGCCTCATCGAGTAGTTTAGATCAAGGATTATAACTGCGCTATCTGCCACAGGCAATCATTAAAATTTTGGTTCTGCTAAAATGAAACACCCTGTATATTTGCATGTTAATGACATCATAGAACCATATCGTACAAATCAAGGTAAGTGCATGCGCACCACCAGAAAAAATAGTAGCACAGACAATGGGCCGGATTACTGTTGTTCCCGTGGGAGAAACAAAGATATCGGCCGTTTATTGCTTATATACTGCAGCTGATTAAACCTCGAGAAGGTGAGGCTGACAGATACGGTACAATCTGTAAGTAAAAAAAAGAATTTTTTTCTTACAGGCCGGGCCTGGTCATTCGCACGCGGGCCCTAGCTAAGCTTAGTAATGAACGCCCGGGCCAGGACCGGGCTCAGTAACACGGGCCCGGGCTTGGAACCACGGGCCCGGGCCGGACCCGGGCTGGTCTCGGTCATGTACGCCCGGGCCCGGGCCGGGCTCGGGCCGAAAAATCAGGCCCGTGCAGTGCTCTACCAGAAACTCTGGGCTGCCCCTCTCCCTCGTAATATGGATACTGTCTCCCACCCTGGTCGTCGGGCCGCTCGTGTTCGTGCCCTTACATCCCAACACGAATCTCGCCCCGGTGTCTTCTATGTGGATGTCGTGGGTCCTTCCCCCTCTGGCTACTTTTCGGCTGCCGTGATCCACGAGGGAAACACGATTGATGGCCTCTCCTTTCGGGCCTCTACTTCAACTCAGGCGGAGGAGGTGGCCATTGCCTTGGCGGCCTCCCACCCCAACGCAAGGGTCATCATCTCGGACTCGCGCTCTGCCTGCTCCCGATACCTTGCCGGTTCCGTCTCGCCCCTCGCGGCTCACCTACTCCGGGCCGCCTCCTGGCGTTTCGTACCTCACCCCGTCCGACTTGTCTGGTCCCCGGGACACGAGGGTCTTCCTGGTAACGAGGCCGCCGATGCGGCCGCCCGCGCGCTTTTTCTCCGGGCCGTTACCCCTTCTCCCCCCTCGCCTGATCCTGCAACCCAGTTGCTCACATCGTTTCGAGAAATCTTGGCCTATTACCGCGATGGTCGTCGGCTTTTTCCGGCCCCGGTCCGGGGTTTGTCTAAGGCCGATGAACGAACCCTGCGCCACTTACAGACCAACACCCTGTTGTGTCCTGCCGTGACTCGCCATTTTTTGCCTAATACAAGTGGGCACTGTCGCCATTGTGGGGTCCTGGCCGACACCTACCACATAATTACAGCATGCCCCTCTTTCTCTTTTCCTCTCTCTCCCCCTTTTCCCGTTCCCACACGAGAGGCCTGGGAGGAGACCCTGCTCAGCTGCTCTACTTTGTGCGCCCAGCGCGCCCTGGTAGCGCGTGCCCGAGTGGCGGCCCTCTCCAATGGAATCCCAGACTAGGGAGTCCACTTAGGTGTCCCCCCTTCGGGGGTCAACTCTTGTATTTTCCTAAAATAAATGCTTTCACCACCACCACCAGAGGGTACTGCTACATCTGCTAGTGTGTCCTTGACTGATTCAGACATCGCTCATGAGCCTTCCGACATCCAACATCTCCTGGCATGTTTGATTGTCGTAATGATCACATAGCTTGCTTAAGACATTTTCTCACATGTGTGCCTTGATTCATTCATGTTCTGAACTGCTTTGCAAAAATCTGGTGTTTCCCTGTAATATATATTTTGGATTTCACCTTTAAAGTAATTATTGCAGTTTCAAAAATGCATATGAGACTGTCATACAGCTTTTTGCAAGATGTTTTTGGCAGATTTAAAAGATCTATTAGTAATGCTCAGAATGAAGAGAAAGATAGAACTGTGCAACCTATCATCGGCTACATTACAGCCCTTTTTGACATAGGTGAAAAGCATACTGCGTTCAAATTTCATTGTTAACACTGGTAAAAGCAAGGGCTAATGAATTAAAGCCACATATGCTACATCATAACTTCATTTTAGTCAAACTAGGATAAGTACAAGATAAGGAAAATAAAACAAAGTGCAGCAAAGCAGTGTTATGTAAGATGAAAAACTACTTTTTTTCAGTAAAGTTGGAATCACGAAAACACACTCCTTCTCTGAATTATACTTCAGGCATGTCCTCTCATTACACGCATAATTAACACCCTTGCTAGGCTCGAACATTGACTACAGTAATAAAATTTATACCATGCCAACTGTGCTGGTAAGCTTTATCAACATTTTTTGGGACAGTAAATAAAAATACAGTATATAGCCACAGCCACTGATCTCCCTAACAATGTCCTGCTTGCTGGTCATTATTGTGCTTAAATTTTAAATGAAGCCAATGGTGTCGCTATTAGTCCTGGGTTTTAGCTTCAACTGTGCATCTGGTGTTTCGTTTCCACGGTCAGCAATTTCAAGTTGCTGACCGTGCAAACGAAACAATTCATATTCATTTCAAATTGCTTTCTATTGGAACACATCGAAATTCTCTTTGTACGCTCCTCTGAAAAACCATCCTCCATCGATGTAATTAACCTCACTGCCCTTCAGAGAAGCCCTACAGCCAGTGAACCACTCACAGAATCAATTTTACAGGATCATGGTTACTCTGCTGACCCAGGCAGGGTGTCTGAGCTTGGGTGCCTGCGGCTCGCAGTACAGGAAGAATTGCTACACAAGTTTCCTCGTGGGTGAATCATGTTCATGATGGCCCACACAATTAATTCCTTTATCCATCAACTTCAGCTCTCCCACCAGGTTTTGTGTTAAGCCATTTGTTTTTTGAGTTATTTTGTAAAGTGCATATATTGTTCAAGAGCGTTATATGCAGATGTCAAACTTTTATAGAGGGAAAATGTGATACCTTATTTTAAATTGTGCAAGTACATGTTTGTTGTCTTGCTGAATGTTGTAGCTTCAATCACCTGCGTGAAAATTATGCTTAAACAATTGTTCTGCTCAGGCCAAGCTAAACAGTGTGGAAAATGACGGTATTTAGCTGGTGATGAAATGGACATGCTGTGAATGCTCTCAATGGATTATGTGGGAGCTAAGTATACTCTTGAGAATGACAATGTTTTTTTAATGTTTATCCTGTATGTATTTTACCCGACGTTTGTGGCAATTTGCCACTGTCACCTGGAATAAATACTGCTGGTTTTACTATTTTTAAAATAATTTAATGTGCTGACTCTGTTCACTTGCTTTACAATAGCCTTTTATGATGCCACATTCACTGTAACCACAAACATTTGGTGTATGCGACTCAATGAATGTTTTAAATACCGTGAAATATTCATTCATTTGAGGTTCACAACGTAATAAAGCCGTCGCCTCTTAATTTTGCGGTGTGTTAGCTCAGCTTCGACGGTGCTAACTTTTTTGTAGGTATGTCATACAACATAATGTTTGTTGTACATTTTACTTGCAGCAAAATGCATTGTATTTTAATGTTGACATACTTAGTTTGTGGGTCTGACCTCACATCAATTCTTTCAACTTTGACTTTGTGAACTACCACTCTTTTTTTCGATTTCTGCATATGTATTGCTTACTTTTCTGACAAGCACAATAACTGAAGCCTTTCGATATTTGGGAGGACAGCGCAGATATAAATATACAATTATAGCCCTGTATAGAAGGCGTTGCATACAAGGCATTGTAAGCAAAACTGCAGCTACATTCAAGGACAGCTGATCCAATTGACCAGTTTTATTAAAGGTATCAATACTACTTGTGATATAGTTTACTTTGTATAACGTTATTATACAAATGTCCTGTGGCATACAAGTATGCTAATACTGATACCGAAGAGCAGTGGCGCAATAAGTTTTCCTACTTGCTGTTTATAATTTTCTTTTGTGTATTATCTTTGCAATGTACTTCATTTAAATTATAAATGTGGCTTCCTTCTGTACTTGTGTCAAATCTTCTGGCTTCTATAGGTGCAATAAATATTGAATAAAGAATGAAACAATTACTGTTGTCATAAAAATGAGCTTTCCATAGTACAAGTACGCCAGCAACACAATGAATCCACAAGTGCAAATGAATGCTTCCATTCTTCCCTTGCCGCTATGTACAAAATTCAGGTTTCATGCCGTTTCACACTAGCAGAGGATTACGGGTCCCCCTGGCAGTATTTGACTCTAGGACATCATTATGCTGTGGAGCTATACTAGCATTCGAAAACAGCTGAATAAACTCTAGATAAAGCACAAATTCCGTCCATTTGCTTTATTATATAACAAAAATGGATCCCCGAGGCGCGTCTCAACAGCGTCGTCGCACCACACAATCTTGCAAAATAGCGCACGTAAATCTGAATAAACGGCGACGACGTCGGCGTTTAGAATGCAGGTTAATGCTATTTATTTCTCTCAAAATAAAACACGCACACCAGAGCCTTTTATTAAGCGAAAATGCGACAAAAAAGTGTCCCTCAAGACATCTCGTTTCTTCCTAGGTGCAAGACAGCCTGACAAAAAATTATTTTTCGCAAAATAAAACACGCACACCAGCCTTTTAATAAACTAAAATGCGACAAAAAAGGTGTCCCTCAAAACATGTCGTTTCTTTCTAGGTGCAAGACAACGGGACTAAAATTGAAAGATACGCAACACAGCTTAAGGTGCACAACGGCTGATTTGACGAAACTTGAGTGCGTGGGAAAAATAAACCACACTCGGGCGTCTGGACGGGTTTCGAGCCGCGAGCGCTGGCAACTCCACTAACCGCGGTGGTAAGCGCAAGTGACGCCTTGAAAAGTTTCTGTCTTCATGAGTCAGGCGCCCCAATCTTTCACTGCTCGTTTTACGTATCACGAGTCCTTTAGATACAGTCACCATGGCAGACTGGCTTAAAAGGGGGTGGGAGGATGAGTTCAGCGAGATCCTGTTTCAAGGCATCGCATTTGAAGCGAAGAACGATGCCCGCAGTAGGAGAAAACCACCACCCGCATACGGGCCTCCAAGCCTGTGACGTGGTACGTGCCACTAAAAGTTACCACGTACCAAACAAATGCTCCGGCAACCTTGTGGGCCTATTCCTACCCAAAAGGCACCGCGCACGGGGCGGCGCCCCTGAGAGAGGGAGGGGCAGCTTCAGAGGAGGTTGGCTTGCCGAGGCTAGCGGAATCACGTGACGCTCCCTCCTAGTATTTTTTGCCTCCATGGATAAACAGGAGCGCCCACCCCGCCGCAGCACAACGCATTCGTTCGGGACAAACCGTGTAATGCTAAATAATACATCGCGTAGCGCCATCTGTCGAGGCGCGTGTAAAACACTCAACAGCTTGCTATGTTCGCATGCGCTGAGTGGCGGAGACCGCCGGCGACGACGGCGACGGCGGCGCAGAACCGGCAGCGCGGCACCCGTAGCAGCGTGTCGTCTGCTACAAACGTGGACCCTCGGCCGTCTCATTTGACAGCAATCAAACACAAAAAAATATATGCGCACAAATAATAAAAGCGCAAATACACACGCGGTAGCACTTTTATGCACGCGTACGAAACATTTTTTAGATGTCTTTAGAGGAAACAGACGATAAATGGTGCTGTACAAAAAGACAACAGAAGTACTTGTTTTTCACTCCTCTACGTCTGCGCGGAAGGGTAGGTGGGAAATTCTCGTCTTCCTCGCTTTGTTTACCATGTATTCAGTATGTTTATTCATGCCTGACGGAACAAGGTATCTTGATACGTGTGCGTGAAGAGACTGAGCAACAGGACACCGTTTTGTTGCCGGCTGTAAATCTGGTTATGGCAAAGGACGCGAGAAGTTTTTGCTCTTCACTTCGCCATCCGATCTTCAACTACTGCACCAGTGGCGTCAAAAAATTCCTGAATTAAGCGAGCGCTTAAAGCAATGCACAAAATATGTGCGCGACACTTGGAGAAGCAGCTATTTTTGATAGTTACTTCAGCAAAGACAAAGGCGATGTCCTACTAGATGTAAAGGAAGTGCCTCGACTTCGAAGCGGATCCGTTCGTTCAATTTCTTTAGGGAAGCCTGGCGTAGCTCAATGACGCCAATGCATAAGGACGAGAGGAGCTCAATTTAAGTTTGTCTACAACTACACACAGTGCAGGTGCCTTTCCTTATCCAGAGACGTGCCGTAATGTAGAGAGAGAGAAAGAAAGGGAAAGAAAGACAAGGAGGTTAGCCAGTGTAAATACCGGCTGGCTACCCTGTAAATTCTCAGCCTTGCCTTCGAGATGCTTCCCCCAGTTATGCAGACACATAATCAGAGCTTCTCTTGTGAAATAATGAGCAGGAAACACTGGCAGGAATTCCCAATCATTATGTTTGATGAGAATGTGGCGATTCTGCTCGCAAGAGAACCGGGCGACACGAAAAGCACCGCGAGAAACAAAGACGCAAGCGAAGCATCTTATCACTTGATGCGTGCTCAGATAAAAAAGGGTGATAAACGTCTGCTTTTGCATAAAAACTTCTTTTCGCTGTCGTCTGTCATTGCTTGAGACCACCCGAACTGAGGTTATATCGCCTTACCATTTGCTATATTTTTTGTTTCCGTCTTATTTTCCGTAATTTGTTTATTTTCTATTCCTGTGCGTTGTAAAGTTCCATGTAGGCCACCTGACAAATGCCCTGCATTGGGCCTGTATCAAATAAATTAAATAAAATGATACATGACTTGGTTCTCCTGCTAACGTCACTCTGTGAACCGCAAGACCTGTGTGCGCTACAGGCGTCAGGGCGTGCGCGGAGCAGACGACAAAACGGATAGGCAAGCAGGCGCCGCGAGAGAGTCCCCGCGCCTTTGCTCTTTCGGTTTGTTGGGCCCGTCTCTCCGCTGCAGAGTTTTTCTTCATTCGTAGGGCCATCTGACGAACACGCTGTGAAGCAGGAACCGACGTTTCAGAATGTGTCCCTTCCAGACGAGCGGAGTCTGCGCTCCTGTCTTATCTTACTCCGTGGTCTGGCTTAACAAAGGTGTCCCTAACGCGTGCGTGATTGCACACGTGACGTCGCAGCCATGTGGCTGACTAAAGGCGCGTGGCCATTGGGCGCGTGACGCCGTAGACAATGAGGAGGAGATGGCGACACGTCATGAGTGCATAAATTGAGTACGCTGCTTCCCGCGCGTCATTTCATCGGTACTGTCTCTACTGCGATAAACTCTGAAGCATCTAGCTCAGCGGCAGCTGTGAAACGTGCAGATGACGATTACATAATGACGACAGATCTACCGTTAGTCATGCAGATTCACATAGCTTCAAGTAAAATTCATCGTTCTGCAGCAAAATGGTCTGAATGCTTCCGGACTGTGGCCAACGTATACGCAAACACACACACACACACACACACACACACACACACACACACACACACACACACACACACACCGAATCAGCAGAAACAACTTTATTGCATACCGAAAACATCAATCGGAAACATTTCACCAAAGGGACTGCAATGATTTAGCGCTCCCACATAAAAGCAGTCTTAATTGTCTTCTAATATTTTTTGTACGGTGTCATTATCGATGTCTATAAGGTTATGTGTGTTATTACCAGAAAAATGCTGGTATCATCGGCATATATAAGTTTTGCACTGAAACTATCACGTACCACATAATTATTATATAGAACAAACCACACAGGACCGAATGTTCTGCATTAGTTCCTCATAGCCATAAGTTCTGCGGCGAACTTATCGTTATAAAGAACTTGGTTATACAGGTGGTTTGTGGAATCCCCTGCGGAACTTCGGAAACTACCTTCATAAAACCTGTGACCATAATTTTTTCATTTTGACGAATTGTTGCGATGGCACAGGCAAGATTTTCTTAGCTACAGTCTACAATCCTGTACGTCATGATGACTAAGCTTGTTGTTAGAAGTTCATGGTTAACAAAATTAAATGCCTTAGTATAATCAACGAATAGTCCAAATGCTATAGATTTTTTTAAAGTGTGTTGAAATTTTTTTTGTGATGTAATGCCGGCTCTGTTCAGTATTTTGGCGAAAACCGAATTGACAATATGTAAGCAGTTTCCATTTTTAACCAAGTTTGACAGGCTAATGTGTACTACCTTCCCAATGGGTTCTGAAAAATTGGCAGGGCAGATACAGATGTATAATTTCGTAATTCCTTGCGATCGTGTTTTTTATAAAACATTAGTAGTTTCACAATCTGTATATTATTCGCAACAACGAACGTTGCTAAACAGGAATTGTAGAAGTGCACAAGAATTGGTGTTAAAATATTATCAACAAAATTTCACCAGCCGTATCCGGATACCATCAATGACACTAATACTGCTGTTACTCAAGCTTCTATATATCGCTAAAATCTCAGTGGACGTCACTGGACGAAACAACAGAAACTTCTCAATTTCCTGTTCTAAATAAACGGATACGTCGGACGAGGCTGTGTCAATAGCCACATTCGTCAGAAAATTATTGAAAACGTTGCCCCAACCGCAAAGCTGCTTACCATTAACATTCACACTTAGTGACACTGTGTGTCACGGCTGCCACCCGTTCGCCGTCGGCGCGAAGTCGACCGACGGGGTACACAAGCCGGTTGGTCATTCCGTACTCAAGCGAACACAGTGAAAGAGTCCGAGTCGGGCGTAAACAAAAAAAACAAGATATTATCAGCTGATCAATATACACAAATTAATAAAATAAAATAATGAAAAACACAAGGCAAACTAACACACCTGTACTTGATATAGCACAATAATGATGAAAATAATATGACGAGTAATTAACAGCAGATATCCGATTAACAGGGGATAGCCGATATTCTAGTTGACATTAAGCGGAAGAAATGGAGCTGGGCAGGCCATGTAATGCGTAGGATGGATAACCGGTGGACCATTAGGGTTACAGGATGGATACCAAGAGAAGGGAAGGGCGGTCGAGGTCGGCAGAAAACCAGATGGGGTGATGAAGTTAGCAAATTTGCAGGCGCAAGTTGGAATAGGCTAACGCAAGGCAGGGATAATTGGAGATCGCAGGGAGAGGCCTTCGTCCTGCAGTGGACATAAAATGTAGGCTGATGATGATGATGATGATAAAAATGAAACAGGGCGCGGGTCAAATATACAAGAATACACTTAAAGGGATACGGAAACAAAAGTTGGCGGGTGGTGTTTTCCGTCGGAACAAAAGTTGAACTGTTGAAAACGACGAATACAACAAGCTGCTTTGAAAAAAAGAACGAGAAACATCTTTTTTTTTTTTGCGATTTTCTGCTTCACCTTACCTCCAAGCGGCCGCCGGCAGAAGCTGAAATTTAACGTCCTAAAGCAGGAGACCCTTACGAAAATGACAGATATGGCCCTAATATGTTTTATATATGGCCATATTTGGACATATAAGTGCCCAAATAAGGCCTTATACTGCCATATAAGGATCCAAGTAAGGACTTATACTGCCATATAAGGGACCAGATATGGCCTTATACTACCATATATGACTGCAAGTAAGGCTTTATAACGCCATATAAGGGTACCAATAGGCCTTCTACTGCCATATATGGTTTCAAGTAAGCACCTTATATTCTCATATATGGATTTATAAGTATACCTAAATTATAATTAACCCCCCCCCCCCTGAGGCCGAGTTAGCGCCCCTCCCCCCTTCACGCGTCCAGCCCCACCAGTCCAACATGTACCTTCAGCGCTCTGTTCACATGCATTGTTACTACTATTCAGAAGATGGCTTCAGGTCGAATTTGCCCTGATTAACAAAAACACTCTATCACTGTCTTTTATTTATGCATTCACTCCTAAATTACTTTGAGTAAAACGCTGAAGATATAAACATTGTCATCATCCTTAGTGTCATTATTATAATTATTAGGCATTTGAGTTGCTGTTGGATTCCTCTAGCTGAAGCAAGGAAATTACATATTATGCAAAATACTTGCTTCCCCCGCCCCCCGCACACACAAATATGTATCCCCCCTCCCCCCCGGCAGAGATCCTGGGTGCGCTACTGCGGTCTAGTATGGGTTATTAGCACCGCGCCTGCCGGTCAGCCCCTTATTTGCGAGTTGTAGCTACTGCACGTAACAAATGCGATGCTTTGCACAGCAGCTATAGGCAAAGCATCTAGAACGAAATGAATGTGCTAGCGCCGAGCAGGTAGTAACGGGTTGCAGTGAATTTTACCGCAGAAAAACACGCAATGAATTCATTGTTTTGCACATTGGCTCACAACCACACCCGATGAATATGTCTACTTTTCGAGAAAGAACATGCACATATATTTTTGCAATCATATATACCGGCCTAAGTAAAGCAGCCTGGGAATAATAACGCCTGAGTTGGGAAACCTGCTGCACGAATTCCTATTCGTTATTTAGCTACCGCACAAACACAAACAAAAACGTTTGCTACATCAGTCAGTCTAGATACTTTATTCAAGCCCCATTAAATGAAATACTGCCAAAAATTACCACCAAGCTAGTGTTTTGACACATTCAGTGAAATCCGAACCGAAACCAAACGTGGAATGGCCAATGCAATGTATCTCTTGGCAACACTGGTAAGCTTGCTGCGCCGGCAGCACATGGCCGGCAGCTGTCAGATACCGAGGCATATTCATAGGCCTGTTTTCGTGTGTTATTTTCGTTCGTGCATCCGTGTTAACGCCATGTTCTCCGCGGTATGTGCGTTATTCGTGAACGCAATCGGAACGAGTCCTCGTCAACGCAGTTTAACGCGACTGTAAGTAAAGGGAAGCAGCGGACGCCTTCACCGGCGCGGCCCTCGCCGATCGCTTTGTTTGGATGTGTCGCGCGCACGGTTCAACGTTTCATTACCGTGGTTGCGCGTTGTCGCAGTGCAGTGATGATTATATGCCAGTGCTCACCGTGAAACTGCACAGACCGCATCACTGCTGATGGAGCTGCCACTCACGTATACGGCGGCGCCTGAGAAGATCTTTTCCGAAGAGAATACGCGCCTGGCGATTGTCACTTGCAGTCGTAACTTTTACAAAGGTATGTACGATTCCCCCCCCCCCCCTCTTGTTATGTGGTATTTGCGTAATTTTGAAGCAGTGTGTGTTGCGAGTCCCTATTACTGTTTTGTTTACCTTGTAGTTCGTGGCGTATGTACGTACATCGGACCCTGTCAACACAATTCCAAGTACGAATGATCTACTAGTACAGAGGCTTACTGTCAAATTAATTTGATTGAAGGTCCGCGTTAATCGATCGATCGTCCTTGTCTCGAGTCATGCTATGCTACACGCTATGAAATATCTTCTATTATTTTATGTTTGAATTCAGCGTTGTAATGTTGGAGCTAGATGTAGCTATATCATTTGCATTTATTTCACTGTGGTGTGCGCGGCACCTTGTAATATTCTTTGTAGATACAGAGTGTGCCTGGCTGGCTGCTAGGCGATTCGTCTAGCCGAATTTTAAACAACTTCGTTTATATTAGTGGGCTTTATCATGCTGGCGGACCTCCAAATCACCCTGGTGACATTACTAAATGCAATTATTGATTGTTAACTTTCGTTATTACTATTGGTGCTGCTGTTACTGATGCTGCTATCCTTACTAGCCACTAGCTAGAGAGCTGTCCAGCACAGCTTCCTTGTCAGTATTTTTAGGTGGCCTCAACTGTGCGGTACTTTCATATCAAAGGTTATACAAATGTTTACACAGCATAGCTGCGGCTGTTTGCATCATGAGCTTTCTTTTCATTCTCTAGTGGATATAACTGCTATGCGTAAAATTTGCCAACAGTCATTTTTAGCAGTGAAGGAACTTTTATGCCGTTGCTTGCATTGAACTGTAAAATTACTACAACATTCTAAAAATGGGAGAGATTGTCACCGATAAAGTTAAAATTATTTTCATGTGATGTCGGCTGTATAGATGTGCAGCAATGAACTGATCTAGGGCAAACTTCAAACGACAAGGAGAACATTCTAATGCAGTATCTTTCCTCAATCAGCTAAGCAAATGGGGTGTGCCAAACCAGCAAGGTGTACGAAGATTTAGCTGCCGAGAAAGTTGGAGCAGTCAATAGGGAGAACACAAATAGATATGTTGTTTTCTCTGGATGTATAGCTCACTGGAGTGCAGACTGATTTTCGCTATGTATACTAGGCTCTTCGATTGGCCACCCCGGACTGCCCAAGGCTGTCCGAGAAGCGTGTGCACCAATGCTTATCGTTAGTACACAACACCTTGGTCAGTGTGGGACAACTTATTGAAGAAACCGTGTTCACCTTGATTTCTTTTCTGTATTGACTGGAATTATAGCTGTGTGATTTATTATTTAACTGACAAGTGCTCGTATCATGAGATGCTGGCATTTCTCATGCAGGTTTTTCTCGTATGTGGTGTATCCATCTGGTATGGATGAGTAACACGCAACATCCAGGAAGCTAGATTCACGGATATCTCAAGTTGTTCGGGACCTACATGAATGCATTTATAGGCTAAATTATTATTTATCTATAAATGTATCATCGGGACTAAGAAATTGCACGAACTTTTGCCAGTAGATTAATATTATCAAGCATGTTCGTGTGCATTGGCTCCACTTTGATACCAACCAACATTTTTCTGGTTTTGCAGCAAATATTTCGTAGCATGGGGGGTCATTGTGTTTCTTTAATGTTGTGATTTGCTCTTACCTTCTTCTTTACACTGCATTCAGTGGCACTCGTTGAAGTTCTGCATTCCCGACTATCACGCTGGCATAAAATTGCCCGATTACACTTAACCCCTTCAGTGACGAACTATGATCGACTGTCGATAAATCTGAAATTTACATAAATTTATTCCAACGTGCTGCAGAGTCCATTAAGAGCAAGTCAAGGTGGTAGAATGACTGCATATTATGATGAGTCACCATAATTACAGAGTGATTAAGTATCTAATTACTGTGCACTCTGTAATGATAGGTTTCTTCATGAAAAAATAAATGAATCACTAGTGTTAGTTACCTGCACAAGTTAATTATTGGTTGCAAGCTTTACTAGAAAGAAGAAAATTATTTTGCAATTGCTACAGAAATAGTGATACATTTCCCTCAGAAGTGAAATGAAGGTAGTTGAGGTAGGCGTAATGTTTAATTTACCCTAAGATTAGTTTTTGTGGTCGTTTCCTTGCCACAACTGCACAGAAATGGCAAAAATAAGTTGCGCACACAAATGTATACACCGTGACTGAAGGGAGTGTCGATACAAGCTTGAGAGTGCGAGGATTTATTTACAGGAAAGGCAGATAGCTCAGCCTGAGCCAGTGTGCTCTCAGCTGCTTTTCCGCTCACAACATGAGTTGGTAAATGTTATAACAGGGCTGACTCCACACGTTGCTTGCTTTTGTTAAAATCTTAATTTTTTTCTCGATATAAGTGTTCGTGTAGTATTTGAGCCCAATTAATGGTAAAATCACGACAGCAGAAGCTTTTCTCGTTTTTCTTTTACCAATTTGTTAGTATGGCAGCACATACTGTGCAGTTTATTCTATTATCGAGCCATGCTTTCTACTCGTAGAGTATACAACAGCTCTAGAACAGTTTGGAAAATGTAATGAAACAGGGAAACTGCCTTTTAGCATGTATGCACGTGGACATTTTAAGTTTGTAGCTTCATCTGTCAACTTAGAGCCTTCATTTGTCATGGTACTAATACATGGGTACAACACCAATATAGGCGAGCTTTCAGTTTAACAGAAATTTTCATGGTTCTATTGAACTATTCTCGGGTGACATGTCGCCACTATACCGTAACTTTAGTGGCGTTAAATTTCGTTTTGACATTCTTGTCCATGTGCAACTCTTTTGGACAGCTTTTTTTCACAGCCTGCAAGCACAACTTCAGCAATGCGTAACCTTTATCTGCATGAGAGACAGGTCAGGACTTAGTGGCATTGTTCTTTGACGTTGTGAATTTTATGTAAGGAATTAGAAACCAGCAGTGAGTAGCACTTTGCAGCACTACTTAACACACACACACTACTTAACCATTCACAGGTCTAGTGGTAGCCACTAAGTGACATTTTTCCACTGATTCATGTAATCAATTATGGCAAGCATCCTGTTTTAGGTAGCTCTTTGAACTAGTGCATACAGCCTTCTGCTATCACATAGCTGCAGTAATAGCATGAGTTCATGGAATGACTGGGAGCGCTTTGTTCTTTACCATCACATTTCAGTGCATATGGCATCACGTGTACTGATCAGAAAGACCTCTAGACAACACCTAATTTGATAACCTACACAGTGCATTTGAGCTTCATATATCATGTAAGCTGCACGCCTATTTGCGTTACTCTGCAAAGAGACATGGAGTCAGCAACAGGGATGATTGCAGTTACCTGTGTCATAAATGAATGTTCACTTAATGTACATGTCACTTCAACTGCCTTGCGCTGTTCTGCACAAGTTGCCTTGCATATGTGATGCTGCTAGCTAATATCTGGTAATATTAATAATCCTTGTTTTCTCAGTGACAGCTGGCCTCTATGGGGCGGTGCAGACTGGGGAGTGTCATTGCTGGAGCACCTCCTGGCTATCCACAGGAAATGGAAGAAAACATGGTAAATTCAAACCCCCACTGGTTCCTATTTCCATGTTTCCATAAGTGTGTGTTTGTGTTCATCACCCTGAAGTTACTTAAATTTGAAAACGAAGCCATATAAAGTATACTCATGTCTCACGTGCATTATTAAACAACAAAAGTACAAAAGCACGCAGCTTAAGAACCTCAAAGATAATTTGTAGCAGATCAGTCACTGCAGAGGTCAGGATATGTATTGTCATCGATGCTTGCACACAATAGAATTGCAGAAACTTGTTCATCATTAAAAGCTATTATACATTTAGGGTGTAAACATTTGGTAATGGTTTGAGTGAATGCTAGAGACTGCAAGAATATGCCACCCCTAACGTAATGCCCTGACAGAGGCCCTTAAAGGTGAAAAAAATGACGATAAGAAGCTTGGTAACAGATTTGTGCAACGAGAGAGTTGTAGCGCACAAGGGAAAAATACACGAGAAGGCACAAAGAATACACACACGTAGCACTTCATTGTACCTTCCCATGTCATTGTTCCCTGATCACGCTACAACTCGCTCATTTCAACATCAACCAACAAGCCCACATCGCCACTCAGATTTGTGCAGTTTCCTTCCAGTCATATTTGGGTAAAGTACCACAGACTATATTTTAAGAAGTGAAAAAAGTTATACTTCCTCGTTTGATTGGCCAACACTGTAGTTAGGCCCTGGGTATAGTTTGGTCAGGTCTGTATATACATGTCAGTGCTACATTTATTCGAATATGTTTTAGAGTGAGATGAAGTCATAGAAATGAATACTTGTGATCATGATATTCTTGCCATAAGGACATGCAAGGGACATGTAAATTTGTTCTTCATATAAGCAACAACAAATGGAAAGTTGCTGACAATTTTTTAGGCATTGAAGATGTCAACATGTTAGCTTATTTGGATGCTTTTGTGTTATGTGGTCTATATCGTACGGGATGGAATTGACGTCCAAAATTGTGGACATTTTAACCTGCCAAAGACCAACACATCCTTGATATGCTGAGCTTAATGCCTGAAAATGCTCATTTACTCATGAGAAACATAATGTGCAACCCAGTGTAGCATTTCTGACATGCTGCAACAGTTTCAGTTGTGGATAGCTCAGCAGACTAATGAACAGTGAGTTAAGCAGGAGACACAGTACGATTCGGCGTCCGATCCGACGTGCGGCGCCGCATGTTCCGGCATGCGGCATACGACGATTTGGGGCACACGGGATGGGCATCCGAACAAGCAAGTGGCGCCTAAGCTCTGCCAAGATCTTGCGCCCCAGCTTGTACGCTCGGAAGACTTCATATCCTCGTCGAGAAATACAAAATAAACAACTTTGCGCAATGCTGCTTCGCTTTACGCAAACACTGTCACTAAAATTACCTCTTTGCAAGCGACAAAACACTTCGTAGTGGTGTGTTTTCTACTGACGGCTCCGTCGACAGCCAGCGATAGGGCTGGTAGGCCTAGCTCGGCGGACGCCACGGCCAACGGCTCTTGCGATCCAGTCCGAGCTCGTCGAAGTGCGCTTATTTTTGCCCACACGGATTAAGACTGTACACGTAGATTACCAGTAATTTATTACACTTGGATTACTCGACGCCGTCGATGTGAATGGCAAGCATGCAAGCTAAGCGAGTAGCCTCGCTCAGACAGTTGGTGTGCGCTGTCTACCTGCGAAATGCTGTCGTATCGCAGCTTCCGGCCGATCTCGCAAGTAGCTGATTGCTAGTACTAGGCGCTGCTTTGCAGAACAGGCACAGGTTCGAAATAATTTTACCGAACTGGTAACTATTTTGTGTCAGAAACGAATTGTAGCAATGCTGTTGCAGCCGTCATGAGAGAAAAAAAAAAAGAGGCGGCGAGAAACCGCCTCGCCAGCGCCGCCTCTCTGGAGGCAACGTCAGAGAACGTCACATGCCAGGCACGCTGTCATTGGCTCCGGCCAAACGATGGTGCGATTGTCGGACTCGTCGGACGGTGAAAATCTGTCCAGTTTGTCGCACGCCGGGCATTCGATCTGGCGCTTCGGCACGGCAAAACGCCTCGGTTCCGGCGCATCGGACGCTGGATCGGACACCGAATCGGACCTTTTGTCTCCCGCTTTACTCTTAGGTTAATATAACTAAAAGAAAATTTAGTTTTTCTTTTGTTTCTATATTTATTGGGTGATTGTATGAAAAAGAAAGGTGATCAGGTTCTATTCTTCCTTCACATAGAATTGTGTCTGTTTTCCGAAATTTAGGAAAGATGTTCAATTTGTCAGACACTGCCTGCATAACGCTACCTCCATAAATAGGAAGAACTGATGTTCCACCGTGAGACTCACACTGTGATGAATCATAGGTGGACTTATAAAAGTAATCACAAGAAGGGCAATGCATAGCAAGCGTCTGCATCTAAATCGAGATAACTAAATTTTGGATCAAGGTGAAACATTGCAGAAGAGCTGCATGCTGTACATGATGTGTAGGCTAAATTATAAATATGTTGATTCATTGAAAGCATTATAAAAATTGTTTTGCTATTTTCTAATAGCAGCAGCAGTAATTGCCCTGAAAGAGAAATTAAATTTTTAAGGAATAAAAGAATTAGCTAATGTCTCGGACAAAACTTACAGAAATAAAATTACTGAGTAATTGCAAATGTGTGGAATAAGTTGTTTCACTTGTAGAGTGCTGCGCAAATCACGGGGCAACTAGAAAATTGTGAGGGTATAAGGGAAGAGCGAAAGCGTGTCTAGTGAAAATATGGGCGAAAGTGTCTGTAAAGGAGCGAAATCGATTTTAAGACTATTGCTGTAAGCCGATGAATAGGGATTTCGAGGTGGAGCATTGCAAAGATATAGCTGAATCTCTCAATGAGCCATTGTGACGCACATGAACAATTTCCGTAGAAAATGAGGATTTATTTAAGCGCATTACTCGGAGCATAATCACTGTAAAATGATAGAGCAGATATCGATTTGTGTAAACACAGGATCGGCGCTTACTTTCAACGGCAGTTTACTGAAGAAATGCGATATTTATAAGTACAGAACAAGACCATCATGGGGCATCACATAAATGATAAAGCAACCAAATATCGGAGTCACCAGGACCCCCTAATACAACCACGTCATAGCCATGTACCATGACAGATTGGTATGGCCCAGTATACCAGAGGTGATAAGAGACAATCCAGATTATCGCACAGCATAACACTTGCCTCTAAAAATATGTGAAGGTAGGTGGAAGCATGTGTACTGGCCCAGCAAATAATAGCCTAAAAAAACAAGACCTAAAAAGCAGATGCGCCTATAATGATGACTCGGAAGGAGTACATAACAGATCAAGAACGAGAAAGCGAAACCAACCAAGTAGGTTTTTTGAAGCTACTTCAGGTCTTTGTTTGCCACGGCACTGCATCCAGCAGCATCTGAGGCAAGAGAATTGGTCGAGCATTTAATGTTATCTTGTGCATCTGGCTCGCTCGTTCACATGGGCACAAAACAAATATATCTGCCTGCCTTGAGTGTCGGTGGCATATTCTTACCTTGATACCCTGAATGAAGTTTACCAATTCAGTTTTCGAACTTTCTGCTGCTTCTCAAGCTGTGTGCATTCATTGGTTTGCCTCAAAACTGCAATGCCAGTGCTTGTTTTTAGACCATATGCAGCCATTCGACAAGTTTGGTGATAGATCTGATGCCAATTTGTCTTCCACAGTGATGGCATTGTTTTGAATGCCAAGTTGTTGCAGGAAGACCTTCAGCTACTTACGCAGGACAGCACGTCAGGATGGCAGTGTCAGTGTTGTTATAATTGCTTGCGATATCATTTGTAGCACCTGTAGCACTCATCGCGGCAGGGGATACGGCTTTGTCCGTGGGTCAATGGCATCCTGTATTATGCGCTGCGTGGCCCTTACCTTAAAGAAGCGATCTAGCCAATTGATAACTTGCATGCTTTTCATTTTATGCGTTAGGGGCTTAGCTGCAGCCTTACTAGCTAGCCACTGTGGGAGGAGGTTGCTTTTTTCGTGCCTCTTTTGAGGACGCAGCATTGGGTAGTTCTCAAAAAAGCTCATTTTTGAGGCAACAAAATTGGAAGTGTTGGTTACATTCTGCATCAGTGACGCACACACAAGCACGCTGTTTGTTGTTGGGTATCGGGGAAGAGTTCTTTAGTATCTTGCTGTTTCTTTAGCTTAGTACGTAGTTTAGTGTTAGTAGTAGAAGCATGTGGTAGTACATTTAGTACATACATAGCTTCATACATTTCGATCAGAATCTGAGCAGGGCTCGCTAAAGTAACTGACTCTGAGCATGCTTTATTGTGTCTTCTCTTCATCTTGTAGGCATCAGCGTGCTACAGTCAAATTCAAACTTGCGAAACTAAAAAGCAAGAAGGGAACCATACTGCAGCAAACAGCGTGCGTCACTGTTACAGAATATTAGCAAGAATGCTTCTTTCCCATTGTTGCCTAATAGTGAGAAACTTTCTTTTGAACTACTTGGTGCTGAAGCCTCAAAAAAATTCAAACTTGCTCCTAATGCATTTAATAAAGCTCTCAACATGCACAAGGAAAAGTTCCTATCCTATTAATTATCCAGTAGGCTCCTTGAAGACAAGGGCTTAATAATATTAATATGGGATACTGTTGGAGCTGCAGACACTCATCTTATTCAATTCCGCCCCCATAAATTTTTCTGTTGTGAAGTACATGGCAATCACTTATAGCAACATTGGCACTCCCATGTTAGTCATGCTGTGCTATATACGCAATGCAAGGTGCTGTAATAGGTCGACAATGAAAACAAGACCGTCATGGGTAAAGCTAAAGCGATTAGAATGTTTAAAGCAGTTAAAAACAAATGCAGACTGAGGGGCAGATAAATGAAGGGAATGCAAGCACTCCTTTGTCTGCGTTTGTCCATGCCGCTTTCAACATTTCAACCATGAACAGCTTGCCAAATTTTCGGTTCTCTTGGATGCTAAAGCGGTGTCAGGTCCTCATGACCAACCATTTCAACTGGATGAATCGACCACAGTAGAGCATCCGCCTCGTATGTGGGAGGTACCGAGTTCAAATCCCCGTGCCGCCAGAAATGCTCCGTTTCTTTCTGATGGGTAGAGATGTCCCTTGGCCTGGTGCTCAGCTTCTTGTGAGGGTTCACATCTTGAAAGATTTCATGCGTGCTCTCTGGGCACCTATTGTCCAACCACAGACGGCCTTGTTGAAAAGCCTCAGCCGCGGCTGCCTTGAGGCAAGTGCAGCTCATTCGCATAGCCCAATTTGTCCTGCTGAAACTTTGCAGCATACTTTTTCTGGAACTAGCATACGCACTCGGTATTCTTTATTCGTTTGTTTATTCCTGTTTGAAACACTTAAGAAAATGACAAAAAGTTGGAGGGTACGTTTATATGAAGGGCAAATTCTTAAGTGAATTTCCACAGCCACCTAGTTCAGCCTAATCTACGGCACACTAAGATTGTGTCGAAAATCCAGCTACCAAAGAATCAAACGTAGGTGTAACTTACAAGAATGGCTAAGTCTTATTTTCGAACCTTGAAAACACACATTCCAAGTAAGAATTTGAGCTTGAGAAATCTGCACTTCTGGCTGGCCCTCCAGTTTCTTAAACTTCAGTAGTGTCATCCCATAGTAGGTGGTCCTTAGTGGTGTCAGTTGAGCTTCAGATGCCAGTTCTCTTGAAGCTTTTGATGATAGTGTCATCAGAAATCATACTCTGTGCCTCTAGGACCAATGCACACAACAGTTCCACTGGCAGCCTTTTAAACTTGCCTCCTGGTGTCAGGGAATGATCACAAACAGTGAAAGTCTGATTCTTCGTATGTAGAAGGCAGCTGCTGACATGTTCTCATGAAGCCCATGCTGCCGCATGAAGCACATCATCCAATCGTCGCTTGCGTTGAAGTTTGTAGTTGGAATGCCCTGCTTCCTTGTAAGTCTGCTAGCCTCCTTGTGTATCATTTAAATTTACACAGCACAGCTGTGTATCCTGAGGCTTCTGAGCTATAAAGCACTGCTACTTCAACTTGCAGGTAAACATCAGTCTTCGGTCAGCGGAAATTTGTTTGCCTTGCAGGTAGCATTCAGCTTTTCATGTGGCCGTTTCCAACGGCAGATGTGTACTTAGTTGACACTGAAGTGCCTGCTCAATGAACGACTGCCATTCTACAAAGAATGTTGAAATGCTTTGAGCTTGAAGCGAGTGCTGTAGCTTGCTTACGACCTCATGTGGCACGCTAGCAGTCTGATCACTCCATGCATGCGTGGCGTGACCTGTCCAGACTGCCAAAAGAAACGGAAAAATACTAGCTTTGTGCATATAGCAATAGATAGCTCCAGTGCTGGTACTGCGACTGGCATCTGCAGCTGGCCATTATCATCAGTCGAAGTCAAAACCAGGCCACTGGTTGGAATGCTGAGTTACAAGTGCGGTCATTGTGTGGGAGGAGGGGGGGATATGTGAATTTCCATTGTGTGCATACTTACAGTGTGTACTATTATTAAGCAAGCAGGTACGCAGTAACGCCTAGCTATGTTGGGATTATTGCTGCCACTCAATAGGAATCTGTCTAATGAAAACAGTTTGGTGTGCCTGGCCTACAATAACTTGAAAATATGCATTTGCTTCCAATTGACCCTTCGCCAGCCACAAAGCCTGCTTCAAAGCAGTCATTAATATTACTTGTACTGCTTTCACAACTTGTTGCTCCTTTAAAAATGTTTATGCTCAATTCCTCAACATTTCTCAGTGTATTAATCAACGCAACAAGTATTGTACTTAGTTTTCTGTCTTATGGCAATAATGGTTCATTTGTTTGTGCAGCTGTTTTCACAATGCGGACGACACCGTGTCAAAGGAGGTTATGGAAGAGAGACTGAAAGCAGTAGACTGGTATCCCTTGCAGCAATTGGGGGTAATGTGCTGTAGTAGTGAACTTTGCAATAAAGTTTTATCTCTGCTCATATTGCTTTCAGATGTTATAAATGTGATTTCCACATCACACACATACCATGACCTGAAGTTTTGGATGGAATGGTGAGCATATTTATGCAGTGAGCCATCATAAGTGCCGATTGGCATACTCTGGTATTTAAAGGCACTGAATATATTCTAATTGAGACTGCAAGACTGTAATGCAATCGCAGTCAAAATTCATCAATTCAATAAACAATACACATTTGAACAGTGGTCTCCGGTACAATGGCATACCGACAAACTGTAGAATAGGTAGTAGACAGGTATTAGACTTGTAGGCTTGTGGACCTGTAAACTTGTATGCCGATTGGCTAGTAGACCATCAAGGTCTGAAATTAGTGTTAGCCAACAAACATGTAAGTTGATAGCCGGATGGAATTTTTGACTGGAGATATATTCATATAAAATTCTATACCCGTTGTAGTGGCTAAGGTGTGCGATGCTCTACTGAACTGAAAGCTCAGGATTGTATCCTGGGCGCGGCGGTCGCATTTCGATGGGGCTGAAATGCAAAGATGCCTGTGTGCCATGCATTGGGTGCACATTAAAAAACCACAGGGAGTTAAAATAATTTGGAGTGCCTCGATCACCAGGGTGTGCCTCATCATAAAATTGTGGTTTGAGCATGTAAAACCCCAGATTTTAATTTACTGAGTTTCCAAATATAACCGTACAAGAGCGCCATATATGGACACATTAAAAATTTAGAAGTGGCCATATATTAAAGGGTCCCTTATATGGGCATATTAAAAATTTGGCAGATATGGCCATATATAGCATATAAGGGTCCCATATATGGACATATTAAAATTTGGCCAGATATGGCCATATATAGCATATAAGGGGGCCATATATGGGCATATTAAAAATTGGGCAGATATGGCCATATATGGCCCTTATATGCCATATATGGCCATATCTGCCCAATTTTTATTATGCCCATATATGGCCTTTTTCATATCAGTCCATATCTGACATTTTCGTAAGGGGACACAGGGTACGATTCCGCGTCCGATCCGATGTGCGACGCCGCATGCTCCGGCATACGGCATACGACGATTCGGGGCACACGGGACGGGCATCCGAACGAGCGAGCGGTGCCTAAGCTCCGCCCATATCTTGCGCCCCAGCTTGTACGCTCGGGAGACTTCGTATCCTCGTCGAGAAATACAAAATAAACAACTTTCGCAATTGGGCTTCGCTTTACGCGAACACTGTCACTAAAATTACGTCTTTGCGAACGAAAAAACACTTCGCAGCGGTGTGTTCTCCACTGACGGCTCCGCCAACAGCCAGCGATAGGGCCAGTAGGCCTAGCTCGGCGGACGCCACGGCCGACGGCTCTTGCGATCCAGTCCGAGCTCGTCGAAGTGCGCTTATTTTTGCCAACACGATTAACACTGTACATGTAGGTTACCCGTAATTAAATACACTTGGATTACTCGACGCCGTCGATGCGAAGGGCAAGCGTGCAAGCTAAGCGAGTAGCCTCGCTCAGACAGTCGGTGTGTGCTGTCTACCTGCGAAATGCTGTCGCATCGCGGCTCCCGGCCGATCTCGCAAGTAGCTGGGTGCTAGTACTAGGCGCTGTTTTGCAGAACAGGAATAGGTTCGAGATAATTTTACCGAACTGGTAACTATTTCGTGTCAGAAACGAATTGTAGCAATGCTGTTGCAGCTGGCATGGGGAAAAAAAAAAGAGGCGACGAGAAACCGGCCCGCCGGCCCCACCTCTCTGGAGGGAGCGTCAGAGAACGTCACATGCCAGGCGCGCTATCATTGGCTGCGGCCAAACGACGGTGCGATTGTCGGACGCGTCGGACGGTGAAAATCTGTCCAGTTTGTCGCACGCCGGGCATCCGATCCGGCGCTTCGGCACGGCAAAACGCCTCGGTTCCGGCGCGTCGCAGTGTTTCCGGAGGTGTCGGTCCCCTGCACTGTTTGCTTAACCCCTTTCGGCGATCTTCGCACGTGGTCCGTCTGAAACATTATCCCTGTCGGCGCTCCACGCAGGTGGTGCGTCTTACATGCGCCTTCCCGCGGTCGTCGCTCGGTATTGACACGTTCGTCGCGGCGGAAAGAAATTCCCAGACATTACTGTTGTAACAGCATCGTCGGTCGTGACTTGCCGTCGCACACATTTCCCAGAGACGAGAAGGTGCGAAAACTTTGGATACCTGCCTGTCAACCATCATGCACAGCCTGGAGACCTCTAAAAAATGACTTCATTTGTGCGGACCACGTCGACGATGATTATGTGACCAGCCCGGCTGTGCTGGAAAGCCTCGGCATGCCGCTCAAAAGGCAATGCCTAAAGCCTGCCGCTGTGCCATTGGTTTACTCACGAAAACGCAAGGCAGAAATGATTAGCTGCGCGTAGGCAAAGAGGAGGCGAAAAGATGCCGGTACTGTTTTCGTTCACTTGCAGCCTTCTTGTGCAGTATGAGGGCGAGGCTGGGGTGAGATGCCCGAGGCTGCGCATGAAGGCATTAATGTCTTTAAAAATGTTCGCAAAGCATAGTAAAACAGTACAAGGCTAGCGAGCTCAAACAGACAAATACAGCTAATATTGCAGTAACCAAGTGTATTCTACTTCGCTGCTGGTGTAAATCATCGACAGATACGCGATTACGCCACTGCCGAAAATTTACACCAGGAAATGACCAAGAATTCTTGCATAAGTGTCTGGTGCAGAGCGAAATCTTCGCGCTACGGTTCGCGAAAACCTGACCGGCACTTCCACGGCCGCCTGCTGTTCTTCGTCGCTTGACGCGGAAGGCTAGCAACTGTAAGCGGTAATATTTCTTGCAACGTTGGAATGGTCCTCGTCTTCACACGAGTACTCTTCGCTGGTAGAGGCACCAGAACTCGAATCCATGCTCTCAATGGCGGCGTCGGCGCGCTTCGAATTACCGCGGCCGGCCGGCTGGCTATCCGACCAGGGTGTCTTGACGTCACGCCTTCCAACTCCCGCGGGTCGGGCGGCGAGGCGCGCGCTCACACAAACGCCAAAAAAAAAAAGCCATCGGCTCAAAAATGAGCTGAGCGACTACTTCTTTTCGGTTTAATCACACACTGAGGACTCATTTTCAGCATTTTCGTAAAAATTTCAGATTACGTGTCCGTATTCTTTAAACAGCAGTTCACTAAAACAAAGTTCAAACGAAAAAACAAACGTTTCAAAAGAAAACAAGTGTCATACGCGTGGCTGGGCTGCAGCAGCAAGTCCATAAATCCTGAAGTCGGCGCGCAAAGCTTTCCCGAAGAATGCTGGCGAGCCGATCTTGTTGAGGTGGATGCGATTGCTAGGCTGGGTTTCCCAGGAGTCTAGAACTGACGACTTCCCTCAAACAGGTCGAGCTAACTTGAGGCAAACTACCGTGAGCTTCGTTGCAGACGCTGGTTTGTCGTGTCGTACGTCAACTAGTTACTCGGAGTTCCGACGCGGCTGGGCGGCCCAGGCGATACTGGACGGCACTTTCTCCCCGACGGCTTCTCAGCAGCGCATAGGTTCAACTTCTAGACTGATTAGCAGAGCGAAAAACCAGCGCTTAAATAGCTTCTCCTTTCCCTAGTTGCCTTGGTCGGGGAACTGCATGTATGCACCTAATTCTTTCATGACTCCTCCCAAAAGTCTTGGCCGCGTCCCTTTTATTCAGGGGCGAGGGAACAGTTGATTCCGCCCTCGTTGTCCGAGGTCGCCCCCCCCCCCGCACTGCACCACACAGACACCCACGCACACACTTGGGTCCGTTAATCGGCGTGTCGCTATCTGCAAAGTATATGCCGCACCGTGGGACCATGACGTTTGGGACGCCCGTTAATCGGCATGTCGCTATCTCGAAACTATATGCCGCAGCGTGAGACCACGACGTTTTCAACGCCCGTTAATCGGCGTGTCGGTATCTCGAAACTATATGCCGCACCGTGAGACCACAACGTTTTTGGCAGCCGTTAATCGGCATGTCAATGACTCGAAAATATGCCCCTCCGTGAAACTGTGTTATTGAGATTCAGCAAAGTATGCAATCTGTTCCACAGCGCCTCGCATCTTCCCGTTTTGTTTATAGGAAATGTATAAATACTATTATTTTCCAGCTAACCAGGGGAATTTAGTGAATTTCTGTAGTGTTCGTAAACACTTAGGTCGTCTGGACTGCGAAAAGCTATAAAACCCCAATATAAGTGACCCTTTCTTTTAATTTCGTTGTCTAGTTAAGGTGTTATCCCTCACTCACGAATTTTTCAGAGCGCCGCACTTAGGCGCACGTTCTTATGGCGAGCTTCGGCGCTGTCCCTTTGCGAAACGGAGCGAACGAGCCCAGAGAAAGACGAAAGCGAACGCGGAGCGCAGCATGAGAAGAAAAGCGTAGTGCCACGCAAGACTTGCGACGACCGCTACGAGATGGCACCAGAGGAGCTCGCCGTCTAACGCTGTCGTTCACCCATGGGATGCGGCGAGCGCATCCAACGTACTATACCATATATGGAAACGAAGCGCTGCATGAGTGGAGGTCTCTCTGAGGCGGCTGCCGTGAATCGCGCCCACACGTCGGCCACGCGCTGTCTCTCGCGATCTCCCGATTAGCGAGGCAGTCGCGCCACACTTCGCTCCGTTTGCAACTTGCCGCAGGAGACTGATTGTCCGCGCCAGTCAATATATCGCGAAATGAACGCACCTATAGAGCTGCGCTAAAATTTCGCATTAGAGAGTATCGTAATCGTCGGTGTTGTTTTTTAATTGCGATATCAATTATGAGGACACTCCCAGTGCATTTCGGCCGTCGCCGTGATGTTCTGTATAAAGTCCAAGTGCGATAGGATCGCCCCTGCGCGCCGTATGCTGTGTGTGCGAGTGAAAGCGTACGAGGGTGAGTCGACCATGGCGTCTTCATCTCGCGCGCGCAAGAGAGGAAAGCGGAGAGAAAGCGCGCCGTCTTCCTCCACGCAAGACACCGGGGGAGGGAAGGGAGGGGGGGTCTACTCAAGCGGCTGCTGCGTAGGGCGCGGCCACGCGGGCCCTATCTTCAAGGCGATCTGCGATGGGGGCAGAGTGCGCCGAGCGCGGATAGCTTCGTGTGGGCTGTGTTAAATGCGAAGCATTTCTTCGCTAACATTTGCCACTGACAGTACTCTATAGCCGCCTACGTCTTCGTGTTCTCATGGTCGTTTAGTTAACTTGGTATGTACCAAAATTGGCATAGTACGACGAGAGTGTATAAGGAACATAACTGATAGGTCATGACATACGTGTCATGTCGGTCATGAAACAGCCGCTTAAAAGGACAATGACCGAGCGAAAAGGATTAACACTCAAAAAACCACTGAAATGGGTTCGGACGTGGGTACTAAGCGAAGGAAACCCTAAAGGATGATCACAGAAGTCATAGTCATGACCATTACTCATCAAAAATGACAATAACTCAGCGAATAAAGATTAACGCTCCAAAACCAATGGAATGGGTTCGGACGCGGGTACTAAGTGAAAGAAAGACTAAAGGATGAAAGTAGAAGTCATATTCATAAGCATGACTCAGCGAAGAAAGATTAACACCCAAAAACCAATGGAATGGGTTCAGATGTGGTAGTAAGTGAAGCAAAAGGCTAAAGGTTAATAGTCGCAGTCATAGTCATGAGGATGAGTAAAGCTTTCGCCTTACGGTCCCTTAGGCGTAGCTAAAGGGACTTCTGAGTATTCATGACATGAATGTGATGAAATGCGTGTCATGTAGGTCATGAAACTGCTACCTATGTCTTCGTGCTCTCATGGTCGTTTCGTTAACTTGGTAAGCTCCCTGCACACTGCTTAGCATAACATCGATTCACACAGGGCGTGGGATCGGCCGGCTTTTTTTATATATGAATGATGCGGACATATACGTGGTGCTACCCGAAAGTTCCGGGAATTTGAAAAGCGCAGCCAAACTGAGTGTGGTAAATATTTCCGCCGCTAGCTATAGCTAGCAGCATGCCTTGCGGATCAGTGTGCTGAACGACTTGTATCTAAGAAGAAGCATTGCTTTGCGAAGTGTTGTTTTGCAACGCAATGTTTCACTGATTTGACGCATTTCTTAGCAACCAGTATGGCCGACTTCAAGGGGCAAAGGATTACATCAAGTTTTGTTTTAAACTTGGAAAAACGCGGCAGATACTCATCGTATGCTAGAGGACGCTCTTGGAGTAGACGCCATGAGCCAAAGGAGGATGTTTTTATGGCATGAACGCTTCAAAGAGGGACGAATGTGTGCTGACGACGATGAACGTTCTGGACGCCGGTCAACGAACAGAATCCCGGAAACGATAGCGAAAGTTCGTAAAGCTATCCTTCGAAATCATAGGCTAACTGTAAAGGATGTCTGCGACATTGTAGGACAATCGTACGGCACAGTTCAGCATACTCGTATTTTGTCGGATGTTTTGAACATGACGTATTTCTGCAAACTTCTGCAACACGAACATCGTGTTTCTGTCTGCACGGAACTGAAGCAACACGTCGGAGCCAATCTCCCATTCCTCTCCAGTGTAATAACCGGGGATGAGGCATGGGTTTATGGCTACGATCCTGAAAGAAAACTGCAGTTGTCGCAATGGAAGTCGCCAAATTCCCCGCGGCCGAAAAAGGCGCTTCCAGTTCATGGCAATGCGAAGTCCATGCTCATCGTTTTTTTTTGTTTTTGTTTTTTACCTACATAAAATTGTTCACAAGGAATTCGTACCTCCTAGACAAACCCTGAATAGCAAGCTTTACTGTGACGTTTTGAGGCTCTTAAGAAAAGCCATTCGTCGCAAACGTCCGGAGAAGTAGAAGAGCAACAACTGGCTTCTTCATCACGACAACGCGCCCGCTCACAGATCACTCGTTGTTCGACAGTCCCTGACTTCAAAACAAATCAGAGTACTTCCGCACTCACCCTATTCGCCTGACCTTGTGACTTCTTTGTTCCCACAGTTGAAGTTGTGGCTGCAAGGTCGTCGGTGTCACACTGTTGAAATGATCGAGTCGGAATCGCAGGTGGGCCTCAACACACTGTCGCCTGGAGAGTTGCACGAATGCATGGAATCGTGGTAGAAACGCTGGGATCGGTGTATACATGCTCAAGGGGACTACTTTGAATGAGGCAGTGCTGATTAGGCGTTATGGTGAACACATTTTTTTTTTTGCGACTGAATTCCCGGAACGTTTGGGTAGCACCTCGTATATGTTCTGGTCACTATTACTACTATGGTAAATTAGCTTGAAAACGTACGGCAGCGCGAACCACATCAAGCGCTCACCATGCCAACATTGCTGCCTTTCCAACTGCTCAAAGGGTTCGGTGGAGATATCCAGGTCACAGGAGAGAAATCTGGTGACTCATTTGCTGGTATAACGTTCGACAGGGAAGCGTTCGAAGTAGTGATTCCAGCTGTAGTAGCACCCCTGCATCGGATTAAAAGAACAACAATAATTGCATTTCAATACGAACGCGTTAGATGATACAAGATTCTGCAATTTAAACATTATGATGATTCAATGCACACCTTAGAATCCATCGGAACGGAAGCTTTAGGAAGCTCTGGTAATTAAGTGTTACGACCTGTAATTGTTTGTGTGGATTGTTTGTGCTTATGGTCTACACAGGGGGTGCTATACCGGAAGGGAAGCGCCAAATCAGGCGCATGCACAGTGCGTGATGCCGACGCAGAGACATCACGAATACAAAGACGCGTGAGTGCCTGGGGTTGGCGGGTCGCGGCTCCGCCGAGATAAATTTAGGCGAAGGACAACTCCTCGCGGATTCGGGTTCTAGCCTCGCCACATCTCTTTGAAACTGGTCCCGCCCCATAGTAGAGTTTGTTGGCGAAAGATCAGCTAGCGACTGCCGTTCCCCTGAAAGGCGACGCCAACATGAAAACCCTCCGATTCTTTCAACACGGCTGTACGCTCCAAATCGTCCATGCAGCCATCCAGAGCACAATCGTGCGCCGTTATCCAGTATACAGGCTGGTATGACAGAGAAAGTCGAGCCAGACCTTCGAATCTGTCTTGCGCAACAATCCCTGCTTCTACGCCTCTAGAAAGTGCATCTTCTAAAGGTGCGTGCGCATAAATGGACGCTATGTCAGAAACGTCGCACGGAAGACTTGTTACTGTTTGGTCCACGTCTATCGACACGTTGACGATTTGCCCGATGATTACGAGTCCGCTCTGCAAGAAGCGCCTAATCTGCGCGAGCGGGGTCCAATGGATGCCAAACGTTAACTGATGTCTTCCAGATAAAGTAGGCACGCGGGCGGTCCATTTTCCAGAAGTCATTGATACGCAGTCGTCGAGGCACGCTCTTCCTGCCCAACGATCCCCTACACGTGGAGCTCGCAGAAAATTCCATACACGTTCATCGGCGCGTATCTCCGTCAAATGCAAACTTGTGACAATCGAACACCGAAAACACGCCCGATGAGAATCATAATTTATCACAGACGCTGTACACCGAACGAAACTAGGCTCGGACACAGTCCTTGGCGAAGCACTTGTTCGCACCTACTTGTCAGACTCGCTGCATAGTCTCTCAACTTCGCCCCCCATTGCCCATAGATGACTGCTACTTCAAAACGACTACCTCAGATGCATGTAGAAAATTTCTAATGGTAAATGTGACGGCACACCATCATTCTACAGCGGCAGTACAACTCCATCAATGTCGACACTTTCAGAATCAAGAAAACGGAACAAGCACTGCATGCATGCATCGGTGATAAATGAAGAATAAGAGAAAACACTGATGATCCCAGCACGACGGACTTCGAACTGCTACGGACACCAAAAAAAAAAAGAAACGCTTAACCTTGCACTCGGCCGTGCAACGCTTGAAACAGCGAAGCTGGGCGATCGTAGCCCAGCATTTTCCGCAAGTGCGCGGGAACTTTTCATCTCATTACTCACGGTGATGATAATTTCTTTTCGCGCGTCTCAGACTTACGGCCGTCACTGCGCGTTGCATAGCGCAGCTTGGAGCACCGACACCGCGTTCCAGGAGACCCGCTCCGTGATTGCGTCTCTCTGTCGCTCTCATGGCGCGCAAAACCTCTTCACCTCGCAGAGCACGAGAACACGAACGCGCCAGCTGTGGACGAAGACGACGAAGCTCGAACGCAATCATATGATTCGCATAAACGCATGCTCTGGAGGCGTGGCTGTATAGCCTAGTGGTTACGACGCTCGCTTTGGGAACGGGGGCACGCGGGCTCGAATGCCGCTTCGGCAAGAAAGTTTCATTTTTCTTGGTAGTTTCTAGCTACTCACTACAAATTACGGCTGGCTTAAACAGCTTCGCGGTTGAAAAAGAAAATCAGTGTCTACTTAAAATTCTTTTGTGTTAGTGCGCTTGACTGACCATCGCACTGTGGAGGCGTAGAGGATATTCAAAACTAAATAATGGACGATAAAGTAATGCCGCCAGCATCATCCTCTCTGTGTTAGAATAAAGGGGCAGTGACGGAGGGCTTCGCCGTTGGGAAGACGACTCGTCCTTTTCGCTACAAGCAATGTGCCATCCAACAGCAGTGCCCAAGTAAAAACCAACGGTATTGCAAATACACACATGATAACATAAACCTCGCACTCTTTAATGAGCGACACAATTTTCAGGTTTGCACCATCAGCAGGGTGCGTCGGCAAATTTTGAACAAACTATAAAATAAGAAAATTAGAGTGCTTACGCGCAATGTTTATATCATGTCGTTTATTGTATATAGCTCGTCACTGCTAGCACATCGGCAAATTTATTTTAGGGGCCCTAACGCACTTTTTGAACGTAGTAGGTGCTGCTGTAAACATGTGAGCCAAATGGTACTGCACTGCATACAACAGGGAAGTTACAATCTCGTAAATACAGCGAAAAATCGCTTGCCTCCGCTGCCACAATGCCGTCACATCGAAAGCAGCTTGACGACCAACGCTATTGGCTGATTTTCAGCTCGCTAGAGCATTCCCAGTAACACATAATTCCTACTTTTGAATTACGTAATAAAAAAACTGTCAACCCTTCCAATGGGATGGAGATGGAAGACCAGCGAAGCTGTACTATGGTGGGAATTATTTATTTCCAATTATGACTATCAAGATGTGATGATGTATTTGGTTATTTGAACTATTATATAATGAGAAATATATATAATCCGGTGGTTTTCATTTATTTAGTAACCACAGGGAGCATGGCCTTATGGTCGCTACGGTGCACCGGCATAGGGTATACGGCAATGGTTGACACGTTCTTCATAAACACGTCACCAACGCCGCGCGCATTCGGTGCGAACGCGGGCAAAACGCCGCCGCCGTCGACAACAGATCTGCGCGTTGCTGACATGCGCTGTCAAAACGCTGGCGTGAGCAGGCGCGGTTGCAGCAGCAAGCTAAGGTTCATGCGTCTGTCGCTTCAACGGAAACTGAGCGGCAAAGCACAGCGCATACAAAGGTAGGAGCCGTGTTGCAGATCGCTTTCTTGATACGGTGCGCGCGACCGCCCGTCACCGCGCAAAGTAGGAGTACGCAGTTAATTGCTCGCAGAGCAAACGCCGCACTCCCGCGCTGCCTTTCCGCTTTCCTCCTTTCGCGTGGGTGATTGAGTCGCCAGTTCCCCTTGCGCCTGGTAGCAAGAAACGCATTTGGTGCCGCAGCTAGACGTCGCCTCCCCTCCCTCCCTCCCTCCCGTCCCCCTACGGCCTTTGGCGCAACGGAAGAAGTCGCGTCCCTCGCGCACTTTCACTCGCACATACAGCATACGGCCAATGAAAGTCTTTTTTTTTCTACGCGCGGACACAAGCATCGGAGACTGAGCCCTTAACAGCTTCGCTGTAAAAGTCGCAGTTTCGCCCGAAAGACGAAGCATCAATTGCGATAGCAAATTAGTAGAGAGCTATACGGAGAGGATAGTAGTTTCATCGGCTCTATAGACTTGGACACATTCGCTTACTAACTGAATTAACAAGCATTGTGCCAGCACGCACAAGCAACCATGAATAGATCACACTCGATGACCGCAGACAACCGCTGTCAAAACGTTGGCGTGAGCAAGCGTGGCTGCAGCAGCGAGCGAAGGTTCGTGTGGTCTATCGCTTCAACGGGAACTGAGCGGGGAAACCACAGTGCATACAAAGTTAGGAGCCGTGTGCAGATCGTTTTCAAGATACGGTGCGCACGACCACCCGTAGCCGCGCAATGTACAAGTACGCAGTTGCTGGCAGAGTAGAAGCCTCACCCCCTCCCTCCCGCGCTGCCTTCCCGCTTTCCTCCTTTCGCGTGCGAGATTAAGTCACCGGTTCCCCTTACGCCCGGTCGCAAGATACGCAGTTGGTGCCGCAGCACAACGTCACCCCCTCCCTCCCACCCGTGCGCTCGCTCTCCGTCAAAGCGCGCGTCCTTCGCGTGCTTGCTCTCGCGCATACAGCATATAGCATGCAGCGACGATTTTATCGCCCTTGGACTTTATACGGAACCTCACGGCAATGACGACGTCGACGGCAGAAATCCGCTTGGATTGTCCATATAATTGATATCGCAATGAAATATGTATGTCTCTGATCTAAAGAAACTACAAAATGATTTTTTTCTTGCACTGCGGGTAGCTGCGTCAGCAGCGCGTGGCCTCCGAGATTGCAGAGGCGTGCTCTGTCGCATAGTCTGCTCATTTAGCCTGCCACGGCCACGACAGGGTGCCGCGACGCTTAACTTTTGCCGGGACTTTACACCCTTCACTTCTCCCCTGTGTAGCTTCCAGCTTGCTAGCAGCGACCAAAACACAGAGAGAGCCGGTTATCGGTGCGATAACCCCACTTATAGTTGTAGGATTTCAAAAATTCCTGTAGCATGAGATTCGATGTGTTTTCGGCGTTTACAGGGCCACTAATTCTCGACCTAGTTTTCGGACACATTACCCAGTACATCGTGGAGCATCTACAGTATTCATAGCTTAAATTCAGCGAAGAGCATAGGCGTATCTACCGGGGTGGGGAAAGGGGGGCACTTGCCCCTCCCCCCCCCTCCCACTGTCAAAAGTGTGTGGGAGGGGGGGCAAAGTATGTCATTTGCCCCCCCCCCCCTCACAAAGTATGTCACTTTTAAAGGCAAGCACTTTCGGTTGCACGCTGGAATGTCCAACAAAACGACAGCTGAAGGTCAATTTTCATCCTAATAGAGTGTCCACGTATAAGCAATGCTTTTCTTTACTACGTATCCCCTGCTTGGGCAGTGAGCATTGCCTTTTGTGCCTTCTCGGGAACGCGCTGTAGCGGACCACGCGCGGGGTTTGTTATACACACTCGCGTTGCGGAGATGACTTGGCGCTAGGCAGGTCCGCCCTAACAACCGTCAGCTTGCGCTTCTTGCATCATGCCCAGTTTTTTAGGACCACTATATCCGCATTTGAAAACACAATCAGCTTCCTATATTTAACGTGCGGGCGAGGGGGTGGTCCGGATAAAATATTACAATCAGCCGCGCCCAACAACTGGTGTGCTTACAGCATGAAATCGTTGGATTATCAAATGCTGCAACTACTTATTCTCTGTCCAGAGATAGTCTACATAGCTTTGCAGTTCTTATCATCATCAAAAATCTCCTCTTACAGGTATAGCTGTCGAATTTTACTGTGTAATCACGACTTAACGTAGATAATTTTTGTCAAAACGGCCTTGGTCGAGCGTGCATGCAGAGCCATTTCAATACCCATGACGAATTTTTCTCTAAGGCATGTGTCACTTCCGACTTTGCCAATTTCATTTTCAAGCTGTTTCTTAATAAGGCTACACTATTACTTTTTGCCCGGCAGGAACAAGAACAGCAGAGATTTCATATTTTGAAAAAATTAGGGCCACTTTTTGGTGACGTGACCAAAAGTTTGCACTGTGTAGGTTGTTGGAACAAGAGCGAAGAAAAACAGGACGAAGCGCTCGTGCTTCGGACCACGCGCAACAGCATCTGCTCACGGAGTCGTTTCTCGGTTTACTCTTAATTCTTATTAACCTCCTTTTTTATACAACGGGAGGCTTGACTTCCTTCAAGTAGTGCCGAAACTCATCGTAACAGCGAACCACATCGATGGTACCAAGGTAATCGCCTTCCGGCCTACCGATTCATCTACCGACCTTTGGCTGCTCATCGCGGAGTCAAATCATAGAAGCGCTCAAGCTCAAGCGCAAAGCGGAAAGATCGCAACTAACGCGGCTTATTAACGACATCGAATCAACCCTTAGCCAAAACAGTGTTATGGAAGAGCAGCTTTGCATCCTTAGCGAACGCCTCAACCATCTTCACACCGACTTGAGGGCAACTGACTCCAACATCGTACCTCTGCTGTCTACCGCGGAAGCTGAAGCAGAGCTTGATCGGGTTGTCGACTACAATGATCGAACCACCGCGACGTCCGCTAAGGTTAAATACCGTGTACGTCAGATTCACGAATAACTCAACCGTACGTCACCGTCGACGTCAAACGAACCCGTTCAACGCACGCAACAACCCGGTGTTCATCTTCCAAAGATCGAACTTATCAAGTTCGATGGGCGACCATCAATGTGGCCGCCTTTTTGGGAACAGTTCAACCAAGTGATACACAACAACGGTGGCCTCACTGACGTAGACAAGTTCACCTATCCACGCTCAGTCTTGACCAGCGACGCGACATTGGCGATCGCTGGACTTCCAGCAACTGCAAGCTGCTACAGTGATGCCCTGCTAATTTTAAAGCGGCGCTTTGCTAAGGATGACTTGATCATTCGGGATCACATGCCGCGACTCATCGACTTGCAACCCGTTCGATCGCCTAGTGACCTTTGTGGACTTCGAAGCCTCTACGACACTGTGCAGTCCCAGACACGTGCCCTCAAGACCCTCGGGGTATCGGAAGATAATTATTCTTCAATGCTCTACCCCATTCTCCCGAAATCGCTCCCTCGTGATATTGTCCTCGATTTCAACAAGACCATCGCACGCCAGAGTTTGAAGGAAAGGGGGGGGGGGGAGGGGGGAGTTGGAAGCACAGGCGAACAAGCACAGCCCACCCAGCAACAGAAGGCAAGCATAGGGTCTTTGCTGCTTTTTATTCAAACAGATATAGAGTCTCGAGAACGAACAGTCCTGCATATTTGTGTCCAATGGGACGCGCTGAAGAGCAAAGATAAATAATTTCGCACTGCCGCGACATCCACATCGCGACCTTTATCCTTAACGAAACTGCCGTGCCATCAACGCTCAACCACAGTCTTTGACCTCATCCACTAAACCCGTTCGTCAAAAAAGGAGTGCTTTTTCTGTGAATCAACGACCCATTGCACAGAGCTGTGTGACTCAGCAATTCCTCTCAAGGAAAAAAAACGCCTTCTAGGTGCACGTCGCTGCTTCCGTTGTACCCTGGAGCATCACGTAGCAAAAAATTGCATACGAAAGGTAAAATGTCGCAAGTACAATCGGCGCCATGCGGAAACAATGTGTGACCCAAGGTTGATGAAATCGACCGCTGGACCGCAGACATTCCCTAAACAGGTACAACTCGAGATGACTGGAACTGGCACCTCCAAACGGATCATATAACTCCAAACAGCTGTTGCTTGGGCAGCCGGCCAGGATAGTAAAGTGATGGTTCGCGTTGTATTGGATGGAGCCAGCCAGCGCACTTTTGTGACCGAGCAATTGGCTGAGAAACTTGATTGTCAAGTACACGACATGAGTGTCTTACAGTAGGGCATTTTCGAAGGCATCATGATGAGAAGACTTTCCGCCGAGTGGTCGTCACTCTGAGTTCAGTGCATAGTTGCAAGACACTGCTGATCAAAGCTCTCGTCACGACCAAGATCTGCGACCAATCCATTCCGCGACCGAGTAGAGACTTTACTGACAAGCTCGAGAACCAAGGTTATTATTTCACGGATAACGATCAAGCCCAAAAGCTGTCGATGTCTTAATCGGCAGCGAATATGACTGGTCATTTGTCACAGCAAACGTACGGAATTTGGACAACGGACTCAAAGCTGTCGAGACTTCCTTAGGCTGGACTCCGCACGGACCAGTAGCCTCTTGTGCTACCGTCACACACGGCAACAAGACAATTGTGCTGAAAGCGGCCGTGGAAGAATTTAAGATCAGCACAGATAATTACTGGGACCTAGAAATTATGGGGATAAAATCCGATGGAAATGACAAGACACAGAACGCAGACCCAGTTCTGTATTTCTTCAACAGCACATTCAAGATAGAGAATCGTCGATACGTAGTTTCACTGCCATGAAAACCGACCATTCTCCACCACAACAATCGAGCAAACTCACAGACGCGTTTAAATCAACTTCTTCGAAAGCTTCGCCGATGCTCTCAGCTTCTGCAAGAATATGATGCTGCCATACGTAATTGCGCTAACGACGGTGTAGCCGAGAAGGTCACTGACGATAATACAGAAAACCCAGTGTATTATATGCCACACCATGCAGTAATCCGCGAGGATCGTACTACAAGAGTAAGGGTGGTCTTCGATGCTTCTTCTCATGAAAAAGCAGAGCTCTCGCTCAACGAGAGCTTGTACTCCGGACCAAACTCAATGCCGATCTCATAGGACTGCTACTTCGCTTTAGAAAACATCGCATTGCTTTAGTAGCTGACATCGAAAAAGCGTTTCTACAAATAAGCATCAACAGCGCAGACCGAGACGCTTTGCGCTACCTGTGGTTGGAGAAAGCACCCAAGTCAGATCAACCATTGTCTAACGTTGGCATCTGGCGTATGACCAGAGTACCATTGGGCGCGACCTGTTGTCCTTTATTTTGGCGGCGACCATCCGTCATCATCTTCATCAAGCGTCGTCTGCTTACACCAAAACTACAAAAAGGCTGTGGGCTTCTATACATTGACGGCAAGAACGACCCACGCGTTCTTGGCACACAATCGACGCAGCCTCCGGAGTTACCTCTCGGACAACTGACAGGAGCACTGAAAGTCCTGGGATTACTATGACATACTGACACCGATGTACTGTCGTTTAGTCCGGGCAACGCTATAGAGTTAGTTCAACAAAGAACTGATACCAAGCGGTTCACGGTACCGACGACCTCTCGCCTACACGACTATCTTGGTATGCTGACTCCTTTCACAATAAGGATGAAGATATGTTTTCAAAACCTTTGGAGAAAAGGCGTTGACTGGGAAGAACAGTTGCCACTGGACGCTCTACACGAATGGAAGAGTTGGTGCAATCAACTTCCGCAGCTCTGTGACATTGAAATTCCCCGGTAGTACCAACAGGGCGTACATGGGCTTGACGACAAATACGCACTGCATTTTTCCGCTGACGCCAGTAAATCAGCCTACGATGCCGTTTGC
This sequence comes from Dermacentor silvarum, assembly GCF_013339745.2. Lineage (NCBI taxonomy): Eukaryota > Metazoa > Arthropoda > Arachnida > Ixodida > Ixodidae > Dermacentor > Dermacentor silvarum. Next base: position 203,568,404 of record NC_051157.2, on the reverse strand, counting down.
TACATTTGCACAGCAGGAAGTACGAATGGCAAAAGCTGAACGATAGTCTTGTGCAAGTCCAGGGTGGCCCCAATGAAGGAGACAAGCCTTGCCAGACTGGAAGTACTCAACTGTCTCGTCTCAGCACAAATGTATGATTACGTTCGTCAAGAGCTAGCCGAGGACATAACATCAGTGCAGTTTCGGACTGACTCAGTGATAGCACTGTACTGGATTACCGGTGATCCTAGCAGATGTAAAGACTTCATTCGCCGTAGGGTAACGGGGATTCAAAGTAAAACAGAATTCACCTTGTGGAGACACTGCCCTGGAAAGCAAAATCCTGCGGATTTTTTGACAAGAGCAGTTTCGGCCCGTGAATTAACAACAAACTCAGTCTGGTGGACAGGATCCCATTGGCTTATTTGTGAAAATAATGAATGGCCACCACACCGTAGATCGAACTCAACCGATCTTCCACCGAGTGTCACGGAGGAGCGTACTCATCGGGCACCATGCTTCCAAGTCACCATGCAAACCGAACCACCTATTATGGACATTCACAACTACAGCTCTCTTACGCGATTACACCGTGTTACAGCTTGGATACTGCGATTTGCCTCGAAGTTGAAGCGGAAGTTGAAGCGAAGTGTGTCCCAGGGAGCCCTGAATGCAGAAGAAGTACAAGCTGGCGAACTATACTGGATAAAGAAGATTCAAAGTTCAGCATTTTCTCCTGAAATTGACCGCGTCCCCAAAGGAGCTCAACATATAAGGATTCTATACTTCGGGAGGTGACATGCTTCCTCGACAAGACAATGGAATTCAAGTCGCAGGGCGCTTACAATACAGTAAGAAATCTTACGGTGAAAAACATCCAATCGTCTTACCAAAGGACCACTACTACTGCAAGGTCCTCATCGTGCAGCACCATCGCCAACTTCTTCATGCAGGAGATCGGGATACATTTCTACAAATAAGGGGAAACTTTGGATATTACGAGAACGGAAGCTAGTAAAGAAGGTGAAAGTTTGAAAGTTTGAAAGTTTATTTAACATAAGTTACCTATACAATTAGAAAGTACACACTTTTGGGACCCAACAAATTTTTAAAGGGTCCTAGTCATCAGAGGATGCATCGTGTGCCATCGTTACAACGTCAAACCTTTCTACGAAGTAACCGCACCGTTACCACCTGAAAGAGTAACCGCTTCCGAACCCATCCAAGTAACAGGACTAGATTTCACTGGTCCCTTCTACGTTAAACATCTAGATGACTACGCCAAGTGTATATTTGCCTGTTCACGTGCGCCGTGATTAGAGCTGTTCACCTCTAACTAGTAGAAGACATGACTGCCCCAAGCTTTCTCAACGCTTTCCGACGCTTTGTGTCGCGGGGGGGACTTCCTTCTGTTACATATTCCGACAACGCCTTAGCATTCAAGAAGAGCAAGAGAGAGCTTTCGAGACATGTGGCAGTCATTGAGAAACGAAGAAGTTTGTAACTACATCGCTAACCATCACATAAAATGGAAATTTATCGCTGATCATGCACCGTGGTGGTGCGGTTTTTGCGAGAGACTTATAAGGTATGTCAAGCTGACGTTGAAGAAGTGCATCGGAAGTGGGTCTCTTACGGAGAAACAGCTGCAAACAACATTAACTGAAGTAGAAGCTGTGACCTATTCCCGGCCAATCACATAAGTTTATGCCGACTGTCGAGATCTGGAACCTCTCTCCCCAGCTCACATTCTCCTTGGCAAGCGAATATCTGCACTTCCCGACCTAACACGCGGCGAGATCACAACAGATGGTCGCCATATACTACCTATGTGGGAACAACGAGAAAAAACTCGAGAACTTTCTGGGAACGTTGGTCCAAAGAATACCACCCGGAGTTAAGAACAATGTCAAGCCCCAAGTCAACTACATCGTTCGACAGAATTACGAAAGGCGACCTCGTCCTTCTACAAGAGTCCAGCAAGCCCCGGCAACTATTGAGCATTGTTCGAATAGAGGAGCTCCATCCAGGAAGGGATGGCAAGACAAGATCCTGTACCTTAAGACTGCCGGGTGGATCTACCATTAAACGGGTCATTCAACACCTGTGCCCGCTGGAATCAAACTTTTTGTGAAGTTCTGCGCGCGGGGCATTTTGTTGGAACAAGAGCGACGAAGAAGAGGACGTAGCGCTAGTGCTTCGGACCACGCGCAACTGCAGCTACCCACGGAGTCGTTTCTCGGTTTATTCATAATAAACCCCTTTTTCCATGCAACGGGAGGATTGATTGCCTTCATAGGTTGCTTACATGCTCTGAAAATAATTATTGAATAGTCGCTTTCTCCCAAGTTTTAAGCATTATACAGAGTATTTAGTTGTTTTCTCCCGGCTCCCTCGGTAAACTACGCAGGGCACGGTGCTTTTATTTATTCGAAGTTCGAAGCAATATTCTGAGTTACGCGTGATAAATGTTTAATGTGTGTGTGTTCATTACAGCCTTTGTCGAAAGTTACTCATTGAAGCGTTCCAGGGTGCCATACTGCCGCTAATGGGAATGTCTCCTAGACTTCCAACAAAACAGCACGAGATACGTTTGAAATTCTGTTAAAATCGAGAGAAGTTAAACACAATGCGTTCCAATCTTTTACTTTCCTGCTTTAAATGCAAGTGTTACAAATAATATACTAACCTGTCGTTTTTACACGTGTTTTCGCGCATCATACGAGATTCGTGTTTTCTTTCTCGGTGTTCTCGGTGAGCTAAACAAGGCAACGTGTTTATATCGGGGGAAACTTAGCGGCATGGTATGGGTATTCTGTAGGCAATGTTACAAATGGGTCGGTTAAATGCGTATTTTACAATACAATGCGTATACAAGTGGTCTATAGCGTTATTTGTCTGTTTACCGAGCGGTGTAAAACTTAGAGGCTGCGCTGGCATAATTACAACTACAACTGAGGTCAAATTTTGCGAACATAGGAGGAAGAATACGCAAAGTTTATGTGCGATCGTAAATGCGTGTGTATCAAATACAGCTTTGAAAAGAATTGTAAGCAAATGTTCGAAGAAGTATTTGATACTTTGAAGGAATAAGTAGCATTTAAGGGCAATGTGTCGCGTAGTTTTTAAGGTTTCTGGCTTATTTAGAAGCTCTGCGCATAATTATTGAGCCCTTATCTTTCTTCTTTTTACTTTTTCATGCGTGATACATTAGGTTTGCCTGGTGTCCTCAATAAACTAAAGGAGGGGGCTTAGGTATGTTTGGGGACTGTAAGGACAGAATAATAGGTGGTTTGTAGGTGAAGTTCAAAGTAGATGGGCAGTTGGGGCTTTCGGGATAAATACATATGCAAGCACGCTAGAGTGTTACGAGCGTGTCTAAAGAGCGGGGAAGAACTGAGCCCGCTGCCCTGGCAGAACTATAAAAGCCACCAAGACCAAATTTAGCGAAAATTGGTGGTACGCTATGGAAACTCTCTGTGTAAAGTTAAATGCAGTTCGATTGCAAACATAGCCTTTGTAAACATATTCTTATTGAAGTGTTAGAGCCTGTGATATAGCAGCTATCAGCTATGCCTCCCAGTGTCCCGACATAGCTGTAGGCTACAACAGGTTTATATTTTGTGGAAAGGGGTGGGAGGACATGGTAACTGCAATGTGTGACAAAGTTCTTGCGTTCCTGGTCCAATTAGAAGCGTTGCAAACAATTACTGAGCGGTCATTTTTTTTTCGCTATCTTCAGGCGTCATGACACGTTTCGACGTGTTTCAGCGATGTCCTCGGTGGACTAAACGAACCATTTTGTTTATATTTGGCGAAAATAAAGGACGCGTTATGGGCAATATGTGGGTAAACTACAAAAACAGGGGACTGTAATTAAAACAGTTGCAGTAAATTAACGATGCAAAAAGCGATGCGGTACTTCATGAATGTGTTTTGTGAACAAGGAATATTTATCTCGTTGGCCTGGGAAAACTGTGGACTCGACCGATAACAAATCTAGCGGAAGTAGAGTGGGGGGGGGGGGGCAGGGAGAGAGGGAGGCATGACACCATGGTAAATGTTATGGCGAAGTAACATGCCTGTGGATGAATTACTGGCTTTCTAAAAATTCCCAACTAGAAGTGCTCCAAAGCATTACATGAGGGCAAGGTTTCAAACGGAAGAGACGTATACGGGCAACATTTTAATGCATGCGCTATAATTTCAAGAAACTGCAAGTTTTATTGCGACTGTTCAAAAGACAGAACTTCGCTGCAAGTCGGGTTGTAATCTTCCAAGGTCGCCCACATTTCTTGTTTTTTTTTGTGAATATTGCAAGTAATTTACGCTGATTTCACTTCGTTGAGTATAACCTCGACAATGCTATTATCTAAACAAGTGATGCATTAATGCTGTAGACTTGAACACCAATTACACTTTGTGTAGTTATTAAAATTGCTTGCAGCAAATGTGCATATTTTATGTGCCCTGTACTGCTCCTACTGGGTGGGATTCGGGACCCCTGTGAGGCACTAATTGCCTTTTGCCCCCGCGTCATCTTGAGATGTTATAGTTGCAAGAAATAAATGGTAATTGAAATAAGTTTTCGGGCCACCATTGTTAACCATGTGTGATTTATAAACAAGCATATGCCTGTTATATATAAACATAACTGACAGACGCACGTCCAGGCTCTCTCACCTAATGCAATAGTATTTCGCAAGACATATATATATATATATATATATAGAGAGAGAGAGAGAGAGAACAGATCATCTCGCTGTTAGCCCCCCTCCTCCCCCCCTCCACTCGAGAAATAGTTGGTACGCCTCTGCCGAAGTCTTCAGATACTTAATACCCATAAAAAGACACTTAATAGCCATACTTCTTGTCTTGTTGCAGTACTGGCTTAGACGATGTTCTGCCATAAATCTCCCCATACACACACATGTTCTCTAACCTAAAGGCAGTGACGCAAGCAATGAACTTTCTATTATTACGACAGCGTTAAGGGGCCCCATGGCACAGAAAATTAAGTGCTGGCATCGGCGTCCGGCGTTGGCAGCACTGTCTATTAGGGAAAGTTTGCGTGTATATTTCGATATATGTATATTCCACGCCTCACTATATCACATGCGGTATATGTTAGTTATATTGCTACACCATTCTATCACTAACATTGCTCATACCTTGTCTCAAATTCTTGACAAAGTTATTCCTCGGAATTCTGAGAATGCAAGCCCACAAGCAAATGCCATGAAACAAAACGACCATAGCGCATGCCTTTTATGTTATATCTTCTCAGGCTGAAATATTCAAAGTGCGAAACAATAACAGAAGATCGGCCCACCTCAGGGAAAGAGAGAAGCAACATTTATTCAGGCTTCAGTTATTGTGGCCGGAGCCCTTATTCCACGGCCCCAATGGCCACCGCCACGTCGTGGGTCCGCTGGATGAGCTCCAGCAGGGCCCGAGGTTCGCCGTGGCACAAGACGGCTTCCCACTGCAAATGGGTTAGGGTCGGTGTGTTTGGAGGATTGATGCCATTAGGTGGGGGTTGGCACTGCTCCGTGACGTGAAAAGTCGTCGGTGGGGCGCTGCAACCTGGACATCTACTGGGATAGGAGGTAGGGAAGAAGCGGTGTAAAGTCAGTAGGTTCGAGAAGGAACTAGTTTGAAGGCGTCTAAAAAAACTGTCAGACCTTCCACTATAGTGGAGATGGAAGACCAGCGAAGCTGTACTACGGTGGGAATTATGTATTTCCAAATATGACTATTAAGATGTGATGGTGTAATTGGTTGTTTGAACTATTAAAGAACGAGAAATATGTATGATCCGGTGGTTTTCATTTATTTAGTGACCAAAGGGACCATGGCCTTATGGTCGCTACGGTACACCGGCATAGGGTGTACGGCAAAGGTTGACACGTTCTTCATAAACACGTCGCCAACGCCGCGCGCACTCGGTGCGAACGCGGGCAAAACGCCGCCGCCGTCGACAACAGTTCTGCGCGTTGCTGACGTGCGCTGTCAAAACTCTGGCGTTAGCAAGCGCGCCAGCAGCAGCGAGTAAAGGTTCATACGGTCTATCGCTTCAACGGAGGGGCAGGTAGTTCGTGCGCGGTTCGGCCAAGATGGTAATGCTGGGAGAACACTAGCCGTCCTAGGAGGTGTCTGCCCGGGGGTGTGAGTCACAGCCATTGCAGTTGACTAACGCGTCGTGCCTCGAGTACCTCACTGAAAGTGTTATACACTCCGAGTGCCAGGAGCCGCTCAGTCGAGGCATAGTTAGAGATTCCCAGAGCTAGTTTGTGGCCTTCCGTGTGATGGTGTTGATTTTAAATGCGAAGCATTTCTTGCCGGCGGCTTTGTCAGTCCCTCCCGCGGCGTCCTAGACACCCACAGCACTTGCGCGCTCCCTCCCCCTCTTTCTCCTCTCTTACGCTCCCCCATTTCTCTCCACTAGGAATCCGGAGCGGCGCGCACGACAGGTGGTGCGACAGCTGCATACTCCGCTGGGGGCACCGCGGTAGTTCCGCGGTATGAAAATGACGGAGCGCGCGCGCCTCATTCTCTCTCCTGTGCAGCGCCGCGATGAGCGCTCACGCCGCTGCCGCGAAACCATCGCCCGCTCAAGCTAACCATCTCCCCGCTGCTTCGCATCCACACATGGTTCCCTTTAGCGAGAGATGGAGTAATTTTTATTCTCTTGTGATTGGATGAGCTGGTGACACAGAAGGTAGTACGTAATTCGGCTTACGATACATGCCTCAACGATTCTGAGGAGATCGCGTCCCTTGACGCCGGATCGGCGATTAGTCACGCGTGGTATCATGGCCATTATTTGATCTGCTTGTTGTTCTAGGATTGAAACTCTTTGATTCGACCCGCAGTCCGATTGTACATAGAGTCCAAGCACTGGCACTCTTTTCAGTGTGGGTATTCGGATGCCGTTAAGTTTGACGTATATGTCAGTTGGTGGCGTTAGGATCTGGGTCGGATTACTTGGAGCTCAGATTTTTTGGGGAGCAATCAAGGCCGCCACCACGCCCGTATGCCTGGATCACGTCTACAGACTTTTGGAGTCGGGCCTGAATATCCCCATCACAGCCTTTGCTGGGCCAGATGGTGATATCGTCCGCATACAGTGCCTACTGGAGGTCCGTGGTCGCTTCTAGTTTGGCGGCGAGTTTGGATAGTGCCACAGTGAAGAGCGCTGGGGACAGCACCGACCGCTGGGGTGTGCCTATTCCAGTAAGTTCGATCTCGAATGATCGGAAAGCGCCCATCGCGATGGTTGCTATTCTGTCTCGGAGAAACGCCCGCATATAATTTTATACACGGTCTCCGCAGTGAGCGGATGCCAGATTGTACAGAATGAGATCATGCGAGACAGTGTCAAAGGCCCCTTTGAGGTCGAGTGCTAGTAACGCCTTTGTGCCTCACTTCGTGTGTCGATTATTTCCTCTGATTTGTAAGAGGATGTCTTGTGTAGAAAGATGGGTGCGGAAACCAAATTGCGTGTGCGGAAAGAAATCCTGGGATTCGAGGAAGGGTTGTAGCCGGCGAAGGACGACGTGCACAAGTAGTTTGTATATGCTTGAGGTAAGAGAAATTGGTCTGAGATTATCAATGGGCAGGGGTTTGCCTGGTCTTGGTATTAGCGTGATTGTGGCGTGGGGCCACTCTCCAACGAGGGTGCCTGCTTTCCAGTGGGTGTTGAATATGTTTGTGAGAATTTGGAGATCCTTATCGCTTAGGTTTCGTAGGACAAATTACTGGATCTGATCGTCCACGGGGGCCGAATTTTTTTTCATATCCACCAGTGTGACCCTCATATCTTGGGTGGTGATTTGGGCTTCGAGGTTGGTTGGGCGTTCGTTGTGGTGGCGGTAAGCAAAGCATTTGGGGCGGGGCCTTTCCTGATGTACCTAGCATCCAGGTCACGTAGGAGTCGGTCCTTGTCGCCTACATATTTGCATAGGAGCCGTTGTAATTGTTTGTCGCTGCGTGTTTTGGTGTTCTTGGGGTCTATGACTGCTCTGAGGATTTCCCATGTCCTCGCAAACCCTACGGTACCCGAGAGCTTATCGCATAGCCCTCGCCAATTCTTTCGAGTCAGATGAGTTACGTATTCCTGTGCCTCCTGTGTAATTTTGGCAACGCAGAGTTTAAGCATGTGGTTGAGCTTCTATCTTTTCCACCTCTTGGTGGAATCTCTTTTCCACCTCCTCCCCTTTTCCCCACCTCTTTCCACCCCTGCGTGCCTCCCAGAGGTGTAGAAGATGCGGATCAATGTCAGGGGTTTCGTCAAGGTCTAATTGAATAGATTCGAGCCAGGCATTGTAGTTTTCGGGTCCGTCTACTTGCGTCCTGTTCTTGCGGAACAGAGTAGAATTTGCGAGCCTAACTTTAGGTTCTGGCACCCTAATGTGAGGTAGAGGTAGGGTGATGCTTAGAATGTAGTGGTTACTTCCCAACGCCTTGCCCGTATTTTCCCATGTCCATGTTCCTCCCAATCCTCTAAGGAAGGTGAGGTCCGGGCATGTCTCACGAGATACACTCGTGCATATGCGCGTGGGCTGAGCTGGGTCTGTAAGTAAGGTAAAACGTAAGTTGCACGATAGGTCCCTCAGTCTGGTGCCCTTCGGGGTATCGCTGAAGTAGCCCATGCCTTGTGCAGGCTGGTAAATTCGCCGGAAGTGAGAAGCGGGGGGTCAAGTTTGAAAATTCTGTAAAAAGATAATGGCAGGTGTGGGCACGTGATTTAGGTGAGCTATAGATACTTAATATAAATCTCGAGCGATCATTTTCGGAGGTACCTTCCCTTTTGTGACATTTCGCGTGACTAGCGCTGGACGCTTGGGCACCTACGAGCGACAGCGCTCCTGGCATGCCACAAACGCAGGCAGGTTAACCAAGTTTGGTACAGTGCCAAGAACGCTGTCACTTGCCGACGCCGAACGTGTTGCCGCCATTTCGCGTGAGTGGCTGGCGCTGGACGCGTCCGCGCCTATGAGCGGCAGGGTTCCTGGCATGCCACAAACGTAGGCAGGCTAACCAAGGTTGGCACACTGTAAAGAACGCTGCTGCTTGCCGGCGCCGAACGCGTTGGAGGCTAGCCACTCGATATCAATCGGCCAGCATCGCTGTGTCTTGAGCTTTGCGCGGCCTAGTGCAAGCTTTCGCCTTTTTTTTTTCTCCTGGCTCAGCGCGCTGCGGAGAGTAGTAGTAGTAGTAGTAGAGGTTGAGAAAAAGAGAAAAGATGCAGGTTTCTGCAGCCCTTATAGGGAGTACGGCTCAGCATCTGAGGGGCGTGGAAAGGGGGATAGAAAGTAGGAAAAATGGAAGAAGGGGACGGAGAGGGTTTGCGTCATCGTCTCGGGCAGGGTGTCCTTACAGTCGGTCAGCCAGCATCGAATCGGCAAGGTAGCAGAGTACGACCTTCAATACTCTACCGGGCCTTCACCTGGCCACAGACCTGCTGGCAGCAGACCCTTCTGGAGTACCAGTGGTGGTGGCCTGCGACTCAAGAGCCGCTCTATAGGCCGTGTGTCTCGCAGAGAGGGCTCGCCTTAGTGCAGCCCTCTTGGTAACCAAGCTTCACGCCATCCGCGCCAGTGGCACCGATGTCTCGATGCACTGGATCCCTGCACAAGTGGGAATCCCGGGCAATGAAGAAGCAGATGCCTTGGCAAAGGAGGCACACGGCATGGACACGGCGATCAGCCCGGCAGTCATTGCCTCAGACTACTCCAGGAGCACCTTGAAGCGACTGCTGCTGAGCTGTCACCCCTACGCACGCGTGCGGAGGCGGAGTCCCCCGACATGGCTGCCGGACCCACGGGGAAAGCTTTCTCCGTGGCCAGACTGGGGACTGACAAGGAGGGAGAGATCCCTCCTGCTACGCCTACGGATTGGCTGCTGCTGGACAGCCGCCCGCAGCTTCCGCCTGGGTAGAACTGACTCACCAGCCTGCACACAGTGCGGGGCAGACGAAACACTGGAGCACCTCCTATGTTTCTGGCCCATACTATACCAACACTGAGCCACCATGGTGGCTCAACTATGCCGCATGGGCCTGCCTTCAGCCTCCAGCACGGACCTAATCTTCCCAGCCCTGCGGAGAGAAGCGAGGCAGGGCTGGGCGCACGCCGCCCTGCCTCGCGCGCGCCCGCGCGCGGGCGCACCGAGTAGCTCTGCTGCGAGCCGATAGATGCCGCCGCGGCCAGCGGTCCCAGCTTAGCGGCGCCGGCGGCTTGGCATTCCTGTGCCTCCGCTAAATTTTCGTTCATAGCGGCGCCAGTAAAACTCAAAGCGCGAAGGAAATTCGTTATTTCAGATTAAGGTGATAAGTGTACCAGGCTGAATGCTTTGCTAACATGAACGTATATTGTGCAGGGCGTGAATGACGTGAACACGGATCGATCGGGCAGCACTCAACGCCCACTCACATTCCGCTCGCGCGCACATTTTGTTGCGGCCGATCTAGTCATGCATACAAGCATAAAAAATGAAAGCGTAAGCCCGCGTGCTACCCCTCGATCAGAAGAAAATAGTGACTGCATCGGAAAATTCAAACTCAGAAAACCGTTCAAGCATCGTCACGCGAATTCAGTGTGGGCGCGAAATAATTTATGAAATGAAATGGTGCAAGCTTGCGATATGCAACACACTAGAGCAAAGTGGGTGTTCATGGCTAGAACCTATGATGAGAAAGCACATAGCTATGTAAAGAAATCTTTCAAAAGATAATTTATCAGGCGGGATGAAGGCAGGCGTTTTATCTTGGATTACAATATCACTAATACAGTTTACTTGTGAAAATCTTTTTTATTTCAATTCCACTTAACATAGACTGTGTGTATTATTCATTTGGCTTTCGTCGTTTGGGGAGCGAGTGACTCTTGCAGGAACTAAGAGGTGACTTTCTTGTTTCTTAAATTGCATATGAGAATGTGCCAATGTAAGCGTATTTGACAATGCATGCTACAGCCTGTCCACAAATACACTTATAGACCTACACCACGGCGCTACGTCACGAAAATGCGGTGGCGCTGTCGTCGGAATTTAGTTTCGCTTGGTAGGCACTCCGCCGCCGAGCCGCCGCCCGTGTCGCGCCTACCACATGCAGCAGCCGCTGCGTTTCGCGGGTGGTTGTGCGGTTCCATCTGTGAGGTCTTTATTCTATGATTTTACAATGAAAGAAAAGCAGTATGTGGATGAGCTGAGTTGCGTCGAAATACGCAGGAGACTAAAGTTTTCAAAGGTTTCCTGTTGATGAAAACCGTCGCAAGCTATGGGCCGCCGCGGTAAAAAGCGAAAGTTGGATTATGATACCAGATCATCCATTATGCGCAATACATTTCGTAACCGTTAAGCTTCTCTTTTATTTTGATTGGCGTGCATTAGCCGAGCTTAGGATCGTTACGATCTTTGGATCATATACGATCTTAGGATCGTTATTAGCGTGCCATTATAATTGCTTGCCGCACTGTGGGAATGGAATGTAGGTCGAGCGAGCAGATGCCCCAAAAACACGTCACATTCGAATTTGTTTTTATCTCAAAGAATTGAGCCCCCAGCAGTGTAAATATCCTATCACACGTTCACATACGCAGGCAGCAGGGTCACAGCTGCGTTTATTGCAGTGTGGAAGTCATAAACGCGCCTAAACGTGTCAGTTAAATTTCGAGCGCCAAACAAAATGTACAGTGTTAGTACAGAGTTGGAGCGATCGGACGGCCGCGTACAACAGCTAGCTCACGTAGCGCGGGCCTACACAGGCGGCGTCGCCGTAGAGCCGGTACCTCGCCGGTCCCATCACCGAGGCGATCGCTTCTATCACCGCTCACGGCGACGTAGAAATCGGCTACAGCTTGTTCTTAACATGAAATAGCGCTTAATAGAAAAAATATCTCGAATTTGCGCGTGTTTCGTAAAGCAGCGTCCCGTACTAAACCACTGGCGCGAACGGCATTTCGTCTCGCAGACGGGAACCAACCATCGGCCGTCTCACCGAGGCGGCTCGGCTGGCTTGCAAGTACTACGTTTCGTTTGCTATTCGCACCAACGACACCAACAAAACCAACTCATTTAAGCCCATGTTAATCGTGTTGTCAAAAATAAGCGCACTATGATGAGCAGCAGGCCAGGTCGCAAGCGCTGTCGGCCGTCACTGCGGCGGTCAACGAGCTAGGCCTAGCGTCTCGTTCGGCCGTATCCCGATGGGGGCGAGATGCAAGAACGTGCTCTGGGTGCACATTAAAGAATCTCATGTAGTCAAACTAAATCCGGCGCCCCCACTACTGTGTGCTTCATAATGAAATCGTGGAAAAAGATGCGCCATCCGCGCGTGCAAGCGGTGCATGGCGGCGAACGTGGGCGGAGCCAAACGTAGGGCGGAGCCTACGCGACGTCGCTATAGGGCCTAAAATATATCGACGGTGCCTACCGCTGTTTACAAACATGGTGTAGGTCTATACCCAGCACACAGTAATCTCATAGACTTTTTATTTTTTATTTTGCAAAGACAGAATAATTAAAAAATTGTGCATGAAGCAGCTCGATAATTTTAATAGAGGATAGCCTTCCCAGAAGCTTACGCTCTCATACACTCCCACAATGCGAAAATGTTGAATAAAAACATGCAAGCGTGTAATATACACCGCACGCGCATTGTAAAAAACATTCAGTATCCAGGATGGCACAAATTTGGAAATCAGGCACACATCTGCACAGAAAACAGCAGTATTATACAGGGTGCACAAAGATTTAAAAACATGTAAATGTCACGTAACTGAACAGAACCAAGGTAATGTTTTCCGTCCCTTGGAGATACTGAGAATATTTTTTACATTTGGCCTAATTAATGATTAGTCTTAATTAATTAATCTACTTCTCAAATATTATAATTATATTAAAAGTTCCAATGAGAAAATTGGAGAGCAACATGAAAGACTCCCGATACAGCTTTCTATTACTCAATACACGCTACGCAGAAGTATTTTTCCGAGCGTGAAAGAAGCCCACGAATACACGCAAAGATTCAAAATTCAAGATTCAAAATTGCCTCGAGGCCAATTTTGAATCTATTCGCGGGTTTCTTTCACGCTCGGAAAACACTTTTATGTATCACGTATTGAGCAACAAAAAGCTGTATCGGGAATCTTTCATGTTGCTGTGCAATTCTCTCGTTCAGACTTTTTTAGGCTATAGGTTCGATTCCCACCGCCGCCGGGCACCCACTAGTTCAAATGGGTACAAGCGTGCCCCGGCCTGGCGTTCGGCTTTCTTCAGGGGTGATGCGCTTGGGAAAGGAGCCTGGGCCCTGAATTCCCGTCGAAACCAACGTGAGCACGGAAAAGATATATTTGATTAATCAGTTATGAAAATAATTATGTAATAAGGCGGAATGCAAAAAATAATCTGAGTGTCTCTAAGAGACGACAGACAACATTGCCTTGGTTCTGTCCAGCTATGTGACATTTTCATATTTTTAAATCTTGGTGCATGATAGTTAAGACACCCAGTATATATCTTATACATGCAGCAAAATTTGCACAGACTACTGTGGCACACAGCAGTTTTTGTGGCACACAGGAGGTTCTCTCTTCCGCAGCGGCTTTCCAGGTTTATTTGACCGTGCGAGGTTCTTTGGACAGTTCGTAAATAAGGTGGGAACTGTATTTGCAGACAGAACAGGGCTCTTTGGCGCGTCAAGTAGCACCACTTTATCGAGCTCCGCGTAATATGCCGTCGATATCATATCCTCTGAAAAATGCTTGGCGCAAACATGATCGGTAGGCATTAGAGTTCGGTCTGCCCTCAGATTTACACGGCGCCACTGCTCTAGACGACCGCTGTCGGACGGCACTTTGAATAGAGGCACACGCTCCGCACAAGTTCGGTATCCAGCATTGCAGTTCGTGACGAAGCACTTTCTACCAATTTCAAACTCTCACAAGGCCGCTTCCACCTTGGTCGAGGGCCCATGGCGACAATACACAAGCACAAGATGATGAAAGGCGCGTGAACAAAAAGTGTGCCTTCAAAACAGCACGGCCGCACATGCAAGCACAAAGCGCACAAAGACAGCGAAGCACGCGCCTTCCCGCCGAGGCTGGGACCGCATACCGCAGCGCCCTCTACGACGGCGCCGAACCAGCTGCAGCCAAGCCGAACATAATCTGGACGCGAGCGAGCGGCGCTTCGCGCGCGTTGGGGGGAGAGTGTCAGCACCTCTCCTTATTCTTACACCGTGCTCAGGAGCGAGCCGGATCTTGTGAGCGGCTCTTTTTAAAGAGCGAGTGAGCGGTCGTTCAGTAAAGATGAGCGGCGGTTCTTTTAGAGAAAGGGAGCCGGTTCTCTCGCGTTAAGGTGGATTCACACGACCGGACGGAGGAGGAATTTTCGCAGCGGATGGCGTATCACGTGACGCGCACGTCATCAAAACGTGCCGCCCTCGCCTAGTCCGGGCTCCTCCGCTCGCTGTCCGGATTGAAAAAGCTCGCCGGTATTTCCATCCGTCCGTTTGGCGCTCGTCTGACCTCAATTTAGCGTAGTCAGCGTCAAATCTGATAACATCGGACGCATTGGCGTGGCTACGATGGCGTGTTATCGGCTTGGAGCCACGTGTGATTTCGTTGTGCAGCAGTGACCGCGTGTCTTTTGTTGTGATGCAGCGGGAAAGGCGAGTCGTGGTTGCGCGCGCACTTCTATTTACTCAGACCGCGCAGCCTGCGTGACTTCAACATGAGTGAGGTGCACAAAAAAAAACGCTAAGTGACGAGACAACCGTCACTCTTTTGGTTCTTGTTGAGGGATTCATAGCACTATGGCATATAGGGCACGCCGAGTATGCAAACGCGCAGCTGCTAATAAACGTTGGAGTCGAGAGTAAGCACGCGGATTCCGCAAACGGCGGTCCGGCTGTGCGAATGCGACCTAACTCGGCTGCGCCGGATTCAACTGCTGACGTCACTGTTTGTCCGCGGAGCAGGCGGGATTTTGCCGCGTTCCCTTGGAGACAGGAAAGGCTGGAGTGGCCACTCTTGTAATCCGTATGTTACTCTATGGTTCGCCGTCGGTATATGTGCCGCTAGCGTGGACGTGACCGGAAGTATGCAGTGTTTTGAGAAGCGCGTTGGCGATGACGTATGTCACGTGACCTTTCGAGAAGCACTCGGCGAGGAGGGGAGACCAGCCGATGAGGAGAGTAGCGAAGGAAAGAGCGAAACGAGCGAGGGCCGTTTTTCGATCATCAAACGCGTGTAGCTCCGCTATTACGGCACCATTTCGAAAAATTCTCGCGGCTACGTGTTCGTTGTAGACTCATGCACAAGTGCAACACCACAACTAAATTTCGACCTCTGGGTGGTTTAGGGGTCCTTTAACGACAAGAGGTGAACGTACAGTTTACGTCCTGGTCTTCATTTGTGCTAATTAGGGTAGTCATGAAAATATCGTCCATGACATCCACTTCAGTGCATTTTCTGAGCGTGTATCATTAGCACGTCAATAAAACGAGGCCAATTATCTGTTGTGTTGTAATAGAACTTCAATTCTTTTTTTTTTCTTTTTTGTCCTGGTGTATGATGGCATGATCGCCAGTATCGCGCGTGCACTCAAGAGAGAAAAAAAAACGAAATGTACGTGCGGCAGTCTTGTGGATCTTTCGTATGATTTTTGTATTGTACTTCAAGAAATGATTTCTACCTTCATTTTGCAAGGCGTTACAGCTTACTCATATTATAGTGAACGTACGTATGTGAATAAATGAATAAAGTTGAAACATAATGTACAATCATTTCAAAAATCATTCTCAAAAAAGTACGTCGCATTCTGCCTGTCACAGTACCATAAGCATTCTATCCCCAATATCACAACAGAAAGCTTCATTACAACTAAAAATTCACGCTTTTAATATATGTAAAAATATTCTCTAAACATAGCGAAAATACCAATAACACGGTTATTAAATGATGCATATATCGCTTTTTTTTCAAAGCCACATAAGTATAGAATATGCATAACACAGGTTACACGTTTAAGTGAACCGGTGAGCCGTTCAAATGAACCGGTTCATTTCAGTGAGCTGAGCCGTTCCGAGCCGCTCACTGAAGTGAGCCGTTTTGCCCATCTCTAGTCTCCTCCTCCTTCTATGGGTTGCCATGGCTACCACGGCTACGCACCACAAATTACGGATGGCTTAAACAGTTTCACTGTTAAAAGGCGTTTGTGTCTCGCGTCTCTGGGAAGAATTTCTATTATTGGATGAGGTATTTTGGTGTCGACGGTGTGGATAGTGGCTGTGGATAACAGCGTCGGATTGGGAATGGTTAAGGATATGCACTGGGGGGCCGTTGGCCCAATTCACCTCCCTGGCGCCTGCTGGAGCTCTCGTATTCTGCGGTGTGCGGGGCCGGCTTCTTGGCAGGCGGCGGTGTTAGCCCTCTTTCCCTGCTTTTGGATCGGTTGCGTTTCTTCGGTTTCAGCGGAGATGGTGGCGGTGGAATCGGTTCTCTTTCCCTGCTCTCGGATCGGCCGCGTTCCTTCGGTTTCGATTGTGGCGGTGGTGGCACCGACTTAAATCGGCCGCGGCACCTCAATCTCTACTTGTGGGGCCCCGCTGTTTGTTGTACCTGGATGGCTTGTTGCTGCTGCTGATTTTCAACTGCTCTCCGGACCGATGCCTTGCAGGGTAGCGTCTTGGTTTTCGCAGGGCAGGTGACGTCGGCTGTGGGATGATGATACTTGCACGTGAAACATTTGTGTTGGCGTGTGTGGTCTGATGATAGGTTCTCAGTGGCACAGTTTGTGCAGCGCTTGGTTTCGGGTGTGGGGCATACGTCGGCTCGGTGACCGACTTGTAGGCAGGTATTGCACACTTCATGGCGAGGCACATAGACATAACATCGGTTATCCGCCCCATAGTATTTCACGTAAAAGGAAACTCGCAATTCGATGAAGGTTATCAGCGCCGTATTGGTCTTTCCCATCATCAGGGCGTGGAATATTTCGAAGCCGGCTGCATTCAGGTGGTCGCGAAGCTCGGTCGACGTAGTGTCCTTGTCGAGTCCCTTGATGGTCCCTTTGCACGAGTTATTCGGCGCTGCAACCTAGGCTGTTATCGGATACACACGTTCGCCAAGGGACATCGAGGTGATGGTGCTAAGCTTCTTGGCTAGCGTATCGTTGGGAGTGCTCACGATGGCTGTTTTGTTCAGAGCGGCTTCTTAGGAAAAGTTTGTCGGCCTCGTTGCCGGGTAGCCCAGCCGCGATCCCAATGGCACGGGCCACGGAATGGTTTGGGCACTCCCCGATGCGGAGGTCGTTGTTTGGTCGTATGACTATCTTCAAGTCGTCAATGGGAAAAGGCGGCGGCCGTCTTCAAGTACTCAATGAGAAAAGGCGGCAGCCGTGAGTTCACTGACGCGCGTAGTTTAGGAGTATTCTTTCCGATGGTTCGGGATGCCTCTTCGGAAGTGGGCTCAGTGGTGGGGTTCGTCTTGTCTCGGCGCCGACGGCTTCGGGCAATGATCCATGAGCCGTTGGCCGAATTCTTCAGATATCCCTGAGAGGGAGGGTCAGCGTCCTGAGTGACCTAATGCTGTGAGTGGCCTTCACACAGTGTAGTCAAGGTCAGCCGCTGTCAGTCGCCCGATCGAGGGGTGATGTTCTAAGAAGGGGTACGGCTCTCAGCAGCCTCCGACGCGGTGGGCCGGCCTTGCTGCGTCCGTGATCGTACTCGTCAGGCGCTCGTTAGGCTTAGTTCGGCGTGTTCGTGGGGAGGGTGGGGGGCAACTTCGTCGATTCACCGTGCGAAGTCTACTGACTCGATTCCGGTGGACTTTGGCTCCAATTGGGCACGTCGATGATCTCCGTCGGTTGGTGGTGATCGCCAGGCAGACAGAGCGAGGGCGCCGGGTCTATGGTGATCCGAACCTGGAGCTCATGCGAGATGTGTCCGCTCGCTCGGGCCACCACGTCCTTCTACCAGAGAGCTCGCCTTCGTGCATAGCGTTCGCCGCCAGCGTTTTCCGGTAAACAGTACAGTTAGATAATCTGCAGTTGCCGGGAAGCCTGAGCAGCAGTCAGGGATCTTCGAATGCTGTCGCCTTCCACTCTTAAAGGCGAAGCTTAAGTGTCCTACAGTTCTTGTTCCCATAGTGGTAAAACTAAACGAAAATTGTATGCCTTGGTTTTAATATGTTCGTAATATTGTTACAGGGTGTATTTACGCTAAAGTAAATGACTAGCACTTGTCTAGTCAAGACTACACAGAGTACACAGGGTTCAGCAGGTTTTCAGTCCGACAGGAGAGCCTCTGCCTCAGCCCCACTACAACGTCTTCGTCTTCGCCATTGCTCGTGACATTATGCCCGGTCGGTGAAGCACCGCCCCGGTGCTTGTTGTGGTCAAAATGGGTTATCACAGTTGTACCGCTTGAGGCGGGAAACATGTACTATGTCACTTCGTGGTGTGGCAGTCGATGAGGTGGATGCCATGGGAGTTATTTCATAGGTGACAGGAGTCATCTGGTGCAGCACGCGGTAGGGCCCGACGTACCGCGACATTAACTTTTCACAGAGGCCGACGCGACGTGATGGGAGCCAGAGAAGGAGGAGAGAGCCCGGTGGAAAATAAATATCTCGGTCTCCACGATCGTAAATTGCCTTTCGTGCGGTCTGCGATGACGAGAGCTGAGCGCGGGCGACTGTGCGCGCGACGAGCGCAAGCATAATTGCATCTTCCGCATAGGAAGTCGTGGAGGCGGAGGCCGGATCAGAAGGGAGCAAGGTGTCATAGGGTAGTAAGGGATGGCGTCCAAAGAGAAGATAGAAGGGTGAGTAGCCGGCAGGTGTCATGACGCGATGAGTTGTATGCAAATGTGACGAAAGGAAAGGCGACGTTGCAATCTTGGTGGCCATCGGAAACGTACATGGAAAGCATGTCGGTCAGTACGGTTGAGGCGTTCGGTGAGTTCATTGGATTGAGGGTGATATGAGGTGGTGAATTTGTGATGAGTAGCACATGATCGAAGTAGATCGTCAACCGCACGAGACGGGAAGCAGCGACCGCGATCTGTGAGTAGGTGACGTGGAGCACCATGTTGGAGGATGACGTCGTAAAGTAGGAAGTCGGCTGCGTCTGTGGCGCAGCTGGTTGGCAACGCTCGAGTGATTGCATATCCCGTGGTATAATCTGTCGCGACTGCAATTCATTTGTTGCTTTCGTGGACATTGGAAAGGGACCGAGCAAATCTAGGCCCACTCGATAAAACGGCTCGGTTGGAACGTCAATTGGCTGAAGGAGACCAGCAGGTTGAGTGGCAGGTTTCTTGCGACGCTGACACAGGTCACAAGATGTTACGTAACGGTGAACGGAGCGATAAAGGCCCGTCCAGAAAAAAACGTCGTCGTATGCGATCATAAATTCTGGAGACACCTAAGTGCCCGGAAGTTGGGGCGTCATGAAACTGGGCGAGGACATCCCTGCGCAGATGACGCGGGACAACGAGCAGGAGTTCTGCGCCGTCGGGCTGCATGTTGCGGCGGTAAAGAACGTTATCCTGAAGCAAGAACATGTTGAGTGAAGGGTCGAGGGTTCCGGCTGGCAGATGATCAATAAGAAAGAGCAACGATGGATCTTTACGCTGTTCGTAGGCCACATGTATGAAGTCTGTTATTGCTAAGACGTAGGTGTCGAGGTCTGTCTCGGTGGAGTCGGATGGTTCAACAGGGTGGCGGGATAGGCAGTCGGCGTCATTGTGTAACTTGCCAGATTTGTACACTACCGAGAACGTATGCTCCTGTAATCGTAATGCCCAAGCGAGCCTCCCTGCGGGGTCTTTAAGTGTTGAGAGCCAGCAGAGGACATGATGGTCTGTTATGACCAGGAATGGCCGTCCATATAGGTACGGACGGAGTTTCACGACAGCCCAGACGAGAGCTAGGCACTCGCCCTCAGTAATGGTGTAATTCTTTTCCGGCTGTGACAGAAGGCGACTGGCATACGCCATCACACGGTTGGCTCCATTCTGTGTTTGGGCGAGGATAGCACCAATGCCATGGCCGCTTGCCTCTGTGGGAAGCTCTGTTCGAGCAGCTGGGTCAAAATGAGCCAGCACAGGTAGTGAAGTGAGGGCAGAAATCAGCGACGCAAAGTCGCTTGGTTCGCGCCCCAAGAAAAGGTCGCATCATTTTAAATGCCAAGCATTTCTTGGCGAACATATGCCACTTTGACAGTATCTATCTAACCGCCTACGCCTTTGTTCTCTCATGGTCGTTTATTTAACTTGGTAGGTACCAAAATTGGTATACTATGACAAGAGTGTATGACGAACATAAATGATAGATCATGACATGAATATCATGACATGCGTGTCATGTAGCTCATCAAACAGCCGCCTAAAATGACAATGACCCAGCGAAAAAGCATTAACACTCAAAAACCACTGAAATTGGTACGGACGTGGGTACTAAGTGAAGGAAACACTAAAGGATGACCATAGAAGTCATAGTCGTGAGTATGACTCAGCAAAGATGAAAATGACTCAGCCAATAAAGATTAACACTCCAAAACCACTGAAATGAATTCTGACATCGGTATTAAGTGAACGAAACACTAAAGGATGATCATAGATGTCATAGTCATGACCATTACTCAGCAAAAATGACAATGACTCAGCGAAGAAAGATTAACACTCAAAAACCAATGGAATGGGTTCGGATGTGGTACTAAGTGAAGAAAGTAAGATTGATGGTCCAAGTCATAGTCATGAGCATGACTAGAGCTTTCGCCTTGTGGACCCTTAGACGTAGCTAAAGGGACTCCTGAGTACTCATGACATAATGTGATGACATGCGTGTCTGTAGGTCATGAAAGTGCCACCTATGTCTTGGTGCTCTCATGGTCGTTTCGTTAACTCGGTAGGCTAACCAAACACTGCTTCGCATAACATCGATTCCCACAGGGCGTGTGATCTGCCGGCTTTTTTGAGCAGGCCCATGAGTGGTCGAGCAATGTCCGCGAAGTTGAGAACAACGCGGCGAAAGTAGGAGCAGAGCCCAAGAAAGCTGCGTACTTCCTGCATGGACCGTGGAACCGGGAACTCGAGGATGGCACGGACTTAGTCAGGGTCCGGTTGGACACCAGTAGCATAGACTAGGTTTCCAAGTAATTTGACCTGGCGGACCCAAAGGTGCACTTAGATGAAGTGAGCTGGTGGCCAGCCCTGCGAAATATGTCGAGAATGGCCGACAGACGACGGAGGTGGCTTTCAAAGCTGGGCGAGGAAACGATGACGCTGTAGAGATAACAAAAACAAGTGGGCCATTAAAGAACACGTAGAATAGTGTCCATAATGCGTTCAAAAGTTGCAGGTGCATTACACAACCCAAAAGGCATGACCTGAAATTGGTAGAGGCTGTCGGAGGTGATGAATGCCGTCTTCTCGCGGTCGTGGTCATCGACGGCAATTTGCCAGTATCCCGAGTGGAGATCTAGCGACGAGAAATATTTGGCACCATGGAGGCAATCGAGCGCATCATCAATTCGTGGGAGAGAATACACAGCCTTCTTCGTCACCCGATTGAGATGGCGATAATCGACGCAAAACCGCCAGCTGTTGTCTTTATTTTCCACGAGAAATACAGGGGATACCCAAGGGCTAGAGGAAGGATCGATCACACTTTATCAAGCATTTTCTCTACTTCTTTTGGATGACTTGGCGCTCAGAGTGAGACACTCGGTAAGGGTGCTTGTGAAGGGGGCCGCGTCTCCAGTGTCGATGTGGTGGGCCATGGCATGCGTACGGCCTAGTGGACTGTCCGCAACATCAAAAACGTCTAGGTAAGAAAATGGCACACCACGGAGTGCTTCACTTTGGGAAGTTAGGAAGGTAGGAGGTCGGGGGATATCATTTTGTCCAGAAGTGCCTTGGTTGGGGCCGGTATGACAGGTTGGGTCACGGTTTCAGCGTCAGCAGCGAATGCAGAAATAGCACATTCTTCCAGAAGTGACAGTTCGGCTAGTGAAATTCCTTGAGGAAGAATATGGGTCGAAGTAGAAAAGTTGAGGTTGGCAACACGTGCTATGGTATGAGCAAGTGCGATGTTGCGCGAGAGGATCTGATCTGTGAGGGGAGCGACCACTAGTCACCATCAGGGACTGGGGGAAATGGTGACATAAGGACGTAGGTAGCAGCTTGAGTGGGTAGGCGTAGAAACTCGACGGAACGTAGGCGAGTGTTACTTGATACGGCGTCGTCAGGACAAAATGCCAGTTTGAGCCGCAAAATGGCAGTAGAACAATCGATGAGGGCAGAGTGGGCGGTCAAGAAATCAATACCAAGAATGGCATCATGCGGGCAACCGTCGAGAACAGTGAAGATAACTAAAGTGTGGTGGCCGGCAACAGTAACGCGGGCAGTGCACATACCGAGAACCGGTCTTCGGGCGCCGTCAGCTACTCGCACAGTAGGAGAGACGGCAGGCGTCAGCACTTTTCGTAGGCAGCGTCGGAGCGTAGAACAGATATGTGGGCGCCAGTATCAATAGACAGTTTTAGCAGAGCACCGCTTACGCTCCGCTCAGATTTCACGCTCTGAGATACTGCAGGGAACTGCGTAGATTTCGCATTTGATAAGCGCGTCTTGCCGAGACGCGAGCGACGCGCTATCAACTCAGCTGCATAACGACCAAGAGGCCAAGTAGACACGGTGTTACGCTCCGCTCAGTCGGCTTTGTAGCGGAGCGATGGATGCGGTCTTCGTTCCGCTGCCGGTATGAGGTTGTGTGGCATTTGCTAGCATATGCCGGTCTGAGCGGAGCGGGCAGCAAGCGCTCATCTAAAACACTCGAATGAGAGCTGCAACGGGCCCGCCGTCGACGAGAACACTGAGCAAGGGCGCGATCTTGTACGCGTTCCAAAATCGAACGGAGGCGGTCCGTTCCTTACGTCACGAAATAGGCAGTCCGCCATGCTCGCGAGGACGACAGGAAGCAAAGAGCCAATGAGCGAAGTGGACGCCTCCGTCACGCTTTTGACGTCTGCTTGGGGACCGTATAACATACTTAGAAGCGTTTCTAAGATGTTCAGAAATATTTGACTATTATGACTGAGTAGCAAAATGTGTTGGTGTTGCTTTTAAAAGATTCAGTTTGGAATGCGGACCGACTTAAACAAATTATTGCGGTTAATGTCGTGAAATGGCGCTAGGTACTGTCGCAGTTTTGCGAAAGGTTTAGTGGTGGCGCTAGCCACTACCCCGTCTCAAGCAACGCTTTTATGCATGTCTCCACCACTATTGAAATTCAAACGGCGCGTGTTTTCAAGCGGTTGGTTCAGTCGAGCCGTTGCGTGCGGAGAGCTATGTAGGAAAACGTGTCAGCTTCTGCACCGGACCGCGCGTTTCCGTGGGACAGCGGGAGACGGTGCTCGGTTTTATGGAGCAGCATCTCCAGCTGGCTTTAAGATCCAGCGAGCTGGGGCCGGGCTTCACCCTTGTTGACCGGCGACGGCTGCGGCAGCAGCTGGCCGACGTGCTGAACGCGGAAGGGCCCGCTGTGAAAACGGTCGACCAGTGGCAGGACTGGTGGAGGAAGCAGCAAGTCTACCGAAGCCCGCCGCGATGCTACCGCTATATCCCAAGAGCAAAGGTGAGTGACCGTCGAATGGTCTCGGCGATTTGTCCTTCGACATTGGTGTGTATTTTCAGAAGCACTGGAGGGGGTCGCGCACCCGGCTTCCGGGTGCGCGACGGGCACGGTCCGCTTCCGTGGCGTCACCGACCTCCCCTACCAAGAGGTAAGCACACTGCCGGCGTAATATCATGCATTCCCGAACGGTGCCGACTTAGAGTTTGCCATTATCTGTAAGTGGTACCTTTAGCGGAACGCGACACTGTTGGTGAACAGGAAAATAGCGTAGGAATCTTCAGGTTGGTAGATCCTTTGGTGTCATTTTACGTGAACGACATAAATATTATTTATGCTCTGTTATCATAAGTGAATCATGAATCTGGAAAACAAACCAACTTTTTGATGTAAATAAGAAATATGCATTGTATTGAGGACTCGGTATCGTATCTTGCCAACGATCAACAGCCAGGCAAAAGGTTGGTTGGCCCTAAAAAGGGTTGTTTGGCGGTAAGAGATGCATTTGAGTAGATGACGGAAAAGTAGTTCCAACAGGTCCTTGTCTGTCCAAACAAAGAGGGCATAGCTTGTACATGACGCGTGACACTGCCAAAGGATGCCATCAGGCCAGTGGCTCTTCATCAGAGAGAGAGAGAGAGAGAAATCACTTTTTTTATTCTGCGATAAAAAATGCATCGATGCCCTGAGTCCAGGGCGTCGCTTGCGGCGTGCTTCAGCGCTAGGCCGATAAAGTTCGCAAGGAATCGTTGGTCGTGAAGGGTGGTTGCTGCGGTCAGTCACTCGGAGGAAGGGCAGATGGGAGGGATGAAGGTTTGGGTAAAGGGCGGGGGGGTAGTTTTGGATGGCATTGCCATAGGATATGTGATGTGTTGGGAGGATAGACACCACAGTGGCTACAGCGAGGGAGGTGGGCAATTGTTGTGCACGTTTCAATTCTTGACAACAACAGCTTCCAGTGATGAGCTGGTTGCGAGTAATCAGCAACTCATGCGAACAATTCCACCACAATTATTCATTTCAGGTGCTGCGGAGGATCGAACAATCCACAACCCGGCTCGCTGTCGCGGCAGAGAGGACGGCAGCGGCTCAGGAGGGCATCCTGGAGAAGGTGCGCTCCCTGGCACAAGTCGTAGCTGGGCACCTGAAACAAGAGAGGAGGAAATTATTTGTTGTTTATTTTCAGCTTATCAATTTCATTTTATTCATTTATTGTGTTTTGTGTTTTATGACTTCAGTTTATCTTATTTATTGTTCTTTGAGTTTTATAACTTCACTTTCATTTTATGCACTTATTGTTCCTTCACTTGAGTTTTAGTGTTTTAAGTTTCATTGTTGCCTTGTATGAATAATACAGCAGGATTTTTTGGACAAAAGGCGTAATGCGTGCACCCATTTTTGTATTGTAGTATTTTCCTCTTTCTATTTATGCTAATCTAGCTGCAACGCCAGCATGCTTTCTTTTATTTATACATTTCGAAGACGCCTAGTCATTCACACTGGAATCATAACAAGTATTTGTCGCTTGCTGGTTTTGTACTGTGATATTTATATTTCTTCACTATGTTTTGTGGCTTACTGCACTCATTATGAAGCGTTACCGCATGGTGTTTGCACTGTGATATTTTCATTTCAGCACAGTGAGGCTAAGGTGCAACAACTACAATGTGGTCTTTTTTTCAGAGCACCCAACTAGTCACTCTTTAGGTTGCATAGTTTCACAAATGAAAATGGCCATCATCATTGCACCACGCCGGTAATTGATTTCCTCTAGTTTTCGTTCCAAGTGAGTCATTGCAACAATACGTTTCAAGTGTGACACGTTCTGGGTGCTGTGAGATTGCAGAGCCAATTATTCATGTTGTAGGTAATTTGTGTTCCATCATAGCTGGCAAGTGCCCTCACCTTTCTACAATTATGATTCACCTCTTTTTTTGCATCGCACTACAATTGCTGCCGAGAAATGAATGCTTCTAGTCAGTGACTCATAACACTGAGAAGGGAACGAGCGTACCTGTCAAAGTCATACTTTCTTGCAAGGTCACTTAAACGTAACTGCAAGTTTTATGTGCCGTGGTGAAAACCAATTGTGTGATGCTGATGTTGCAATGTTCTCACATGCTTTGCTACGTGTAGCGTGCTGTATGTACAAGGTTCATGATGTACTTGTCATCATAGCGTGTGACAAAGTTGACCTCTGTATTATTTTTTTGCTTTTGCGTTAATTTACGTCTACCCATTTGGACATGATGTGTCGAGTGTAATGTCACAACACTCAGCGTTACATTTTTTGTGTGTTTGAATCCGCATTAATTACACTTTACTTGCTTGCCTCATCTGCGTATTCATGCTTGCACGGAAGTTTTCATACACCTAGCACAAGAGGTGGCTAGCAAGCATATTGCCTCGTTCCTACCAATGTACACCAAGCGCCCGAATGCACAGGATGCGGCGGTTGCAATAATTCTGGTGCGTTTTAAGAAAATTATGCAAACCTTTTCCTGATGGTGAGCACAGAGTGCCAATCACATGTACTGCTTCCATCAAGTCTGTCATAACTACGATGGATCAAGGAATGGTTCCATTTCATATTTCATGTGATATTTAAAGAAAAGGCTGCACTTTCATGTTGCTATCATGTTTCATGTTACACTAGGAAAGAAATACTTAGTGTCAATTACTCATTACTGTAACCACAAACTATGAGAAAACAAGCAGATGTTCGATGTATTGACCTGAGTAAAAAGTAACAATTGCTGCATCTACATGCACAGCAAGTGGCATATCATAGGATGCACACAACGCATAAAAGCTGTTGTAACATAGCATTTCTAATGTTTCACGAGGAAAGAAGAATTTTGCGACGTGCATATTGCAGAGAACAATGCTAGCTTGGGCGCAGCAGCAAATGCAGTTCTTCACAGATAAAGGGGCACAACGTATTGCCTTAGGACTGCTTCACGAGTACTACTGTAAATAAGTGGCAGCCTTGGAGACTCTTGCACAGTGAAGAGGGTACAATTGTTTTTGAGTCCACGGCTGTGGCATTCTTTTTAAAGGATTCTTTGTATAACTTTACTTAGTTTGTGTTTAAATTATCATAATCTGTCGGATGTTTTGATTTGGAAACATTGACCATCCGTATGGAGGGGTATTGATGTGTATACAAATTCTTTAATGTATTTTCCACTGTACAAACACAGCCCTGTGATAGCGTAGGCGCACTGAAATTTGTATAAATAAATTATGTATGTGTTATGAAAGCTCACCATTCCTGTGACATCAATATTCCTGTGACTATCAATATCGTTGTTACCAACCAAAGTGTTCTGCCCTAGTTAGGTGTACACATTACGAATACTTACCAAACAGATACTAGCCAGGCTGCAGTTGTGCGGCTAGGCGCGCACACAGTGGATTATGCTGCCACACCCAAGAGTCGTGGCCCGAACCAGGGAACTGGAGGTCCACAACAAGGATGCAAAGTTCTGATTTGCACACCTGCAATGAGGAGCAATGCAAAATAGCGCTGCAAATATGCTCTAAATTTCTTTTTGCCATTCATATGCAGAAAACAATACATACATTTACGCTGGTACAAGCAGCTACACTGTTTCAGTCATAGGCGTGCACAGGGTTTTCCATTTGGGGAAGAGGGGCAATGCGCCCCCCCCCCCCTTTGTGCGCACGCCTATGGTTTGCACTAAGTGATCGCTAAATGAAAACTTGGGGCACGATACTGTGCGAGAACACCCATACACGCGAAATCCTGCCCATGCAATGGTTGTAAGTACTTCCCTCTTCAAAATGCTTCCATCGTATCTTTTTTTGCTACGACTGCTGCCCATGTTCCTTAATACCTCCAAAATGCAGAACTCCATTGCGTAGGCACGCCAAAACTCAAACACAATTTTGGAACGGCAAACGGCTCATGCACACAAACACATGGCACTCATCATTACCACTGACGTGTCAGACTTCAACAAGCTCTTACACAGTTCCCCGCATGTCCTCTTTTAATTGTTACATAACTAGTTATGCCAGCTTGGCATTAAACTGAACAATTGCTACTAAGGGCGAGTAAAAATGGCAGCTACAGTTAGAAGTAAAACATTCCAACGGTACTTACGACCATGACGTTTAGGGCGTAATAACCCTTCCTCGACATGAAGCTCACCGTGTCGGCCAGGCTGAGTCCCTCTGGCTTCATAATGGCGATCAACGTGCCGTCAACGCACGCTAGCACGCCTGGAATGGCACCGCGTCGCGCAAACGCCGCCTTTGCCTCATCCTTGGCAGCCGGTGTCAATGAAAAGTCCACCAACTTTCTCCGGGCAGACACGGAAATGATGGCCTCCGTCACCTCGTGGATGGTGTTGCTCACGCCCGACTGCACCATGCCTATTTTCTCCTCGCGACCAAAGCTTCTCTGGAAGCTTCCGGTGCCGAAGAACCGCCGCGCGCACAACACCTGCCTTTCTGTGGAAAGGCCACTGCCTCGCTGGCATCCAATGATGGGTTCAAGCTCGTCGCACAAGCTACGCACTGTTCGTTTGGACAGACGAAAATGCTTCCGGAACTCTTCCTCCGTCAACTCTTCAAATCGGGTAATCGTCTCTGCGCGACTGCAGCAGCCGCACAGGCGACACGAAAAGACACGGCAGAGAAAGGAAACGCCATTTTCTCCAATTGTTGGCATTCCCGATTTGGATTGAACCGGACACGGAAGAGGCTAACTGTCCCAAGCGCTTACGTTTTAATCCAATCCAAGCCGTCTGGTAGCCGTTCTAATCCGTTCTATCGAAACGGACGGACTCGGCAACCGTTCCGTTGCGTTCGTCCGTTAGCAGACGACACGGAATGATTGACAGCAGCAAGACGTCACGGTCCACGTCCCAATTGACGTCATGGCGATCGTCACGGTTCAGATTGACCAATCGTGTGCGGCTCGATGGAACGGACCGCCTCCGTTCCATTGTGGAACGCGTACAAGATCGCGCCCCAAATTGCGTCTTGAAGTAAGGGTCAATAGAGGTTGTTCGGTCCGTGTCGCCAATGCAGCCTTACCTCCCGGAGCTGCACTGGCTAGTTTCCCGGGTGGTGTCCAGACTAAGCCGGAGAGCGGGAGCGACGGCGTTGAAGGGAGCGTGACTGACGAATTTGTGGTGACGGCGAACGGCTAGACCAGTGTCCTTGTGCGACAATATCGGCGTACGTCGGTTCAGCGCGCGGAGACGGCGAGGTTCACGGGCCCGAAGGCGGTCGTCGAGAAGAGATGGGCTAGAATACGGGTCACGATTTTGCTGCGGTGATCGGGGAGCTTGGTCGGTAATACCGACGATTGCGGCAGTGGCGTGAAATCTGGCCGACTCGAGAGCAAGAAAAACAGATCGGTCCATCGTCTGGGGTCCGCCACTCAGATGAGTTTCTGTAGCGGGGTGTGAACCGGGGAGTGGAAGCGGCAGTAGCAATAATTGGGACCGTGTGGTATTCAGTGTGAGGACCGGAAGCGCACATGGGCGGAGATGCGTGACTGGTGGCTTGTAGAAGTAGGACACCCATATTTGCAACCTCCTGATGGACGACGGCTTCAATGATGGATATTGTCGCCAAATGGTCGTGAGCAGGTGCCTTATAAGCGGCTGGAGCCATGGCTTCGAGCTCCTGGCGAACAATCCTCGCCAGGTTGTTAGACTTCGAGAACGGAGGGGCGTCCGGGATCTTCGCGCGACAAGGTCGCAGCTGTGTTCGGTAGTCGGTTAAAGGGTTGAGTATAACCGGCATAATTCATCATAACCGGCATTCGGTTATGATGAATTCAACCGTGCTGCAGTGCTTACACATAAGTATGTTGAAGGCATCGTCAGTTATGCCTTTCAACACGTGGCCAACCTTGTCCACCTCTGGCATGGCTTTGTCAATTGTGCAGCACAAGGCTAGCACTACTTGGATGTATGCGACGTACGATTCCGTTGACGTCTGAGCTCTGGCCGCGAGCTCGTGCCGGGCTGTCAGTTGTCGTGCGACCGAACGGTCAAACAATTCGCGCATCTTCTCCTTGCATATGTCCCAAGTTGTCAGTTCTTCTTCGTGCGTGTTAAACTACACGCGAGCTGTGCCCCGCAGGTAGAAAATGATGTTCGCGAGCACGAGCGTCTCAACCCACCTGTGGTGCTTGCTGGCGCGCTCGTACAATAGAATGCAATCGTCGACGTCATTGTTGTCAGTGCTGCGAAACGTGCCGGGGTCGAGGGGATGCGAAAGGACCACGGTTGCCGGAGCCGCGGACGCGGGTAGCGATGATGGCATACTGTCTTCGGCCATGGAGGCAGGAGAAACGTGGCGTCCGCTCCGAAGATCCAGGGCCGGGTAAATAGAGCCTGCAACCTCCACCGAAAAGATGTTACGGGAAGTATTTACGCTACATTAAATAACTAGCACTTGTCTAGTTAAGACTGCACAGATAGCACAGGGTTCAGCAGGTTTTCAGTCAGACAGGAGAGCCTCTGACACAGCCCCACTACAACGTCTTTGTCTTCACCATTGCTCGTGACAATATTGAATAAATCCGCTAAATGTGAGAAATTTGTTTGCCCTTGATGAAATTTCCTACGGGTGTTTACGTGAAATAGCCAGGCAGCGGTACACACACCACTTGATTGCGGTGCTACGAGGTGGACATGTCATGAAACACCATTAAACAGACAAATTGCATAATTGCAAAATTAAAAGGGCCTTGTACCAAAACCACTCAAATTTTCAGTAAACAAAATAATGAACTGCACTGCTATCAATATGTTAATGGTCTCACTTGGAGTAAGAACGGCAACGTTGTTGCCTGACCCTGTAATAATTCGATCTCACTCACTTGAGAAGAAATTTAGCCATGGCATCACCCTCTTGCACGTAAGGTGGAGTGTACGCTGGGGCAATTGTGTGCAGGAAGAGCCACCCAGGAGGTACAATGGTAAACTCTCGTGAGTTAAAGAACTGCAAAAAAAATGGCACATACCTATTAAAAAATGACCCAAGTACACAAGTTTCTCTGCGCTCGCCCCATATAAGTGCGGCCATGGCCGCAGAGATAAATACGCGGGTATTATTCAGTTCCAGAAATCGATATGCCCTGCGTCGCTACAATTAGAGCTAGCCACGCCTTCGCTTTCCTTATAAAAAAAATCAGCAGCTACGCTCGAAGTACGAAGCTGCGAACTATGTTACAAGAAACGCCAAGCCACCAACTTCGGACGAAGCATTCACGCTTAAGCTTCGCCTTCAAGAATGGAACGCGAGAGCATTCAATGATCTTTGACTGCTTCTCACGCTCTCCAATAACTGAAGCTTATGTAACTGTAGAGTTTACCGGGAAGCGATGGCGGCGAAAATTACTAATACATAAGCTGCAGTTGCCGCGAAGCGTGAGAAGCAGTGAGGGATTTTAAAATGCTATCTTGTTCCACTCTTTAAGAAGAATTTTATTCGTTCTCAAATTTTTGTTCCCATAGTGTTAAAAACAAACTCAAATTTAATGCCTTAGTTTTATTATATTCATCATATCGAAAAAATAGGCTAAATTTCAGAAAGCTGTTTGTCCTAGATACAATAGCCTAGATGTGTTTACGTGAAGAAACAGAACCCTGGCCGCTACCAGGTGTCCTTCAGCGTTGGCGCAGCGACCAGCACCGCCGGCAGCCTTGCAGGCTTCGCACCGCGATGGTGCACGATATGAGACAGTAATGATATCTTCGACTAGTCGCGTCTGTCCAGGGCTCCGCTTGCCGCGGCCGCTCTGCGGACCCGGTCAATCAGACTCAGCTGATCGTCCAGGCTCTCACTCGC
The DNA here is from genome assembly GCF_013339745.2 of Dermacentor silvarum. NCBI lineage: Eukaryota > Metazoa > Arthropoda > Arachnida > Ixodida > Ixodidae > Dermacentor > Dermacentor silvarum. Next base: position 203,536,944 of record NC_051157.2, on the reverse strand, counting down.
CAGCAGCTCTTCCCGTCGCTCCGCTGTAGGGTGTTGTATGGGGGGTACGGCAGTGATAGCATTACATGCCCACGTGATATAAAATAAGGAAGCTTTAGCTGATCACCATGGACAGCGAGGAGGGTATTCCGTAGTATGTATTTTACTAAGGATGTGCAAATTTGGATACGTGCCGGTTTGGATTTGTCTGCACCTGACCGATTCCTCTTTATTTAGTATTCGTTGTGGTGGGGAATAGGTTCTCCTAAGTCCTCTATAGTGGTTTAGAATTGCTCAGTAGTCGCACGGGACGGGAACGGGTTTCTCGGGGGAGCAGTTGGAGGGTGCTCGGCTCGTGTACCGCCGAGCTACCCTATCCACCGCTTGGTTTCCCTCCAGCGACATGTGACCAGGGGTCCATATTATCCGATGCTTAATTGAGTATGTGTGCCTGTACTGAGATGCTAGCCAGTGTTAGTCGCGCTCAGGGTGATACCGAGTGCAGGCAGGCCCGCTTGGGAGTCCGTCAGAACTGTGAGCGATCGTCTCTCTGTAGCCGTGGGCAAGAGTGAGCGCAATGGCTGTTTCTTTGGCTTCGCTGATGTTGTGGCATCGTATGGAGGCGCTGATCAGTTATTGTAATGTGTTGTCCAGAACTGTGTTTACTGCCTTGGTGTTCGTGCGGTCGTAGTTGGCGGCGTCAAAATAGTTTGTGGTGTTCTTGTGAGAGCTCCCGGTGGTGCAGCGAAATCCGGCGGATGCACTGGTGGGACGAGCGTTCGTTGAGACGCAAGCAATGACTGGCCTAGGTTGCCTAGGTTACGGTGGACCTTCGCCAATAGCGGCGAGGCTGTGTTGTAATAACGTTGCGGGAAACGCTTATCTCGACAACTGCTCCGACAGGTCTCGGAGTTTATCTCGGAGAGCTTGAGAGAGATTGATGAGGGAGGGGTGCGATCTAAAAGAACCAGCCGAACGCAAGGCGCACAGTCTTAACCAGTGGAAGACAAGGCTGCTCGCCCGAACGGTCTAGAGCGCTCCGAACGGGCCAGCCGAAAATGCCACAAGACAACCTCCGGTGTTCGTATCCTCATGTTCACCGCTCTTTCCGCTCAGAGTACTTTATTCGCCGTTTTGTGCTAGGCCATAGCCGCACTGGAATACGAAAATAAGTGGTTGCGATCCAGCGCGGCCGTGGTCGTTTATGCAAACATTTTCTTCAGAAGGAAGGCTAGCGTTTTGCGCGCATAGCGCTCATGCCAGCGGCGGGGGACAGATCGCGGTCCTGGCTTCGCCGTAGCTCCGGTTGAGCACATCATGGCGACGCGTCCACTTCGCTTCGCCATTTGTGGAGTCAAATGCAGTACGCACTTGTCGCGCCTCTAGAGACACCTTCGAAACCTCCACGCGCGGGCAGCGCATTCCCTGTCGATACTCTGACAACAGGACGGCGCGAAGGCGCCTGGAGTGTGCGTGCAATTGCTATCCCACACTCTGTTGGATTCGTTCCAAGCGCAGCTTTCGTGACCCGATGAGCGTTATAATTGTGAGAGTGATTATGTGGACATTCCAAACGAACTTTCGCCGCCGTCGTCACCATCTACGTCGCCACGTCGCTGTGGAGCTCCGCATATATTTACGTATATGTATGTTATATGCTTATCCATGCCGTATATACGGGTTATATTGCTGTAGTATTCAACCACTAAAGAGAGAGAATAAACATCTTTAATATGTAAATGCAGCTTTGAAGAGGCGTCCTCATTCCAGAATGCCTTGAGCTCGGGCCGCGTCCTGGGCCCTCGCAATCAGCCGTTGCTGATCTTCGAGGTCGGAGCTGGCCAAGGCTCTCTCCCAAAGCTCGTTGGTGTGGTAAGGGTTCGGAAGATTGAGTGGTGCCTCTCTGCAACCCCCTACTATGTACCTGGGGGACCCGGGCTCTGCGCAGAAGCGGAATTGCGGAGAGAATTGTGTAAGGGCTATGAGGTGGTTTCTGGTTGGGTGTGGAATGTATTAACCTGTAGAGCTCGGAGGAATCGCTCCTGCTCTCTAGGTAGTGACTTAAGTGGGGGTGCATATTGTCACCTGTAGTAGTGGGCATAGGGCAAGCGCAGAGGCGCAAGAAGAAAGAAGTGCGCGTGCTAACCGCCCCGCTCGATAGCTGCCTCTCGCTGCCGTTTTCGCCAGAGCCCCAGCCGCTCCCAATAAACGTCGTCAGCCCCTTTTGAAGACCCGTGGCAAAGTGGTGGAGGTGCTGGGTATTTATCACTCATGCCACAGACTCCTCCTGGGAGCAGAAGCACCAGCCCTGTGTTAGTCGATACTCCCGTCCATCGGACCAGCCGCAGGATCCGGGGACTGCCCCCTGAAGACACCGTAGTGCTTCAAACTACCTCAACCGGTATGGAACGTGCAATGACGAACCGGTATACACTTCAGAACCCGCTGGCGCCGAAGTCGTTCCATGGCGACATCTTCGAAGACGTCGAAGACTGGATGACCGACTTCGAGCGCGTCGCCGAATACAACGAATGGGACGACGCGACTAAACGTAGGAATGTCTACTTTTGCCTCGAGGACGGCGCGCGTACATGGCTTCAAAACCGTGAGGAGCAACTGACGTCATGGCGCGAGTTCCGCCGTCATCTACTGGACACTTACGCCAGTCCTGATCGCCGCGAACGAGCCGAACGAGCAATTCAGGTCCGCGTCCAGCTTCCCAACGAAAGCGTTACCGCGTTCGTTGAAGATCTGACGCGCCTCTTCAGACGAGCAGACCCTGGAATGACCGAGGACAAGAAGTTGCGTCACCTGATGCGAGGGGTGAAGGAGCAGCTCTTCGCTGGTCTGGTGCGCAATCCTCCGCAGACTGTCGCCGAATTTCTATCCGAGGCGGTCAGTATGGAGAAGACGCTTCAGCAGCGCTCTAACTTTTACGAGCGGCAAGTGAACGCGACTACGGACATGTCCACGGCCATCGGAAGCCACAATGACAACCTTCGAGACCTCATCCGCACCGTTGTGCGCGAAGAGATACTGAAGGTTTACGGCACCCCACAAGCCACGGTGAGCTCCATTGCGAGTGTAATAAGAGATGAAGTGCACCAAGCGCTCCGGTCCACCGTTCCTTTTTCTAACACCGCGCCTGCACCTTCTGTACACCACCGTGCGACCTACGCAGAAGTCTTGCGACAGCCTGCTTCGTCCCCGCCGCTGTTTGTTCAAGCCGCTCATCCGGTTGCACTCCCACCAGCCCAACCGGTGCCATACATCGAGGAACGACGCACGCCTCCACCGTTTCCCCATGCCGCTTCTCCGGTTGTGCTTCCGCAAGAGCGACCAGTGCATTACGCCGATGATCGACGCATGCCCCCTCGGAAGTCAGAGGTTTGGCGCACTCCGGATCGCCGTCCTCTGTGTTTCCACTGTGGTGAGGCAGATCATTTGTACCGCCAGTGCCCATACCGACGCCTCGGGTTGCGGGGCTTTTCTGCCTATTCGCCGCCACCCCGACTGGGCCAACGACCTCGGGACATTGAGGATTATCTGGCTCAGCAACGCATGCCACCGCCTACCGGGCGGCAGTCACGCTCGCCGTCGCCAAGGCGATTTTCACCATCGCCCCAGCGGTATTCGAGCGGACGGTCGCCAAGTCCCCGCCGGGAAAACTAACTACAGCGACCTTTGGGGGCGAGGCCGCTGGCAGTCGACGCGCTGAAGACCTCCGATCGACGCGAGTAAACAAGGGTACCGGTACGCCATCAACTGAACGGAATGACCGGCTTTCGCTCGACATACCGGTAGTGATCGACGGTTACGCGGTTAGCGCTTTAGTGGACACCGGAGCGGACTATTCTATATTAAGCGGGAAGATGGCGACGTTTCTGAAGAAAGTAATTACACCTTGGCATGGCTCGCAGATTCGTACAGCTGGCGGTCACGTCGTTACTCCACTGGGAACCTGCACGACAAGAGTTCAGATTCGAGGATCGACATTCGTGGCGAGTTGCCTTGTCCTACGCGAATGCTCCCGCGACGTCATTCTCGGAGTTGACTTCCTGCAGGAATACGGCGCTGTTATTGACTTACGGGGCGGTGTAGTCACCTTCTCAGCCGACCAAGCAATCGACGCAAACGACGACAATCGACGTGATGACGCGCTACGTGTTTCCGCTGAAAGTGTTACGCTTCCTCCACGAGCCAGTGTTCTAGTCGAAGTGATGTGCGGTGGAATGCGCGAAGGTGGAGTGGTCGCAGAAAGTAACTTAGCGCATCTACTGACACAAGGTGTTTGTGCGGCCAGGAGTGTGCTACAGCTTCGTGATGGCCGATCTAAGTTGCTAGTCACCAACTTTAGTAATGAGCATCGACACCTCTTCCGCGGTACTTCGATAGCGTTTGCCGAAGAAGTGGAACACGTAGCTGAATCTTTTGCCCCTGAACCAGTGAGGCTGGCTGACAAGTCACTGGGCACCGTCGACATTAATCCCGAGTTATCTAACGACAAACAGGCAGCACTGCACGAGCTCTTGCTTGAATTCAGGGCATGCTTCGCAAGCTCGTCTAAAGTACGCCAGACTTCGGTTACAAGGCACCGGATCATCACATGCGACGACGCACGCCCGATACACCAGCAGCCTTACCGCGTGTCGGCAAAGGAACGCGCGGCGATTCGTACGCAAGTACAAGAGATGCTTGAAGATGGCGTGATCGAACCTTCCAACAGCTCATGGTCGTCTCCGGTCGTTCTTGTCAAAAAGAAAGACGGAACGCTACGCTTTTGCGTCGACTACCGGAAGCTCAACAACGTAACTAAAAAGGACGTGTACCCACTGCCACGTATCGACGACTCGTTAGATAGACTGCGGCGTGCCCAGTACTTTTCGTCACTCGATTTGAAAAGTGGATACTGGCAGATCGAGGTAGATGAACGAGACCGCGAGAAAACTGCCTTTGTGACTCCCGACGGCCATTACGAATTTCGAGTGCTCCCTTTCGGTTTGTGTTCAGCCCCAGCAACTTTCCAGCGCATGATGGATACTGTCCTCGCTGGATTGAAGTGGCAGACTTGCCTTGTGTATCTTGACGACGTAGTTGTCTTTTCTGAAACATTTGAGCAACATCTTCATCGCCTGCGGCATGTGCTAGAAGCGCTCCGATCGGCTGACCTCACGCTTAAACCAGAGAAGTGCCACTTCGGTTATGAAGAGCTCAAGTTTCTCGGACACGTCGTCAGCGCCAAAGGAGTTCGACCCGATCCCGACAAGCTTGCCGCTGTAGCAGCTTTTCCTCTTCCTGCCGACAAGAAGGCCGTCCGACGCTTCCTGGGCTTGTGCGCGTATTATCGCCGCTTCATCGACAACTTCTCGAACATTGCGGAACCCCTGACTCGCCTTACCAGGGATGACACGCCATTTGCCTGGACGAATGAGCAACAAGCGGCCTTCGCTGAACTACGCCAACGCATGCAGTCAGCACCCGTCCTGGCACATTTCGACGAAGAGGCTGACACCGAGGTGCATACTGACGCCAGCAACATCGGCCTTGGCGCAGTACTCGTCCAACGTCAAGACGGCATTGAACGAGTAATAGCCTATGCTAGCCGCTCGCTGTCCCGTGCCGAGGCGAACTACACTACTACAGAAAAAGAGTGTCTCGCGGTCGTCTGGGCGATCACGAAGTTTCGCCCTTATCTCTTCGGCCGTCCCTTCAAAGTGGTGACAGACCACCATGCTCTATGTTGGTTGGCGAACATACGCGATCCTTCAGGACGGCTGGCACGGTGGAGCTTGCGGCTACAGGAGTTCGACGTCACCATAGTTTATAAGTCTGGCCGCAAGCACGAAGACGCCGACACGTTGTCGCGTGCTCCCGCCGAATCTTTCAGTCGACAGTCAGAGGACGACGACGGCTTCCTGGGCGCCCTTACTACGTCGGACTTGGTCAAATCGCAGCGTGACGACGCTGAAATTCGACCTCTCATCGACCACTTAGAAGGCCATGATACAACCATACCACGCCATCTACGTCGCGTCTTGACGTCCTTCTGTCTACGAGACAATGTGCTGTACAAGAAGAACGCCCGCCCGAATGATCGAGCCTACCTCCTAGTAGTTCCCAAAGACTTGCGGGACGATATTCTTTTCGCTTGCCACGACGAGCCTACATCTGGCCACCTCGGCTCCTCACGAACGCTTGCTAGAGTGCGCGAGATGTATTACTGGCCCGGACTTTCAGCAAGCGTCAAGCAGTATGTGAAAGGCTGCCGTGAATGTCAGCGACGAAAGTCACCACCCCTGAAGCCCGCCGGGTTATTGCAACCCATTGAACCACCTCATAAGCCATTCGACCAAGTCGGCTTGGACATTCTTGGGCCTTTTCCTCTGTCAACCGACGGCAACAAGTGGGTGATTGTCGCCACTGACTATTTAACCCGCTATGCCGAGACAGAGGCGCTCCCACGAGCCACGGCTTCTGAGGTAGCGCAGTTCTTCATGTGTCACATTGTATTGCGCCATGGTGCCCCAGCCACTGTTATCACAGATAGAGGAACGGCGTTCACGGCACAGCTCACGGACGAAATTTTTCAACTAAGCAACACCAGGCATCGAAAGACGACCGCTTACCATCCGCAGTCCAACGGCCTTACGGAGCGATTAAACAAGACCATCACAGACATGATCTCTATGTACATCGACGTCCAGCACAAAACATGGGATCGTATCCTGCCTTATGTGACCTTCGCGTATAATACCGCGGTACAAGAAACAACGCGCTTCACACCATTTCGCCTTGTCTACGGCCGCGAAGTACAGACGATGCTGGACGCTATGCTTCCGTGCCACGACGCCGAGAACCTAACTACTGACGCCGAAGAATTTGCTCAGCGCGCTGAGGAGGCTCGCCAGCTCGCGCGGCTGCACATCGGTGAGCAGCAACACGCAGATGCACGGCGCTATAACATCCGTCACCGGCAAGTGCGCTACAGTCCCGGCGACCAAGTGTTGGTGTGGACCCCTGTTCGCCGCCGTGGCCTTTGTGAAAAGTTGCTCAGCCGGTATTTTGGCCCGTACAAAGTGCTGCGCCGCATTAGTGACGTGAACTATGAAGTCGTTCCTGACAGTGCGGCGCAAACACGGCGCCGACAACCACCTAGTTCTGACGTAGTTCACGTCGTACGCATGAAGCCTTACGTTGCGCGTTAGTGATTTTTACGCGCCCATTTGCACCTAATGCACTTACCTCTTCGTTTCTAGAGAGGTAGAGAATTGTTTCTAGCTACGCTGCTGTAGCTCTCGCTGTGTTCTGTGCGCGAGCATCTTCATTGAGCGTGTGTTGTTTTTTTTTTGTTGTTTTTTTCCTTTCCCACACCACTTCTTGAGCATCGAGCCGATGCTCTTTCCGAGGAAGGGGGGAAATGTCACCTGTAGTAGTGGGCATAGGGCAAGCGCAGAGGCGCAAGAAGAAAGAAGTGCGCGTGCTAACCGCCCCGCTCGATAGCTGCCTCTCGCTGCCGTTTTCGCCAGAGCCCCAGCCGCTCCCAATAAACGTCGTCAGCCCCTTTTGAAGACCCGTGGCAATATGTTCTACGGGTTAGCTTGTAGTGTTGTGTGATGTCTTGGTATGAGAGTAGAGAGTGCATGCGCTCGGGTTCAGATTCCTCGGCGTCGGCTCGGTGGGTCAAATCTCGAGCCACGTGGTTGGCGACTTCGTTGCCAGGAATGCCGTGATGAGCTGGCGCCCAGATGATCATGACTGATCTTTCTCATGCCTGGTCTGATGGTCATGACCAAAATATTTCACAGAATTTTGAAAATGGCGGCCCACAAACCTACTTCGCGAAACATAACATTCGCAGTGGATGCCTTTTATCTTAAATGCTCCCAGACTAATTAATTTTCAAAGTACAAAACGGTACAATAGTGCTCCAATGTGAAAGTGGTATAATTTTAATGGCATGGCTCTTTACGGCTAGCATCGTGGCGCCTGTACGATGTCTTCACCGGCCCTACACGCAGTGGTAAAGCTTTTACAGGGGCACGGAAACACTTATAAAGGGGCCCTGAACAACTCTTATAGAAGTTGAGAAAGTCATTTAAAGTGAAAGTAGGTCATTTCAAAAATACTTAGCGGCAAAAAGTACATCAATGCGTTCAGCAGTCGTGGAGTTATCGGCATTTAAATCCGGAATCCGCTGTGCTCCCCTTCCTTCCTAAATGTCTTGCACTGCGAAGGCTACGGCGGAGTGTGGCGTGGGCACAGCGCTCCGCCTTCCAAATGTCACCGCGGCGCGCAGTTCAAATTTCATTTTGCATGTTAACGTAGACGCCACGACTTCCAATTTTGGTGCCTACGACGCGCTAAACGTAAGCCAAACACGGTTGTCTTCAGAGAGCAGCCACTGGACTCGTAGTGCCACCCCGCGGCGGCCGCGGTGCAGCCGACAACAGCCACCAATAGCAACCGCGTATGGGAATCCGCTTTATTACGAAATAAAGCGTCCATAACAGAGTGAGGATCATGGCTTCTGTTGAAAAGAGAGCGTTTGAGAGAAAGGTGACTTGGAACTCCGCTTGCGAGCTCCACTCACCGCGTACGACAGCAAAACTTGCGCTAAATGTAAAGTAAAGGACCCGAGACTGCTCAACTGTTCACTGTTTTCATTCGATCATCTTCTTCTTCGTCTCTCTCTTCACTTCTCTTCTTTTGACTGGGACGTTACATCCTCCCGGTCTCTTATTGCCATCCTTCCGCGGATGGTAAGGCACTAGGTTACCTATAGTTTTAACTTCTGTCTTGCCTGCTGGTCCTTCAAAGTGCACCGACTTGAGTATACCTTGCTGCTTCACTGTTTCGAGGACAACATAAGAGCCTGTGAAAGCATTCTTCGAACAATCAAAATATTTTCTTACTATCACCATGTCTCTAGGTTCTAAGTTGGGCATATGAGTTGCATGGCGTGAGTCATAGTATTTCTTCATAGTACGTTTATACATATGGTATTCCTCTAACGTCTTCTTGCGTTCTGAAATATGGATCTTCCCTACTATGCTAAGTTCGTCATCTGCTGGTAACCACGTCGTCTTCTGAAAGCAGCAAACTGAGGGCTACAGCCAAGTCCATCTGTGTCAGATTGATTGTGATGCCTAACCGCTGCCTCAAGAGCACACTTCCATCCTCCGCGAAATTCTGCGTATATAGAAATGAAGGTCTTCAAGTCACGTATGAGGCGTTGCGCTAGGGCATTTCCTTCCGGCTGGTATGGTGTTGAAAATCTCAAAGTGATACCCTTTTCGGCTGCCCACCGACAGAGTCTCTCGCTCCGGAATGCAGGTCCATTATCAGAAATAATTTGGTGTGTCTAAATGCCTGTCTTTCCATCAGTGCAATCACCCTGTTTGCGTCTTCTTTTCCGGATTTGGCCGCCGCTATACGTGTGCACTGGTCAACAGCCACTATAAGAGACTGAGTCCGGCGCACACCCTCCCCTTTCTTTTTGATTTCAGCGAAATGGAGATGTACGACTTCTAAGGGGACATCTGAATACAAAGGAATGACCATCTGTTTATCTTTTGGGCGGAACTTAGCTTTGATAGTCTGACATTGATGACAGGTCTTGACGTAGTTCTCTACATCGGCTTTCATGTTCTTCGAAGTAAAACGTTTCTGAATCTACCAGTAGGCCCGCCAAAAGCCATCATGCCCCCTGAGTGTGGACTGTCATGATAGAGCCGCAATATTTTGTATATGCCGCTTTGAGGGACAACAAACTTTCTGTGGATTAATTTTAGTTCTTCGGTGTCTTCCCATATATTTGCGACGTGTGTAGCTTGATCGCTGTTTATTGGCGGTATGTGCAATCTTCATAACGCGTCCGCTTCAGGTAGCTTTTCACCAGGTCTGTGGCTAACCTCAAACGTGAACTGCTGAATTTCGCTAATCCATCTTGCTACTCGTTCGTTCGGTTGTGTAAGGCTCAGAAGGTACGTCAAAGCCTGATTTTCCGTGAAAAGCTTGAACCGGATCCAGATAACTCCTGAAGTATCGTAACGCCAGCACAACTACTAAGGCCTCCTTTTGTACGGTCGTGTAATTTACTTCCGCTTGTGAAAAAGTGTAGGAGTAATAGCCAGTGACCTTTAACTGGTGGCTTCTATCTTGGCTGGAATCTCGTTGGTATAACACTGCTCCTGTGCCATAATTGGATGCGTCAGCGCAGAACTCGAAGGGTTTGGCGAAATCGGGTAATATCAGGATTGGATCTGAAGATATTGCGCGCACCAGTTCTTCATAGGCACGGTCGCACTCGTCGCTCCACACAAAGGGAACTTCCTTTTGAGTGAGCCTTGTAAGACACCTGGATATCGCCGCAAAGTCTTTAATCAACGCCCTAAAATGTCCTGCCAGTCCTAAGAACACACGCAGGGAGTGAACATCGCAGGGCTTATGCATTTCCTTGATTCATTGGACGTACTGTTCCTTTATCGTCTTCGTGAAGCCATCCGGGACTCTGCCAAGGAACACCAGCTTTCTCTGAAAGCATTCAGTTTTCTTCATGTTCATTTACAATTGTGATTTGCTCAACGCTTCTGGTATTTCAGAGACGTGGGAACTGTGCTCTTAGTCGGTACGGGAGTAATGATGATGTCATCGACATAAACATTGCAGAAATTTCCTATGAAATCTTTAAGTACCCCGTTCATCATGCACTGAAACCAAGCGCCCGAGTTGTTCCAATCGAATGGCAGGTGCGCCTCGCTGCTTAGGCAGCAAACAGGCTCCAAGGTTGTAGCGAACGAAGGCGTCGTGTAACGGGCATTCTGCGCGACAGCCCGAGGAACACCTCACGGACGACTGGTCGCTTTTCGGTTCGGTTTCAGGAAAACGAGGAAACCTTTCGTCCGGCAAACGTGTGCAGACAAACAAGCCAACCTTCCGACGGCGATTCATCGCCTTTGGGGACTTCTGGGAAACAATGATGCCTTTCGCTCCCACAAACATCTGCAGGCGATCAAGCGAGCAACCAGGGTCCGCCGCGACTGCTTTCCCGTGGGGAAAAAAATCGTCTCTTCCTGTGCGCAAAGATGGACTGAAACGTAAACCGGAAACAAGAGTGACGACTTCGGCGTTTAGAGTGCAGGATAATGCTATTTATTTCTCTCACAACGAAAGACGCACCGCATAACTTTTTACTAAGCAAAAACGCGACTAAAAAGTATCCCGCAATATAGCTCGTCGCTTCGTATATAGGTGCAAGACAGCGGTACAAAAATCAGCAAGAAAATCCGCACCGCCGTTTAAGGTCACAACGGCTGATTTGACGAAACGATAGACCACTCATGGGCATTCCGGACGGGTTTCGAGGCGAGAGCACTGTCGACTCCACTAACCGCGGTTGTAAGCACTAGTGACGCTTTGAAAATTCTGTGGTCAATTGTCTGGCTCCCCAGTCTTTCTTCACGTTTCAAGGCAACGCATTTGAAACGAAGAACGACGCGCGGTAGCAGAAACCCACACGTAATACTTCCTACGTGCCTCCATGCCCGTGACGGCAGGCTCCACTAAACTTTACCACGTACCAAACAATCTTGAATGGTCCGGCAGCCATGTGGGCCGAACCCTACCCAAAAGGTACCGCGCACAAGACCCGGAGAGCGGGAGGAGTGGCTTCAGAGGTGGTTGGCTTGCCGAGCCTAGCGAAATGGCGTGAGCCGCGTGACGCGCTTCCTCATATTTTGGTTTACTTCCTCCATGTCTGCAATATAGGTCCTCTGTTCGAATCCTGGCGTGGGCAGTTTGTCATATGTAAGAGGCCGCCGGTGGCGCGAAAAAGAAAAGGAGCACGAGAAACACGGGGTTCCGAACGGCGCGAGCGCGCGAGGCGCACGAACCGAGGCATAGTCGAGGGATGAACGGCGCTGTCCGTGGAGTTTCAACGTGGCACCGGGTCAGGAAGGTCGCATCGCCAGCTCCGCTCTGGCGACGGGAGACTTGTGGGTCTGGCTGAGTCCGCGACGCTGGCCGTCCAAGGTGTGGCCGTCGACCTCGGCAAGTTCGAGTGAGGCTCCTGGACGGGCTGCAGCTTCTCACGGCAGGACCAGGCACCCCAGAGAGGATCCCCCTTCTGCGGCGGACCGGCACGTTCGAATCTCCTCGGGACGCCACGTCGGCACTCACGAAGAGGTTGCGACGCGTCCCGACGCTAGGCCTATCCAGGTGGAACTAAGCAACGCCGAGCGCCGTCGCTGACGAGCTGACGAGCTCATCACCAACGAAGTACCCACGAGCTCACCACCGACAAAAGAGAACGCGAGTCGTCGGCATCTACGGCAGCATCGACACCCGAAGGAATACGGCTTGGACCCGACGTAAGGAACTTCAAGTCAGCGGTCCGTAAGAGCCCATGTCTTTGTTTGCGACGCAGTTAGGCCGAAGGCAGGGTGGCTAGACTCTGATGAATCCGCGCTAAGACTGACCGAGAGACTTTAAGGCGGAGCGAGGCTCCGAAACTGAGGTAGTTCTGTTTAAGTAGTTTGTAGTTAATCTGAGTTTGTTGTTTGAGTTCCAGTGAAGACTTTTGTTGAATCAATTTTAGTTTCGCGTGCCTTTAGTTTTGACTTTCGCTTTTAGTGTTGTGTGTCGCGTGCGTTCACCGTCCCTGTACATATTAAATCCTCGTTTGCTGTGCCGCCGGTCGTGTCTCTCCTCCATCAAGAGTAGCGCATGCACGCAACTCTCCACACTCTCTAGTAAAGGTGACACAATTTTAATGTGGCGTAGTGGGGAAGCGAGTCTGGAACCATTGAGAGTGAACAACGAAGTCCGGCAGCGCGGGGAGCGTGAGACAGCGACCGACGCTCTTGAGCCAAGGCTGTTGCGTAGCCCCCCCCCCCCCCCCCAGCTGTTTTGTAAAGAAACCCCCTTATAGTTTGGTGGAGTTGCTGGGTCTTCTCCCAGTCTCCCAACCTGTCACTACGAAGCCATACCTTACCCCCAGCGTCAGCGATGCCTGAAGAAACCACCACGCAAGGCCCCTCCCAGACTCAAGCCACCGGCTGCCCCGGCGTGCTGCCTCAGCGTCACCCACCGATGTTCAGCGGGACTGACGATCAAGACGTCGAGGACTGGTTGGCAACTTAGCAGAGGGTGAGCGCAGTCAACAAGAGGGACGATGCGACCAGGTTTACCACTGTAATCTTTTACTTGACCGGCGTCGCCAGTCTCTGGTTCCGAAATCGCGTCGCGATTTCGGAAAATCGTTTCCGAAAAAGATTTCCGAAAAAACGTTTTCGGAAATCTTCGGCCGGTCCGCGGTAGGCAAACTCCGCGCAGAACAACGACTTCATGAACGCGCTCAACAACCAGGGAGAACTTAACCAAGTATATTGAAGACATCGTCGACTTGTGTGAGCTTATAAACCCGTCGTTGCACGAGTCGGATAAGATCAAGCAAATCCTGGAAGGAATTGCCGATGACGCATTTCAAATGTTATTGACGAAAGACCCAGAAAGCGTCGCCAATGTTGTCAGCTTGTGCCAGAGTTTCGACGAATTGCGCAAGCAACGCCCCCAATCTCGACGTCCTCTGGAACAGAACGACTCGATCGTGGCGCTGACTATGGGCGACCAGAATGCACTGTTGATTCAGATCAAGCACTTCGTACGTGAGGAGGTCGCCCGACAGCTCTCCATTTCATCGAGCACATCCGAGCCAGCCCAGGCACCACATCTGGCCCCAGTCATACGCCAAGTTATACAGGAAAAGGTCACTGACGCTTTGCATTTCGCTCGTCCGGCACCTCCGGAGCTTGCGCCCTTGTCGTATGCGTAAGTCGTCGCTGCCGGGTCGCCTCGTCAACCGACATATTCTTCCGCGCCGGCACCCGTCCGGCCCCCACCAATTCCGTTCAGCCGACCAGTCCCCAGGAATCCATGGCGCACTGCGGGCAAACGTCCTATATGTTATTCTTGCGGTTATGCAGGACATATGGCACCCTTCTGTTGCCGTCGCACTCCTGTTCCAATAGATGTCATGCGACTGTCTGCGTACGATCCTGGGCGCTTTGACGGCACAGCGCGGTTACAACAATCCTGTTCGCCCGAGCGCATGCCCTCAGCTACCCGCCGATCTCCATCCCCCCGACGTCGCTCTCTGTCACCTATGCGCCGTCGACCCTGCCCTTCTGACGCGGAAAACTATACGTCGCAGTTCCCCAGGCACGAACTGCGTCGTCGTCGAAAAATTCAAGTCCTTGACTTTCTCCAACAAACCTCATAGACGTTATTGTGGATGGCATACGTACCCTTGCGCTTGTGGACACTGGTGCTGCCGTTTCAGTGATTGATATGAAACTTTGTCGCTTGCTTCGGAAGGTTACCACGACTTCAACGGGGTTATCCCTCCGTACCGCCAGCGCACACCATATTCAGCCGTCAGCCGCCTGCACAGCCCGCGTCATCATTCAAGATGTTGTTTATCCCATTGAGTTTCTTGTGTTACCGGCCTGTTCGCGTGGTGTCATCATCGGTTGGGATTTTCTCGCTCACCATCATGCTATTATTGAATGTGCTCATTATTAAACAAATTACAGCTCGCTTAAACAGCTTCGCTGTTAAAATTTGTACGTGAACCTGATTGTTGTCTGCTTTTAGCTAATGTTTTGAATAATTTGGGTGCTCGTATCGCGGGTTCTTAAGTTCTTCGGGTCTCCACTACCGGCATTTTTAATTGCTAGTTGTATCCCGGCCGCGGCGGCCGCATTTCGATGGAGGCGAAATGCAAAAACGCCTGTGTGCTTGCGTTGTAGTGCACGTTAAAGAACCCCAGGTGGTCAAAATTAATCCGGAGCCCTCCACTACGGCGTGCCTCATAATCAGAACTGGTTTTGGCACGTAAAACCCCAGAAAGAAGAAGAAGAATTTCTGGTTGGCAACACTGGTACATATAGGTTTACTATACTAATACTTACTAGTGTGCCGACCGCCGAGCGTTTCCAATGGGAGACGCTGGCACCGCCGGTGATGCGCGTTCGTAAGCGCAGTCGGCTGCGGTGCGTTGATGCTTTCGAGCAAGTAGCGTATGGTGCCTCCGCATGTCATTGCTGAGTTTCTATTCTGTGCCCGCGGTTCGCACTTGTGTCTGTTCACAGACGGAACCGCGATGTCGTTGCAGAAAACGAGGCGTAAAGACAGCAACTGTTTTGTCCCATATTGTACGAGTGGAAACCGCTCAAACAACGAGCGGGTCTCATTATTCAGCGCGCCAGCTGACCCAGAACGGTTAGCCGAGTGGGAGAAGAATATAAAGAGGGCAGATCGAAAGCTAACTCCGGCAGCTGTCGTTTGTGAGGAACATGTTAATAATTGCTACATTGAACGCTCGTTCAAAATTACAGTCGACGGTGTGTCGTCCAGCAAAAGTTGCCCTGTTTAATTAGCGCCAGTCGCAATAAGTTCCATTAGGTGATAAAACAGGTCATTAGTAAATTTATGGTAATTAGCTACAAATCGGTGTAAATTTCGCACAGTAGCGCAGCCAGGATCTCTGCTAGGGGGGGTTGACAGTTTGCCAATACCCGCCAAACAGCACTGATGTCGATTTCTTCACGGGAAATTGTCAAAAAATGCGCTTTTTGCAAGTGTGCAGACGACTGAGCGCTTTACATCTTAGTTGCAGTACTCAAATGCGGAAGGAAAGAAAAGGGGTTAAACAAAAGGGGGGGGGGGTTAAGTCGGCCTCATGGGGGGGGGGGGGGGGGGGGAGGTGTTACAACCCCCGAACAACCCCGCTTCGGGATCGGGAGCTGCCGCTCGACGCTGCCGTTGCGCTTCGACTTTCCGAGCCCGGAGTTCGGGGTCGGCTTGATAACGCTGACGTTCCACTTCGGCGTGCCGAGCCCGTGTTGCTTCCGTAGAAGTTTCCTGCCGACGTTGACGTTTACGTTGGCCTTCCCTGGCCCGAAGTTCGGGGTCCGCTTGCCGACGCTGACATTTACTTTCGGCTTCCCGAGCCTTCCTCTGCTCCGCGGCCGTGGCGCTGCAACTAGCGCCGACGTTGACATTGTTCATGGCGTTTCGCACATCGTTGCACACAGAGAGAATGGCGGAAGCACAGTGAACGCGCGCTTTATACAGCACCGCGACACTTGCGCCGCCTACCGGCGTACCCTTAGAGAGAAAGTGAGAGAGAGAGTTATATGCAATGATTTCCTGCACCGCACCTGTGGCGGAAAGGGGAAAGGGGAGGAGAGCGCACACCTGCGTAGGAGAGGAGAATGAGGGAGAGTTGCGCATGCGCAGTATGGGTGCGGACGCCGCAGAACGGACACTGCCCCGAGCATAAGATTCTCCCGCATCTAAAAGTTGTCCCTCTTCCTCGGAAAGCACGTATTTATTGATATTTTTCGAAGAAACCCCCGGTATCGTGTAGCGTATTAATGATAACTGTGCGTACGACCGTTTGTAAGTGCAACGAAATCATATTCTTTCGATTACGCTTTGCACCTCAACCAACGTTCCGTTCCGCAGCTCGAAACTCTCTGGGACAGCCCATCGGCGTGTCTCGGACGGGTGCGTTGGCTAAAGACGCCGCTCGGTATCGCTCGGTCCTAGGGAGCCTACGGCTATCGCCGTCTGGTGGCCGCCGGCGGAAGGCATCATTCGCCGTGCCACCGCGACGCCAGCGGTCGGCACACTAGTGAGTATATTCTAGGCACTGTACTTATGGTTCACTGATTTTCGAACACTTGCGCGCGCCGGACATTCAATTTCTTTGTTAACCGTCGAAGGAAGGTGTGCAGTTATCAACTAACAACGCAAGGTGGGGCAGGGCTTCTCCTGAAGGACTGCCAATAGAGCCAACTTTATGCTGACGTTGTCAGTATAGGCTACCTTGAAAAGCCGCCGTGCTTACTCTGGTTAGTCCTTAAGTTTTCTGTCTATTCAGTTAGCATTATGAGCAACTGTCACTTACATTTCTATACAGAAATCTATTCTTGTTTCATTCACGTCCTTTAAGCAAATGTTCCAGCT
Organism: Dermacentor silvarum; assembly: GCF_013339745.2. NCBI lineage: Eukaryota > Metazoa > Arthropoda > Arachnida > Ixodida > Ixodidae > Dermacentor > Dermacentor silvarum. The sequence continues at coordinate 203,519,934 of NC_051157.2, read as the reverse complement.
CGGCGAGTAACGCGCTCCATGCGCGCTTGTTGCCTCCAATGCTCCTCCCAAAAGTCTGAATTCGTGCGTCTACGCCCCTCACCCAAATGCACGTACAAATATATGGTCCAATATATATATTTATATATACAATATCTTTATAATACAATATCTTTATATATTTATATACATATATATATATATATATATATATATATGTGTGTGTGTGTGTGTGGTCCAATTCCTGAACCTGACATTAGAGTCCTCGGATAGGCCTTCGAGTCATCCTACAATAAATGCATTTTATTGCGATAGCAATTATATGGACACTCCAAAGCAGATTTCTGCCGTCGGCGTCGCCGTCGCCGTGAGGTTCCGTATGACGTCAGCGGCAATCATTCGTCGCCGCGCTCCGGACGCTGTATGTGCGAGTTAAAAGGCGCCAGGGACGCGCGCTTTCACGGGGAGCGAACGCACGTCGGAGAGCAAACGCGCGTTCTGCGCCGTGCTCCCTGAGGGGCTGCAGAATTAAGCGTCTCTTTCCTCCTTTTCATATATAGAGCGAACGCAACTTTTAGGGGCGAAGCTCCTTATGGCGGCACCCGTTCCGTCCCCGTCGTAGTAGTAGTAGTAGTGTGTAACCAGTCTGAGAAAAAAATTACGAAGTTGTGTCCGTAGCGCGGAATCGAACCAGGGACCCCTGGCTTCCGAGCGCGCGGCGTTAGCCCACTACGCCACGAAGCGGACATGGACAAACGCACCACGATGGCTATAAATACCCAACATTAACGAAAGGCCGGGTTTCTAGCGCGTTTCTAACGCGTTTGTGCTAGCGCGTTATGGCCCGTGTAAGAAGCTGGTGTAAGACGCTGTGGCCTCTCCACCTTACCTTCAACGCGTTTCGAACGCGCTGCCCAAAGCGGTGGCAAGTCAAGTTCAAGTCGAGGAGCGTTTATGAATACGGGGGGTATACTCTCTCAGCGGTCATGTGATGGCGTCGGCAAACGCGGTGCACGTTCCGGCATGTGTAAATGGCTGCGTAGGACGCTGTGGCCGCTCCCCCTTACTAGAGAGTACTGCACGTTTCTAACGCGTTTGTGCTAGCGTCCCCTTAAGCGGGAGATCCGATGATTCCCTCCGGAGCTTCGCCCACTCATCATCATTCACCTCGTGGATCTGCTGTCATTTTTTTCCGTCGCGCGAAAGGCTGTGGGGGGACGGGAGGGAGGGGAGGGGGAGGCGACGTTTAGCTGCGGCACTGAATGCGTATTTATATAAAAACACCATGCGCGTTCGTTCTTTTCTTTATTCAGAGATACCCCGCTTTGCACAAAGGCGTGTAAGCAGGGGGGTTACAACTTGGAAAAAACAAATCTTCATTAACACAGCACACTTGGTCACAAGACAATTGATTCCACTCTGTTGCTGTTCGAGCAAAAAAGGAATTAGCATAGAGGTTCGTTCTAGTCTGATATTCTCGTATTTTAAGGTCATGATCACTTCTTTTAGATATATAATGCGGTGGTTTAAGATAAGTGTCTCTATTAATTCCGGTCTTGTTATTATATATTTGGAATAACAATTTCAAACGCAGTTTTCTTCGGCGAGAGGAGAGCGCTTCCCATTCTAGCTCGCTTTTAATTTGAGTGCAACTCTCCCCTCGCCTGTACCGCCCCAGAACGAACCTTGCCGCTCTATTCTGTAATCTCTCGATTTTGTCAATCAAGGTTTTCTGGCGAGGGTCCCAAACACAACACGCATACTCCAGGATAGGACGAACAAAGGAAAAAAATCACAGCATATCCACGAAGTGAATGATGATGAGTGGGCGAAGCACCGGGAGATCATTCGGGTAAACCACAGCTACGGACGAGAGATAAGGGAGCGTGCGTCGGGAACGAGAGACTCAAGGTAGTTTTATCAGCTGTATAAACTTGGACATGCAGCAGCACCAGCAACGCGCAGAACTTTTGTCGACGCCGTCGACGTTTTGCCCGCGTTCGCACCGAACGCGCGCAAAGAGGAACCGGAAGTGGAACCGGAAGTGGAACCGGAACGCCATCTAGTGAACACTTCATAAAACTACAGGTGGCTACATACTACTACTACTACTACTACAGAGGAGGGAAAGACCCACACCCTAAGGAGCTTCGCCCCTAATATAAGCAGTGTTTTTTAGTATAAATGGTAAGGATTTGAGATTACGTTGAATGAAGTTTAGCGCTCTGGCAGCTTTTGTAACTACATTATTCACATGCGCATTCCAGGAACAATCACTGGAAAACGTCACACCCAAATATTTATACATAAAGTGCTGGTTGATATTATCACTATTAAAAAAATAACAGGTTTCAATTTTTCTTTTTTTTCCGTGAAAAACACATGTACACATTTTTTCGCATTTAGTTGCATTTTCCACTTCTCACACCATGATAAAATTTTAGTAAGGTCAGTCTGCAAATCAATATTCGCTTGTTATTTTTCTGTACACGACGCAGTCGTCGGCAAACAAACGCAAACGTGAAGATATCCCGGCAGCAATATCATTAATATAAAATAAAAAAATGTCACAGTTTCGCCCTAAGGGCGAAGCAATGAATGCGATAGCAACACAGCAATGCCATACGAAGTAACGTGAGCGGCTTTTGTAGCAATATGAATTGTAGTAAACATGAGCTGATTAAGTAAGCAGGTGTGCTGCGGCGTAAGTAGACCGACATGAAGAGAGACTCGATGACCACGAGAAGGCGCGTGTGAAATGGTGGTGTTGATGAGAAGCGCTTCCCGTGGGCAACGCGTGCGAAGGGACACACCTGTAGCGCTGCACTGCCGATCCGGGCAGCATTGCATGTGTAGCGTGCGTTGGAAAACGTGGCCCGACTATTACTAACTGAATGAACAAGCGTGGTGTGAGCGCGCACAAACAAACATGAATAGATCACACGGAATGACTGCAGACAACGACTGTCAAAACGCTGGCAGCAACCGCATACGCGGCAGCGGCGAAGGTACGTGCGGTCTATCGCTTCAACGGAAACTGAGCGGCGAAGGCACGGCGCATACAGGTCAGAGCCGTGGGGAGATAAGAGACGGCGCGGGCGGAGCGACAAGCGGTTGTTGGCAGAGTAGAAGTGCGCCCCCCCCGTGCTCCCTCCGGCGCTGGCTTCCCGCTTCCTTGCTTGCGCGTGGGAGATTGAGTGCGTTCGCTCTCCGTGATAGCGCGCGTCCCCGCACGCTTCCGCTCGGGCATACGGCGCGCAGCGCAGATTTTATCTATAGGGAACCTCACGGCGACGGCTACGACGACGGTGACGGCGACGGCGACGGCAGAAATCCGGTTGAAGTGTCCATATAATTGCTATCGCAATAAAATAAAAGTGGCCCTAAAACGGAACCCTGAGGAACACCTGATGTGACCTCGACCCAAGGAGAAGTAGTACCGTTCAGTACGACACATTGTCGACGCTGCGACAACTAATTGGCGATCCAGTTGCAGACTTGCTGATCAACATTTGCCTTATGAAGTTTGTGAATGAGCGAACGTGGGCAAAACGCCGACGGCTACGACAACAGGTCTGCGCGTTGCTGGTGCTGCTGCATGTCCAAGTTTATACAGCTGATAAAACTACTATCTTTACTCCGTGTAGCTCTCTACTAATTTGCTATCGCAATTGGTGCTTCGCCTTTCGCGTGAAACTGCGACAAATTTTTTTATCTTCATCATCAACCAACACCGCCGGTTCGAAACAACCCTAGGGAAGCTGCAGAAGGTGAGGGACCAGGTGAGCTACATGGTCCGCCATGTTTTCAACAAGCGTAGGGGTCTCAGATGCAAAGATGCCTTGCGGCTGGCCAATGCATTTGTGACTAGTCGAATCCATTATTCGACTCCATCTCCGCAAACATGAGGAGGACACCCTTGAGGTCATCCTCCGAAAGATGGTTAAGCGGGCCCTTGATTACCCGGTCAGCACCTCTAACCAGCGCCTTCTGGACCTGGGGATGGTGAATACGTATTGGGAGCTCATCTTACCAACCAAATCACACGTCTTTCTAAGACACTGTCGGGTCGCCGCCTCTTTGCCCGACTACACCTGCAACCTCTCAGACATATGAACAGCGCGTACGTACGCCATAAGAATGGCGCTATGTCCTGCACGTGCGCCCTCTTCCATAGAACATGGCACGCACACACCATGATGGCAAACGCCTGGCTCGGGCGGACGCCCTGGCGCGCGATTATAACTCCAAACCCGGCATTCTCTACGTGGACGCCTCCGGCCGACACCATAGGGGATGGATTACGGCCGCGTTGGTCCACGAAGGCAAAACAGTTAACGGCTTAGCTTTCTCGCTAGAGACATAACATATGCGGAGGAATCGTGTTGGCTGCATCCGATTCTCGCTCTGAAACCATCATTACAGAGTCGCAAGGGGCCTGTTGGAGCTACGAACAGCGTCAGTTTCCATCCCTGTCCTTACGTGTCCTTCAATCTAGCTGCCGAACCGGGGACCCCAACCCTCGATACGTCGTTTGGGCTCCTGCTCACATGGAATTAATGAGAGGGAAATGAGGCAACGGAGGCTACCGCCCGCGCGATTTCTCACCGGGCTCCTTTCTTCATTGACCCGCTAATCAGGACTCCACACCCAACCCAATCTACTCGTTCACAGAAATTACAACCTACCAAATGGTATGGGCTTGCCCATCCAACCCTGCTTGCTCCGCCTTACCCAACCCTGCCGGGGATGTTATGAACGGGTTGGCATTTCATCTCAGCGCTGCCATCCATTGTTGCGGGTCGGAGATTATTCCGCCGCTGCTGCCAGTTTGTTGAGACTCGGGTAGCGTTTAGGCCGGTGATCCTTCAGCCAAAGGGATGAGTACGTCCGGGAGTAGAGCGAGAGAAAAAAGGGTTTATTTTACATATTTACAGTGGCTCCAAATATCGAAGCCCACTCCATGGGGGAGCACTTTGAAAGTCTCAGCTCACTACATGTCTGAGCGCATATCAGAACAGGTCAGGACACACCACTGCACGCAAGGTGTCTCCTTATAAAACCTCGGTCTTCCCCAGTTGACCCGACTAGGGAATCAGATGACCTTGATGCGGCCAATCAGACGGGCCGTCTTGTTCGCTGAACTCCGCCTCTAATGTTGCACCTTCGAAGCAAGGACGAGGCAATCCGGAAACAGGGGGTCGACACTCCTTCCACTAAAGTCGGTGACCTGTTTCTTGCCCTCCGACGGTCAGCTTGCCCGGGTTGGGAGAATGGCCTTTGCAGTAATCCCCGCGTCTAACGAAGGGGGGCAAGCTTCGTGAGCTTCTTTGTCATCGCGTCCCAGCTGGTGTCGCTCCGCGTCGCCAAGTAGGCGGCTGCTGATGAAGGGGGTGGCATCGGGGGAAGCACCTAAAGAATGCGCACTGCCTAGTTGGGGCGCTTGTTTGCCTGTCTCGTCGGTGTCTGGCACTGTCGCCGTCTCGACGACGCTTATGAAAGGGCCTGCCTCGATGGGAAACAATCAAAGAATGCGCCCGGCCGATTCGGGACGCAACAGACTCCTCCCCCGCCGGAAGATCCGACCTGAGGGTGACCAGCTGTCAGGTTGCCCGAAGCGTCGGGGGTCGGTCGAGAGCTCGGGGTTTCTTCTTGAAATGATGGCCGATGACACACTCGAGCATGAGGTCCCAGCATTAACCTCGTTGTGGCCTTCTCCCTGGGAATACACAAGCACACACACGACCACAGGGCACAGGAAAGCGCCTTGCTCGCACTGAGAGCCATCGGGTCTAGCAAACAAATCAACGCACCTGTCCTTATCTAATAATACCACCAAAGCAGCCATCAAATCACTAAACCTTCGCTGAAGCCCACAATTTTGAGATTAGGCCAGGGTTCACAACCTTCTCGCAACCTCCGACACTTAAGAGTCAGTCCCAGTGACAAAGCACACCACGGTGCGCAAGCGCCCGGAAACTTTTTTAATCCACCAGGCATCGCTTAACCCAATAATTTGGACCTAAAATTTTGTGCCGCCAAAGCGAGCTCACATGTACCTCTGTGTTCAACAAAACCAGATCGTTGTGCTGCAGAGATCAAATGTAGAATACTTAAAAATGCTCTAAATAAATGATAAATGAAATATCATACGGAGCACGAATGCCATGAACAGTCTTACATCCGCTAGTATTGCACGTACTAGTGCCACTCAGAGCCACATTAGCATCATGGATGTACTGTTAGAGTCGCTTTAACTTTGCGCACAAACTCACAAGTAATAAGCGCGAATCACGCACTAACAATTTCTTTCTCTTGTCCACATAGGACACACACTTAAGAAACAACAACAACAAAAAAAATATTGCGTAAATTACGCGCTAACACTACCGAAAAGTAAACTGATAACCAAGCGTGTCACTACAGGCTTCAAACAAATAGCCTGGACCTGACACTGCAAGCAAATCTCACGTACAAAAATACCGAAGACCATCTGCTTTAAAAAAAAGAGCGACACGTCGAAAAAAGTTTTAAAATTTTAAACGAGCGTGAACCATCTCTTTCAGAGTATCGATGAGCTTCTAAAACAAACAATTTCAACGAAGCTCGAAACGTGCAAATTGAAATGATCCCTAGTTTCGGCGATCTCAAAACATTTAGCCAAACACTAAAATTAAAGAAACAAACAAACAAAATGATGTTGCACAAAACTGCGTCGTTTTTCATTCTGCGTAGCTTATGGTGGCGCCGTATCTTTAAGCCGTACTCGAGGCGGGAGCGGTCTGAGGGCTCTTCGTGTTAACGAGAGAACACAAAGGACACATAGGCCATTCTCCACGCTGGCGACCGCTGACACTTTACATGCAGGCAACATGCCTTCTGGACATCCGACTGCGATTTTACTGCAGCGTATGGCCAATTCACGTCGGCTTACCGACTCGCTCCCCTGTGTCAGGCCTAGCATGCCTCGAAAAGAACCCGAAGAGGGGGAACATAATCGCCCCCTCCGCGCCACCTTTGCTTTTCTCCACTTTCGCGCCGAACGGCCCTTTCTTTTCTTCCTCCTTCGGCGGTTCGGACGCGCTCTGTCTGAAGACATTCCAAGTGACAAACGCGCCGTTCGAACTCTTTGACTGCGCTCCTGAATGGGTTTAGCGCCTTTGTTAGACCGCGTTGCCCTGTCTGCCGCATTCCCGACTTTGCGACGCCGTTTCATCCTAGCACGTTTACTCGTGCTCATTTTCAAGCGTTTCGCTTGAATCTCGTGCTGACCAGCACTTATTTCATCGTTCGCTATTTCTATCTCAACCGCACAGTCTGAATGATTTGCGGGTAAATCATTCCTCTCAATGCTATCTCGACTGGCGGAGAGCTTCAAACACTCAGGGACAATGCAGCTATTTTCCTTTGTGAAACGTAGCTCGTATTCCTGGGAGCTGTCCACAACTGCACTGCCCTGCCTACATTGTGCTTTAGCGCACTTTCCTGACCGATTGGACTTTGCACTGGTGCTCTTGTCTGACGACTCGGGGCCACTTCGGGCTTCTGCAAGAGCTACCTTCGCGACGTACTCCACGGATAACTGTGCCAAATCGTCCACAGCTGGCCTAGCTGCTTCTCTAGTAATCCATTGGCACAGTATCTCGTCGCGCTCAATACGGTGTCCATTAACGGGCTCCTAAAGAACTACGTCACGGTCTACGGATCTGGCCTCCCCTGTGAACGTACCATTAGGCTCACGGGGATCAGCCTCTCTTTCTGCCATCGGTAGAACCGTGCGCGCAACTTCTTCACACTTTCTGTGCGATATTTCTGCGGGTGCCTGACATACCTGCTGCTCCACTTTAAAACCCTGTTCTAATCTTTCAATCTCTTGATTGAGAGCATCTATCTCTTTCCTTACCTGCCTACTTTGTTCCTCTGCAATTTTGATTCGTTCTTGGTTAATTCGTTCATACTCTTGCCTTTCTCGCTCTTCATGCTCCTCGTTTTCTTGTTCTTTCAGAATTAAGTTGCCGAAGTATTCAAAGTATTTCTGATCACGGTTGCCTTCTAAAATGGCTCTAATTTCGGCTTCTGACATGTAATTCTCTACCTCTACGTCGAGCTCTTCACACAACTGCAACAGGTTAGCTCTCGTCAAACTCATGAGGTCCATGGTCACCACTTTAGGCTTTGGCTCAGCTATTCACAATACTTGCTGCGAAACCCGCAAAAATGCAATGCAAGTAAAAAACTACCAGTGGCTCAATTCTGTTTTCCTAGGAGAAATTCAAGCCTGGAAAATATAGCAGAAACTAAACGCCCATACACAGAAGTAGTGCCAAGTCCCCAAGTTCTCCTCCACCGCATCGAATCAATTCAAAGAAGACGAAAATCCTGGGCCGCCTTTAAATGATAAGAATTACGGTAGTTCTCCACTTCCAAATTACTCCCACATAAGAATGAGGTCTGGCTTTAGTAGCTGGTTCAGATCTATGCTGAAAGCTGCTTTCTGCTTGGATGCGCAACAACCACAGTATCAAATGGGCAGTTGTACACGCTTCATCGGTTTTTAGAAAGTCTAGGCTAAAAGATCCGATGACTCAAGCGCAAAGCCAGGCACTCACCCCGTACCGTGCAGTCATGATGCGCTGCATTCATCCAGCGGCTCGCGAACCAGTTGGCGATTGGCGTTGGCTGCAGGTTCCATCTTGCCGCTGTCATCCTGTCGCTCGTGAATCAGTTGTTGGTGACTGGCGTCGGCTGCAGCGTCCATCTCGCCACGGCCATCCAGTTGGTCGCCAACGAGATTCCGGCGACTGAAGTTGACTGAAGGGTCGATCTCACGACGGTCATCCAGTTGCTCGCGGCTCGGGGCTAGGATTCATCCCATAGCTGCCATCCAGTTGTTATGAATGGGTTGGCATTTCATCTCAGCGCTGCCATCCGTTGTTGCGGGTCGGAGATTATTCCGCCGCTGCTGCCAGTTTGTTGAGACTCGGGTAGCGTTTAGGCCGGTGATCCTTCAGCCAAAGGGATGAGTACGTCCGGGAGTAGAGCGAGAGAAAAAAGGGTTTATTTTACATATTTACAGTGGCTCCAAATATCGAAGCCCACTCCATGGGGGAGCACTTTGAAAGTCTCAGCTCACTACATGTCTGAGCGCATATCAGAACAGGTCAGGACACACCACTGCACGCAAGGTGTCTCCTTATAAAACCTCGGTCTTCCCCAGTTGACCCGACTAGGGAATCAGATGACCTTGATGCGGCCAATCAGACGGGCCGTCTTGTTCGCTGAACTCCGCCTCTAATGTTGCACCTTCGAAGCAAGGACGAGGCAATCCGGAAACAGGGGGTCGACACTCCTTCCACTAAAGTCGGTGACCTGTTTCTTGCCCTCCGACGGTCAGCTTGCCCGGGTTGGGAGAATGGCCTTTGCACTAATCCCCGCGTCTAACGAAGGGGGGCAAGCTTCGTGAGCTTCTTTGTCATCGCGTCCCAGCTGGTGTCGCTCCGCGTCGCCAAGTAGGCGGCTGCTGATGAAGGGGGTGGCATCGGGGGAAGCACCTAAAGAGTGCGCACTGCCTAGCTGGGGCGCTTGTTTGCCTGTCTCGTCGGTGTCTGGCACTGTCGCCGTCTCGACGACGCTTATGAAAGGGCCTGCCTCGATGGGAAACAATCAAAGAATGCGCCCGGCCGATTCGGGACGCAACACGGAGGACTGGGAGGCTGCTCCTCTTGGCTGCTAAGGCCTACGGGCCCAAAATGCCCTTTCACAGTGCGCCCAGGCGGCGGCTACCGCCACTCGGGTCCCGTACTAGGGACTCCACCTAGTGCAGGGGCAGCCCTGTAAGGGGCAGCCTCTTCAGGGTCGTCCCTCCTTGTACTTTTTGTACGACCATCAAAGTTTTTCACCACCACCACCATGCGCGCTCCTTCAAAGGCATGCGCGCCCTTTGTATTGGCTGTAAAAAATCATCGGTTGATCATCGATCACGAAAACGGGTGAAAAAAATGTGGGCAGCTTGCTCTAGTGGTGCAAGGCTGGAGTAAACAGCGGAACTGAAGATCGACCTAGCTTCTTCCAGGTTTTACTAGGCTTGGTTAAGTTTTGCTAGGAAATGCTAAGTGCTGCTAGGCACGGTATTCCGAATCGGCTCTCCGCCGACGCGCAGATTCTCGCTTGGCCGCGCGATGCGCTTCAAGATGTGCGGCTTCTCCTTCGGGTGTCCGGATTTTCTTTGGTCGTCCCATGTCAAGGCTACATGTACTCGCCACAGAGTCAACGAAAGTTCTGCCGCCCGGCCCGGCGGCTCCAAGCTATATCTGCCCGGTGACGTCACGGCCAAGCTGCGTCTCCACACTTGCCGGGCGTTGCTGGTCGAAACCGGCCGAGCCGCCGCCAGAGGCACCTGCTGCAGTAACGGACACCGCGCGCATTTGGCGGGAACGCGGACGGCGCCGGCAGCAGCTCTGCGCGTTGCCTCGTTGGTGTAGCTATAATTTCTTTCTTTTTCCCTCTCCTCGTTCTCATTTTCTATTTCTCTCTCCTGAGCATCATCGCGCGCCGCGCGCATGCTCTCCTTCCCTCTCCTTAACGTCCTATGTCAAGGCAACATGTGCACGGAGAGGAGGCGAAGCCCAATCCGCACCGCGAGGTGGTTGCTAGGAAACACACGGTGACGTCATCGCCAGGAGCAGTTTTTGTTCGCACGGCGCGGCGCAACCAAAAGCCCAAACAGCTCCGCTGTTAAACGCCAGATAAAGCTATTTGCGGTCATCAAGGTTGTGAAGAGCCTCTCTGATGTTCTTCTGAAATAGCTATGTTCTCCATATTTAAAAAAAAGACCAACCCTTTTCCTACCGGAAAATAGGGGTTAACGAAGCTTGTCGCGTGTTTCTTCGGTGTTCCTCGGAATGAATTGCACTGACAACTATACCACGTTGTGCTCGAACCACAACCAGCCACACGCACTGCAACTGGCTCCAAAGTTCCGGGTGAGAAACTCGCGTTGACACATGGCTGTCGCACAGAGAAAGCTAGCGCTTGAGTTGCCGAGGCGTGCACCATTGTTGTCGAGATCCTGGGGGGCAAGACGATGCTGACATTTGGTCTCAACATCGCGCTCCCACAACTCGGGGTCCGCGGCTCTTGGCTGACGTTTCGCTTGGGCTTCGGAAGCCCTCACGCTAGAATCGGCACGTCGACGACGAGCCCTTTCCCGAGCGAGTTCGCGGCGCCGTTGCTCAAACGCAACCTGCGCCTTGGCGGAACGCACCACGCGGGGCTTTTCCAACCGGCCACCGAGACTGATCTGAGGCAAGGCAAGCGCGGCGGAGCGCGCGCCAACCCCTTTCCTTCTCTTTCCCTCCCCGCGACACACCAAGCGACCCTGATAGGCCGCGCGCGTCCCGTGATCCGGCGCCGGCGCAGCTGGAACAGCAGCTCTACTCTTGAGCAGGCATTTTTTTTGCGTGACCACGAAAACGCCACCGAAATTTGTGAGACAATACAAGTTTCGCTTGAAAAGACGTCTGCTGTGTGTTTTTTATTTCATGTACTTTCAGGGTTAATAGCATTACATACTGGAGTGGGTAATGTGGTGTAACTACATCATGTTCTAGTCCGTGCGCGTGGTTGTGCAAAGGAAAGGAAATACATATTATTGCGACAGTTAGGCGCACCAAGTTTGAACCGGTGGCCGTTGCGTGACGAAATATAAGAGGGTGCTGTTAAGAGAGAATTACGTAAAACGGGGTTGGAATGGTACATTTTATGGAAAAGACAGAGTCGAGCAGATTTACGTACACGTTAAAGATCACGCAAATTAAAAGTTTAGTAGCACTGATTTATTGATGGTGCACATGCAGTTAGATGAAATGACACAAGCAGAACGGTTTTGGACGGCTTCGGATGCAGAGTGATAACGACTGAACATGTGGGTCCCAGACGGAGGAGGCACATTCGAGTTTCTAACGGACTAGTTTTTTATACAAAATGGGAGAAGTTAGCTTACAGAGTGCTTGCCGTAGCCTGTGAGGCTACGCCAAGCACTACGGCTACGGCAAGTCTTGTTCAGAGTGGTCGAGATAATCATGCCGCTCGGTAGGCGCTGTTGGTGGTGGTGGTGAAAATATTTATTAGGCTATGGAGGGACAGGAGGTACGCTTGGACCAGCCCGTAAGGGACTGGTCCTTACAAATACTATGTGGAGGTCCCTAGTTGGGGACCCCGGGGGGGGGGGGGGGTAGCCGCCACTCCTAGTCCTCTAGGATTGGGATGGGGATGGGGGGCATGGCCGGGTTGGAGGGGCAGGCCCACACCATGTAATATGTGTCCAAAGACAGCGCACTACAGTGTGGACAGTTGCCACTAAAGGAGGGGTCAAAATGTTTTAGAACTGCCGGGCACAGCAAAGCATTGGTGAGAAGGCGGAGAAAGAGCCGCTCATCCTTCTTCCTAAGCCCGTTACAAGGGCGGGGGTAAACGCGATGACTGTCTTGATAGTATGTTGTAATACCTTTAAAGGTATAGGCCAAATTAAAATCGGGTTCCTGATCGGGTAGGGAGGAGAAAACAGCCCGGTGAGAGAGAGCGCGGGCGGCTGCGTCTGCTGGCTCGTTTCCTGCTAACCACTGATGAGCAGGGCACCTTATCAGGTAGCGGTGTGCGAGGTCCGTATCCCGTATGCAATTTCGGTAGATATGATAGGCTAGAAAGGGGGTGCAGCCTTGTTCGACGTTCCGACAGGCCCCTCGCGAGTCGGTGATTATGTATTTCGAAGCGGAATGTGAGGCCGCTAGAGTGATTGCAACTTCTTCCGCATGTGTTGTATTGCGGGCTCTAAAGGTGAGGCCGTTAACAGTGTTGCTGTTGTGAAATACCGCCGCCGTGTACCATCCCCCGTGGTGAAGACCGGAGACGCCCACGTAGAATAAACCTATTTTGTTGCCATAATGTCGTGCTAGAGTTTCCGCGCCCGCCAGGCGCCGTCCATTATGATCTTCGTATGACATGTTAGTTGGAACAGGTGGTCCCTCGTGGAGGGCGCGTCTCCACAGTTCTGGGATGCGAAACCTATCCTCCATGGGAATGGTGTGTTGGATATGGAGTCGAGCAAGAAAGCGGCGACCTGACTCCATTTGCGACAGGTGTGTGTACTGGTTTGTAAGGTGCGCTTCCCGGAGCTCCCGGAAAGTGTTCACCACCTCAAGGGCCATAAGACGGCTGTTGGACGTGGTGAAGGGGAGGTCCAGGGCACGCTTAACAAATTTGAGCAAGATGACGTCAAGGGCCTCCTCCTCTTGTTCCCGTAGGTGAAGGTAAGGAGTCGAATAGAGAATTCGACTGGTCACGAAGTTGCGCCGCCTGGGTCGGAGTTGTGGGAATCGCCTCCTGAGGGGCGCTGGGCACCCGCTCTTGTGAGCGTAGTGTTCGCAGGGAAGGCCTCGCCTCAAGAAACGAAGCCTTGGAGCCCACCAGCCCGGATGTAAGTGGGTCCTTCTTCTGAGATGGTGGACCAACGATGGCTACAGCCGAAAAAGGCGCTGATGGCGTTGGCGCTGGCTCACTTCGTGTGGACCGGATAACCGCCGGGCGGCGTATTGGCGCTGCTCCTGTAGCGTCACTTCGGCAAAGCTATTCTTTGGCAAGCATCTCTATTGCAAAACCCAGCATCCAGTGCCCAGTGCCATGCCTGATTATGGGCCCAGTGTCACGCGCTCGATGCTGGGACGCTAGCAAGGCGCGGCATACTGGGAGGCGCTGGGCGTGGGGTAATTGTGCGAAATGCAGCTCTAGAGCGAGAAATACGCGTAGCCTGGCTACCGTATATGTTTTTTCAAATACAGAAAGAAACAGAGAGCATCTTATTGCAATAAAAAAGGCAAGAAAAGTAAAAAAGAAGCATACAACCACTAGGATTCGATCATGAGCAGATCCCAAGCTCAGTACCTTATCACTACGCCACGCCGGCACATTACGAATAATGCATAATTTGCCATGTCAACAAGCAGACGCAGTTTCAGTTTCGCAGAGACATGGGAGATGCTCTATTGCCCCACAACTAAAACTGCGCCTCTATCAGAAAGAAAAAGTTGTCCGCATTTAATAGTATGCCTGGAAGTGCGGAAACACTGATTAGCTTTTGCGATGGGTATTTTAACTTCGACAAAAAGCCTTAAATGAACCGCCAACTCGGACGCTGTACGGGCTGTTACTGCCGATTTTGACAGCCGTTTCTTGTAATTCGCGCAAGAGAAATGCAATATTTCCTTAGTTCGATAATGCATTTAAATCGACACGTCTGTGTAGTCACATATCTCCGTCAGAGATGCGGTCCGCTGTCGGCGACAGCACATATACGCATGTTTATAACGCGCCATATCGGCGCTCATCGCTTGTTGCGCTGACACTATAGACACGAAGGAATGGTCTCTTTAAAAACACCGATGGGAAAGTTGAAAAAACAGAGTTATTTATCCTCGTTAGACTTGTTGATTTCTGAGTCCAGACGGGCCGATAGAGTGTACACGGAGTCAGCGGGTACGGTAGGCCTAACCTTCGGTGGAAGCGAGCGATCTCGGTGCAGGTACCTGCTGAATGCTTAAGTGTTTGTATTTGAGCATCAGAACCTTTTAACTATTATGTTTACTACACTATGGAAAATGGAAGCGCGCGAATTGTCTCAGCTTTGTTATTGGTGCGGTAATATCAATCAGCGGCAGGCCACCTGCGATCAATTCGAACGCGTCTGAACGGCTGCTGGGTTTCGTGTCGGCTGCACAACACTACGAGTCGCAGTCATCGGTTGCGTACCAACTACTAGAAAACAAGGCGTTATCTGCGTTTAGGTAATTTCGTTCCCGAATACAGCTGTGCGCACACTCAAAAGGGGAAATGCATCAAACGAAAGGGATCTTCAGTGTCGCATATGCATGGGCGGCTCACGCACCTTTATTCCAAGCTGCCACACCACCGACATGAAATAGCCATTTATGACCCCAAAATAGAGCGCTATTTAGGACAGGAGACTAGTACCTGGCGAACAAATTGTATCAAGCATTTAATATTCAACGACGCCTATGCGTCAGCAGTGCGGCACAAACGAAACCAGCGCACTTTCCAGTACGATCCAGCGGACTCCAACGACAACCAGCGCGTGTACAGCGCACGCCAGCGCACTCCAGCGTCATAGCAGTGAAACTGTCGTCTCGTCCAGTGTGACCCAATGCTTATCCAGCTATCTCACCAGTGTCCCAGTGACTCCCAGCATGCACCAGCGTCCCCAGTGCAATCCAGTGTCACAAAAAAACGCACTGGTTTCACACTGGAAGGCACTGGAAGACGTAGCTTTTTGCAATAGGGATGACACCCGCCGTCACGGTTCATCGCACGATATGTTCTTTTATCATAACCGTCACAAGAGCTTTTTAATGCTACAGCAATTATATGGACACTCTAGGCGAACTTACGTCGTCGTCGTCGCCATGAGGTTCTGTATAAAGTCCACGGGCGATAAAATCGTCGCCGCGCGCCATGCGCTGTATGTACGAGTGAAAGCATGCGACGGTGAGCCGGCATCGGCGGCGGGACAGAGTACGCCCTTACCCTGTTTTCCCGGCTACGATCGCATTGATGCGAGCGCCGGCACGAAGCTCAATTCGCTCGCTGTCGCTGCTGTGCTGACTCACTCCAGCGTTTTGACAGCCGGTTTCACCGGTCATCGAGTAAGACGTGTTCATGTTACCTTGTGCGCGCGTGGCACCATGCTTGTTAATTTAGTTAGTATGCCTATGTTTACAAGTTTTTACGGCTGATAAAACTGCTATCATTACTTTGTGTGGCTGTCCACTAATTTGCTATCGCAATCGATGCTGCGTCTTTCTGGGTTAACTGCGACTTCTTATTTTTTTTTCTTTTTGCGATGATGCGCATGAGCGCGAGTATGCGGCATGGTCTACATCGCAGTTACAATCCAGAGAGTACTCGTAGGTTTTAGTCCGATGTTCATTAGCACTGCACTTAGCACAAGTCAATCGGCCTCTACAGTTCTGTGAAATGTGGCCGAATCATGGGCATTCACAGCATCGTAGATAAATGGAGATATATGGCTTGACCCACGGATTTTTACGTACCCGGCCTCGACTGCCTCGGGCCGCACACTTGAGCCGAACTTGCGGATTATGTGTTTATTATTATTTATATAGCTAGGCGAAACAAAAAAAAAAGTGTCTGTCCGTCGCCTTTGTACAGGAAACTATCATCATCAGCATTGGCTCGAGCGTCGTCGTCTTCTTCCCCAGCTGGCTCGTTGGCGCCCCTCGGGTTGCGCTCATGCTCGTGCTCGGCACGCGCTCGTACCAGTGAGTGAGTGACACGGCTCCCGCGTTCGTCGTCGTCGTTTTGTTCCACAGCTGGCTGCGTTGCCGCCCGTCATTCCAGCGTAGAATTTCACCTCTCTTCGGTCGTCGTAATGGGGAAGGCGCGTATGAGCCATTCATTATCTTACGTAACAGGCATATTTATTTATGAAGCAATTTAATTTCGAAGAATCGCAAGCGGCAATGGGCGGGCGAATGCTGCTAACCACGCCGCTGCGCAAACTCGAGACATCGAACGCAAGCGACAACGGAGGACTGTGGGCATACCATCAGTGACGCCGTTCTCTCCGTCGCTGCCGAACGTGTGTGTAACCTTTAAGAAACACAATGATGGAGCCAATAGTTGAGAAATACTTTAATGAACCGTCGGGATTAACCCAATCATAAACACCGGGGCCACACGTTTCAGCTTCGCTGGTTAACGATCTGTACGGAGTGCTTGAAGGTGATCTTTTTTTCTTTCTTCTCACACCTCATCTTGAATAATGTTGCATTGATCACGTTCTGATCGATCCAGCTCACTAACAGATGAATCCCGGTTAGCTCCATCAAAGTATAGTTTGAAATGACATAGCATCTGTTGTTGATGCTGCGGCGCGGGTTCACTGCTAGGAAAGTCCCCAAATGACACTAGGTTCTGTCGTTTTTCTTTTTTTATCGCGGAGTTTCAAAAGACGGTCACCGCTGGCTGATTTCTTAGCTTGATAGCTTGCCCCTATTGCCTCTGTCAAACACTTTGCAAAGAGGAAGCAGGAGATGGAGCTCGCTCTCTTTTCTGGTTTTACGATGTGAATGCCCAGTTCGAGTATGCTGGATTCGTCGATCAAGTGTTCCCGCTCATACCGCGGCAGACACCGCATACCATCCCTTGACATTCGTGTACACGTTGCCCCTGCTCATGCTTCCGCACGCTGAAACAGTGGAGATTCAGAAAGAAATTCTTCGCCGAGACGATCCAATGACTGGAAGCGAGTACCAACCAGACGTGCCGATTACTCAAGCGAATAGCAAACAAACACGCGGGTATGAAGGAAGCGAACCTCGTAAGGTTACTGCAATCTTTCGTAATTCGCTGGGTCGTGTATGTAGCCACCTACCTGAAATTTACCAAAGCAGAGAAAGACAAGGTCGAGATCATTATTAGGAAGGGATCAAGACGGCTCTCGGTCTTCCCCTGAACACATCAACGAACAAAATCTTAAGTTTAGGGGTGTCCAACACCTTAGACGAGCTCATTGAAGCAGCGACAGTATCGCAATATCAGAGACTGCTGCGCACTCAGACTGGTAGAAGGATCCTGGAGCGGCTGAGTTACGAGCCCCAGGCATGTTCCAAGCTGACAGGCAAAGTGCCACCGCGAGTCAGGGACAAGCTGAGAATACTCCCGTTGCCCAAGAATATGCATGCACCCGGTGCATCACGAGGGCAGGCGAAGGGACAGAGCTGAGGCGCTGCAGAAAAGGCTGGAAGGCAGGCAGGATGTGATATACACGGACGCGGCCGAATACAAGCAAGGCAAAGTATACGCCGCCGTAATTACACGCGAAAACGGAGGCCCTGTCTCGTGCTGCAGCGTCAAACATTTAGGAGCAACGGAGGCGGAAGAAGTCGCCATTGCGTTGGCTTTGACTCAAAAGAATGTGAGAGTTATAGTTAGTGATTCAAAATCTGCAATCAGAAATTTTGATGCGGGCAGGATCTCCGCCGCAGCTGTACACATATTAGCCGTCGGACAGCCCCCGGCGGAGCAGGTTTCGCTAATCTGGACACCGGCTCATCAGGGTTTGCGAGAGAACGAGAAGGTGCACGCGCTGGCCCGAGGTGTCACTTTCCGGGATTCCAGCGCTGTCTCGACAGCACTCCCAAGCGAGGAACCCCTACAGACCGCTGACGAACTGAACACTTTTCGAGAAATTCTTAACCATTATAAGCTAAGGCGTAAGACTTACCCGAGAGCGGATAAGAACCTTACCAAAAGCGAGGAAGTTATGTGGAGGAAGCTGCAAACGGGGGTATTTCCGAACCCACAACTGTTGAGCAAATGGCATCCCTTGGTGTATAGCCCTCGGTGTAGGCATTGTGATGGTATAGCGGACTTAGTCCACGTGGTTTGGACCTGTCTAACTTTGATGGCAAGTCATCGGCAAGTCATCGGTCTCGCCCTGACCGCCGCCGCGTCCCAAGGGACGGTTAGGGAGGATGAGTGGTGGTTTAGGCTGAAGCCTTTACCCCGGCACCTATTTGACGGGTGCGAATAAAGTCACTTCTCTCTCTCTCTCTCGGCGCTCCAAGCGAGCTCTCATACCTCCGTGTGGTTGTGACCTCCCGGTTGGCCTTACCTGTCAAGAAAAGGTATCGCTGGAACGCGGAAACAAAATATGTAAGACAACGTTTGTATTTGGTTTCGCGGCGGAACCCTACCTGACGATCTGTGAGCTTTAGTTCTAGCCCGTCATTCCGTGTTTTCGACAGTCTAAACTCGAAGACAGCTTTTCTTGACATTGGAGCGAAGGCTACGGAGGCGCGGCCTCCGCACATTTGTGTTACTACGCAAGTAGTCCGGCAGCTTGCAGCCGATTTCAGTTCCAGTTTCGGTTTTCGCTAGCTCGCAGGGCTAGTGTGTTAAGCAAAACGTATTCGTCGACCAGCTCGGGCTGACGGCGCCTTACTCCAGCATAGACATTGCAGATAACCTGCTTGGTTTGTTTGGAGACCCACTTCTTGTCACGTTTAGAGTATAGCCTCCTCGGAGAACTAAAAGGAGAGTTTGCGGCCACACACGGTACCGCCGGCACCGGGGACGCATGTTTACTGCGAGAGCCACCAGCAGGCGGTGCCGAAAACGTGGTGCCGTCCAAGAAATAAAAAAGAAAAAATATTAAGGCGCACGCTAACTTCTTTTCCATGAACAGCTGCCCATACTTGTTCTATATTTATAATTAAGAAAGCTTTTTTTATTCGGGCCAAGTAACTCTTAGAATCAGAAAATAAACCATGTAGTATTTCCTGGTGCGCGCGCATGCAGGCGGTTCGGCTCTGTAGCTTCCACAGTGCTGTCAAGCAAAGCTGTCGCCGAGTATAGCTATTTAAATTTTTTTACGCTACAGCCAGAATTTTTATTTTTGACGCTACGAACTGGCCCTTTTATTGTGTTTACGGCACACAAGCCCTTGAGATGCTTTTTTTTCCTTCTTCCACAACTTCTGATCGTGTTTCGGCAAGCAGTTACTTGTATGTTGCTTTACTAGTCCGTACAGACGTGGTACCTAAATATGCAGAAACAATTGTGACTGATGTAAACATCTCTGCGTTTGACTATTCAATATGCCCTTCGATATTCGCACTTACTATCCGTATTCCGTTCGCATTCGAAAGAAATTTGGCTGACGTGGCTTAACTCAGTTATGCCTGGGTGTGCGTAGCGAGAGGTACGGTGAATCTTATTGTTTAGTTTGGTTCTCTCTACGGTTACATCTTTATCTTTATCGTTTAGCTTCGTACGTCTGAGTGTTTCGGTTTGGCTGTTACCTCTCGTTAAGTTATGGTTACGTAGAGACTAGACATTTTTAAAGTGTAACGCATTTATTTTGAAAGTGTTCATCTTGTTGTTTCTCAATTGCGACAAAGACGGCCCGATGGTCGGCGAGGCGGGAGGATAAGGGGTTGTCGTCCATTGACTTTAACACGTTTCTGGTGCTATCCTCATCTGACTCCACTCGCCTGGTGGCTTCGTATTTACGACGCTTCTCGAGGCGTGTGGCTCGTTCTTCTCCGTCTCCTCGGCTCGCTGCGTCCTCTTGGCTTCGTTCCGACGACAAAGCCTGGTTTCTTTCAGTCTCTCCGACTCACTTTCCATATCTGCCGACGAATCCCACCGAGCCGCCCCTTCTATATATACGATGCAACGCCGGCTCTTCCTCTGTTGTTGCAACGCGGTTTCACTGGCTCCTCCTCTGACGTCATGCCAGATGGCGCGGCGAGCGGCGCTACCAGCTGCGGCGGTTGCTCGGCAACGGCTGAGCGCGTGGTCCGGCCAACGGCCACAGCGAAACGGCGAGAATACGGCCAATGTAGCTCTCGCTACAAAACCTTATATTCGCGCACGTCTAAATTATACTGATGATCAGGTGTAAGAAGATTTAGATTTTTCTGATGTATCAACTTTGTTACGTCAAACTGTATGGGTATGAAAGATTATATGCGAAAGCACAGCGCAAATATAATTTCAGAAAAACTTGGAGGACGCTTAAGCTTCGCCATTTAGAGTGGAACGCGATAGCATTGAAAGATCCTCGTTTGCTTCTCACACTTACCGGCAACTGCAGCTTGCCTAACTGCGTTTACCGGCAAACGCTGGTGGCGTACGCTATGCACGAATGCTAACTTTCTGGTAGAAACGCGGCTTCTTGCATGGGCCAATGCCGGAGGCATTGCACAGCCACGCCAAATAAATTGCATCATTTTCAGGTTTCTGTTAGTGTACCACACTTTGAATATTTCAGTTTGGGAAGATTTAACATAAATGGCATGCGCTGTCGGTGTTTTGTTTCATGACATTTGTTTGTGGGCTGTCATTCTCAAAATTCCAAGGAATAACTTTGTCAAGAATGTAAGGCGAGGTATGAGCAACTTTAGTGATAGAATGGTGTGGCAAGATAACCCGCATATACCGAATGTAATACACAAGGGGTGGCACATACATATAGCGAAATATAATTTTCTCTAAGGCAAACGCCTCCGATGCCGACACCGAGTTTTCAGCGACACGGGGCCTTTAACGCTATTGCGTTAAAATTTCCACGACAAAGTACAGCTGCGTTTCACTTACGTCTTGCAGCCTAAGGTGGTGAGGCAGCAAGTCTTGATTCCGCAGAATTGTATGTACAAGTGCAAAGCCGTCAAAGTCGCTCTTGTTCCATCCATCTTTTGCCATACCGTAGTGTAGGTAGTTGTGAATGCCTTGCTTTAGCGAACCGAGTGGTTGAGTGTTCCTGGAAGCCATCCGTAAATGCTGAAGCGTACCATAGGAAATAAGAAATTGAGGCTATCCGCAAAAGCCACTATAAAGTTGTTTACTGACATAAAAGAAACGAAGGCGCAAATTAGAAACTTTCAGGACGTTCGCATGAAATAGTTTACTTAATCGTCAAACAAATCTCACAGCAAACTATGAATACTTTGCACACATTGGGGCTCATTTCGCACTTCAAGAATAATCAAGAGTCATCAAGCGTGCCCGCATCTCCTTTCTTTAACGCTGCCCCGCCGTTTCTTGACAGTCAGTAACGGCATGCGCGTTCCAGCGTGCCGTAGTAATCCTGACAGAAAATTCGTGAGAGCACGGTACTCATAAAAGTGCTCACAGGATTTACTATTATTGTATCAGAAAAATAAACCCAAAAGCGCGTAAAATATTTGATCGTGAAGAAAATTTTATTGCGGAGATAACACGACACAGACTCAGTAGAAATCGAGAGCGCTGCTCTTGTGCATAGACTAAAGTATTTTATTTTACTAATCCTGACAGGGGACTGAGTCACTTTTGTAAGCTTACCAATTTGGTAAAGTCATATAGAGGTCATATTTCTAATAAATCAAATGAGAAATTAAGGTAGAAGAAAGGTCTACTAGCTGAGTTGATGTCAGCAGGAGCCGATCCCACAACTTCCTCTGGCGCGCGAGGCGTGTCAAGTTAGCTACGGTGACGGCTGTCCCTCTATATATTAAACTGTAGGCGCCGGTTAGTACATGAATTTATGCGTGAAGCGACACGTGAGATAATTGTTATACCGCGCAGCAGATACAGCACCGTGGCGTCTCACAACGCCGACGTGTTGAGCAGCACCGCCGAGTCTCAGGCGGTGCAGGCACGCACCTCCATTCAATCAGTCGATTGTGTATGCGCAAGATTAGTCCGAAGGAAAATCGACGGCGTTTTCACCTGTAGATTTGCTGTCGAGTCCAGTCAGAACACTGTGTGTTCCACGGTGAACACCGCTGCTCAACAGGAACATTAGTGTATGTCCACAACTCTCACGGCAACCGAATGAGTGGAGCCCGGAGTTACGTCTACTTGGTTTCGTCGTTTCCGAATACACTCCTTCTGGAAACATTTTTCACCTTATGACACTACAAGCGCACTCCGCACACGCGCCGTTGAAACGGTAAGATCAAGGCCGCAGAGCTTGCGCGAATGCGCCTCGTCCGTCTGTATATTTATTTCTTATAGCAATAATAATGACCTGCTATGCGCTTCGTTGTCACAAAACAATTCGGAATAGGAATCCGTGCCTGGGCAGCTTATGACCCCAGCTAAAGCGTTGCTCGGCCGTTTACGACTTCTGCACGTGTTTCAATAATTGAGTACTCTACGCCAACACATTTAAGACGAGATAAGTAATCATAATGTGGTAATATGCTGATATAAGCATGGTATGGTGACATTTAAATTGTCAGTTATGCTAAGGTAGAAAACTAACTTCTTATTCTAAAATAATGTGACTCACACTTCGCAGGAGGACGGTAGATTGCTATCCAAGAAGCAGAACTATGGAAGTAGCCGCAGAAAGTGGAATTATTTAAATTCATTGCATTTCATCTTACACACGCTGGTGTGTTGTACGTCGGGATTTCAGCCTTGATGCCTAGGATGCGGAAACACTTTTTTGCGCCGCCTCTGTTCATCAAATTTTTTGCTCATCAAAGTACCTCCGCTGCATGATGCCAGAGTTAGTAATGCATGAAATCGCTTTCCATACCAATAGTATCGAGTGCCTATCGCACGACGTTGCGCATGTAGTCGCTGCAATATCAGTGACAGCACTAAATGAAATTTTATTGTGTTTTGAGGTCTTATAATCGTGGGCTTCTGTTGTTGTTCTGGTGTAGCGCTGGTTACTTTTGAGTAAGAATTTAGTGATATTCATTTCTGCTGAAGTCAACAGCGCAGAGAAATTTACTTCATTCGCCTAAAGATTTTGAAAATGCCTAAACAAAGTGTTCTTAATGGGCAGTTATGTAAAAACGTTTTGTCACTATGACTCTTCAGTAATTGCAAAACCGTAGACAGCACTATCAGTAAAAAATCTTGCTATTGTTACAATCATGATAGCATTGATAATATTTTTTACATTAACGATAGTTAAAAATATTGACACGCGTACAGTTTCTCATTACCAGGTGACCGTATTTCGCTGGCTAAGCACTGTTACGATGCTATCGTTCGGCATAAGAAGCGCCATCATGTATCGGAACTTCCCCGAATGTTGTCGGCGATTCTATAGAGAAAGAACTAACTTCTGCCTGTAAATCGAAAGAACTAACAATCTGCCTGTAATCAGGTTGCATGCGCAACCTAAATATCGGTGTACGTTCTAGAACGTATGCGAGCTGCAGCGATAATTCCGGAATGAACGATGAGTCATGTACAGTATAGATAGCCGACGCTCTTGATCTGTAGATAACATGTCGACGGCCGACAACCGTACTTGCCGCAGTCATTGTGCGTTGAGTGTTATG
Source organism: Dermacentor silvarum (assembly GCF_013339745.2). Classification (NCBI taxonomy): domain Eukaryota; kingdom Metazoa; phylum Arthropoda; class Arachnida; order Ixodida; family Ixodidae; genus Dermacentor; species Dermacentor silvarum. Next base: position 203,496,070 of record NC_051157.2, on the reverse strand, counting down.
GTTTTTTCGGGCAGATGTTTGGCCCAATACAGAATTAACTGCTTACCTCATGCATTTGCCAGCTGTATAGTGCCTTATCCTTCACCGTTACAGCAACGTGTCAAATTCACTGCTATCAGTCGTCAGTTTACCGATAGTTTTTTATCGCTAAAGTCGTGCACTGAGTTTCCTTGCAATGCCTAAACATGCCAAACCGTCCAGGAAATCGCGGCAGCATTCAAAAAAGGGCTCCAGGAAGAACATCCTCGAAGTCCGCGAAGACCGCGCCCAAGAACAGCGGTGTTGGTGGAGAATGACAAACAGCTTCGGTGGATATTAGGTGATTCTGAAACCTCGCATAACTGTGTATATTATATTATTATGGCAGCAGGAAATATAAAACTTACATTAGTCGAGTAAACATGGCTCCCCACATGCCAATGTACCATGTTGCGTGGGAATAACGGCTGTGCACAAGTCTGAAGTTTCTCCGCAAGTCTTTCTCAAGGACTTCCGCTCTGTACTTTTCACTACCACTGCGTAAAAATGCTGAAAGAAACAGTAGTAAATAAACCGTGGTAGTATTTATTTTCTTGAAAAAAAAAACTTATTTAAATGTATGTTGCGCGCGAAATTTTCTCGCTCAGAAAATTTGCGCTCAGAAGTGTAAATTATTTTCGCCCTACTATTGATAGCAACATGGAAGGTGCATGTACGGATTAAGAAACGTTCTGTTATATTTTTTTTCTTGTAGACAGCTTTGTAAACTTGACGAATGTTTTTTTTTTCTTTAAAAGTTGAATGCGTTGAATGCGTTGCAAGCTAGAGGGAGCTGAGGTTCCCCATACCAATTGGCAGTAGTTGAGATGAGAATAAAAAAGCGAGTTATAAAAACGAAATTCAGTTTGTGTTGATAGTTGATGTTTTATTCGGCATAATATGCCAGTGAGCATTCGGTAATATTCGTTCCACGTTCCTACAACTTATATTTTGTTATTGTGGCCACCTCTGCTCGCAATCTTACATCCATGGCTTTGAGAGTATGGGTGACAATGATAGAAGCACGCCTCCAGCTGCTACTAATCTAGCACCCATAAATATCAACCATGCTCATTACTCCTTGGTCAGCACATATAGACTGCAATGTGTCAAACTATTAGAAGTCTCTAGTTGACTTCCGAGTACTGCGTACCCGTCATCTTGCCTGACACTGGCGTCGGTCCATTTGTCATGTATGTAGCCAAGCTTGTCATGCGTACGAAGACGTAGTCAGTGCATTGAATATCCTCAGGCCAGGTATTATTTCTTAAGTATTCAAAAACGCAAACGAAACTATAGCGTCCTGTAATAGAAAAAAAATGCGACATAATAATGTTCATTTGCCATCATACATGTTAGATGAGAGGGCGGAGGGAGAAAAGCTGCTCAGAGACAGCTTGACCAGCACACAGCCCCTGATTTGTTTATTTTGGCAGAAGCAGCATGACAACACATAGAAGTATACACAAATTTCGCACAATAAGTGAAATGTAACAAACAGGAACAAACAGGACAGGGATCGTGTCTCGAAATATCGATCGTGTCTGACAATACGAACCACGGAATAGAATGAAATCACAGCGAAAATAAGTATGCAAAATGAAGCACTGGACATAATTCGGAGATTTTTATAACAAGAAAATAAACTAAATCCATTTAATTCGTAGGCGTTCAAAAGAGAGGGCAACGTGTGAGATAAACATTGTTACCCGGTATTAAGACTAGGAGTATAACTAATCAGCTTTCTGCATATCTAGTTGGGTAGCATGGTAATTTATTTTGCAGGTTACTGAGGTTTTATCTCTGTTTTGACCTTCACACTCAGTCTGTATTTATATAAGCTGTGTATACCGATTACTCTGGCATTGACAAAAAGTTGAGCTCTGTGCGATCGGTATGGCGCATTATAAACATGACGAATGTATTTTTTTCTGTAAAATATGAATGCGTTGCAAGATAGAGGGAGCTGAGGTTCCCCATACCAGTTGGCACTAGTTGAGCTGAGAATAAAAGAAGCGAGGTATAAAGAAGAAATTTAGTTCGTGTTGATAGTTGATGTTTTATTCGGCCTACTGTGCCGGTACTTGGAGCTAACTTTGTGGTTAGATAGTTTATATGATCGTCCCAAGAAATATGACAAGAAAAAACTACGCCAAGACATTTCAAACTCTCTACAATATCTATATTACGGGAGTTAAGCACTATGGGTTGGTGTGGCGGAATTAGTTTGTTTATTGGCGAGAAAATTACTGCCTTAGTTCTCAGTTCATTTATACGCATGGAGTTTGATGTTGCCCGTTTTCGCAGCGCTGTCAAGGTCTCGTTACATGCGAATATTATTTCCGAAATATTTTGCCCTGAGAAGAAGATAGTAGCATCATCTGCATAATTATTAATCTTACTTCGGGGTTTACACTTACAATATCGGTAAGGCACAAATTAAAGAGGACAGGTCTGTATGCTATCTAGTGGTACACCAGTTTGGATAGATTGAACTGCACAACATGCATTAGTTTCTGGTTGTACAAGCTACTCGCGAGATACGGAAACGCCACAGTTGTAGCGCCGTATGCTTTTATGGACGGAACAATTTAAATAACATGCAACTACGGACAAATACTACGGTCAAATGGTCACGCTATACGCGCGACAATTTAGTTTCAGTCGTTTGGTTTGGGCTTTCATGTGCATTTTCCTCAATGAATTATCTCATTTCAAGGTTCTGGTACTTCCGCTGCGAGATGCGACTGCTTATCAAGTTTGCAAAGCGAACGTGCAAACTATATATCGTAATGAATGTTCTACAATAGCACATTTAACGCTTCGACTTGTAATAAGCAGCATTGTCAATTTGTTTTCGAAGCATTATTTAAAGTTTTGTTCTCATATTTATGATGTATCATATTTCTCCTGCACAAAAACAAAAAGCCTTCAATGTGCTGCAGACTTTGCATACTTACTGCACCTGTAATAAGCCTCACATTAAGAGGTCATTGTATATTTCCCTTACTTCAGTGCATCTAATTTCTTTTGTTTATGGTGGTCGTAACATACCGCAGTAAACTACTTCGCCATAAACATCCTTGCCTTTCCTTGTTTCTCTGTCTCTACTTCCTGTAAAACACATGCAACAATGCGAAAAGCGGGCAAACACCTTGTTTTTATAAGTAGTAGATAACACATTAAACAAAAGCAGATCAAAATTGTGCAGTCAAGTCAGCCGGTTGCATTCCTTCCTGTGAATGATACCATCTTATCAAGTGTGGGTGGTTCTTAGATGTCCAAGCTCATAGTGTGCAGACTCATCACGAGGTGTAGGTCTTGCCAATCAAGATGGAGGCAATGTTGCTAATGGGTCTGCAATTACATGTATTACTGCATAAACTCGTATAACCATATCCCGTCATTACTCAGCCGAGCTTGCTTGAGTCATATTAACCAAAATTCTGCTTATCCGAGCTTGCTCTGACTCATATTCATCAAAATTCTACTCAACTGAGCTTTCTCCGACTCATATTCATCAAAATTCTGCTCAGGCGAGCTTGTTCTGACTAATATTCATCAAAATTCTACTCAGGCGAGCTTGCTCTGACTCATATTCCCAAAGACTCCACTATGGCGAGCTCTCATTGAGTCATATTCACCAAAAATATACTTAGCCGATCTTTCTCTGACTCATATTCACCAAAATTATACTCAGCTGAGCTTGCTCCGACTACCACGTGACAATATTCACTAAATATTTACTCAACCGAGCTTGCTCTTACTTCTACTCAGCCAGGCTCACACGAACTCATACTCGTGGTTAGTTAGAAGTCTTAGCCGACGTTTGCGTGAGTTCACCGAGCTATGTATACATTACATTATGTGACCTGTGTGGTGCATGAGTAAACATTGCATATAAGTACACGTTGCATCAATGAAATAAAGACAACTTTACACATTGCAGTTAGTTTTCTAGGGTTTAACAGACCGTTGTGTGAAAGCTTCGCCTCATGTTGACTCAAGCAAGTACAATGGATCTGCATCATGTTTTTGTCAATCCTGCTGGCTATCTTGGCCGTTACTGGGTGGCCGCATTTTGCACATTTCCACACAAAGTTGAATAAATAATTGTGGTGCAATATATTAAAAAAGATGCTTGCATCACTGCAGGTACAACAAGCAGAGCATGATACAAATACATGCACATAAGATACACAGAAATGCTAAATACATAAACATACGGAATCAGTTGGCTGCCACCTATTACAGAAAAAGAAAGAAAAAGAACAGGCCAATGCTGCAACACCACGCATAACCATTCCCCTTGCCAGGTACACGGGCTAAAAGAGAAACACGTGGAACCTAGCAGTTACCTCGAGGTAGCAGCTATGGACGCTTTTGCATTCGCAGCTGGCCACTCAACCACCCAAGTGTGTTCAGAGTGTATTTGTACTTTGGCACAGTATTTATTGTCTATATCTTAAAATTTAATTTGGTCTCCTCAAAATTTGAGAATTTTTGGATTCTTAAGTTGTGTGAAGAAGTACTCACAAAGCAAGGATCATAAGAGCAGACGACAGTGCGGTTGTCCTCAACAAGAGGAAAAGGAACAGAAGCGAGGCTCGTGCTGCGAATGAAAGAAGGGGGTTCGCGCAGAGGAGTTCGTTCGAACGCCGGCACGACTAGGGCCGCAGAGCCTACGGAACCCACATCTACGAGTGAGGTTCACTTGACCGGGCGTCCGTCTTCGGCACAGAGAACGCCTCGGGACGTTGCACGGCACGAGACCTCGGAGCGGCCTGCTGCAACCTCGAACCCGCATCTACGTGCGAGGTTCAGAAGATCGGGCGTCCGTCATCGAGAGGAGGAGCGCCTCGGGTCGTCGCCTTGCACGAGGCCTCAGATCGGCCTGCTGCCGTCTACGGAGCTGTGGGCCATCCCCCTTTTCCTGCACCGTACTGCTGCGTCTACTTTTCCACGTCGGTCATCACTCTACTAGCGAGCGTTCCACGTCAAGGATTCTACGAGTCTCAACACGCTCCAGACTTAAACCGCAACCTCATGAGACTATTTTTTATGTTTACGAACAACCTTGCATGCGTGGTTCTTGTTGAAGATATTCTTCGTGTTTACGTCCCGTCTAATATAATTGTCGTTTGTTTCCTAATCATGCACCGTCTCCTCCATCTTCCTCGCGTCGCACGCCTTGCAACGGGACGATCCTAACCATCACAGCTTGCAAAGGTAAATATTTTTATTCCATTCTTGTTCAAGGTGAAAGCTCATACAAAAACTTAGAGATATTGTCAGTGCTCCTCACTTTGTCTCGGAATATAAGTAGGCTGTTATTCATATTCGAGTAGCTTTTCAACAACAAGAAAGGAAATCAGCTTCCCCTGTTTTCAGCATTGGGTTAACACAGGCAATTCATGGAGGCATAAAGTGTTGCTGATACAATCGGTTCAGGAATACCAGATTAGACTGTACCTTGACGCTTTCCTTGGATTTTCGTATTTCGGTCAAATAATCTAGTTTGAAATGGCTCCAATTAGCGTGCTCTAACATTGGTCTATTATATGTTAATTACATGACTAGCTTTACAGGCTGGGATGCTGGCTTTCATTTCCAGGAAAGGAACCATAGCACCTGCTCCAGTTGCATATGTTTTTGGTTATCTGGGATTTTCAGCCTCACTTTTAAGATAATGTGTTGAAGCAGGTAGAAGCACACGCATGCTATTAGCGGATAGTTTCGATAGCTTCTTAATTTACACTTGCCACTAGGAATACAAAATTTTAGCGTTAGATATTTTGTTATTAAACAAAAAAACGTACTCTTAACAAGGTATCCGTTAGCCGTTATCTTCCGTTATCTGCCGTTATCCGATTAGTTATCTGTTAGCCGTGAGGCTACGCGGCTGTGCTACGTACTGCAGCATATTAACTTAAGCTTCTTGATACAGATTCACAGCACAGTAAGAGCGCGAGAAAGAGGACGAGAAAGTAGACGACACCCATGTCTGTCAGAATGATATGATGCTACGTACACAATTGACTGCAGCTCCTAAAAAAATGTGGTGTCGGCTTTTACGCTTTTCGAAATATTCAGAGAGCACTTGTATGAACAATTACAGCACACGCGTCGCGACGGACGAACCAGGCTGGCGCTAAGATTAAAGTTCACAACACAAATTCTATAGTAGGTTGAGTAATCACACACAGATCATTTGCGGCTTCCTTCAGGGGCAGACGTGAGCGTTTTGGTTGGTGCTTGCTGCTAAATTTGGTGCAAGAATACTGCTTGGAGCAGGAACCGCTTATGCGCAATGACGAGCAATATACACACATCCTTTCTTCAGAAGCTGACGTTAAGCACGGGTAGCGTGCGGGTCTCTGCGTTGACATGACGACTTCGCTGCAGCCGAATTCCGAATACTGCATATGTGATGACAACAGCTATATGGGCTTGTTTATAGGTACTCTTGTAATTTGTTGTATCGCAGGAAGAACTACACGGGCATAAGAGACACGCGAGACAGCACACAGCGCTGAACGAGCAGCTGCGAACGGCTGTTTAAGTCCACCATGTTTCCTCGTATTGAACTTCATAAACCGCTGTTGTGCACTCCAAAACAACTTAAACTTTCAAGCGTTTATAAAAACACAAAATACGCGTATTATTTTCTACTATTAAAGACTGCTCAATAATTTTGTGAGGCACAGGTGTTTCCATTACATTTCAGAAGTTACACTAGTTATGCCAAAACATTTGGCAGCAAGCAACCCTAGGCGTCGCATCAGTCGCACTGTTCAAATCGCGATCACGTGAATTGAGCCCTCAAAAATCGCATTGCGACGCGTGCGATCACACTGATTTTTTTTCGCTCCAGTCGCAGCATGTGCACAGCCTTAAGGCGTTGCTGGGTTCTGCTAAGTGGCTTTGGCAACGTAATCACGTACAGGCGGTTCTCTGTCCCTTGCGGACGTACCTTTGCATCATCCATAATATAATCAGCTTTCCAAACCCTGTCTAATTGTGCCAAAGGATTTCATACGAAGAAGAGATCGGACTGCTGTCAATTTTTATAAAAAGCACAGCACAATTACGTTCAGTTTGGCAAACATTTAGTAGCAAATCACAGACATTTATTAAAACACGGCAGACATGCTGCACAGCTGCTTACGCTCTGTTATCCTTCCTTTTCGTGCTGAAAAACAAAAAGAAATGCAAACATATAGTACGTTCCAGGTAAAAGAAACCCAACCAGCGGCTTCCACCAATGCTAGCTGCGCTTGTACCGACAGCAGCTTGGTAAATGAAAGACTAAGGAATCTGGGGAGAGGACGGAGTCTAGGTGCTGGTAACGAGACTCGCGTTCTGTGAAGGCAAGAGGAGATGGGCCATATTATTCAACTTTATCTCTTTGAAAAGTATGCAAGGATAGAGGTGGCCACAAAAAGCTGTTATCTTGAGAAGCTCGACGAGGCAGCCACCCTCACGATGACGGCACAAGTGGGAACAAAGAAATTTGTGAAACGCACAGGCTTTGGCACAAAAGGAGAAAAAAAAGTCAATAAGGACATCAAGCTATATAAATGGTCGCTACAAGTAAACTAACACAAGCGTGTGTTATGGCACTGTTCACAATTTTGGGCGCTACACAAAAATGACAGAGATTACAGTCTTCGTGATTACAAAATTTACACATGATTACAATCAGTAACGATTTATACTAAGAAAAAATGCAGCTCTTGCATAAGCAAACACCTAAGTTTGCTCCTAATTTGCTTTCGCAATCGATGCTTCGCCTTTCGGGACAACCTGCGACTTTTTTCTTAGGGTGGACAGGTCGTGGAAAAAGAATTTTTAATTTTGGTAGCCGCACTCTTTGCTTGCATATCCGACTCTGCATACTTTTGTGACGAGTGCGTCGCATGAACGTTGTTTCACATCTACGCTACCAACGCGCTGCGCCGTGTCTTCCCGCCTCCGCCTCGACCCAACACTGCGCCGCGGAGTGGTCTTCCCGCCCGGTATCTCGCTTTGCTTAGAGATGTTGGGTGTTTCATTTTTACCCTATCGTTTGTAACGATGACTCTAGGCTAGAACTCTCTACGCATGCTGCAGCAAAGGCAACGCCAAACCATACATCGTGCACACACTCGAGGTTATATAGTTAAGGCATGAGAATTAACTAGAATCGAAAGCCGGCTTATGCACCTCTTTCCGCCGTTATTCATAATGCTCAAGTTGCCAGGGATGCCGAATTACACGTGAAATATTTGCGCCAAGAATGATACATGTCAGTGCAGCTTGTAGCTAAACAACACCTTTGTGATTGAGCCCTATAGTCTTCTTTAAGTGCATTTACCACCGTGTATCCTTTCGAAGTCACACAACCTAACCTGGCGCCAGATTCTAGAAATTTGACAGCTGTGCCAAAAACATCAGTCCGCGGACGGACTGGTACGTTGTGCTTCACAACTGTGTTTTTGCAAGGCGATCAGACATGAGACATCGGAACACAAACGAAGTAGACGAGACTTCCAACTTTTTGTAGAGAAACCGTCACACTAACTTTATAGATGCCAACGTGCCATAAAAACATTCAACATCTACGGATCCAGAAACCGCTGCTTTTTCCCACGTATGTTTGGCTGCTCACGCTGTCTTTATAGTCATGATGTGTAGGGTACAATGGCGCAAAGGCCAGTCAACAATATTATGGTTAACCGACTGAGTTATTTTTCTTTGTATATAACTTTATATTCGCGCATTCTCACTTTGAAGTAACGCTCCGTTCGCCCAATGTACACCTGGTCACAACTTAGCGAAATATTTACACAACCGTTTGTTGTACAGTTAGTGTATCGGTGCGCAATTTTTTATTTTTCTTGTGCACAATTCCCACGCTGCTTAGCTAAGAATAAAAATTGAAAATCTTGCAAGAAGCGTAAGAGAAAAAAAAAGACCATCATCCTGCCTCACGGTTTTTTTATTATTGCGTGAAACTGTATTGATTGAGCAAGTAACCCATGGTCTTAGCTCGTACATGGCTGGTTGCTGGCCTGGGTCCGAACTTGCGTGGAATAATAAGCGCTAACTATAGACAGGACAGTAAGGCAGGCAAGGGACAGGAGCTAACTCGTAGCTGCATTTTATTGGAAGCCAAATGCGAACATGTGCAGGGTATCCCAGCTCTCATGCACCAAGATTTAAAATTATGCAAATTCCACGTACCTGGTCAGAACCAAGGTGATGTTGTTTGCCGTCGCTTGGAGATACTAAGATTATTTTTGTATTCCGCCGAAATACCTAATGAGTCTTCATTATTTATTCAAATTATCACATAATATAATCAGATGATAACGGTCAATGAACACATGGTAGAGTAACATGAAAAAATATCAGAAAAGTTTGCACTCGGTCCCGCAAAGCTTAGGCACAGCGAAGCCTACTGGCTGCTACTGCTAGGTATGAACTTGCTGCTAGGTCTTAACTTGGTTTAACTTAACTACGCATGTAGGAAGGTATTCTCGAGCGATCATTTTCGGAGGTACCTTCCCTTTGGCGACATTTCGCGTAACTAGCGCTAGACGCGTGGGCGCCTACGAGCGACAGCGCTCCTGGCATGCCACGAACGCAGGCAGGCTAACCAAGTTTGGTACAGTGCCAAGAACGCTGTCGCTTGCCGACGCCGAACGCATTGGCGACATTTCGCGTGACTTGCGCTGGACGCGTCAACGCTTACGAGCGACTGCGTACCTGGCATGCCACAAACGCAGGCAGGCTCAAGCCTCGGAGGCTCAAGGCTCAAGCCGCGCGATCAAGCCTCGGAGCACCCTCGCAAATGTTCACTCGCAACCACAGCATACGGTGCGCAGTCACGCTGTTATCGCACTTGGAAATTATGCGGAACATCACAACGACGACGACTGCGGAAATGCTCAGGTTGGCTCAGTGCCAAGAACGCTGTTGCTTGCGGACGCCGAACGCGCTGGAGGCTAGCCGCTCGATATCAATCGACCAGCTTCGCTGTGTCTTGAGCTTTGCGCGGCCTAGTGCAATCTTTCGCCTTTTTTTCCTGGCTTCGCGCACCGCGCAGAGAAGAGAGGCAGAGGTCTGGAAGGCAGAGAGCTGGCGAGGAGGAGACCGCATGCACGCACACGCGGTCTCCTCCTTGTCCTCCTACGGGTTGCCATGGCTACCACAGCTACGCACCACAAATTACGGCTGGCGTAAACAGCTTCGCTGTTAAAGCTCCCGATACAGCTCTCTGTTACTCAATATGTGCTGCATAAAAGTGCTTTTCTGAGAGTGAAACAAGCCCGCGAATTAAGACAAAGTGCCTCGAGCGGCGAATAGTGCGGCTATGTTGCGTTTATTCGCGAGTTTCTTTCACGCTGAAATTATAATTGACAGGTTGATCAATTATTTAAGGCTAGAGATGAAATTAGGCGGAATGCAAAAAAAATAATAATCAGAGTATCTCCAAACGACCGCAAACAACATTACTTTGGTTCTGTCCAGCTCCACGGTATTTGCATACTTCTAAATCTTGATGCATGATAGTTGGGACACCTTGTATACACACAAGGTAGACGCGCCGACCACACCGCGCCTACGATGTCGCACCGTCTAAACCTTGCGCTTATTATTGCGATAGAAATTATATGGACACTTAAAGCGGATTTCTGCCGTTGGCGTCGCCGTGAGGTTCCGTATGATGTCAACGGCGATGAAATCGTCGCCGCGCGCCGTATGGTGTATGTGCGAGTGAAAGCGCGCGAGGGACGCGCACCTTTACGGGGAGCGACCGCACGGCGCAGAGCAAACGCGCGTTCTGCGCCGTGCTCCCAGAAAGGCTGCAGAATTAAGTGTATCTTTCCTCCTTTACAATCACCGTATATATATATAGAGCAAACGCGACATCTTCCTTCGCGCAAAAGGTTGTGGGGGGACGGGTGGGAGGGGTGGCGACGTTTAGCTGCGGCACCTAATGCGTATTTATATAAAAATGTCACAGTTTCGCCCTAAGGGCGAAGCAATGAATGCGATAGCAACACAGCAATGTCATAGGAAGTAAGGTGAGCGGCTTTGGTAGCAACAACACGCAGAACTGTTGTCGACGCCATCGGCGTTTTGCCCGCGTTCGCTCAAAATGCGTGCGGCGTTGGTGACTGTTGCCGGAGCCTCTGATATAAATAGGCACTGCGTGCCGCAGCTAAACGTCGCCTCCCTTCCCTCCCCCTCCCCCACGGCCTCTCGCTCGTTGGAAGAAGGCGCGTTTGCTCTACATACATGGTGATTGTGAAGGAGAACAGAGACGCCTACTTCTGCAGCCCTTAAGCGAGCACGGCGCAGAACGCGCGTTTGTTCTCTGCCGTGCGTTCACTCCCCGTGAAAGACGCGCCCCTCGCGCCCTTTCACTCGCACATACAGCGTTCGGCGCGCGGCGACGATTTCTTCTCCAAATGACGTCATACGGAACCTCACGGCGACGGTGACGGCGACAGCGACGGCGACGGCGACGCCGACGGCAGAAATCTGCTTTTGAGTGTCCATATAATTGCTATCGCAATAAAACGTTGCGAGGCGAGACGGTGGTAAAGACTTCCGACGCTGCTCGACGAGTGTCCCGTTCTGATCTCGTCGAAAACCTCCGAGCCGCCCCCAGAGGCACCGGCAACAGTCACCAATGCCGCGCGCGTTCGGTGCGAACGCGGGCAAAACGCCGACGGCGTCGACAACAGTTCTGCGCGTTGCTGGTGCTGCTGAATGTCCTAGTTTATACAGCTTACAAAACTACTATCCTTACTCTATAGGTTACTCTATAGCTCTCTACTATTTTGCTATCGCAATCGATGCTTCGCCTTTCGGGTGAAACTGCGATATTTTTATTTCACGCAAGATTGACCCAGCTAGCCCAACAGCATATTCTGTTAAGGGTGTTAACGTATTCAATTCTTCAATTCCTGTAAGGCCGACTCTCAAACTAATGCGACAAGAGCAGAATTAAGCCAGCTGTGGCTGAGTGCTCGTTCTGATGAAGTTTCTGCGTCAGCGTCATCACAATTTTTTATCGTCGAAGCTTGGACACATGCTGCTGTCATACACCGTTTTAAGAGTTTAGTATGCATGCTGCCCTACGGCAGAAGATTATTTGTGTGGAAGTTTTGATCCGGGAAAAATCGTCTCTCGCGAAGTTATTTAGGCCAGGAAAATTTCTTTTTAGTAGGCAACACATAGGAAGGAAGAAAGAAGGCGACAGGACAGAGCGCACCTTTCTCCCTACGATTTGTTCACTAAAAATGATTTTTCCTTCTCTGAAGAATGGTTCACCAAACAGCCCAAACAGCCACCCTTCTGCGACGACTGGTTTCAGGACTTAAAATTGCTTGCTCTTGACTTTTCACAAGTGATAGTCCACGTAAAGCATAAAGCGATAATTAGCAATTGCGATGACAGCTTGCGAAAGCGAGTATGCGTGAACTGAAAATTAAAAAAAAGAAGTGGCAGTTTCGTCCGAAAGGCGAAGCATCGATTGAAATAGCAGATTAGTGGATAGCTATACGAAGTAAGGATAGTAGGTTTATCGGCCGTATACAAACTCGTGAATATTTACTAACCAACTAAATTAAGAAGCAAGCTTTCTAGCGCGCACAGGCAAATAGAAACATCTCACTAGATGAGCGCAGACACTGGCTGTCAAAACGCTGGCCTGAGTAATAGCAGCAGCAGCAGCGAGCGAATTGACCTTCTTGCTGCCTCTTAAAACCCCTATATATAAAAAGTAGCGACACTCTCCTCCTCCGCCTTCCCACCTCCTCATTTCTCCTCTCTTTCGCGCTCCTTTTTCGACCGTTGCGCCGCCTACACCACTTGAAACACGTGCACTTGCTTATCTTTCCACACTGATCAGGGGCTCTATTCTGGACACGCATGGCGGCTGCACGGCCGCCATCTTGGCTGTCTCATTGGCTGTCCGAAGGTCACGTGTTTTGAAATTTTTGCCTGGAAACGGAAGTTTTGCTAAATGCAATTTTGCGTTTTCGTCAGAATGATGAAACGTGACGTGGAGCTGCAAACTTTATCGACTAATACTTTTTTGTGGTCCTTGGCACCTCTATTGCGACTTTAGAGCTTAAAAAGAAAGTGGGCGGTAGCGTGCAGAAGCTCGTGCAATGCATCTGTAATTTCGCGAATATGTTGTGGCGTTCCAAGATAGCCGGCATGTCCGCTTGCTGATTGGCTGAAGGAATATCCTGTGAAGAGCGTCACAGGAAGGGCCGTTTTGTAAACGTCAATTTGACGTTGCGTGACGTTGCGCTCGGCCGCCATTGCAGAGATTTTCCGCCATAATTTGTGGTGCGACGAGCCACGCGAATTATGGTAATCAGCGGCCATATGCAATGACAGTGGAGAGGCATGCGTATCGCCGCATTTTCCCTGTCATTTGGGGCGATGAAAATCTTTTGTTCACAACGCGTGCTCATAGCATTTGCATCGCTCTCGGGTGGTGTTGGCATTTGTGTTTTGAACCATCACTTCTATTAAAAACACATTTATTTGAAATAATATTGGTTGAAACTAGCAAACTTTCTGCGACATTTCGCACTTTTCACTATTGTGTTTGTATTGTAATCAATATTAATGACTTTTCGCGTCATCAAAGGCTATGAGAACGGTGACTTTTTAATTTACAAAAAGAAATGTACGCAAGACGGCGCCTTGAAGTTTCCTCTCGCGGTGCGAGTAAGCAGCGAAGTGCACAAGAGATGGCAGTGCCGGCGTTTGCGTCGCTCAAGCGGATACCTGTGGCGCGCGCAACGCTATCGATGATATTCGGCCGCTTCTCAGCCAGACGAGTCGGGCTGAGTCACTTGCGGATCACGAGATAGCGATAACGCGGCCTAGAGCGGGCGCTGATCATCACTGGCAGGTCGCGTATGTTGTCTCAAGGTAGAAAGCAAGCGCGTGGGCGCCAATATACGATGACTCATTCCGTTTCCCGAGGGCACGCATCCTAGCTAATGAAGCAGACGACAGCCTGCGCGCATGCAGACGACGGAAGCGAGAAACGATTTTGATCGAATAGTCGTACGCTTTGAGCTAGCTGCTTTATTTTCACTGGGGAGGAAAACTGTTTTGCTTTATCAACCACGCTATGTTCAATGCCTACATTACAGTTTCTTAGGCGAAACGTCAAATTTGCGTCACGTTACGAAAGCGAAACGGGGCTATCGGCGCCATTTTGTAAGCGTCGCGCCTACGTCACGCCTCGAAGAAAATGGCGGAATGTCCAGAATAGCGGCTCAGATTCGACGATCGCCGACTGTGTTCGCCGCTATCGTTGTGCTCCTCGTAGTCGGTAGACGCTTCTCGGGCGAAAATGGCGATGGAGCGTGATCGTAAACAAACGCAGCCAGCGCCCGGCAGCGCGACGGTCCACGTGATGCCATTAGGCCAATACCGACGCGGCGTCGGCCTCGGACAGGGTGTGCGAGGAGGCGGCAGATTCTTCAAAGCCTGACGCTACTTTTTATATATAGGGATTTTACTGCCTCTCGCTTCAACGCGAACCTGGTGGCGAGAATGCAGCGCACACGAAGCAATGAGCCCTCGGGCCGCCTGAACTGCGTACTCATAGCGGATCGCCATCAAGGTAGCGATCGCGCGGCCGCGATCAGCCGCGTCATACGCAGCCGCGCAGTGGAAGACGGCGTGCTTCCTCCCCGCCTTCCTCCCTTACGGGCGCGAGTTCAAGCCTCGGAGCACCCTGGCAAATTTTCACTCGCAACCACAGCATACGGTGTGCGGTGACGCTGTTATCGCACTTGGACATCATGCGGGACATCACAACGACGACGACTGCGCAAATGCGCCTGGAGTGTCCATATAATTTTTATCGCAGTAAAACAAATACGGCGGACACCTTGAAGCTCACTGCAGCCGATCGATACGCGAGCTCACCATACTTAGGTAAGGCAACTCTTTACTTCATGGAAAACAAAGACACACTTAAGGCTACCTGAATTAAAAAGCTGGCAATCGCTATTCGGTTTCCTAGCTTCGATTTATATTTTAAAGAATAGCAGTTCCTGGGTGGTCTACATGTCTAAACAGCCGGAAGTCAGCGCCTGTGTGGGCTGTTTTGGTTGCTATGTCCTGTCTATTGACACGGCACAAACTCGGTTTTCAAAATATTGACAGCCGCGCTTCTCTAATCCCACCTTTTTTTATAAAAAGTAGTATTGAGTGATACGCCGCAAAATATTACACGTATGTACAAGAACACATTGTATAGTATTTAGGCACGGAACGCCTTTTCACTGGTAGTATGAGGTGGTTAAAGAACCATGCGTACGATAAATTGTATTGTTCTATAATTTCATGACGTACTATCAGCCTCAAATAAAACTTGAACAGCGAGCGCGTGGCACAAGCATAACTGAAGGTATAGTGCGCGCCATCCAGTCCTCACAATTAACAGGCGCGCACATCTGGTTTGGTCGCTGCGCGAGATATTTTCGCTTCTGTTCTGGTTCTTATATTTGAAAGGGAGAAAAGAAAACTAAAACAAAACAGAACCTAAAGTATTGCAGTTTACGGCGAGTATTGTCGCACGGGTCGCCGGAACCATAAGTGTTATCGGCGTCAAATGAAACGCGAAAAGCGGTACGCGTGGTGCAGTTTGCACCGTCATCATTAGAGATACATTCGCCCGTGCGGTTTGCCGCTGGTACGCCACATTCATTCCTTCGATCCGCAAAACTGCGCAGCGCAGTATCGCTGGCAGCCGCGACTGTGGCCGGTGAGCGCGTGCCGAGCACGCAAGGTCGATCTAAATGGTCGCGAAGCTTCGGGCGAAAGCGGTTCAGAACGAATTGTCACCGACATCAGCTAGGGTTGTTATGGGAGCAGCGACTGAAGCGCGACTATGTTTGGAGGGAACAAACATCGGGAACGAAAAAAGCGTTTTTTAATTAAAGCGAGACATAGTTAGATTCATTCGACGAAAATAAAATTCCTAATCAATTTTATTCACACATGGCGAAAAAAGAACAATTCTATTTTACTTGATCATTATCAATCAATACCTTTTTTCGGCGCTCACCGTAAGAGCGCCCACCGATAACGGCGGGCGTTGACGCCGCTATCACTTGCAATGCAATGAACCTCTTGAAGTGGACGGAAAGGCGCGCTCGTAAAGTTCACGCCCCCCTCACATGTTGTGTTGCTTTTCTTGTCGACGTTTGTCTCAATTTGGTGACACGGGTAGTTTCATTGTTTCTTAAGCTGTACAGTCAGAAGTAGTGAGTTGCGACCGCCAGATAGTTGTTTACTTTAGTTCTTTTCGTGGGACAGCGCTGGCCGACGGGCTTGGCGTCCGAGGAAAGGACGAGCACTCTACGCCCATGCGTTCGTCGGCCTCCAAAGAAAGTATGTTACGTGCAGCGATGCGATTTCGACACCAGTACGGCTGAAATTTTCCTGCATCGCTTTCGGCGCTGAAAGCTCGAAATGCCCATCAAGTCGAATATACAGCTTTAATGGCCAGCCTTCGAAAACAAATTTCGTGCCTTTGCGAACAAAAACAAGTCACTTCTGTTTTTAACGGATATGACGTCAAATTATTTTTCCTTCCGCCGGAAGTGTTCCCTCCTCACACAGACCGCCATGTTTTGAACGTATGGGCTTCTATGGAAGCTTCGCTACCAGGTATATTTACCTTGGAGCACGTTTGGCCGTTTGACTCTCAAACGAGCGCAGTGCGGCCAAACCGGATGTGCGTGCCTGTCACTGGTGATGACTAGACGGCGCGCACTGTATCTTCACTTATGCTTGGGCCACGCGCTCCGCTGTTCAAAGCCCCTATTTGGACATCCCGCCATTTTCTTCTAGGCGTGACGTAGGCACGACGCTTGCAAAATGGCGCTGATGGCCCCGATTTGCTTTAGTAACGTGAAGCAAATTTGACGTTTCGCCTAAGAAACTGGAATGTAGGCATTGAACCTAGCGTTCTTGATAAATCAAAACAGTTTTCATCCCCAGTACAAATAAAGCAGCTAGCTCAAAGCATACGATTATTCCATCAAAATCGTTTCTCATTTCCGTCGTCTGCATGCGCACGTTTCTCGCTTCCGTCGTCTCCATGCGCACAAGCTTTCGTCTGCTTCATTAGCTAGGATGCCTGTCCTCGGGAAACGGAATGATTCATCGTATATTGGCGCCCACGCGCTTGCTTGCTACCTTGAGACAACATATGCAACTTACCAGTGATGGTGAGCGCACGCTCTAAGCCGCATTATCGCTATCTCGTGAAACGCAAGTGACTCAGTTCGGCTCTTCAAGCTGAGAAGCGGCCGAATATCATCGATAGCGTTGCGCGCGCCACAAGCGCGGGCACTGCCATCTCTTGTTCACTTCGCTGCTTACTTGCACCGCAAGAGGAAACTTCAAGGCGCCGCCTTGCGTAAATTTCTTTTTATAAATTAAAAAGTCGCCGTTATCATAGCCTCTGATGACGCGAGAAGTCATTAATGTTGATTACGATACAAACGCAGTAGTGAAAATTGCAAAAAGTCGCAGAAAGTTTGCTAGTTTCAACCAATGTTATTTCAAATAAACGTGTTTTTAATAAAAATGATGGTTCAAAACACAAATGTCAACACCACCCGAGAGCGATGCAACTGCTATAAGCACGCGTTGTGAACAAAAGATTTTCGTGGCCCAAAATGATAGGGAAAATGCGGCAATACGCATGCCTCTCGACTGGCATTGCATATGGCCGCTCATTACCATAATTCGCACGGCTAGTCGCACCACAAATTATGGCGGAAAATCTCTGCAATGGCGGCCCAGCGCAACGTCACGCAATGTCAAAATGACATTTACGAAACGGCCCTTCCTGTGACGCTCTTCACCGGATTTTCCTTCAGCCAATCAACAAGCTGACATGCCGGCTATCTTGGAACGCCACCACATATTCGCGGAATTGCAGATGCATTGCACGGGCTTCTGCAAGCTACCATCAACTTTCTTTTTAAAGCGCTAAAGTCGCAATATAGGTGCCAAGGAACACAAACAAGTATTAGTCGATAAAGTTTGAAGCTTCACGTCACGTTTCATCATTCTGTTGAAAACGCAAAATTGCGTCTTGCAAAACTTCCGTTTCCCGACACAAATTTCAAAACATGTGACCTCTGGACAGCCAATGAGACAGCCAAGATGGCGGATAATGGCGGCTATGCGTGTCGCGAAAAGGGGCTCAAGTTTCATTTGACACTGATAGCATAGAGTAACATACGGATTACAAGAGTGGCCACTCCAGCCTAATTGCGGCGGAGCTACACAGCTTCATGCCGCTCGCTAGAGGGCAATACAATGCTCCCTGTCTCTAAAGGAACGCGCGTACTAGTTATCTACTGTAGTAACTTTTCTAGTGCACTATAGGTCTACTTGTCTATGTAGCTGTCGACGTAGACGTTATCAACAGGACCAGCCGGCCGTGGGTGGCGGATGATAAGACTAGTATAGAATGAAGCATAACGCATCGCTACAAAATACCGGCCATGGTGTGATCAGGCAAGGCGATGGTATAAAAGATGTGAGATAACCTCTCCGCATTGTTCGCTGGGTCCGTCTGCCTTCGCTGGGTTCTTCTGCTTGGCTGCTGCTTGGTAAGAACGCCTTCATACGTTATTTTTTTCCTTCATTAGACAGTTTTAGAATAGCGTTTGCCGGCTTACGTAAGTTAAACGTAAGCACGTTTGCGGGACGTTACTGTGCGCGTTCTTTCAAGACATTTAGTTTACCGTACGGTAACGCAAACGTAAGGAAGACGTTATAAAATGGGGCGCCGTCTGATGCCTCGTGCCAAACGTATCCAAGTCAAGACAATCCATTAGCAGCCATCCTGTTGTTGCTGTGGGGACGCGTCTCGTTAAGCCTACGGGTGCCAGAATCGCCGAACGGTCTCTGAAATTGGACGCGCTATGCGGTCATAACTAACGTTTCAGGTGAGATAGAGAAAGCGAAAGCTCATTTCAATAGTTCCTGGCCCTGAACACAAGTGAGAGCGTAGCCATCACGCGAATTCACGCGGAAGCGGGAGCCGTTGGTGCCGCCATGTTCGGCAACGCTATTTCTTAGCGTCCGTATACATTACGAACGTTAAACTGCCCAAATAACGTACGTTATCATAGCGCTCGTAAACCAGACCAACCTAATAACGTTCGGAGCGTGCGCAGTTAGGACGACTCTATTTCTTTACGTACGTAATGCGTTTACGTTGCAAACGTAAACGCATTACGTACCTTCCAACACTTCTCATGTTTATTTAAAATGTCTGCATAAACACACTGCGGCATCGTGTGCTTGCTGCTCTGGCAGTGCAGCTTACACGAAGCTACTCGATGCATGCAGGCAACGCTTTAAAAATCAAAATAAAGCCTCCGGGTCGAGCACTCCCACGAAAGCGATCTTGGAGGCCGTATAATTTTTCTAGTCGCCAGAAAATAGCCTTCGAGATTTGTTTTCCTGCGGTTCTAATCTCCCAGTCTGTGTAGATTCCACACACCCGCTAGGTGCGCTGCGAACCCGAATCAATGGAGAACCCGAATCAAAGAAAATGAAATGGTGGGAATTCACCAAGGATTGAAGCAAGGATGCCCTCTGTCACCATTGTTGTTCACGCTTTACGTCAAGGGTATAGAAAAACTATTGGAAAACAACGAATTAGGTTTTGATTTATCCTTCATGCGTAGTGGACAAATGGTGCAACAGAAGGTCCCTGGACTGATGTACTCAGGCGACATTGTGCTACTAGCGGACAATAAAAGATTCACAGATACTTGCGAATATCTGTGGGAATGCAGCGACAAATCTAGGCCTTACGTTCAGCACAGAGAAATCAGGAATTATGATCTTTATTGAAGAGACGAGTAACTTCGTGGTGTCAATTCAACAGCAAGTAATACCTATAGTGAAGCAATACAAGTACCTCGGCGTACACATAAACGAAGGAAAGAATTACTCAAGCAACCACCAAGATAATCTGAAAATAAAGGGGAAGCGAAATGCAGCAATAATGAAACACAGAGCACTGTGGGGCCACAATAAGCATGAGGTGGTGCGTGGAATCTGGAAAGGAGTAATGGTGCCAGCGCTAACATTCGCAAATGCCATTCTATGCTTAAAATCGGATATCTTGTCGGGTTTGGAAGGTAACCAAATATCAGTAGGCCGGTTGGCTTTGCGAGCCCACGGTAATGCCACAAATGAGGCAGTGCAGGGTGACATGGGTTGGGCCTCTTTTGAAGTCAGAGAAGCACAGAGCAAAATTAGTTTTAAAGAAAGGTTCAGGAACATGGATGAAAATAAATGGGCAGCTAAAGTGCACAAGTATCTCTACATGAAAAGAAAAGCGTGGACACAGAATGGAGGAAGAGGTCAAGGAAGTTGGCAACCAAGTACAGGATAATCGAAACTATAAATAGACAACCAGGAGTCATTAGAAAGAAAGTGAGAGAAATAGAGACCGTGAATTGGATGCAAAGAATGGAAACAAAAAGGACAATGGAGATTTACAAGAATGAGAAGAAAGAAATTAGAAGGGAAATCTGTACGATAACACAAAGGGCAGTGCCTTGCTATTTCAGGCTCGAGCCGGTTGCCTAAGGACCAAAACATACAGGAGCAAATATTCGTAACTAGATGAGGCATGTGTATGCTGCAGTAAAGATCCAGAGACCACTCAGCACATCCTAATGGAATGCGACGGGATCCACCCAGCGACAACCGGGGGAACGTGCAACTCCCAGAAGCGCTTGCGTTTAAAGTGGAAGGAAACATCAGCAGATCCGCCGTAGAGATAAGCAAGAGACGATTAGAGTACTGGTGGAAAAAAAAGCAGGGAAAATATGGATACGACCTGGTCTCTTAAAATCATAGGTAGCAGTGCAAGGTAAATTTTTGAAAAAGAAAAAGAATAATGAGAGGTATACAAAAATGCTAGATAAATAACATGTATAGTATACCTACTTAAATCAAGCAGGCTAGGTGACTCTTTGTTGCCGCCCCGTTTCAAAGGGGATGCCAATAAATCATCATCATCATCAGCAGCCGCAGGGGCCTATGGAAGTGTCCTCTCGTATCCTTGTATATGTTACTCTATGCTGATAGTACATACGGCATAAGCTTGTCATAGTGCGCATACATTTGGACAGATTGCATGAAATGGGGATGATAATGTATCCTAACTTACAGCTATAACGGCACACCGCAAAATTAATGCCGCAGTTATCGGTGTATAATTATTATTACTTACGTTTGACTTGAGGAATTTCACCTTGTAGCTTGCATCCAGAAGAATACGGGCACATTGCATAGCAGCAGTGGCAGCAGCAGGCGTCTTTCTTAGCTTCAGAATTATCTGGAAATATAATGTGCAGCGTAAAGTTGCGCGGCATTCTTTGCTGCAGGCGTCTTATCCATGACAGCACTACTTCGTTTTCGGAATCTATAATGCCACGCGGTGCAGATGGTCAAGAACACAGTAGCACAACTGAGAATGGCGAAACTAACTCTTTATTGCCCAGAAAAACAGGCTACACGCAAAACACGAGGATAGCGGCGAACACAGGCACGCGATCGTCGAAAATCTAATCTGAGAGATGGGTTGCTCAGGAGCGAGCTGGATCTTGTGAGCCGGTCTTTTTAAAGAGCGAGTGAGCCGTGTTTCAGTAAAAGTGAGGGGCGGTTCTTTTGGAGGAAGGGAGCCAGTTCTCTCTCGTTCAGTGAGCCGTGCCGAACCGTTCCGTCAGAGCTGGGTCTTCTGCTGAGTACGACTTCCGCGCCATCTATTAGCGGTGCGAGAAAGCAACTGTCCTCCTGCCCTTCCGCGCAAGGGTCGCCTCCATCCCTCGCCTTCAGCTGTCTTTTGAACCGCTCTTTTTGAAGAACGCGTGAGCCGTAGTTCTTTAGGAGAGAGAAAGCCGGTTCTCTCTCGTACAGTAATCCGTGTCGAACTGTTCCGTCAGAGCCGGGTTTTGAGGTTTCGTTTTCTGACCGATCAGTGGTGGCCAGCGTGGGCAGACTCGCGCTACTCGTACTCGTTCGCTGTGTGCGGTATGCGCAGCAGTTCCTTTGGTTTTTTGTGCGCCCTATGGTATGGCACCCAATGCCATCGAAGAGTTAAGTAAAAAAGCCTTAATTGGCAAAGGATGGTGCCGTTCCTTGCCTGCTGCTGTTCGAACGATGTCTGAAGACTCTCACCAATCGCGCATCACGCACTGGTGCAAAACTCTTCGAAGACGGTCTTCCGCGTCTTTAAAGACAACAGGTGAACGTACAGTTTTGTCCTGGTCTTGATTTGTGCTAATTAGGTTAGTCATGAAAATGTCGCCCATGGCATCCACTTCTGTGCATTTTCTGAGCGTGTACCATTAGCACGTCAATAAAACGAGGCCAACGATTTGTTGTGTTGTAATAGAACTTGGGCTCAAGAGAAAAAAATGAAAAAAAAACTACAAAAACGAAAGGTACGCGCGGCAGTTTTGTGGATCTTTCGTATGATTCTTGTATTGTACTTCAAGAAATTATTTCGACATTCGTTTTGTATGGCGTTACAACTCACTCATATTATAGTGAGCGTGCGTATGTGAATAAATGAATAAAGTTGATAGCCAATTTACAATAATTTTTGTTCTTATTTTGAGCAAAGTTGATTTTAAAGCACCACGATTCTGTGTGTTACAGTATCAGTACCCCAATATCCCCTGCGCCCCAATATCAGAAACTAAAGTTTCATTACAACTAAAAATTCACGCTTTTGAAAATACCAATAACACGCTTATTCAATCATGCACATATCGTTTCTTCAAATCCAATTAACTATAGAATATTCATGACACAGATTGCACATATAAGTGAACCGGTGAGGCGTTCAAATGAGCCGATTCATTTCTTTGAGCTGAGCCGTTCCGAGCCGCTCACTGAAGTTAGCCGTTTTGCCCATCTCTACCTGATCTGCCGGTCCAAAGTATATAGGAGGCTATGGCCGGTCAAGCACGTCGTCTGTTATACATCAGTCAACGATGGTTCATGAGTACTACACAATTCCCAGAAAGTACTACACAATTCGCGCCGCGCATACAATCATCTCACACAAGCTTCGGTGACACCAGACAACGGATAGAACCATCGATAACATGCCAGTAAGTTCCTGTCATGCAGACGCGTCCTGCGCGCAGCGATAACATTAAGTTATTAATGGGTGAAATACAGTCCCCGAGAAAAGGATAAACAAGTACACGTTTCAATGCCCCCTTCTTAAGGATGATTCCCACTACGCCGACACGAGAACGATTTTGGTCAGCCAACTGATGACGCGAGCAGTTTACAGGACAGAAAACGCTGTCGCCAACAGTCGGCAGACCAAAATCGGCGCCGTGTCGGCCTAGTGTGAATCAGCATTTAAAACGTGTCGTTCCGATGCTACAAATACGAATGCAAGGATCTAAAGCACATGCAGCGAATAAAAACAACAAACAAATAAACAAAGTCGAAGAGTTAGCGCTGGTAGAAGGGCTTAAGGTGCACAACATCAACTATTTCAGGCCGTGAGCGGCGCTGCTGTGATTGCGAAGCGCCATCTGGCACGACCTCGTAGTCCAGTGAGCCAATACGTCGAATGATCCTGTAGGGCTCGATTCAGCGTCGGAGTAGTTTCTCACTAAGTCCGCGTCGCTGTATCGGAGTCCAAACCCGAACACGGTTCGACGACGTAGCGTCGTCGAAGATTGTAGTGTCTGCTGTCTGTCCTCTGCTGGTTCTTGTTGCGCAGGCGGGCCAGCTGTCGGGCTCCTTCAGTGAGCTGGAGATTGGCTGTGACGTCGAGATTCTCTACGTCGGTCACGTGCGGCAACATGGTGTCGAGAGTCGCCGTCGGGTTCCTGCCGTAAACCAGCTTGAACGGCATGATCTGCGTTGTTCCTTGCACCGCCGTGTTGCAAGCGAATGTTACGCACGGCAGGACGGCATCTTTCGTCTTGTGCTCGACATCGACGTAAATTGCAGGCATTTCAGTGAGGGCCTTGTTCAGCCGCTCCGTACGACCATTCGTCTGCGCGTGGTAGGCAGTTGTCCTCGTGTGGCTTGTATGGCTGTATTGCAAAATGGCTTGGGTGAGCTCTACAGTGGAGGCTTTTCCTTTGTCGTTGATCACTGATCAGAACTTCTGAGGCACCATGTCGCAGCAGAATCTTCTCGACGATGAATTTAGCAACTTAGGCCGCACTACATTTCGCGTCGGCGTAGCGCCTAAGGTAGTCGGTTGCCACGACGATACACTTATTTGCAGATATTGAAGTCGGAAAGGGTCCCAACAAGTCCATTGCGATCTGCTGAAATGGCGGCATTGTCTCAGTTTGTTGTAGTAATCCTGCTGGCCTTCTCCGTGGTTTCTTAGGTCGCTGACAGTCTCGGCATGTCTTGAAGTAACGGGCGACCTCGGCGGTCAGGCGCGGCCAGTAATTCTTTTCCTATATCCTTGATAGCGTGCGGCACAATTCGAGGTGCCCAGCGGTCGGATCGTCATGTAGGGCGTGCAGTACTTCTGGACGCGGGGCTGACGGAACAAGAATGTAGTTGGCGCGCATTTGCGAGAAGATTTAACAGCGGAGTTGTTTAAGCCAGAGGTTCGCCCGTGTAGCGTAGACCAGAAACTGCCGCTGCCTATAGCAACCACTTGGCACAGCTGCGCCGCGCTTCGCCGCTTCTTCGCACTGCCGCGCCGAGCTGCTACGACCGCGCACCTGCTCCGTCTAACCATGACGTCACAACGCGTCGCCTAGCAACCACATATGTCTAGCTTCGCCTAGACGTGTCAACGCTTCCCCAGGCCGCTTCGTCGCTTCGCCAGGCCGCTTCTTCACTTCGCCAAGCTTTGGTACCCCCCAGTTAGACGCTTTGCCCAGCCGCGTTGACAGTTGGATGATCGCGTGGAGGCGGATCATAGTCGTGACGCTACCGGGGTGATAAAGCTCGGAGCCACCGGGGGTGCGTCTTCTAGTCTGCCCGAAACCGCGCAATTGTAGTTTGAGCAGCTGCGGCCGGTCGCCCACACTGTATCTTGAAAGCGATCTGTAGACGGCTCATATCTTTGTATGCGCTGTGCTTTCGCGGCTTAGTTTCCGTTGAAGAGAGAGACCCCACAAACCTTCGCTCGCTAATACTGCTGCGCTTGCTAACGCCAGCGTTTTGACAGCGGTTGTCTGCGGTCGCCGAGTGGGACCGTCAAGTGTTTGCTTGTGCGTGCTGACACCATGCTTGCTAATTCAGTTATTAAGCGAATGTGGCCAAGTTTATACAGCCGATAGCAGTGCTATCCTTACTCCGTATAGCTCTCTACTAATTTGCTGTCGCAACTGATGCTTCGCCTTTCGGGGGAAACTCGAACTTTTTTTTACTGATATGTGCAACGCGACACTTGCTCCTCAAATTGCAGCCCCTTGCACCAAGACGAGCTAGACGTACTGCACATATCCTGCAGTTCTAGACATAGATTGGTTTTCTTTCCTTCAGACTAAATCTGTCGGCTTAAGCGGTACCTAACAGGAGTTTCTGTTTAAACAATGTGATGTAGAAGACAGAAGGAATCATTCTGGCAGATAAATGGCGATTGCTGTATCACAAGTGAAATTGCCCCTAATATTTTATCTTAAAGCTACTGTGACGTCTCGGTTGGAACGACGTTTATTAGGCCCGGGAGCTCGTCAGCGAACCAGCGCAGCACACAGGCGATGATGATCATCACATATACAGGCGAAGAGGAGGATAGGTAAAAGTGCGAGGATGATGATTATAACATACAGATGAGGAAGATGTGCGTAATAAACGCCCACACTAATTTCCCCCCGACGTGAAAGCGGCCATCCTGGCCGGCCGTCAAGGTGTCGAGGCACGCCGCGTGAAGGGCTTCATGCGGGAGACGTGGACAACCTCGGTATTGCGGCAACGGCGGTCTGTGGGGGCGTCAAGAGGAGTAACGCGATAGTTGACAGGCGAAGTCTGTCCAAGGACTATGTATGGCCGATAAACCATGGCTGGAATTTTTCGCATAAACCAGGGGTGCGAACAGGTGTCAGGAGCAGGACCTCGTCACCAGGTCGAAAAGATACAACGCGATGGCATTCGTCGTAAATATTTTTCCGGTCTTGTTGTTTGGCCTCTGTGTTCAGGCGAGCAAGCTGGCGACAGTGGTCGAGTCGGGAAATGTACTCTTCGCACGATGATAGAGATGTATTAGCCTTGGAGTTGAAGAATGAAACGTCCAGAAAGAATGTAGAGGAGCGTCCATAAACGAGGTAAAATGGCGAGTAGCCAGTTGTGCGCTGCACGGCCGTGTTATAGGCGAAAGTGACGAATGGTAAAAGAACATCCCAGTTTTTGTGGTCTGGTTGAATATAAGCGGCGATCAGGTCGGCAAGGGTGCGATGAAACCGCTCGGTCAGGCCGTTAGGCTGGGGGGTGATAGCTAGAAGCTGTCTTGTGGGCTGTGCCGGAGGCTTGAAGAACTTCGTTTAGCAGTTGGGAAAGGAACGCCTTTCCACGGTCACTGAGCAGTACACGAGGAGCACCATGGCGTAGAATAATGGCTTCAAGAACGAAGTGAGCAACTTCCGAAGCAGAGCCAGTAAGCACAGAAGCTGTCTCAGCGTAGCGCGTCAGATGGTCGACAGCAGTCACTATCCATCGATTGCCAGCAGTAGTGACCGGAAGGGGCCCGTAAAGGTCGATCCCAACAACCTCGAACGGGGCTGCAGGGCACGGAAGCGGCTGTAATTGGCCGACAGGAGCAGATGTTGGGAGCTTGCGACGCTGGCAGGGAGAGCAGGAACCGACGTATCTGGCGACGCTAGCAGAAAGGCCAGGCCAATAGAAACGACTTCGAATGCGGTCATAGGTTTTATGGAACCCAAGGTGGCCAGCTGTCAAATCATCGTGAAAGGCGTTGAGGACACGAATTCGGAGAGAGCGTGGTAGAACTGGCACCCAGCGTTGCCCGTCAGGATGGTAAATACGGCGATACAGCACGCCATCGTCCAGCTTAAAGTGCGCGAGCTGGCGACGGAGGCGCGCGTTAGGTGGACGAGAAGCCCCAGAGAGGTGATCAATGAAGCGTTGACAGTACGGGTCAGCCAGCTGACGAGAGGCGACTGGCTGATCATCGTCGAAAGGCAGTTCGTACATAGAGGCCAGGGAGGAAACCGTAGCAGTGTCGGTCGAACTGGTGACGTGCGAAGCGATTGCAGAGGCGTCGAGCGGGGCCGTAGGAAGCGGGAAGCGAGAAAGAGCGTCGGCGTCTTGGTGTTTCTTCCCGGACTTGTATATGATTTCGAAATCATACTCTTGGAGGCGTAAAATCCAGCGACCCAGGCGTCCAGACAAGTTCTTGAGCGTGGAAAGCCAGCATAAAGCGTGGTGGTCCGTAACGATGGTGAAATGGCGGCCGTGGAGATAAGGGCGAAACTTCTGTATCGACCAAACAATAGCCAGGCACTCTTGCTCAGTGATCGTATAGTTCTTTTCGGAAGCGCTGAGTACACGGCTGGCGTATGCAATGACTCTCTCTCGCGAAGAGTTGTCGCGTTGCAGAAGAACAGCACCTATACCGCGGCCGCTAGCGTCTGTGTGTAGGAGAGTCGGTGCGGCCTCATCAAAATGGCAAAGCACAGGTGCAGAGGTGAGGGCGTCCTTCAAGCGTGCAAATGCCAATTCGCATTCCTGGGACCACAGAAAGGGTACACCGGAAGCTAGTAGTTTGTGTAATGGAGCTGCGATGGAGGCAAAGTTCTGGATAAAGCGACGGAAATAACAGGCGAGGCCAAGGAAACTGCGCAAGTCTTTGGGTCTGTCAGGACGAGGAAAGCGAAGAACTGCAGCAGTCTTATCAGGGTCCGGCTGAATGCCATCCCTGCTCACGACATGACCCAGGATCTTAATGGCTTTGCTGGCGAAACGGCATTTCTTGGTGTTCAGCTGAAGACCAGCGCGGGCGAGGCACGTCAAAACTTCATCCAAGCGTTGTAGGTGCTGATTAAATGTGGATGAAAAAATGACAATGTCGTCCAGATAACACAGGCAGGTCTTCCACTTCAGGCCACGCAACACGGTGTCAATCATGCGCTCAAAAGTCGCAGGCGCGTTGCAGAGCCCGAAAGGCATAACGTTGAACTCGTACAGTCCATCGGGGGTTGCGAACGCCGTTTTTTCTTTATCGTCTTCGTGCATGGGGATTTGCCAATAGCCGGAACGCAGATCCAGGCTGGAAAAGTATTCCGCACCTTGGAGGGAATCAAGGGCGTCATCAATGCACGCATAGGGTAGACGTCTTTTCGAGTTATCTTGTTGAGCGCCCGGTAATCGACGCAAAAGCGCACGGAGCCATCTTTTTTGCGGACCAAGACAACAGGAGACGACCAAGAACTAGCCGAGGGGCGAATTACCTTGCGTTCCAGCATGTCTGCGACGTTGTCTTCGATGATTTTCCGCTCGGCTAGAGACACACGGTATGGGCGGCGCCGTACGATAGATGTTTTGTCTGTCAGAATGCGGTGATCTGCAACGGTTGTTTGGCCCAACGTTGACGAATACACGTCGAAAGAATTGGCGTGCTTTTTCAACAAAGCCAGCAGCTGTTGCGTCTGCGCGGGTTTCAAGTCAGTGCTGATGACTGCTGTAAGGGCGGCGGCCGAAGAAGAATCACCAGAAGATGGGTCCCCAGAAGAGACTGGTGTAAGTGACAAGACGCAGACAGGCTCCAGGTCGGCGACGGATGCAACGGTTGTGCCTTGCGGAAGGAGGATTTTTTCTGGAGTTGCGTTCGTGGCAGTGACCAGTGCAGATCCATTGTGGAATCGAACAACTCCTGATGTAAATGTTATGCCTTTAGTAAGGCAACGTGAAGAAGGGAACACCAAGACGTCACCATGGTCAATGTTGTCGGATAGGAGAGTCCTATAATCCAACTAGTTGGATTTGTCCTGGGAGTAGTTCCGTATCTTCCGCAGCGGTCTGGTGAAGTGGCGTGTGGGTTTCTTCGCCAAGCAAGTGTTCGGTGTCGGTAAGGTGTATCACACGCTGCCCACAACAAATAGCAGCAGAGGCAGAAGATAGAAAATCCCATCCCAAAATCAGCTGGTGAGAGCACGGGTATAGCACAGCAAACTGTATGTGATGGAGAATGTCATCGATAAGTACACGCGCAGTACAGAAGGCAGCAGGTCGAATAGTGTTCCCTTCGGCTGCAACCAGCGTGGGACCATCGTAAGGCGTCATAACTTTCTTCAGACGGGAACACAAATGAACATTCATAACCGACAAAGCCGCACCAGTATCCACTAAAGCATCCACGGGCACCCCTTCAACGTACACACGCATCATATTGGATGGGCGCGCTGGAGGAATTTCAGTCTTGTGTGTGTATGCAGTTTTTCCTCCGGAAACTGCATCGCTTAGTTTTCCGCGCGAACGGTAGAGGTAAGGGAGGCAGGCCTAAGTGGTGACGATGAGCGGCGGTAGGGTGATGGAGAACGGCGTCTGGCCGAACGGTAAGCGCCTCGTGCATCAGGTGATGCAGGCGGAGATGGAGAGCGCTGCGAAGGTGAAGAGTAACGCCACCCTTGCTAAGAGGCCCCACTGTAAAAATCGCGCTCACACATATCGTAGCCCCGACGCTCGTCTTGCTGGCGCTTGCGACAAAATCGTGATATGTGGCCGCGATAGCCACAATAATAGCAGGTAGGACGAGACGGACGCCAAGGGGGGTAGTAGGGGGTGTTCGGTGTACCGTGTGACAGGGAGGTCAGATGGGCCGATGAAGGCTCTGGCGGTGATGACGGGAAGTGAACCGTGGGCGCAGTAGCAACCGACGCGTAAGTTGGTAGCGGCAACGGAGAAGTGACGTGGCCGACAGGCTTGGCAGCAACTTGCGCGTATGTCGGTCGTGCGGTAGTTGGTAATGCTTGAGGGACAGGAGCTTGTGCTGGCACAGCGCAGGTCAAGGACGCCAGTTCTTCCCTGATA
Organism: Dermacentor silvarum; assembly: GCF_013339745.2. Classification (NCBI taxonomy): domain Eukaryota; kingdom Metazoa; phylum Arthropoda; class Arachnida; order Ixodida; family Ixodidae; genus Dermacentor; species Dermacentor silvarum. The sequence goes on along the minus strand of NC_051157.2, from coordinate 203,465,977 downwards.
ACGTCAGGCAATGACGCACCAAAAGGTTGGCTGGGATACGTCGAAGGTGAGGTTAACCCCATCGATTGTAACTCTTCGCGTATGAGCGTGCGTATCAGTGTACGTAGGTCATGGTCCCCCGTAGAATGGGCATCGTCAATGTCGGGCTGTAGGCGGACAGACTCGAGCTCATCGAGGCGCTGACAAGTGATTACGACGTCAGCGACGGTAGCCGGATTCTTAGTGGCGAGTGCATTGAAGGCAAGAGTTCCAATGCCTTTGAGAATGTGGCGTACCCTGTCCGACTCCGACATTGAAGAATTCACACGTCGGCAGAGTGCAAGGACGTCCTCGATATAGGAGGTGTACGACTCACCCAGGTGTTGTTTGCGAGCATCGAGGCTTTTCTTGGCTAGAGTGGACCGAACAGCCGGTGTGCCGAACACTTCACGAAGCTGGTGCTTGAAGAGAGTCCAGTCGGTCAATTCGGGCTCGTGGTTAAAGAACCACGTCTTCGCCACGCCAGACAGATAGAAGGAGACATGGCGTAGTTTATTAACATCATCCCAGTGATTGGCGGAACTGACTCGCTCATAATCGTCCAGCCAGTCTTCGACATCCTCTCCGCGAAGACCAGCGAAGAGATGGGGGTCACGCTGGGCGCTGTTGATGATAAAGGAAGGAGGCACTGGCGATGTCGGAATGGAGGCAATAGGGGCGCCAGGCTGCACGTCCTGCGGCATGCTAGCTGACGGTGGGCGCAAGCGGCGACCTGAACGAAGCTCCAGGAGGCAGACCGGACGGCCAGAGGACGTAGGACCGAAGAGCACACTCCACCACTTGTGACGTCTCGGTTGGAACGACGTTTATTAGGCCCGGGAGCTCGTCAGCGAACCAGCGCAGCACACAGGCGATGATGATCATCACATATACAGGCGAAGAGGAGGATAGGTAAAAGTGCGAGGATGATGATTATAACATACAGATGAGGAAGATGTGCGTAATAAACGCCCACACTACTTCTTTCGGAGTTTTTAGGTGCCAAAACCAGTTCTGATTATGAGGCACGCCGTAGTGTAGGGCTCCGGATTAATTTTGACCACCTAGGGTTCTTTAACGTGCCCTACAGCGCAAGCACACGGGCGTTTTTGTATTTCGCCTCCATCGAAATGCGGCCGCCACGGCCGGGATTCGATCCCACAATCTCGTGCTTAGCAGCGCAACGCCTTAGCTGACTGAGCCACCACGCGGGCGCTATCTCAAAGCTACTTGCAGTGCTAGTCACCAAGGCTGTTATCATCATGTGGGCGCACGCTTCACGTAGGGGTTTATGACGGCTAGCCGCGAATAGTGTGGGCATAGTTTAGTTTCAAATAAAGTCAATAACTTCCGTGAATTCTGCATCTTCAGTACACAACACGTGGTGGGTGCGGAAAACTTATAATAAAGCACTCGAACAATAAGCGAGCGCGGTTAGTCTTCGCTGCACAGCAACGAGCAGACATGGAGCTAAATAGCCTCGTCGAGTACTTGGAAGGAAACAGCGATGTTGTCCCTAAGTTATTTAGGCAAAGATTGGCTTCGTTTCGATGTCCTCGTAAAAACGAGCTTCTCCCCAGTCCGCACCAACTACTTTCTTGTGGTGCCCTCAGCACTACGCCCTGAGGGGCACGCCCTATATGCGATCCCACCGCTGGACAGCTCGGATTTTCTCTTAAGCTATCGAGGATACAAGACAAGCATTACTGGCCACACCTAACCACCGACGTTGCCCACTACGTCACAGGACATGCCTAGACTGCCAGCGACAGAAGACACCACAAACAAGGCCAGCGAGATTGCTGCAGCCAATCGAGCCACCTTGCCGACCATTCCAGTAGATCGAAATGGACTTGTTGGGGTAATTTACTACGTGAAGATACAAGAATAAGTTGACCATCGTGGTTACCGACTACGCTATCCGCAACGCCGAAACTAAAGCCGAATTTCGCCGAAACGAAGTGGCAAGATTCTTAGTCGAGAACATGCTGTTACGAAATCGTGCCCAGAAGTCATGATCACAGACAGAGGAACTGATTTTACGGCGGAGCTTACTCAAGCCAGCCTGCAATACAGCCATACAAGTCACCGCAGGGCAACTGCCTACCACCCGCTGACGAATGACCTTTCAGAGCGCCTGAATAAGACTGTCGGAAACCGAGGGGTCGCAGCGGAGCGCCAGAACAAGAGGACCAGCTCAGCAGGCTTTCAGAACGGACTAGCGCGTGCCGTGCTTGCGCCGTTAGCACGCGCCGCCCAACTTTATTCTTCTCGGCTGTCAAGCCGAGAGCGCCGATCTTGGGGTCGCTGCGTTGCCGCGTCGGTTGGCGCTACAGGGCCCCCCGCCCAGACGGAACGGCGAAATGTGCGCGATTCACTACGGTGGCCTGGCCTGGGAGTGCAGCAGTGGAGGAGGTTTTGGTGGCGGCAGCTTGAGGAACATTAACCTGATGATCCCTGCATCGCGGAGGGCGCAGGCGCGACGCCATTCGCGTTCCAAGCTGCAGGTGCAGATGTTGCCTGGTCGGTCTGCATGGACGGCCGATCGCAGAAGGGTGGGGAGAACGCGGCAGTCACGATGACATCGTCCAAGTTTGGGCTGGTCAAGCGGTGAAGACGGTGGTGGGGTGCGTCGGCGCCGACAGCAACATCGAATCCGGCCCGCGCTGATGCTGCGACCGTGGCGACAAGCCCGCAGCGACGGGACCCGGTTCACTCTATCGAAGTTAGCGTGGTGCCAACGTGTGAATGTCAGTCGGACCCGTGAACATAGGCTTAGTGTTGAGGGCGGGCGCTTTCGAAGTGCGCTGTAGCAGCGTCCGGCCTGGCACCTGTGTAAAATCGGGTGGACGCAGCGATGAAAACCAGCGAAGCAGCGGGGCTGCCGGCCGCGCTGGGCACGAGTTCTCCGACGCCGAGCACCGCAAGCCGAGGAGGCATCCTTGTGGCCAAACGTCAAGGCAGTTTCGTTCGGGCGTTGAAGCTGAGACACTGAACGTGTGCTGCGAGAGGGGGCAGGCGACAAGGGCTCCACGGGAAAGACGCTGGCGTAGCTGGGAAGTGCAGTGCACGTGATAGCTGGCGGACCAGTCTCACCGCTGTGTTGCCGCAGGATTTCGCTCGGAACAGGTGGACTGATATGCGTCTCGACAGCCGTCAAGGCACGGCTCGCTGCTGAGTCATCTCCACGGCTTGTACTGGGGACGTCGTGTAACTCGGGTGGGGGTGGAGTGCATGCCGACTCTTTAGTATGCTCGGGCGTGGATGGAAGGTGGTCGTTGCTGAGGACTAGCGGGCTCACCAGTTGTGTAGTTGATGGTGCGGGCAGTGTGGCGCGAGGTTGTTCGTCGTCGGGGAACGAACCAGACGCGGGAGGCGCACTTGTCTTGTTGTCTCCGCACAGTGGCTCCTGTGGTGTAGGTGCGGCGCAAGATTCGCGAGCAGTGGCGCAGCGTTCACCCGGCGCCGATGGTGAAGAGGACGACGCAGTTTGAGCCAATCCTTCAGAAGCGTCAGCCGTTGAAGGAAACTGTGTGTGCTGTGTAAGTGATCGGGAACTGGTACGCCAAAGTGTTGAAAGAAGGAGGCCTTGAGGCCCTCGTACATGTTCTGGTCTGATGACGGAAGGTCAAGACTAGAGAAGACGTGGGTGGGAATTTCTCGCTTGAGGAGTAGGTACCGCCAGAGCTGCGACGACACGCCATTAACGTATAGCTGTGCGTCTACCTGCGCGAACCACACGATAGGGCTCTGCGGACGGTAGGGCCACAGTTGCAAATGCCAAGGGTCTTCGAGCGTCGGTGGGCGCCACTCTTCTTCCAGCTGGTCCATGGCCGCGGGCAGGGCTCGGTAGCAGGCGATGCTGAATCGGTCCTTGTCGATACTCTAAGGATCACGTCCGGGTCACCACTGTCGGGAACCGAGGGGTCGCAGCGGAGCGCCAGAACAAGAGGACCAGCTCAGCAGGCTTTCAGAACGGACTGGCGCGTGTCGTGCTTGCGCCGTTAGCACGCGCCGCCCAAGTTTATTCTCCTCGGCTGTCAAGCCGAAAGCGCCGTATTGGGGTCGCTGCGTTGCGGCGTCGGTTGGCGCTACAAGACCCTCGCCGACATGTTATCAATGCACGAGTACATCGACGTCGAACGCAAAACCTGGGATTCGGTCCTTGCCTACGTAACGTTCGCTTAAAACATGGCAGTGCAAGAAACAGCGCAGATCATGCCGTTCAATCTGGTTTGCGGAAAGAACGCGACGACTCTCGATGCAATGCTGCCGCCCGTTACCGACGAAGAAAACGTCAGCGCCGCCACCTATCTGCAGCGCGTCGAAGAGGCATTGTAACTCGCCCACCTGCGCATCAAGAAACAACAAAGCACGGACAGTCGACACTACAACACTCGACGACGCTACGTCGAATACCAGCCCGGCGACCATGTTTAGGTTTGGACTCCAAGTGGCCGACGAGGACTTAGCGAGAAACTTTTGTGACGCTATTTCGGACCCTATACAAGATCAACCGACGTATTGGCGCACTGGACTATGAGGTCGTACCATACGGCATTTCGCAATCACAGCGGCAGCGCGCACGACCTGAAGCAACGTGGTGCTCCTTAAGCCTTTATACGCCCGATGACGAACCTTGAGACTTGTTTTAGGGGCGAATCTCCTTATAGCGGCACCCGTTCCGTCCCCGTCGTCGTAGTAGTAGTGTGTAACCAGTCTGAGAAAAATGAGAAAAAAAATTCCGAAGTTGTGTCCGTAGCGCGGAATCGAACCAGGGACCCCTCGCTTCCGAGCGCGCGGCGTTAGCCCACTGCGCCACGAAGCGGACATGGACACACGCACCACGATGGCAATAAATACCCAACATTAACGAAAGGCCGCGTTTCTAGCGCGTTTCTAACGCGTTTGTGCTAGCGCGTTACGGCCCGTGTAAGAAGCTGGTGTAAGACGCTATGGCCTCTCCGCCTTACCTTCAACGCGTTTCGAACGCGCTGCCCAAAGCGGTGGCAAGTCAAGTTCAAGTCGAGGAGCGTTTATGAATACGGGGGGGTATACTCTCTCAGCAGTCATGTGATGACGTCGGCAAACGCGGTGCACGTTCCGGCATGTGTAAATGGCTGCGTAAGACGCTGTGGCCGCTCCCCCTTACTAGAGAGTACTGCATGTTTCTAACGCGTTTGTGCTAGCGTCCCCTTAAGCGGGAGATCCGATGATTCCCTCCGGAGCTTCGCCCACTCATCATCATTCACCCCGTGGATATGCTGTGATTTTTTTCCTTACTACGGATGCTTTTGTTTCTAGTTCTTATGTTTGCAGCATCGGGACGATGCGACGCGATGCTTTTTAAGAGTGGGTAGTGACACGTGTACACTTGCTTATTTTTCTCCGGTGGCCGCTTTTCACTAAGAAAAAAATGTCGCAGTTTCACACGAAATGCGAAGCATCAATTGCGGTAGCAAATTAGTAGAGAGCCATACGGAGTAAGGATAGTAGTTTTATCAGCTGTATAAACTTGCACATGCAGCAGCACCAGCAACAAGCAGAACTGTTGTCGACGTCGTCGGCGTTTTGCCCGCGTTCGCACCGAACGCGCGCGGCGTTGATGACTGTTGCCGGTGCCTCTGGGGGCGGCTCGGAGGTTTTCGACGAGATCAGAATGGGACATTCGTCGAGCAGCGTTGGAAATCTTACCCACCTTCTCGCCTCGCAACGTTTTTATATAAATACGCATTTGGTGCCGCAGCTAAACGTCGCTTCCCCTCCCTCCCTTCCGTACGTCCCCCCACGGCCTTTCGCCCGACGAAAGAAGCCGCGTTTGCTCTCTATATAAGGCGATTGTAAAGGTGGAAAGAGACGCTTAATTCTTCAGCCCTTCAGGGAGCACGGCGCAGAACGCGCGTTTGCTCGCCGACGTGCGCTCGCTCCCCGTGAAAGCGCGTCCCTCGCGCCTTTTCACTCGCACATACAGCGTCCGGGGCGCGGCGACGATTTCATCACCGTTGACGTTATACGGAACCTCACGGCGACGACGACGCCGACGGCAGAAATCCGCTTTGGAGTGTACATATAATTGCTATCGCAATAATATGAAACGTTATAGCTGGGCACAGGACGCGCCTGTGTGTCTCGGAAGTTGCTCTAATGTTATCGATGGTTCTTTCCGTTGTCTGTTGTCACCGAACCTTGCGTCATCTATTCGTATGCGCGACCCGAATTGTGTAGTGTTTCTGGATGGGACACGGGCACCAGCGATTACGCTGGAGCCTTCGACAAGTCATCTATAAAATCCGACGCGCTTGACCCGCTGATCAGATTTTCGACGATCGCCGACCGCATTCGCCGCTATCGCTGTGCTTTGAATGCGACTTGCTTTTAGAGGCACAAGTTCGCCCAGTGGAGAGTTAGTTTCTTCATGCAAAAGTTTTGCTGCTGTGTTCTTGACGGTCACTACAATGTGAATATATACAAGCTTGATTTGAAATGCCTCGTGTGGGAGCTTTTAAAAGAAAAATGCCGGTGCCGACTAGTCACCTTTCGAAAAGCGTTTAGGGGATAATTTTGTGCTGCGGAGAAATAATGTAATTGCAAAGAATGTAAAGGGAGGGGAGGCGACCTTTAGCTGCGGCACCAAATGCGTATATATATAAAAATGTTGCGAGGCGAGGAGGTGGTAAAGACTTCCAACGCTGCTTGACGAGTTTCCCGCTCTGATTTCGTCGAAAACCTCCGAGCCGCCCCCAGAGGCCCTGGCAACAGTCGCCAACGCGGCGCGCGTTGGTCCGAACGCGCGCGGCGCGGTTCGGTACGGCAACGACAACAGTTCTGCGCGTCGCTGGTGCTGCTGCATGTTCAAGTTATACAGCTGATATAACTACTATCCTTACTCCGTATAGCTCTCTACTAATTTGCTATCGTCATTGATGCTTCGATTTTCCGGTGAAACTGCGACATTTATTTTTTATATAAATAGGCATTTTGTGCCGCAGCTAAACGTCGCCCCCCCCCCCCCTCCTTCCCTCCCGTCCCCCTAGGCCTTTCGCGCGACGGTAGAAGTCGCGTTTGCTCTCCGTGCGTTCGCTCCCGTGAAAGCGCGCGTCCCTCGCGCGATTTCACTCGCACATACACCATACGGCGCGCGGCGACGATTTCATCGCCGTTGGACTTCATACCGAACCTCACAGCCACAGCGACGACGACGCCGACAACAGAAATCAGCTTGGAGTGTCCATATAATTGCAATCGCAATAAAAGCGGCGTATACCCAGTGCATTTGAGGCGCAGCGTGCTAAAGCTTCGTCCCTTGAGTTCCTTGCGGAGTGAGTTTCATTTGAGAAATTTTAAAAGATATTATCACGATCCATGGCAAAGACAAAGACGTTGTAGTGGGGCTGGGTCAGAGGCTCTTCTGTCAGACTTACACCTGCTGGAACCTGTGCGTTCTGTGCGCTCTGTGCAGTCTTGACTAGACAAGCGCTAGCCGTTTACCGATAATTAAATACTCCCCGTAACATCTTTTTGGTGGAGGTGCGACAATATCCCTCATTCAGGCCGTCGTCCGTCAAGAGGTTGCAAATATGGGCGTCCTAGTTCCACAAGCCACCAGTTATGCTCCTCCGCCCATGTGCCCTTCCGGTCCTTACACTGAACACCACGCCGCCCCAATTGTTGCTGCTGCCACTTCTGCTCCGCGATTCACACCCCACTACCGAAACCCATCTGAGTGGAGGATGCCTGACGACCGCCCAATCTGTTTTTCTTGCACTCGCGTCGGCCACATTTCACGCCACTGCCGCAATCGTCGGAATTACCGACCAAGCTTCCCTGGTGACCGCCGCCAAGATCGTGGCCAGTACTATAGCACATCTCTTCTGGACGACCAATTTCCGGCCCGTGATCCTCACCGTCTGTCTTCGCGCTCTGAATTGACCTACGCCGATGTTGCCGCACAAGGACACTGGTCCAGCCGATCGCCGTCCCCTCAAATTCGCCAGTCGCGCTCCCCTCAACGCCGTCGCTCTCCTTCTCCGGCTTCCTCTGGCCACCACCAGGGAAACTAGCCAGTGCAGCTCCGGGAGGTGACGCTGCATTGACGACAAGGACCGCAAAACCTCTATTGAACCCTACTTCCAGACGCAATTTGCTCGGTGTTCTCGTCGACGGTGTGCCCGTTACTGCTCTCATTGATACTGGCGCCCACATATCTGTTCTGAGTTCTACGCTCCGACGTCGCCTACGCAAAGTGCTGACACCTGCCGTCTCTCCTACTGTGCGAGTAGCTGACGGCACCCGAACACCGGTTCTTGGTATGTGCACTGCCCGCGTTATTGTTGCCGGTCACCACACTTCAGTTCTTTTCGCTGTTCTAGACGCTTGCCCTCATGCTGTCATTCTTGGTATGGACTTCTTGAGCGCCCACTCTGCCCTCATCGATTATTCTACTGGCATTTTGCGGCTCGAACTGCCATTGTGTCCTGATTACGCCGCATCAAGTCACACTGGCCTACGTTTCATAGAGTTTCTACGACGACCCGCGCAGGCTGCTACCTACGTCCTTATGTCACCGTTTCCACCGGTCCCTGATGGTGAATATGTGGTCGCTCCCCTCACAGACCTGATCCTCTCGCGCAACATCGCGCTTCCTCATACCATAGTGGTTGTTGCCAACAACAGAACGCTGCTTCCAGTCCTCAACTTTTCTACTTCGACCCATGTTCTTCCTCAAGGAATTTCACTAGCCGAACTGTCACCTCTGGCAGAATGTACTGTTTCTGCATTCACTGCTGACGCTGAGCCCATGACCCAACCTGTCATACCGGCGCCAACCCAGGCACTTCTGGACAAAATGATATCCCCGACCTCTTACCGTCCCAAAGTGAAGCACTCCGTGGTGTCCTATTTTCGTACCTTAACGTATTTGATGTTGAGAACACTCCGTTAGGCCGTACACAACCTCTTCCCCGAATTGATGATGCGCTCGACTGCCTCCATGGTGCCAAATATTTCTCGTCGCTAGACCTCCGCTCGGGATACTGGCAAATTGCCGTCAATGAGCGCGACCGCGAGAAGACCGCATTCATCGCACCCGACGGCCTCTACCAATTGAAGGTTATGCCTTTTGGGTTGTGTAATGCTCCTGCAACTTTTGAACGCATGATGACACTCTTCTACGTGGTCTGAAATGATCAACCTGTCTTTGTTATCTGGATGACGTAATCGTTTTCTCGCCCAGCTTTGACAGCCACCTCCCTCGTCTGTCGGCCATTCTCGACATATTTCGGCGTTCTGGCCTCCAGCTCAATTCATCTAAGTGTACCTTTGGGCGCCACCAGATCAAATTACTTGGACACCTAGTCGACGCTACTGGCGTACAACCGGACCCTGACAAGGTCCGTGCCGTCCGCGACTTCCCGGTTCCACGGTCCACGCAAGAAGTACGCAGCTTTCTTGGGCTCTGCTCCTACTTTCGCCGCTTTGTTCTCAAGTTCGCGGACATTGCTCGACCCCTCATGGACCTACTCAAAAAGGATGCGGCCTTTTCTTGGGGCGTGGAACAAGCGACTTCCTTTGCGTCGTTGATTTCTGCCCTCACTTCACCACCTGTGCTGGCTCATTTTGGCCGGGCTGCTAGAACAGAACTTCGCACCGACGCAAGCGGCCATGGCATTGGTGCTATCCTCGCCCAAACACAGAACGAAGTCAACCGTGTGATCGCGTATGCTAGTCGTCTTCTGTCACCGTCAGAGACGAATTACACCATTACTGAGCGGGAGTGCCTAGCTCTCGTCTGGGCTGTCGCGAAATTCCGTCCGTACCTATATGGACGGCCGTTCGTGGTCATAACAGACCATCATGCGCTCTGCTGGCTCTCGACACTTCAAGACCCCACAGGAAGGCTCGGCCGTTGGGCATTACGGTTACAGGAGTACACGTTCTCGGTAGTGTACAAATCTGGCAAGTTACACAACGACGCCGACTGCCTCTCCCGCCATCCCGTTGAACCACCCGACTCCACTGAAACAGACCCCGACACCTGTGTCTTGGCGATAACAGACTTCATCCATGTGTCCGACGAACAACGTAGAGATCCATCGTTGCTCTCTATTATTGACCGTCTGCAATCCGGCACCATCGACCCTTCACTCAACATGTTCTTGCTTCAGGATGACGTTCTTTACCGCCGCAACATGCACCCCGACGGCGCAGAACTCCTGCTCGTTGTCCCGCATCATCTGCGCAGGGACGTCCTCGTCCAGTTTCATGACGCCCCCACTTCCGGGCATTTAGGCGTCTCGAGAACTTATGATCGCATACGACGACGGTTTTTCTGGAAGGGCCTTTATGGGTCCGTTCGCCGCTACGTAACATCTTGTGACCTGTGTCAGCGTCGGAAGAAACCTGCGACTCTACCTGCTGGTCTCCTTCAGCCAATTGACGCTCCAGCCGAGCCATTTTATCGAGTGGGCCTGGACTTGCTGGGTCCTTTTCCAATTTCCACGAAAGGCAACAAATGGATTGCAGTCGCTACGAAGTATACCACTCGATATGCAATTACTCGAGCGTTGCCAACCAGCTGCGCCACAGACGTAGCCGACTTCCTACTGTATGACGACATCCTCCAACATGGTGCTCCACGTCACCTGCTCACAGATCGCGGTCGCTGCTTCCTCTCTCGTGTGGTTGACGATCTGCTTCGATCATGTGCTACTCACCACAACTTCACGACCTCATATCACCCTCAAACCAATGGACTCACCCAACGCCTGAACCGTACACTGACCGACATGCTTTCCATGTACGTTTCCGATGACCACCACGATTGGGACGTTGCGCTTCCGTTCGTCACATTTACATACAACTCAACGCGTCATGAAACTGCCGGCTACTCACCCTTCTATCTTCTCTTTGGACGTCATCCCTTACTACCCTTTGACACCTTGCTCCCTTTTGATCCAGCCTCCCCGTCCACGACTTCCTATGGGCAAGATGCCATCACGCGTGCGCTCGTCGCGCGCAGTCGCCCGCGCTCGACTCTCGTCATCGCAGACCGCACAAAAGGCCATTTCATTTCATTTCATTTTTATTTCCTTAAAGACCCCCAAGGGGGTATTACATAAGGGGTGGGGTTTATTATTTTTTTTTACACAGATCAGTTCGATGATACATCTGTTATGCTATGCATGAAGCTTGATGGGCAGGTGATAGTGACGTTGTTGCGAGAAAGGCCGTTCCACTCTTTTGCTGCTCTGGGAAAAAATGAAGCAGAAAATGTTTTAGTACGCGCACGTGGGCGAGAAACTTGTAGTGCATGACCAGTGCGATGAGATATGCGAGCTGCAGGGATAATGTAAGGAGGGCAATTGAGTGGTGAGTGAAAGAACTTGTGAAATAGAGAGAGGGTTGCAATGCGTCGGCGACAAGACAAAGGTGATAAGTTACACTCGGCTTTGAGGAAAGAAGCCCTGATTTCATATGAATACGAAGCATGAATGAATCTAGCAGCACGGTTTTGAACGGATTCTAGGGTATTAGTGAGGCCTACTTCGGGTGGGTTCCAGATGGGAGATGCGTATTCTAATTTAGCCCTGACTAATGATTTGTAAGCAAGTAGTTTAACGTGACTCGGAGCGTTACGCAAATGACGTTTCAAGAAGCCCAAAGTTCTGTTAGCAGATGACGGGACGTTAGCAATGTGCGTGTTCCAGGTCATATTGTTAGATAAGGTGACTCCAAGATATTTATAAGTGGTTACTGATTCAACGGGGACGTTAGCTATGTTATAAGTGAAGTGAAAGGGAAATTGACGACGAGTGAAGGAAATGAGTTTGCATTTAGTAGGGTTTAGGGACATTAGCCAGTCATCACACCATTTTCTTATGTGGTCGAGATCTTGTTGTAGGATCGTATGGTCAGATGGGCTAGTAACGGTTCGGTAAATGACGCAGTCGTCAGCGAACATGCGGATATTAGAAGATGCATGCAAAGGTAGGTCGTTAATGTATATTAGGAACAGAAGAGGACCGAGGACAGAGCCTTGAGGCACCCCTGATGACACTGGTAGTGGGCTGGATAATTTGTTATTTGTAAACACTACTTGTGAACGGTTAGACAAAAATTCTTTTATCCAATTTAGTACATTTGGGTGCAAGTTTAAGAAGGATAATTTTAAAATTAGGCGTTTATGGGGTACTTTATCAAAGGCTTTCGCGAAGTCAAGAAATAAAGAGTCGGTTTGCACGTTAACATCAAGGTTAGCATGAAGGTCATGAACATAGATGGCAAGCTGGGTTTCGCAAGAGAGACCCCTACGAAACCCATGTTGAGAATGGTGAAAGAAGTTTTGAGAGTCAAGGAAATTCATGATGTAAGAGTAAATGACGTGTTCCATGAGTTTTCAAGGTATGCTGGTCAGGGAGATTGGTCGGTAGTTCAGAGGTGAGTTTTTGTTACCGGATTTGAAGATGCGAACGACCTTTCCCACTTTCCAGTAATCTGGAATGATACCTGTAGAAAGAGATTGCGAAAATATTAAAACAAAATAAGCCGAAGCAACGTGCCCTATATTTTTCAGGAGTTTCGCGTTAATTTCGTCTAGTCCAGATGCCGATGACAACTTGATCTTTTCGATGAGGGATGAGATACCACCAACAGAAAAGCTGATTTCAGGCATGAAAGATCTGACATGACGTGAAAACGTAGGTAAGGAAATGTCTACTTCCTTAGTGAAGACAGATGAAAAGGCCTTGTTAAAAGCATCGGGACATTCAGTGTCTGAAATAACCTCGCCAGAGTCGTTAGTAAGAGTGGTAGAAGCTACTGCTTGGGGATTAATTATCTGCCAAAACTTGCGGGGGTTATTAGCTAACACATTAGGCAAATCGGTGTTAAAGAAAGCGAATTTGGCGTTACGGATTTCTGTGAGATAAGCTTTTTCAGCTGCATAATACTTTTCCCAGTTTTGGGCGCCCCCTTTAAGTTTGGCATTCCGGAATAAACGTTTTTTCTTGTTATCTAGGCGGTGCAAAGTTTTGTTAAACCATGGTTTTTGGCTGTTTACACGGATAGTAGTTTTAGGGATGAACATGTGTATTAGCTCGGTTAGTTTCTGCTTAAAAGTAAGCCAGTTTTCCTGAACAGAACGATGGTGAAAATTGGCCTCATATGTTGGTAGAAAGGTGCAAAGTTCATTATTTATGGCGTCATAATTACCCTTATCGTATAATGTTATTGTTTTCTTATGCGAGGTGTTGGCAGTAGGGACAAAACTGAAATCTACATGAATTACTTTATGGTCACTAATTTCTTGGAGATAGTGAATCGATGACAGGCTATCGGGATGGGTTGTCAGTATTAAATCCAAAATGTTAGAGGAATCACAAGTGACACGTGTTGGTTGAGTTACTAACTGCGTTAGGTTATAGTTAAGGCAAACATCGATAAAATCTCTAGCTTTTGTGTTAGCCGTTGCAGTTTCTTCGCTCCAATTAATACCAGGAAAATTGAAATCTCCAAAAAGAACGAGATCGGCTTTAGGATATGTCAAGGTAAGCTGGTTTAGAATAGTATTAAGTGCGCGAGAAAAGTTAGGATTGTTATATGGGGGTCTATAGCAAACACCCAATAATACAGATTGTGGTAAAACTTGACATAATACCCATAAAATTTCTAAGTCGGAGTCAAAGTTAATTACAGAACATGGTATTTGTTTGCTTGCTGCAATGAGAACACCGCCCCCGCGAGTGCCTTTGCGGTCTTTCCGATAAACATCGAAATTCGGTAAGTCGGCGAGTACTTCTGCGTCGGCAACATCACTTGATAGCCATGTTTTGGTTAGTATAAGAAATCTGCTATCTGAAGACTTCACAAGATGAGACAGGTGATCACGTTTGGGTATGAAACTTCGTAAGTTAGTGAAGATTACGGAGAAAGAAAGGTTAGCTTTTGGTCTACGGTGAAAACTGGTGATAACTGCTTGACGCCGATATGGTTGCTACTGGATTTCTTGCACTGTTTTTGACGTTTAATTTAATAGATAGCGTTTCGAGCCGATGTGCAGTGTTTTATAGCGTAGGGAAAATGGAACAGATTTCTGTCTTGCAAATTTGACTAAGTGACTTCTGGCGTTCTGAACCCTGCGTGAAAAATCCTCACCTATGCTGTAGGGCGTTCCTTTCAACTTACGTCCGTTTGACAGGATCCCGTCTTTTGTTTTGTGGAACGCGAATTTCGCTATTATCGGCCTACATCTCCCGCCTGTGTGGCGGCCTAAGCGATGCGCACGGTCGATTTCTTTAGGGTCAATATCTATACCTAAGTGGTCACGGCAATGTCGAATGATTATTTGCTCAGATTCGGCATACGATTCAGATGGCTTAGTGTCTGGAATGCCGTAGAAAATTAGATTGTTACGTCGCGACCTGTTTTCCGCGTCATCCAAACGTGCCTCAATATCATCTGTTAGGCGTGCTGTATGAACGGTGTTATTTTTGATAAGTTCTAGTTCGGCTTGGAGGGATGGCAGAGAATGATGATTTTCAATATCGGCCATTCTTTTAGTTAGGTCAGATAGGGTCTGCTCTGTTGTTAATAGTTGGTTCTTTAGTCCCTGCATTTCGCTGATTAGCGTTGACTGGCCCGCGGAAAGTTTTTGTAGTTCCACGAGAATAGGATCAGGGCCGGGGTTTGACTCTACGTCACCCGATAATAAAACCAACAACAACTGAACAACATGAGCACACTCAACAACGGTCACACAGCAGCAACGTGGGCTCGGTAGCTGCAGGAAGAAGTAATTACTAGTCTTCTTAGTAAAGAGGGATTGTGATACACCAACCTGCATAGCAAGAAGTAGCGGTTAGTAGGTGGACGATACGATGTTGGTGACGTGCCTGTTCCATCCACCATCCAGGGCCAGGCTCAGCGGCAGTGGCGACAGGAAGGCAGACAGCGGGGTTGAAGCTTGGGACATGTTGACGGTTGACAGCTGGATAGTGGGCAGGCGCAAAGTCATAGCACAGTCAATCCACAGGGGCGGCGATGTGTCAGCAGAAGCAGTCACACCGGCAGCAAGGAGCAGATGAGTGAGCACGCAGATAGCATCTGCATAGCAAGAAGTAGCGGGTTGTAGGTGACGACACGAAGCAGCCACCAAGCCCACGAAAGCGCGGCCGTAGTTGCAGCTTATTTATAGTTGGCAGCGTAGTCGATGTTGGTGACGATGGCGCTGTCCATCCACCATCCAGGGCCAGGCTCAGCGGCAGTGGCGACAGGAAGGCAGACAGCGGGGGGTTGAAGCTTGACATGTTGACGGTTGACAGCTGGATAGTGGGCGGAGCAAAGTCATAGCACAGCAATCCACAGGCCGGCGATGTGTCAGCAGAAGCAGTCACACCGGCAGCAAGGAGCAGATGAGTGAGCACGGCAGATAGCATCTGCATAGCAAGAAGTAGCGGGTTAGTAGGTGACGACACGAAGCAGCCACCAAGCCCACGAAGCGCGGCCGTTAGTTGCAGCTTATTTATAGTTGGCAGCGTAGTCGATGTTGGTGACGATGGCGCTGTCCATCCACCATCCAGGGCCAGGCTCAGCGGCAGTGGCGACAGGAAGGCAGACAGCGGGGGGTTGAAGCTTGACATGTTGACGGTTGACAGCTGGATAGTGGGCGGCGCAAAGTCATAGCACAGCAATCCACAGGGCGGCGATGTGTCAGCAGAAGCAGTCACACCGGCAGCAAGGAGCAGATGAGTGAGCACGGCAGATAGCATCTGCATAGCAAGAAGTAGCGGGTTAGTAGGTGACGACACGAAGCAGCCACCAAGCCCACCACTTACGAGCAGCTATCGTAAGCAGCCACCAAGCTACGATCGTAAGCAGCCACCAAGGCCACTTACGATCGTCGACACCGGGATACTGATTTTCCACCGGGCTCTCTCGTCCTCCTCTGGCTCCCATCTGGTCGTGTCGGCCTTTGCGAAAAGTTAATGTCGAGGTACGTCGGGCCCTACCGCGTGCTCCGCCAGGTGACTCCTGTCACCTATTAGATATCTCCCACGGCATCCACGTCATCGACTTCCGCCCCACGAAGTGACATCGTACATGTTTCCCGCCTCAAACACTACAACTGTGATAGCCCATTTTGACCACAACAAGCACCGGGACGGTGCTTCATCGGCCGGGGATAATGTCACGAGCCATGGCAAAGACAAAGACATTGTACTGGGGCTGGGTCAGAGGCTCTTCTGTCAGACTGAAACCTGCTGGAACCTGTGCGCTCTGTGCAGTTTTGACTAGACAAGCGCTAGCCGTTTACCGGTAATTAAATGCTCCCCGTAACAATAATTTTCGTCGTTCTAAAGCGGCACATCTTCAGTGACACATACCTATTACCCAAGTTGGAGTCAAAGATATTCATTGAATAGCGGCACCCACCTACTGGCACAAACCCAATGACCCAAGTTGGCGTCAAAGAAGTTCGTTGAAGACCTGCGCGGACCGAGTGGCACATACCCATCAGTGTTCCAAGTCGACGCCAAAGAGTTTCCTCGAAGAACTATGCCTACCCAGTCCCGCTTCTACAGCGACCCATGTCGTCATGAATAAGTTTCGTTGAAGAGCGGCCCGTGTCTACACATTGCCACATACTCCGTGACTCAAGCTTACGGCATGGGTGGTTTCAAACTCTGTTCCCTTAACACAGCAACACGATACGCTACCCATTCGACCACGGACTACCCAGTGACCCATGTAGGTGTAAAAACGCTTAGATACAAACATAGATAGTTGGCCCCGGGAAAATGTGTGAAGTACCTTAAATGTTCTAACGCATTCAAAACAGAGTGCTCGTCTTCCGCTGGCAGCCATGTGAGGAATATGTCGTCAATTAATCTCTGTAATGAAGGTCTTAACGGACGTGTGAAAAATATATCCTGAATGATTCCCATGCATGCATTTGCGTTATCTGATCGAATATTAGTGCTCATCAATGGGCTTCTGAACACAATGCTTTCCATCAAACTCAAGTTTTGAGCTGAATAATCATTTCTACCTATGCTGATATAGTATTGAGCTGCCAATGGGCTTATTGAAAGCGGAATGATCATAAGCCTCACCTATTGCCATGAGGTCATACCAACCTGAACTATCTCTGTAAAATGAAGCAAAATCGTGCGTGACAACGATAAGTTGTCAGGTGCAGGAAAGTGGGAGAGAAACTGATCATTCCATATAAATTACTGAAACGTGGAGGTATCTAATTAGGGAACCTGCCTAACGCGAAAGGTTTTCTGTCAAGGTGCCGCTGCACAAAGTAATCGGGGATCAGTGTAAATATTTTGTGTGACTGTCTGGCAACGAATAAAGCTTGCCTATGACGGGACTGAGGGGAATGCGAAAAGAAATAGCCATTTTATTTATCTTTGCTCCTTTACAAGTTTCCTTAGTGTGGCAACCCGCATCGTTTTGTAATTTTCATTGGGGTCGGCACCGAGTCGTTTGTAAAACAAATCGTCTTCAAGTACCCCACTAGTCTCCGTAAAATAATGAGTGGTGTACATAACTACAATGACTCCTCCCTTTTTAGCAGGCTTAACTGTGATATCGCACAGCCACTTAGAGCTTCAATATTCCACATCCGTCGCGATCGTTTGAGTGGCGCTGGCTAATACTTGCACGGATGGACGCCCACAAACACGACAGAATGTGGAAGTTAGAACAGCAGGCCCCCTTAGGAGAGGGGGGGAAATCGGTTACGCATAGCACACGTGATGCAAAGGTTGGAGTTTCGGCTCCGACCGGCGGCAAGTTGCTTTTCGTTCACTTTTGTTTGTTTTTAATTTATCATTTCTACACTTCAATTTGAACTACAAACAACTTCCTCTATGCTTTCCTTGGCTCCACTATGTGTGGGCTTTGTGTGGTTGTGTTTTACAAGTACCGGGACCTTCGGTTCCCCTTTTTCTTAAATATTTCGCAGACAATGTTCGACAAATCAAGAGCAGTGTTCACCATACGCTCCAAGGGCATGTCGTTGCTACGCCTTGATAAAAATGTCAGGGTTCTTGTGACGTTACGAGTAAAATTAGTCGTGTTTAGTCTAAGGCAATGCTGCAAAAGCACCGTTCCGAACTCGCTGGTTGTAGAACTATTCTCGAAGCCTCATGTTTGGTGCAGAGGTTGCCGAAATTCTGAAATAATTTGAATGCGTTGTAGCTGCCGCTTGCAGGGTAAAACTTTCAGCCATCTGATAAACGATAAGGAGTTCAATAGGTGAAGTAGCTGATTAAATATTAATTATATGTTGGGTTCACTTGCACTAGATGCTTGTGCACCTCATGTTTACTTTTTGTTCTACCATCTAACCAAACATAGGATAAGTGCGTTAAGGATTGTATAACATCTAACGCAGTGAACTTGTATTGCAATGGTCACATCCGTGTATATATTTGTCATATTTCACCAAAAACTGCCGATACTGCTTGCTGCCGTCAAGTAATGTGATTCCGAACCACTTATTCATATGCACGTCATGTGTAAGCTGTCGTTTACTGTGTCTCTGTTTACTTTGCCGAAGGCAGGCGCGCCTGCCGTAACGTTACTGAAGTTGTGCTTCGTGCGTTTGTCGTGTTTCTTGCTACGGTAACGTATTTGAGAAAAATGCACCGTTCCTAGAAAGAGCTGCAATTTGATATCAGAGTCGATAGGGGAACAGCGCAAAAAACACGACAAGAAGACAAGGGAGACACACACCAGCGCTGACTGACGACTGAATTCTTTATTCGGAAAGGAACACATATATACCAAAAGAAAAGAAAGAAAAAAGAAAGAAGGGTAGGTCACTGCCGTCAGCCGTCAGTCAGCGCTGGTGTGTGTCTCCCTTATATATAAAGTTCTTTCCTCCTCCTCCTCGACATAGAAAATGGGCTTAGTTTAACCTACTCGTTGTGCAACGCAGTTATAGGCAAGGTATGCTGCACTTTGTTCGCGGTAGCACTGGGGCTGAGCACCTTGGTGTTCAGAAAACAAAGGACCGTTGCTGCAAGAATTAAACTTGCCAGAATGCTCTCCAAACGTGGAAGCTTTAGCGTGAAGTTGCGACTCGTGCCAACGTGTTCGAATGCCGGGCATAAGTACAAGACTACGGTGAATTTCCGTCCATAATTACGAAGTCATTACGAAAGCTTATAATTGAATCTATCGGTCCACTTGCCGCAACGCAGTACGGCGACAGCCACATTCTTGGGGTCAATCGCCCAGCGACAAAGTTTTATGAGAAGCGTGCCAAAACCTAAAGGAACTGAATTATTAAAGGAACTCGGTTCACTGAAGATAGTGAATGTCATGTTGACCATCTTTGCGCTAGCTACGTTTTCTGCAGAGATTCAATCGGGTCAGGGAATAGTCTTCAAGGACCAGCTTTCTGCGTATTGAATCATGGTACCCTTCCCGGATCTTCCGTTTACCTTCTCTCTTTATTTTTGATGGTTTAATTTATAGGTCGTACCTTACTTAGTGTAAAAATCAAGCAGGTACGAAAAAGACAAAAACAAATGCTAGAGTGTTTGAAATTTACTTACCAAAGCTCCAGTCGCTGTAATCTGGAAAGCAAACGCAATAATAATGGGCTACAACCAAAATGTAACCGTCTAACTAATGATAGTCATATAAAATAACTGTCTGCATGCACTGTTCTCCCTCCTGCATTGTAAATATTAGTGACCAGAAGCATTTTGCAACTAATTTAGGTAAATGAATATTCAGGGTGTCACCCTGAATACGTGCCACCAATCCACTGGGGGCACGTTCAAAACCACGTGACCAGGTTCATATTTAAGAATTGCTGCTGTGACGTCAGCATAATTCGACTAGAGGTATAAACACGGTGGTAGAATAGGAGACGTGGCCAAACGAGCGCCACAAACGCGTCGCCGCACCTCTTGAGTTGCTACAGCGGTCGCCAGGGGGCGACAGGGGTTTTATGGGCTCAAAGACGTGCTTCGCAAGCTTTGGCTGTGCTGTAAAAGGTCGCTTAGTGTCGCAAATTTTGGGGCTTTAAGAAGTTGTTTACGTTTTTAATAGCTTGCAGGGGGGGAGGCTGTCTGCCGGCCTTGCCAACAAAAATGAGGGTATCAGCTTAAAAATTTCTAATCGGCGCGGTTAATCTGGACAAGGCTGACACATGGCTGTGATAGCAAGGGACGCGCGTGTATTTTTCTGGCAGCGTGAAAATTCTTACCGGTGAGTGCAAAGCGTAAAAAAAATATTTGGTTGTCACATCACTGTGGGCAGCATTGGGCTTATGGGCGTAGTTTATTTATGATCGCCTGGCTAACTAAATTTCACTGTTTCGCAGTCAGCAATTGTTTAATTATTGTTCAGCTCCCTTCCGGCGCCGTGCAGGCGCCTGCGCCAGTAGCTTCAGATGGCGAGTGCAAACGTGCACGCGCCGATGAAATGCTGGAGACTGCAAACGACGGGAGTAGACGCCGTTTTATCTGGACAGAGCGGCGGCGCCGCGCCTTCGTGTTCGCGGCCGACCTTGGCCGGCCACTCTGAGCAGAACGAACAGAAACGGCGTGAAACACGCAGTAAGTGAATTAGCGGTGACCGTTGTAGACGCGGTGCAATGGACTTCACTTGGATTGCACACTGCAGACAGATAGCGCACGCTGAAGCTTCTACGAGGAATATCACGGTGGCTGCGTCGATGAACATTGAATTTCATATCAGCCGGTCTCCCAGTGATAGAATATTTCAGTGACGTGCTTGGAAACAGGCGATTTCTCGACCCAACGTTGATGATCATGTATGGTGTTTAATGGCGCAAGGGCCAGGCATGGCCAAAGAGCGCCAGGCCAGTGTTCATGAGTTGACGATGGAGCAATGAATTGCGAAAGGTAGATGCGTTGTGGCTGTAAAAGGGCCTAAAAAACCATCGCTGTAAAATGCGTAAAATATATATGCAATAAAAGTATGGCAAGGGCAATGAGGTGCACTATCAACACGAAAGAACACACTGAAGTAGAGCTCCAAGTCGGGCTAGTTGGTTGACATGCATGGTATAATTTTTTAACTGCGCTAACACACACTGACAAGGACGAGGCAGACAAGACGTGCGCAGCTTCCAGTCCTTGTAGTTCCTGTCAATCCTTCTAGGTTCTTCATCATCTTTGGCGCATGCCACGTAAAGGCAGTCTTGAAAGAAACGTGCTTGCCTCCACCACTCTGACCGAATGATGCGATTTACCCTCCGCGCGTGACCAACCGATGGTTGAAGAAAGCCAAACAGGCCCTGCGTTTCCGGTGCAATGGTTCCTTGTTTCAGATGCCATGCTGATACTCTTGCCTTGAAGACACACACCGCTACTATGGACGCCAGACGCGCACAATCAGAGAAAAAGCCCGGAGGCAAGACGTGGCCCGTTGCAAAAGAAACACACTGAAGTAGAGCTCCAAGTTGGGCTAGTTGGTTGACATGCATGGTATAATTTTTTAACTGCGCTAACACACACTGACAAGGACGAGGCAGACAAGACGTGCGCAGCTTCCAGTCCTTGTAGTTCCTGTCAATCCTTCTAGGTTCTTCATCATCTTTGGCGCATGCCACGTAAAGGCAGTCTTGAAAGAAACGTGCTTGCCTCCACCACTCTGCACCACCCTCCACCACTCAACCATCGGTTGGTCACGCGCGGAGGGTAAATCGCATCATTCGGTCAGAGTGGTGGAGGCAAGCACGTTTCTTTCAATACTGCCTTTACGTGGCATGCGCCAAAGATGATGAAGAACCTAGAAGGATTGACAGGAACTACAAGGACTGGAAGCTGCGCACGTCTTGTCTGCCTCGTCCTTGTCAGTGTGTGTTAGCGCAGTTAAAAAATTATACCATGCATGTCAACCAACTAGCCCGACTTGGAGCTCTACTTCAGTGTGTTTCTTTTGCAACGGGCCACGTCTTGCCTCCGGGCTTTTTCTGATTGTGCGCGTCTGGCGTCCATAGTAGCGGTGTGTGTCTTCAAGGCAAGAGTATCAGCATGGCATCTGAAACAAGGAACCATTGCACCGGAAACTCAGGGCCTGTTTGGCTTTCTTCAACCATCGGTTGGTCACGCGCGGAGGGTAAATCGCATCATTCGGTCAGAGTGGTGGAGGCAAGCACGTTTCTTTCAAGACTGCCTTTACGTGGCATGCGCCAAAGATGATGAAGAACCTAGAAGGATTGACAGGAACTACAAGGACTGGAAGTTGCGCACGTCTTGTCTGCCTCGTCCTTGTCAGTGTGTGTTAGCGCAGTTAAAAAATTATACCATGCATGTCAACCAACTAGCCCGACTTGGAGCTCTACTTCAGTGTGTTTCTTTTGCAACGGGCCACGTCTTGCCTCCGGGCTTTTTCTCTGATTGTGCGCGTCTGGCGTCCATATTAGCGGTGTGTGTCTTCAAGGCAAGAGTATCAGCATGGCATCTGAAACAAGGAACCATTGCACCGGAAACGCAGGGCCTGTTTGGCTTTCTTCAACCATCGGTTGGTCACGCGCGGAGGGTAAATCGCATCATTCGGTCAGAGTGGTGGAGGCAAGCACGTTTCTTTCAAGACTGCCTTTACGTGGCATGCGCCAAAGATGATGAAGAACCTAGAAGGATTGACAGGAACTACAAGGACTGGAAGCTGCGCACGTCTTGTCTGCCTCGTCCTTGTCAGTGTGTGTTAGCGCAGTTAAAAAATTATACCACGAAAGAACAAATTGCAAGATAGTGAAGATAAACGAAAATATATTACAGATAAAACTTTTCAAAAAGCACTACTGCCTTGACAGACCCTTCGAAATGCAAGGGCCTGGAGGCGCGTGCTATGCAAAAACTATTATCGCGGCGACATCCTCTGGAGACAGGATGCGCTACGAAACTATTGGGCAAATAACATGCAATACTACATCGCTCAGAAAATCCAGGACAGCTTTAGCGTTAAAGAGAGGTTCGTCGCCAAGAAACATAGCGGGATGGAGAGGTAGACGGTACCGGTACGCTAGAGGAAAGTGCCTTTTTCTCTCTCTTTCGGCTTCCCTGCACTCCACGAGGACGTGGAGCACGGTAAGCCTCTCACCACATCTACCACAGGTTGGCGGGTCATTTCCCGTTAAGAGAAAATTGTGGGTGCCATATGTATGTCCTATTCTCAGACGAGAGAATAGGACATTAGTTCGTCGTATTTTCGTAAAGGTGTGCCAGGGACCTTTCTCTGGCTCAACTAAGTGGAGCTTATTGTTCGTTTCGGCATCCCACAAGCGCTGCCAGTGGCTTCGAAGTTTCTTTCTCAAGTAGGGCTTCAGATCTGTTGAAGGAACATCAACTGTATGATTAGTAGCATGCGATATAGCTTATGTGGTCATTTGGTCTGTTCGCACATTACCCTCAATGCCTCTATGACGCGGCACCCAGCATATAATGATATGCCGGTTTGATATATACGTTCTGCACAGGGTGGAATAGAGCTCAGTTATTACAGGATTTTGTGTTTGCAGCGTGACATCAGGGATTTCACGACGCTTAGGGAGTCTGTAAATATAATTGCTTTTTGAAGTTTTGATTCCCTTATATGATTTACGACCGACGACAGTGCATGGGCCTTAGCCGTAAAGATACTCGTTTCCGGGTGCAGTACACCGAATTCCGAGAAGGATGGGCCGACGGCTGCATACGACACGCCGGCATGTGACCTACAGGCGTCTGTGTAAAACTCTGTGCACGAGTACTTGGATTGAAGCTCTAGTAAATGCATTTTAATGTGTGCTTCTGGTGCGTTTTTCATGACCTCTACAAACGATGTATCGCAATATATTAATTGCCACTGCCACGGTGGTAAAAGTTTCGCTGTAGCCATAAGACAATTTTCAAGAATTTTCTCACTGAGGTTCCTCACGCGCAAGGAGAATGGCTTTCTCGCTGCAGGTCGATTATGGAAGAGTGTGGCAACAGTAACGTCATTTATGGTTGAATAAGAAGGATGTTCAGTGTTCGCGCGTATGGTCAGAAAATATATGAAACTGCTATATGAACGCTACAGATGGAGTGACCACTGATTCGACTCTACATGGAGCCTCGGGATCGGACTTGTTCGGAAAGCACCGGTCGCGAGGCGGATACCCAGATGGTGAACGGGGTCTAGTATTTTTAATGCACTTGGCGTTGCGGAATTATAAACTATAGCTCCGTAATCGAGGCGTGAGCGGACAAGACTTTTATACAGGTTAAGCAGACACTTTCGATCACTGCTCCATGTTGTGCGCGATAGAAGCTTTAGGAGGTTCACTGTCTTCAGGCACTTTGTCCTCAGATACTTAGAATTAGGAATAAACGTCAGCTTGGAATCTAAAATGATTCCTAGAAACTTATGCTCGCATGCTCACAGAGAGCACATCTCCTTTGATTTCAATAGTTGGGTCTGGCGTTGCATCCCCCTTGTTTGTAAAGAGTAGGCAAGTGCTCTTCTGGGCGTTTACTTTAAAACCGGTCTCATCTGCCCATTTGGACAATCTGTTTATTCCCAGCTGCACTTGTCGTTCGCAGATGGCAATATTGCATGACATGAAGGCTATCTGCACATCGTCGACATAAACAGAATAAAACATTGTGCGTGGAATGACTGTATTCTGGGAATTCATTTTAAAATAAATAGTGTGCAGCTAAGCACACCCCCCTGCGGCACACCAGTTTCTTCTGTGAATGACCTAGACAAAGCTCTGCCCGCCCTTACGCGAAATATGCGATTTCGATTGTGTTAGCATATTGCCACGAACTCCCATCGCTGAAAGATCTCGGAGAATTCCAAAGCGCCATGTGGTGTCGTAAGCTTTCTCTAGGTCTAGAAATACATACAGACAGAACTGCTTATGTATGAAACCATCTTTAAGGTGTCCAGTATTTTGTTATTTTCTAGGAAGAATATTAAGCGCCGGTTCACCATTTTTTCATACAGCTTGCACAGGCAGCTTGTTAGAGCTATTGGCCTGTAGCTGCTGGCTAAGGACAGGTATTTGCCTCGTTTCAGTATCGGGATGACTATGGCTTCTTTCCATGAAGACGGAATACAGCCAGCCGTCCACATGGCATTAAAAAGAGAGAGGAGTGTTTTTTACCGTTTTGGGGTGTAAGTACCTAATCATTTCGTATATGATACGATCGCCACCTGGCGCCGAGTTGTTGCAACAAGCGAGAGATGTCTTAAGTTCAGCAAGGCTAAATCGGCAATTGTAGGCCTCACTCGATGAGCGTTTACGATTTAGGGATCGCCGTTCTTCGCGTTCTTTGAACATCAGGAAAGTTTTAGGAGCGAAGCTCCTTATAGCGGCACCCGTTCCGTCCCCGTCGTTGTAGTAGTAGTGTGTAACCAGTCTGAGAAAAATGAGAAAAAGAATTCCGAAGTTGTGTCCGCAGCGCGGAATCGAACCAGGGACCCCTCGCTTCCGAGCGCACGGCGTTAGCCCACTACGCCACGAAGCGGACATGGACACACGCACCACGATGGCAATAAATACCCAACATTAACGAAAGGCCGCGTTTCTAGCGCGTTTCTAACGCGTTTGTGCTAGCGCGTTACGGCCCGTGTAAGAAGCTGGTGTAAGACGCTGTGGCCTCTCCGCCTTGCCTTCAACGCGTTTCGAACGCGCTGCCCAAGGCGGTGGCAAGTCAAGTTCAAGTCGAGGAGCGTTTATGAATACGGGGGGTATACTCTCTCAGCAGTCATGTGATGGCGTCGGCAAACGCGGTGCACGTTCCGGCATGTGTAAATGGCTGCGTAAGACGCTGTGGCCGCTCCCCCTTACTAGAGAGTACTGCACGTTTCTAACGCGTTTGTGTTAGCGTCCCATTAAGCGGGAGATCCGATGATTCCCTCCGGAGCTTCGCCCACTCATCATCATTCACCCCGTGGATATGCTGTGATTTTTTTGTATAGTTCGATGCACTCGAGACATTTTCAAAGTGTTCTCCTAGACAATCCGCCTGGTCTTCCAGGCTATTGCCTTGGCTACTTACTAAGGGTAGGGGATGTGATTCCCATCTTATTAATTTATTTACCCTATTCCAGACTTTGGTCTCGTCTGTGTAAGAATTAATACTGGAAATGTACCTTTCCCAACTCTCTCTTTTTGCACGTCGGCGCGTTCTGCCCTGCGACTTTTTTTGTTTAATATTTATCAGGTTTTCGGCTGTTGGGGAGTTGCGAAGCAGTCCACAGGCTTTGTTTTGATTTTTACGCGCTTTTTGGCATTCCTCGTTCCACCAAGGCAGGCGACGCTTATTAGCCAGTCCATTAGATTGTTGTATGCACCTTTCTGCAGCGTCAATGATAAAACCTGTTATATACGCCACAGCATCGTCTATGTTAAAACAGGCAATGTCATCCCGGCTTAAATATGTTATTTCTCGGAAAATTTCCCAGTTAGCCGAGTCAACCTTTCATCGGGGAGCATGTGGCGAGCATCCATCTTGCTTTGGTAAACTTAGCATAATTGGAAAGTGGTCGCTTCCAAAGGGGTTCTTGAGAACGGACCACTCCAGGTACGGAATCAGTGTACTCGACACGATACTTAAATCTATGGAGGAGTATCCATTATGCGCTACGCTGTAGTACGTTGGCTCTTTCTTATTCAGTAAACATGCTCCTGAGGAAAAAAGAAAGTTTCAATTAGGCGACCTCTTGCATCGCAACGCGAGTCCCCCCACAAAGTGTTATGTGCGTTTAAATCTCCGACAACTATGTATGGTGGCGGAAGTTCATTTATGTAGTTTTGGAATTCGGTTTTATGCAGTTGATAATTGGGAGGGATGTATATAGAGCTGACAGTGACCCGCTTGTCGAACAACACCCCTTCGACAGCAACTGCCTCTAGGGGCGTACGAAGTTTTAATTCCCGGCAGGCAACGCCTCTGTCGACTACGATAGCCACACCACCGGAAGACACGACTGTGTCATCGCGGTCTTTGCGAAAAATGGCATATTGTTTGCGTGTGTTTGAGGTGTGTTTCTTGGACACACAGCATCTTTGGATTATATTTATGTAGGAGTTCTTTGATGTCACCGAGGTTGTGGAGCAGTCCTCGGACATTCCACTGTAATATTTGTGTATCCATGTTGAATGTGGTTTTTGTGCTGTGTGTTTAAGAAAGAGCAGTTACTTTACAGAGTCCTTGTCGGGCCCTGTGATGCGGGGTTTCTCTTTTTTGGAGCGGTAGAGAGATTCTCCCCGCTCCTTTGGCGCTGGCTGCGCCGTCTGGCCGGAAGATGTGTCCATCGGCTCTAGCGGAGCGCTGGATACCCGCTCTTGAGAGCGATTTGTTCGCGGTGAAGGCCTCGTCTCAAGAGACGAGACCCTTGAGGCCACCAGCCCGGAGGTGGATGGCCCCTTCTGCTGGGGTGGCGGAGCAGCGCTAGCTGCAGCCGCCGAGGGGGCGGATGGCGTCACCGCTGGCTCACTACACGTGTGCCAGACAGCCGCCGGGGGCCGTTGTGGCGCTGCCCCTTGACGCGCCACTCTCACGAGTGAAGCCGACGGGAGCGGACGTGTCGAGTCGAGGTGCCATTTCAGCGCAGCAGGAGCAGCGTGCCAAAGAGATAAGTTTTGTTATTTTATATTTCACTTTTTGGTTCTTTTAGGAGGGTTAGCTTAGCCAAGCAATCTTTATAAATTATTTTAAGGCTTTCTCACTTTCTTGGTCTTCGCGCTTAGATAAAAGTAGGTAAAGAAATTTTTTTTCCCACATCTACGCCTTGTTAGTACGAGATGATGGTTGGTACTAGGGGGAACCCACGCGTGCGTTGTTCTGAGTGCGAGCGTTCCTACGCGCTGGAAGAAACGCGGTTTAAGTCAGCACGCGAAGCGAATGGTGCAGATTTTATCTGTAGGATGTGTGTGCTAGGGTCGCGGCTAGACCGCCTAGAGCAAGACAAGGATAAGTTAGCTAAGCGGGTTGGAAAGCTAGAAAAGGAACTTGAAATCGAGCAGAAGCAGAGGAAGGAGGCAGAAGAAAAGCTAGCTAACGCAGAAATCCAGCTGAGCGCCACCATTCTGCAAAGCAATAATGAACGCATCGAGGCGAGCACCGCGAACGGAGCTGGCTCCGATGCGAGTGCAGAGACAGCCGAACCCGCCACGCCGGGAAGCAGTGGCGGAAACGTCAGTGATAGTCACGAAGGGGATACCACTGACGCGGCCGGGGAAGAAAACAAAGCCAAGGGCAAGGATAAGAAAGGAGGGGAGGGCATTGTGACTTCGGGGGCAGCTTTCGGCGGTGAGGGGGAAGGAAAGCGTCGAGTTGTCTTTGTTGGGGATTCCAACATGCGTAAAGTAGAACCGGCGATAGCAGAGAGGGTAGGGGCAGACGAACGAGTCCAGGTTAGCGCGCTTCCCGGAAAGCCGATTAGAGAGGTGATAGCGAAGGCCAAGGAACGCATGTGGGACACAATGGAGGAGAGACACCTAGTGGTGATAATGGGCGGAGTGATTGACGTACTGAACGGACGAGGAGCAGGAATCACAAAGCAAATAGCCAAAGGGGTCACCGACCTGCGGAATGTTTCAAAAGAAGTACAAATCGCGGTGTGCACGGTGCCAGAGGTTGAAAGGCAGGGTTATAAAATTGAAAGGGCAGTTCTTGCAGTAAACAGGGAAATTTGGACTCTAGCTAAAGCAATGAATTTTACGGTCATTGACATCAACCGAGAAGTGCACCGAGCAGGCCGCGAAGGCGCTTTTGTGCGTGACGGGATACATTTTAGTGAAAGTGTAGCAACACCGGTCGGAAGTCGATTCGCGGCACGAGCTGTAGCTTTTTTAGGCGGGCCCCAGGCAATCAGGAAGCAGGATTGAGTATTGAACATAGCGAAACACCAGTAAAGGGCAGAATTAGGCGACCAGGAGTCAGGAAAAGACGCAGAAAGGATAAGAATAGAGAAGGTAAAATTTGCTACGTTAACATGCAGGGTGGTCGTAAGCAGGAAAAATGGCTGGAAATTCAAACGCAACTGAATGATGAAGCGATTAGCGTGTACGCCTTGACCGAAACGCATCTACGAGATTTGGAGCAGCCGCCTGTTATTGACAACTTTGTATGGGAAGGGTGCAAAAGAATGACCGGGTCAAGGAAAGGCGGAGGCGTAGGCGTACTAATTAGGCGAGGTCTGAAGTGGCGAAGGGTAAACGAGACATGTAAAGAACATTTATGGATTAGTGGTACATGGCAAGGTAAAAAGACGTGGCTGGGAGTAGCTTACCTATGGACAGGTAGTGATAGCAGGGAAAAAAATAAGGAATTGGTCGATTGCATTAGAAGCGATATTAATGAGTTCAGTAACTCGGGCCAGGTGATATTAGTGGGAGATATGAACGCGCACATGGACGATTTAGACGGATATACTGATTACAACGGCTCTCTAGTGCTGGATTTGTGTGATGAACAGAACCTTATAGTAGTTAACAGGGAGAATAAGTGTCATGGACAGGTAACGTGGCAATGCGGAAACAGGCAGTCATGTATCGACTACGCCTTAGTCTCAGAAATCGTCTACGAACAACTGGAACAAATGATAATAGACGAAAATGGAAAAAATAGCCTGGGAAGCGATCATAGACGTTTAGCATTAAAGTTTGGGAGAGATACCAGCGCAGAACATGAACCAATAGCCTCAGAGTTTTTAAAAATGAATGACGAGCAAATAACAGAGATCGCAAACAACATAGAGAAGAAAATTGAGGCTTTTCCTACAGCAGTCTGGGAATATAAGGAACTGGTGGAGGTTATGCAGCATGAAATAAGGCGGACACGGCAATACAATAGTTGGATTGGAAAGAGGAAACCACGTAAGTGGTGGAACAAGGAAATTAAACAAGCTATAGAAGAGCGTAAAGAGGCATCTAGGGTTCATCGAGAAGCCAAAAAGTTGGAATTACAAGAAGAAGAGGTGCTCCTTAGATGGAATACATACAGAGAAATAAAAAGGTTGCGAGTGAGCTCGTGCAAGAGAAAATTAAATGCGCAAGTGAACGTTGGGTGCATAACATTCACAAAAGAGACAAAGGCGCCCCAAAAAGATTCTGGAACCATATAAAAGCACTCGGAGCTCGAACTAGAAACTCGCAAACGGCTATAAGGGATGAAGACGGTAACATCTATGAAGGCAATGATGCGCTGCGGTACATCACAGACGTTATCAGGCATAACTTCGGCACGAGAAAAAGCGTAGTTCAGACAACAGATCCAGCAACAACAGAGAGGCCAGAGAGATCAAAATTTAGCATAGAAAGCTTCTATTGGAAAAAGGCAGCAGAAAATGTCCCTAACAACACGGCAGCAGGACCCGATGAAATCCCAATACAGCTAATCAAAAACCTCGGTCCAAAAAGCAAGGCACTGCTGACTAATGCCATAGAGCAAGTGATTAGAACAAAGAATATTCCCGTTGGATGGCGTGAAAGCAAGATGAATCTCATCTACAAAGGCAAAGGAGATAAGGATAAGACGAGCTCGTACAGGCCAGTTACAGTAACGTCGGTGATATATAGAATGGCAATGCAAGCCATAAAATTAGAACTGTCGAAGTGGGTGGAGGAAAACGGTGTATTGGGGGAACTACAGAATGGGTTCAGGCCAGGCAGACGCTTAGAAGACAATATGTTTGTACTAACTCAGTGCATAGAGATTTCAGTAGCTCAGAAAAGACCTTTATGGGTAGCATTTCTAGATATTAAAGGAGCTTATGACAACGTAGACAGGGAATTGTTGTGGGATATTCTTCAATACGAAGGCATAGATGACGATTTCGTGGAGCTGCTGAGGGAGATATATCGAGACAACCAAGTACAAGTGGCATGGGAAGGCCGAAAAGGAAATGAAATGGTGGGAATTCACCAAGGATTGAAGCAAGGATGCCCTCTGTCACCATTGTTGTTCACGCTTTACGTCAAGGGCATAGAAAGACGACTGGAAAACAGCGAATTAGGTTTTGATTTATCCTACATGCGTAATGGACAAATGGTGCAACAGAAGGTCCCTGGATTGATGTACGCAGACGACATTGTGCTACTAGCGGACAATAAAAAAGATTTACAGATACTTGCGAATATCTGTGGGAACGCAGCGACAAATCTAGGCCTTAAGTTTAGCACAGAGAAATCAGGGATTATGATCTTTAATGAACACACGAGTAACTTGGTGGTGTCAATTCAACAGCAAGTTATACCCATAGTGAAGCAATATAAGTACCTCGGCGTACACATAAACGAAGGAAAGAATTACTCAAGCAACCACCAAGATAATCTGAAAATAAAGGGGAAGCGGAATGCAGCATTAATGAAACACAGAGCACTGTGGGGCCACAATAAGTATGAGGTGGTGCGTGGAATCTGGAAAGGAGTAATGGTGCCAGCGCTAACATTCGCAAATGCCATTATGTGCTTAAAATCGGATATATTGGCGGGTTTGGAAGTTAACCAAAGATCAGTAGGCCGGTTGGCTTTGGGAGCACACGGTAATACGACAAATGAGGCAGTGCATGGAGACATGGGTTGGGCCTCTTTTGAAGTCAGAGAAGCACAAAGCAAAATTAGTTTTGAAGAAAGGCTCAGGAACATGGATGAAAATAAATGGGCGGCTAAAGTGCACAAGTATCTCTACATAAAAAGCGTGGACACAGAATGGAGGAAGAGGTCAAGGAAGTTGGCAACCAAGTACAGGATAATCGAAACTGTAAATAGACAACCAGGGGTCATCAGAAAGAAAGTGAGAGAAATAGAGACCGTGAATTGGATGCAAAGAATGGAAACGAAAAGGACAATGGAGATTTACAAGAATGAGAAGAAAGAAATTAGAAGGGAAAATCTGTACGATAACACAAAGGGCAGTGCCTTGCTATTTGAGGCTCGAGCCGGTTGCCTAAGGACGAAAACATATCGGAACAAATATTCGGAACTAGATGAGACATGTGTATGCTGCAGTAAAGATCCAGAGACCACTCAGCACATCCTAATGGAATGCGACGGGATCTACCCAGCGAGAACCGTAGGTAACGTGCAACTCCCAGAAGCGCTTGGGTTTAAAGTGGAAGGAAACCTAAACAGATCAGCCGTAGATATCAGCAAGAGACGATTAGAGTACTGGTGGAAAAAAAGCAGGGAAAAGATGGATACAACCTGATCTCTTAAAATCGTAGGCAGCGGTAGAAGCTAAATTTTTGAAAAAGGTATACAAAAATGCTAGATAAAGAACATGTGTAGTATACCTGATTAAATCAAGCAGGCTAGGTGACTACTTGTCGCCACCCCGTTTCAAGGGGGACGCCAATAAATCATCATCATCATCATCATGTACAGGATAAGTACAGGATAATCGAAACTGTAAATAGACAACCAGGGGTCATCAGAAAGAAAGTGAGAGAAATATAGACCGTGAATTGGATGCAAAGAATGGAAACGAAAAGGACAATGGAGATTTACAAGAATGAGAAGAAAGAAATTAGAAGGGAAAATCTGTACGATAACACAAAGGGCAGTGCCTTGCTATTTGAGGCTCGAGCCGGTTGCCTAAGGACGAAAACATATCGGAACAAATATTCGGAACTAGATGAGACTTGTGTAAGCTGCAGTAAAGATCCAGAGACCACTCAGCACATCCTGATGGAATGCGACGGGATCCACCCAGCGAGAACCGTAGGTAACGTGCAACTCCCAGAAGCGCTTGTGTTTAAAGTGGAAGGAAACATAAACAGATCAGCCGTAGAGATCAGCAAGAGACGATTAGAGTACTGGTGGAAAAAAAGCAGCGAAAAGATGTATACGACCTGATCTCTTAAAATCATAGGCAGCGGTACAAGGTAAATTTTTGAAAAATAAAAATAATGAGAGGTATACAAAAATGCTAGATAAAGAACATGTATAGTATATACCTGATTAAATCAAGCAGGCTAGGTGACTATTTGTCGCCGCCCCGTTTCAAAGGGGATGCCAATAAATCATCATCATCATCATCATCCACTTCGGCAAAGCTGGTTTTCGGCAGGTACGCTACCCGCCTGCCTGCCTACTTGAAAGTTATATTTTCCTTTACCCTAATTGTCACTGTTTCCTTTTCTTTTTTTCCAGGATGGGCACGACCGCGAGTATGCGGCGTGCTCCCCATCACAGTTAACACAATGTAGAGAACTTTCACAAGACACAGAGAAGTGTTCATGAGCATTGCATTTCGCACAAGTTTGGCGGCCTCGGCAGTTCTGCGAACTATGGCCGAACCGTTGGCATTTGAAACATCGAAGAGGATTTGGCACGTATGGCCTAACACGAAGCTTGATGTATCCGGCCTCGATAGACTCGGGCAGAACACTTGAGTTGAAAGTAAGTATCAGGTGCTTGGTTTGGATTTCCTTGCCGTCGCGCCTCATCTTAATCCGTTTAACATTGATTACATTCTGTTCACTGAAACCCTCCAGGAGTTCAGCCTCACTCAGCTGCAACTGACCATCATCTGAGATGGGAGGTATTCATAGTACGGTGCGGAGCTGCTGTTACTTGTGCATCTCCAAATGACACTAGATTAGGCAGTTTCTCGTGTTGTTTCACATCACGGAGTTCCAAGAGGAGATCCCCGCTTGCCATCCTGGATGTTTTATAGCCTGGTCCAAAAATATCAGTCAAAGTCTTTGACACAAGGAAAGGTGAGATTGTTCGTACTGATTTGTCTGTCTTTTCTGAGTGAATTACATGGAATCGGGGAAAAGTTTCTCTTTGGCGGCCAAAAAACTGGAACATTTCATCGGTGCGCCCTCGTTTCAGACGGCGATCAGGGAGTGGGGGGAATGAACTTGCCATAACTATATATGGATTTTCAGCGGCAACACCAGCCACCCACCATGGAGCCCAACAAGGGGACGCTGCAGGGCCTGTAAAGACAAGACCTGCAGACGCCAGCCGTACGTCACCACTATAACCAAATATGGAATATCCAAGGTTGGCTACTCACACAAGGTTAACCCTAGCTGCCTGGGAAATTGGAAGTAAAAGGAAGTGAACAGAAGACAGGATAGATTGAAAGTGAGAGAGAAAGACGAAGATTTAAGAGGAGGACAGGAAAAGGCAACTGCCGATTTCCCCTGGGTGGGTCAGCCCAGGGGTACCGTCTATGTGAAGCAGAGGCCGAATAGGCGTGTTGCCTCGGCCGGGGGGCCTTAAAGGTCCGAACACCCGGCATCGGCTCAACCCCCAGGATCCCCCTTTCC
The DNA here is from genome assembly GCF_013339745.2 of Dermacentor silvarum. Classification (NCBI taxonomy): domain Eukaryota; kingdom Metazoa; phylum Arthropoda; class Arachnida; order Ixodida; family Ixodidae; genus Dermacentor; species Dermacentor silvarum. The sequence goes on along the minus strand of NC_051157.2, from coordinate 203,431,705 downwards.
CCAGACACGGCTAAGCCGCGCAAGCTACACGCGGGAGGGTCCAACCCTCATATGCTCGGGTCCGTGGTGTCGCAACGCACCAAACGCCTGCTGACATAGACGCCCCTGCGGGGGACCCAACGTTATTCAATAATTATATATATATATATATATATATATATATATGTGTGTGTGTGTGTGTGTGTGTGTGTGTGTTAAGACGCCAACAGTAGTTTCTAAAGACATTACATACTGTTTCGACTTAGCCGTATATGCTATCAAGGAGTGTTTAATAATATTGTCATGAGGAACAAGAAACAAATGTACTCAAACTTGACCATATAAAAAAGATATTCGCGTCAAGCGTTATTCATTTGGCAATGACGCATTAGTCACCATACAGTTCTCAGAACCAATCTGTATCCGGCAAGATAAAGAAATAAAACTATCAAATAAACAAGGAATAAACTACACGTCTGAAGTCACGCTGCATGCGTAAATCTGAGCGAAAAGTCCGTTTTAAGCGATGATAACTATTCAGTTACCTGGTAACTGGGAGCTTACCACTGCCGTTGAAAAGAAAAGTGTACAATCATTGCATTCTACCGGTGCTAACATATGAGGCAGAAACTTGGAGGTTAACAAAGAAGCTCGAGAACAAGTTAAGGACCGCACAAAGAGCGATGGAACGAAAAATATTAGGACTAACGTTAAGAGACAGGAAGAGAGCGGTGAGGATCAGAGAACAAACGGGGATAGCCGATATTCTAGTTGACATTAAGCGGAAGAAATGGAGCTGAGCAGGCCACATAATGTGTAGGATGGATAACCGGTGGATCATTAGGGTTACAGAATGGATACCAAGAGAAGGGAAGCGCAGTCGAGGTCGGCAGAAAACGAGATGGGATGACGAAGTTAGGAAATTTGCAGGCGCAAGTTGGAATACGCTAACGCAAGACAGGGGTAATTGGAGATTGCAGGGAGAGGCCTTCGTCCTGCAGTGGACATAAAATATAGGCTGATGATGATGCTGATGATGATGATGAACTATTCCGTGATCTTGAAGACGTCCCTGGTATACGGCACTATGACGCGAAGCTCTTTCTCAAAAGTCGGAGACGTAAAAATACACTTTGAATGCTCGCGACGCCCGCCGACTACGTACTGTCAAGTACGGCGGAGCGGAGAAATGAGCCTACACAACCCCTGCTGCCACCTCACGCAAAGCGCCGGCAACTCGAGAGACTACGCGTCATGGGCGGCGCATTGGCGGAGCAGCGCCGTTTAGCCACCTCTCCTATTCTGCCACCGTGGGTACAACTATATGTCTTCCTGCCTTAGCCTCTTGCCGTAAGGTAGACGCATGTGCCTTTTTCATGCTTTCGTTCACACCCTCCCTGTAGGAAACTTCGTCATCCGACCAGCTGCTCGCATCTCCCACCATAGTCACCACAAACTGTGTATATCCCCAAGTCGGCCACACAAAGTCGTTTCACGGTTTATTTTTCCTACCCCGAGGCCAAGAAGGAGGGGGGGGGGCAACGGTCTATGCAACTACATCGCGCTGACGACTCACAACTCCCACTTCAAACTTCCGCCAAATTCTACCATTTTACAGGAACTGTTTGCGCAACGCAATGCCACAGCCGCTAATTTACTGTGGCGTGCAGATATTACTTTTGGGGGACAGTACTTGGTCACTGTAATCGGTTACATGTGTCAGTGAAGTGACTGTGATTCTCGTCGCTCACTTGTTAACAGCGTAAGCTGTTATGGGCTGAACACAATAGCCGCTTCGGTTGGCGATGTTGTCCGCCGCCGCCGGAGTCCGTCGCAGTTATCGCCAAGAATGAGAAATACCCCGTTCCCGTCGGAATCAAATCCTGACCATCTGCGCGGGAGTAAGCTACTCTACCACTGCGCCACGCCAGCTGCTGCGGATATAGATAGAGAGATAATGTATTTGAAGGAAGGCAGAGAGGTCGGCCTGAGCTAGCATGCTCTAGCCTGCTACTCTGCACAGGAGGAGGGGGGAAAGGGGACATAAAGGCTGGATGAGGGGTGACGATGACATAGAAGAAGGATGTACAACGGTAAAGGCAAGTTCAGCATCCTCATGGCTATCAACAAAGTCCAAAAAGGTCATTGAAACGTGTCATCTACCTTCCAGAGCATGGAGGGAGCCACGAATACAATTGAAAGTTCAGAAAAACTCGCCGCGAAGAAGCTTGTGTATGGACTTCTCCTGCGTGAGCAGCACAGGTGCCACGCAAGGTAATTAAATTATGTAAAGAGCAGCGATCAGCTGCTCCAGTACGTCGAGGACATGCACGGCGCTTTTAGCGGCCGGAGTCTGGAGACCACAGAGAATCATGCGCATTGATTCTAGCAGGCATTTCAGCACTTTTTCAACGCTTTCTTTGTCGTTCTTTTCAGCTCCTTGCTTGCTGCTGCGGAAACATGTCCTATACAGGCGTCCTAGCGCGTAATGTATAACACGATGTGAGATTTGCAACGCGTAGCGTCGATAAGTGCACACTTTGCATGGGAGTTGCGTTGTATTCCACCAGATGTCATGCCGTGTAGCAGTTGCATCCTATCGTGCCACGTGTTAAGGGATGTGACATGTGCGCAGCGTTGTCTCGATACCTGTGTTTACTCTTTCGCACACGTCACGGCGGCTCCTCGCAAGATACAAACCGCTGCTGAAAAAGCGAATCGTAGAGCTACGCGAGAGGCTGCAACCAGGCAACGTCAGGCGCAGAAGACCGATTTGCAGCGAGCAGCCCAAGCCTCGGCTCGCCGTCGACGCCGTATGGACAATTCAGTTCATTGTCGTGAAAGCCACCGTAAAATATGTGCAAGACCACCTCGGAATGTTATTCATGTCTAATACACAATGCAGCTTTTCGCGCACCGGGTCTTGTTTAGGATGCTTATCTATAAACAACAACGTACCCGTAGTGCACCTTTGCATGTCTTTCGCGACCTACTTTTCGAATCAAAGCACACCTGAGTGTGTGCAAAAAACACTACTTTCTGTATACATACAGTTACCGTCTTCAAGTAGTTTCTGACGGTCTCCTATGGAGACGCTCATCTAGCCTACGCTGTGACTGTGCAGCATGCGCCACGCAGTTCTGCGGCTTAGTTTTCCGTAAGTGAACAATTCCGCCCACGATTGGCCAATATTACACGAAAGGCTGCCCTGGAATCAGGGTCACAGAAATGTGGGCCGATCCTGCACACAGTGTGAGAGGGGGCCTCCGCCTGGCAGGCACCTATTCGTTATGCTACAAAACGCTGTACAGACGGTAATCACTGGTATAACAATTAATTAACCGCTACATGAAAGCTTCACTTCACGCAGATTCGAATGCGTACTTTGGGTCTGACTTACCTTTTTACCTATTCATGTCAGAAGACTTCGATGGCCAATAGGCTTTGACATTACTGCTTCGAAGTGAGTTTTGCTGCCGCTCCGCTGTCTTCCTGGCTTCTTGTTTGTGTACAAGGTCTTACAAACATTGTACATTTTTTCGGCCACTTGCAGCTTTGTTTTATTTCTTTTTTTTTGGGGGGGGGGCGGGAGTATATTTTGTAGCCCTAAATACCATGTTTTGTAAGCAGTCGTGAAGTGTGAGGATCATTGTCACGATTAGCTATTAAATGGACAAAACGTACTTACCCTTGTCTTCTTTTTCTGGAAGCGCTGTAAATAGAAGCTTTAGTTGTACTTAGGAAATTGCGAGCTATTTATTTCCTGGACACCCTCTAATATTTAGGTCAATAATTGTTTAGTGCCCTAAATCCTATTTTTCGATCAGATTCCATGATCTATACTAAGAAAACGTCTTTCCGGATAAATTCATTGGACGCTCTAGCGAAATTCAGTCAGTGCTCACTATCTCAAGATAAAAGCTTCCGCTGACTACCAGCAGAGAAGTCTGCGCATATGGATTTTATTTCCCGAATGTTAGCTCATGCTATACTAAGCTAACCCAGTGGCTATATAGTTACTTGTTTTTCCAGGTTGTAATGTGGCTTCTATGTTTATTCAGCAAAAGTAACATAGAACAACCTACTAAGTATCAGATGTTGACAACCTTCTAATAATTGATACTCCATTTTTTTGAAGACAAAGTCTTTCTTAGCGAGTTATCAGCAGAACCGATCGTGGAAAACGTGCAGCACAAAAAAGTGGGCAAATATGCGCCGTATTGACACACTGAGTGCTGTGCTACCCTCGCAATATATATATATATATATATATATATATATATATATATATATATATATATACAACAGGTAGCTCTTCTATTGGAGTAGAGATGGTAGACCAGCAAAGCTGTACTATGGAGGGAATTATGTATTTCCAATTATGACTTTTAAGATGTGATGGTGTAATTGGTTATTTGAACAGTTAAAGCATGAGAAATATATATTAACCGGTGGTTTTCATTTATTTAGTGCCCACAGGGACCATGGCCTTATGGTCGCCACGGTACACCGCCATAGGGTGTTCGGCCCAAGGCTGGCACGTTCTTCATAAACACGTCCCCAACGCCGCGCGCCTTCTGTGCAAACGCTGGATAGGGAGCATGTAGTCTCCCTAACGCGGGAAGAACGCCGCCGCCGTCGACAACAGTTCTGCGCGTTGCTGCTGCTACATGTCAAAGTTTATACGGCTCCTCAGAATTTTGAGAATGAGAGCCCATAAACAAATGTCATCAAACAAAAAAACCAGCAGCGCTTGCCTTTTATGTTAAATCTTCTCAGACGGAAATAATCAATGTGCGAACTAAAAAATGCTCGAGCCAATGAGTTTTTTCTACACGCGGACACGACCATTGGAGACTGAGCCCTTTAACAGCTTCGCTGTAATGTATACTGTTTATATATTGTGACGGAAGCGAGATGGAGGCGAAGGATATATTTACATAATATATGCACAGAAGGCTAGGGCAAGAAATGTCTGATCCGGCACACGTGCAAGTGTCTTCATAGTCGTCTTCGTCGCTCTGCCAAGCATCGCACTGATCTATGTATGGATCGCTCCGTAACATCACTCTCCGGCGGCTGAACCACCGTCCTGGCGCTGGCTATGAAGGTGAGGAGCTATAGAAGAGCAGTATGGTTTCAGTCGGGAAACAGGAACAACTTCAGTGGCAGCAATTAGGTGGAAGAATCCAGGAGTGCAATGTCGTAATTTACGTCACCGAGTTGATGAAGAACCTTGTAGGGCCCGATGTAACGTGAGAGGAGCTTCTCTGATAGGCAAATGCGGTGGCATGGTGACATAGGAGGACCACGAAGCCAGACGTGAAGTGCACGCTTCTGTGTCGGTTGTCGTAATGGGACTTTTGGGCTACTTGCGAAGCAGAAAGGCGATCGTGGGCAAGTTGACGAGCTGCACGGGCTCGAGCTGCGACGTCACTGGCGTATTCAGTAGGCGAGTGAGGAACCGAAAGAGAGTCTCGAAGGGCAATGCAGGATGTCGGCCAAACAGTAGATAAAACGGTGAATATCCAGCGGTGTCATGCCGTGACGAATTGTACGCAAAGGTAACAAATGGTAACGTGCAATCCCAGTCGCGGTGATCTGGTGAAACATACATGGCTAGCATCTCGGTTAGCGTTCGGTTCAGGCGCTGGGTCGATCCATTCGTCTGTGGATGACAAGCGGTGGTGAGCTTATGTTCAGTCGAGCAGGTACGAAGGATTTTATCTACCACTCTTGAGAGGAAGTACCTTCCGCAATTGGTGAGGAGCTGCCGAGAGGCGCCATGATGTAGAATTACGTCGTGCAGGAGACAGCAACGTCTGTAAAACAGCTTGTCGGCAATGCCCTCGTGATTGCGAAGCGCGTAGCGTATTCTGTCGCGACTGCAACCCATTTGTTTCACGAGATGAACGTAGGGAAAGGGTCTACAAGGTCAAGGCTGACGAGGAAGAATGGCGCTGAAGGGATATCAATAGCTTGTAGCTGGCCTGCAGGCAGCGCTGAAGGGCCCTTGCCGCATTGGCAGCGTTCACAAGCAGCGACGTAGCGCAACACCGAACGGTACATGCCAGGCCAGAAAAACCGACGTAGGATGCGAGCGTAAGTACGCGAGACACCTAAGTGACCGGCAGTTAGTACTTCGTGAAGCTGGTGAAGAACACTGGAGCGTAGAAGGTGAGGTAGGATAAGGACAAGCTCAGGGCTATCTGAGCTGAGATTACGACGATACAGAAAGCTGTCGTGTCGCTCAAACAGGCGAACAGAATGGTCTGTGATGGAGAGGTTAGACGGTCGATGATGAGCCGTAAGGACGCGTCTCGTCGCTGTTCGGTGGTTATATCATCCGAAGCAAGGATGGACAGTACGCAGGCGTCTGAGTCAGGGTCAGTGAGGTCGGGAGCATCGACTGGGTGACGTGATAAGCACTCTGCGTCTTGGCGCAGAGCCCAGACTCGTAGTGCACAACAAACGAGTATTCTTGAAGCCGTAGTGCCCAGCGGCCGAGACGTCCAGACGGATCCTTCAGAGACGAGAGCCAGCAGAGGGCATGATGGTCTGTAATCACAGAAAAAGTTCATCCAAACAAATAAGGTCTCAATTTGGTGACAGCCCACACTAAAGCCAGGCACTCGCGTTCTGTGATGGAAAAGTTGCGTTCGGACGAGGAAAGAAGGCGACTGGCGTAGGCGATGACACGTTCCTTGCCGTGCTGGTTTTCGCGAAGGACAGCCCCAATTCCATGACCATTGGCATCAGTGCGAAGTTCTGTAGGCGATCAGGGGTCGAAATGGGCCAGTCGAAATGGGTGGTGTAGTGAGTAGGCGGACGAGGGCAGAAAACAAAGCTGCTTGTTCGTGTCCCCACACGAAAGGAACGTTCTTCTTCAAGAGTTCAGTAAGAGCGCGGGCGATGTCCGCGAAGTTCCCGACAAAACGACGAAAGTAGGAACATAATCCTACGAAACGGCGGACGTCTTTGGCTGAGCGCGGCACGGGAAATTGTTGCACTGCTCGCACCTTGTCGGGGTCTGGTTGAACACCGGCAGCACTGAAGAGGTGACCAAGCATAGTTATCTGGCGCCGCCCGAAACGGCACTTGGTGAAGTTCAGCTGAAGGGTGGCTCTTCTGAAGACGGCAAGAGCGGCTGATAAACGGGTGAGGTGGCTCTCAAACGTAGGCGAGTAGACAATCACATCGTCTGAATAGCATAGACAGATGGACCACTTATATCCCCGCAGCCGAACGTCCATCATACGTTCGAAAGTTATGGGGCATTACACAGTCCGAACGGCATGCCCTTGAATTTGTATAGGCCATCGGGCGTAATAAAGGCAGTTTTTTCGCAGTCCATAGGGTCGACTGAAATCTGCTAATAGCCAGACCGAAGGTCGATGGAAGAAAAATATTGGGCTCGATGAAGGCAGTCGAGGGCGTCATCGATACGAGGCAAAGGGTAGACGTCTTTATGGGTGACTTTGTGCAAATTCCGATAATCAACGCAGGAACGCCAGCTGCCGTCATTCTTTTTCACGAGAACGACAGGGAAGGCCCACGGGCTAGACGAAGGTTCTATGACGTCATTTGTAATCATTTTTCGACCTCGTTCTGGATGGCTTGACGTTCGTGATGCGATACGCGATACGGATATCGGCGTATAGGAGTGGCGTCACCAGTGTTTATGCGATGAGCCACGACAGATGTTTGGCCTAGAGGACGGCCGCAAAGATCAAAAACGTCACGATAGGACGCCAGGACCCGGTAAAGATCTTGAGCTTGCGCCTGGGTCAGATCGGTAGCAATCATCTTGTTAATAGACAGTTTTAGCAGACCGCCGCTTACGCTCCGCTCCGCTCAGATTTCACGCTCTGAGATACTGCACGGAACTGCGTAGATTTCGCATTTGATAGGCGCGTGTTGGCCGAGACGGGAGCGACGCGCTATCAACTCGGCTGCAAAACGACGAAGAGTCCAAGTAGACACGCTGTCACGCTCCGCTCAGTGGGCTTTGTAGCGGAGCGAGGGATGCGGTCTTCGTTCCGCTGCCGGTATGAGCGTTGTGCGCAAGCGCAATAGCGTTCCCGCTAAGCGGTTGGGTGGAATTTGCTAGCATATGCCAGGTCTGAGCAGAGCGAATAGCAAGCGCTCAGCTAAAACGCTCTAATGTCGTCGAGAGACGAAGGCTCGAAGTTGGCGGATCAAGAAGGCGGCGAAACATCTGCATCCAAAGCAGCAATCTTGCAGGGGTCAAGCGCAGAAATGGTGGTCAGCAACATGTCTTGCGGGATAACCGTAGTCAACAGGCTGACGTTGAGAAGCCGAACGACAACTGTATTGTCAGCAACGGAAACAATGATGTGAGCCAGCGCGCCAGCGCGGGCTAACAGGGCGTCGATAATCGGAGACAAGACGTAGTCGCCATCGGGACTGTCGCGTGAAGACGTCAAAGTAACGTATGTAGCAGCTTGAGGCGGCGAACGAACGTGATGGCGAGAGCATAAGCGTGGCGTTATCTCGGCTGGACTTTCGGGAGGATGGGGTAGCTCAAGCCGAAGAGCACCGGTGAATGAGGGCAGAATGAGTAGACAAAAAATCTAAGCCGAGTATTAGGTCATGGGGGCACTTCTCAATGACGGCAAATTCGATGGAAGTGGGATGACCAGCAATGCAGACGCGGCCGGTGCACATCCCAAGAACGGCAGGAACGGCAGGCGTGAGCACTTTATGAAGGCCTCGATGAAAATCTGCACTCGTTGCATAGATGTGCGCTCCAGTGTCGATGAGCGCAGAAATAGTTACGCCATCAACATCAACGTGTAACAAGATTCGTCTTGTCAGCAGGGTCGGAAGAGGATTTGTGATGGCAGTCGTCAATGCACCGCCACCTCCGGGCGCTGCAATGTTTGGTTTTCCTGATAGGCACGAGCAGGGCTAAAGGGGGACGACGGGCGGCCAGTCTGCGGTGAGCGAGACGACGGGCGACGGCCTGGAGGCGAGTGTGACTGGTGACCACGCGGCGACGGGGAGCGGCTATTTATCCTGGGGGAAACAACGGCGTTTGGGGAAATAGGAGTGGGTTGAAGGCGGGAAGCGGGTGCTCTCAGGACGGCGGTAAGGGTAGACAGCGTTCGAGGCACCGAGGACCAGGGGGTGGCGCAGTAATGGGTGACGTGGCCGATACGGTGACAAGTAAAGCATATCGGTCGATCGTCAGGGGTCCGCCAAGCAGCAGGGTCGCGATATCGTGTAGCGAATCGCTGCTCTTAGTAGGAAGAGGGCGTATGCAACGAAGTTTGCGTTGGGCTGGCCACGGCGTACACAGACTGAATGCCCATGTTGGCGAGCTCCTGCCGGACAATGGCTTGAACGAATGAAGCCGTAATCGAGCTCGAATCACCGGCGTAAACTGGAGCAGGGGTCATGGCCTCAAGTTCGCGGCGTACAATCCGCGTCAGCTGATGTGGTGGGACTGACGGCGGTACAGTCGTGCGGTATTCGCAAGACGGCGTTGCCGCCGTGTAGGGAAGCGGGGCAAACGAGTGGCCAATTCACCGGCTTTTATCCTGCTCAAAGCGTCGGAACTCCTTTATAATAGCGTCGACTGTAGAACAATTTCTACACATTAAAACGTTGAAAGCGTCGTCGGCGATCTCTTTCAAGATATGCCCAACCTTGTCGTCCTGCTGCATCTCGGCGTCGGCCTTTCGGCATAGCGCTAACACGTCTTCGATGCACGCGACGTAAGATTCAGTAGCCGTCTGCGCACGTGATGCGAGCATCCTTGTCGCGGCGATCTTCCGGCCAACGGGCTTCCCAAACAAGTTTCGGAGTTTTTCTTTACAGGTGTCCCAGCTCCCAATCTAAGCTTCGTGGTTAACGAACCATACCTTCGCAGTGCCTTTCTGGTAGAAGATAATATTTTCTAACATCAGGGTAGGGTCCCATCGGGTGTTCGCACTCACGCATTCGTACTCCACCAGCCAGTCTTAAAAGTCCGCGTCATCGGAACCGCAGAACGCGCCAGGATTGCGGGGTTGAACAAGCACGACTGTTGAAGTGGCGGGCGGCGCTGATGTAGGCGCTGTGTCTGATGGAGACGTTGTGTCTTTCGACATTGTAGACAGATGTCCGAAACGACGACCGCTGCGAAGTTGCGTTGCGAGGTGAGACGTGCCCCGCACCACCACCAAAGTGTGACGGAAGCGAGATGGAGCCGAAGGATATTACCACGAGGCCGATTCGACAAAACCCCTACCGTGTAGCTCCAAAGGAACGTGAAGAGATTCAAAAGCAAGTGACCAAGATGCTCGAGGATGACGTGATACAGCCTTCAAACAGCCCCTGGGCGTCACCCGTGGTCTTGGTCAAAAAGAAAGACGGCAGCTTGCGCTTCTGCATCGATTACCGCAAATTAAACCAAGTCACGAAGAAAGACGTCTACCCGTTGCCACGCATAGACGATTCGCTGGACAGGCTGCGGCATGCACGTTGTTTTTCATCAATGGACCTGCGAAGCGGGTATTGGTAGATAGAGGTTGATGAGAGAGATTGTGAGAAAACGGCTTTCATGACCCCCGACGGTCTTTACGAACTTAAGGTACTTCCGTTCGGTCTGTGCTCAGCGCCAGCCACTTTTCAGCATTTAATGGACACCGTACTATCAGGCCTGAAGTGGCAAACTTGCTTGGTCTATTTAGACGACGTCATAGTGTTCTCAGCTACATTCGAGGAACACCTAAGCCGGCTACTCACTGTTCTTCAAACCATACGCTCAGCTGGCCTGACGTTAAAGCCCGAGAAATGTCATTTTGGTTTCAGTGAACTGTGCTTCCTCGGCCACGTCATCAGTTACGAGGGTGTACGACATGACCCAGATAAAATAGACGCTGTGGCAAAGTTCCCCACACCGCCCGACAAGAAGGCAGTGAGGCGCTTCTTGGGGCTGTGCGCCTATTACCGGCGATTCATTGCGAACTTCTCACGTATTGCTGCCCCGTTAACACGCCTTACACGCGACGAAGATCCCTTTCTGTGGGGTGAAAATGAGCAAGTAGCATTTGACAAACTACGCCAGCGCCTGCAAACGCCTCCAGTTCTTGCACACTTTGACCTGGAAGCCCCTACAGAAGTTCACACCGATGCGAGCAATGTTGATCTGGGGGCCGTACTGGTGCAGTGGCAAGACGGCTTCGAAAAAGTAATCGCTTACGCCAGCCGAACTCTCTCTCGTACGGAGGAAAACTACTCGACTACCAAGAAGGAATGCCTCGCCGTGGTGTGGGCGGTTACCAAATTGCGCCCGTATTTGTACGGCCGTTCATTCAAGGTTGTCAGCGATCATCATTCTCTTTGTCGGCTGACTAGCTTGAAAGATCCATCTGGCCGTCTGGCGCGCTGGAGTCTTAGGCTTCAGGAGTTCGAAATGACCATAATTTACAAATCTGGGAAAAGGCACACCGACGCCGACTGCCTTTCGCGGTCACCCATCGAGCCTGCAGCTACCGATGACGTGGACGTGGACGCTGCATTTTTGGGAGTCGTCGACGCCGTCACCGTTTCACAGGAGCAGTGCCACGACCCAGAGCTACTCCCACTCATTAATTTCTTGGAAGGCCGAAGTAAAGACGCCCCGCGACTCTTTGCCAGGGGACTGCCGTCGTTTTGTCTGCGGAATGATGTTTTCTATAAGAAGAACTTTTCTGCCAGCGGCAACACGTACCTGCTTGTCGTACCGGCATCACTTCGCAAAGAAATACTAACAGCATGCCACAATGAAGCCACCTCAGGTCATCTAGGCTACACGAGAACACTGTCCCGACTCCGACGCAAGTACTATTGGCCAAAGCTACCCGCTGCTATGAAACATCATGTACAGACATGTTCCGACTGCCAAAGACGCAAATCACCTCCCGGCAAGCCTGCAGGTATCTTACATCCACTCGAGGTACCAGGACAGCCTTTCACGCAGGTTGGAATGGATTTCTTGGGCCCATTTCCAACGTCTATAGCCGGCAACAAATGGATCATTGTCGCAACCGATTACCTGACGCACTACGCAGAGACTAAAGCTACGCAGCGGGGCACAGCAGCCGAAGCGACTCATTTTTTCATTGAAAATGTCGCCCTTCGGCATGGTGTCCCAAAAGTAGTCATCACAGACAGGGGAACTGCCTTCACTGCAGAACTTCTTGACTCGGTTCTCACACTAAGTGGTACAAGCCACAGGAAAACAACCGCATATCATCCCCAGACCAACGGACTAACCGAGCGGCTTAATAAGACCTTTGCAGACATTGCTATGCATGTACGTTGACGTGGCGCACAAGAACTGGGATCAGATTTTGCCTTATGTCACTCGCGTACAATACCGCTCGGCAAGAAACTACTCGAATGACACCCTTCAGCTTGGTCCACGGTCGCGAAGCCACGATGACGTTGGATGTCATGCTGCCTCACGAGTGTGACGACATACCTACCGACGTTGTCGAATTTACTCAGCGCGCCGAAGAAGCCAGACAGCTTGCCCGCGTACGCATCTGCTATCAGCAAGGCCAAGATGCAAAACGGTACGATCTTCGACACAGGTCCGTTCTCTACACTCCCGGCCATAAAGTATGGGTTGGGATACCCATACGCCATCGTAGACTTTCTGAAAAATTGCTAAGACGGTACTTTGGGCCGTACAGTGACCTACGAGCCGTTCCTGACAGTGACAGTAGCTCCAGTCACCGCAAGAACTTACCCGAAGTGGTGCATGTCGTGCGGATGAAGCCGTATCTGTCGAACTAAGTTTCGTTTGTTCTTTTCTGTTGTTTTTGTGGTTTTGTTTTGCGTGTCTTACTCTGTGCCATTTGTACACCACCCTCATATGCGCATCGGGACGATGCTTGCTTCGGAGGGACGCAAATGCCACGCCTGTACTCCGCTGAAGAGGAGGACTATACGAGCAGGCATGGGCGTTTCTATCAAGGCGCGGCGAAGAAGTCGCAGTTGCGCGCAGTATTAAAAAGGCGACCTGCTGCTATCCCTCTTGATCAGGGCTGTGTGACCTCTGTTTTTGACGTTGCGACAATACATTTGCAGACTATATACAAAGAAGGTTAGGGCAAGAGATGTCTGATCCGGCACACGTGCAAGTGTCTTCATCGTCGTCTTCGTAGCTCTGCCAAGCATCGCGTTGATCTATGTATGGATCGCTCTGTAACAATGTATATATATATATATATATATATATATATATATAGTTGAAGTGGCGGACGGCGCTGATGTAGGCACTGTGTCTGATGGAGACGTTGTGTCTTTCGACATTGTAGACAGATGTCCGAAACGACGGCCGCTTCGAAGTTCCGTTGCGAGGTGAGACGTGCCCCGCACCACCACCAAAGTGTGACGGAAACGAGATAGAGGCGAAGGATATATTTGCAGAATATATACAAAGAAGGCTAGGATATATTATTCGTGTTTGCTAAGTGGAGCAAACAACAATGAAATTGCCCGACAGTAGGATTCCAACACAGGACCCCCTAGCACAGCAGTCCGATGCTTATAACTTCTAATAGTTCACGAGCATATGCCTCAGTAGGCGTAATAGAACACCCTTAAGAATTTCCCACGTGCAAACCCGCATGCGGAGACTCTGGGCGCATTTTATGAAAAACGCCATTGTCCCTGTCGTGAATAATTGTACATAAAAGTACTGATTTGTTGATTTGATTACGTTTTCGAAAGAGCATCACTCACATTAACTGTACGACATCTTTTTGCGTCAGAATTTACACATAAAGAGGCGAAAGACGTCTAGGCGTGTTCGTGTTCCAATCGCGGCAAACTGATGCACAGAAGAAGCTGTATTCTAAGACCTCAGCTTAAACTGTTTTCCTTGTTGGAACGAATTGTAACAGCCTATGCCGACCATGCAGACCCCATCAGCTGGTGCCATCGCTTTTCCACGCGTAGTAGCCCAGGTAGGGTGGGTAGAAGAGTCTCGGCCGGTGCGGGGTTTTGGCCGCGACGCACGGCGCCCCTCAGATAGCGTAAACATGCCCCCACGTGTTGTCACAACGCCGGCTTATGAGCTCCAGCGAAATGATAATCGCACTAAAGCAAGCCTGGCCCGTATACGCGCAAAGACCACTTCGTTAGTCCAGATGCATAAACAATGTGCGTGTAGGCCCACCACCATCACCAGCCTATTTCTTTGTGTCCACTGCAGGACGAAGGCCTCTCCCAGGGATCGACAATTTCCCCTGTCTTATTCCAACGTCTTATTCCAACGTGTCTTATTCAGCGTATTCCAACTTGCGCCTGCAAAGTTCCTCATTTCATCGTCCCACCTAATTTTCTGTCGTCCTCAACATCGCTTCCCTTCCCTTGGCGCCCATTCTTTAACTCTACTTGTCCACCGGTTATCAGCCCTACGCATTATGTGGCCTGCCCAGCTCCATTTCTTTCTCATACTGTCAACTAGAACATCGCCTATCGCTGTTTCCTGTCTGGTCCACACCGCTCTCTTTCCGTCTTTTAACGTTATGCCCAACAATTTTCGTTCCATTGCCCTTTAAGTGGCTCTTAACTTGTTCTCCGGGTTCTTTGTTGCCCTTCCAAGTTTCAGCCCCACGTGTTAGCACCGCTAGAATGCAATGCTTGTACACTTTTCTATTCAACGACAGCAGTCAGCTTCCATTCACGATTTAGTAATGGCTGCCGTGTGCACTCCAACCCATTTTTATTCTGTAAATTTCCTCGCATGATCAGGGGCCCCTGTGAGTAATTGACCTAGATAAACGTACTCCTGTAGATGCTCTAGATGCTGACTGGCAATCATGAATTCTTCTTTCCTTGACAGGCTATTTAACATTATCTTTGTCTTCTGCATATAAATCTTCAACCGTACCCTTACACTTGCTCGATTAAGGCCCTTAATCATTTGTTACAATTCATCCCCAACGTTTCTGATCAGGAATGTCATCTGTAGCAATGTCATCTGTTTCTGAATGTCATCTGCAAGCCAAATGTTGATATATTGGCCGTTGATTCTCCCTCCTAAACCTTCTAAATCTAATATCTTGAATACTTCTTCTAAGCATGTAGTGAATACCATTGGATAGATTGTGTCTCCGTGCCCGCCCCCCTTATTAATAGGTAATTTTCTACTTTCCTTATGGAGAAGCAAGGTAGCTTTGGAATATTTGTACATATTTCCCAAGATAGGCACGCCTCCTGTACTCATTGAATACGCAATGCCTTCATAACTGCTGGCATGTGAACAGATTGACATGCTTTTTGGTAATATATGAAATCCATATAGAGAAGTGATTGTACTCCGCAGATTTCTAAATTACCTGATATACGACGTTGATGTGATCTATTATATAATATCCCTTCCTGAAGTGAGCCTGTTCTCTTGGCTGATTGAAGTCGAGTGTTGCCCTGATTCTACTGAAAAATTCTCTAGGTTAATATTTTATGCAGTACTAAAGGAAAGCTAATGAATCTATAACTCGTCAATACATTAACCTCTGCCTTTTAGTGGATTAGTATAATGTTGGTACTCTTCCAGCTCTCTGGTACACTTTGAAATCGTGAGGCATAGCGTATAATGGGCCGCAAGCTTTTCAGGCATATTATCTCCGCCGTCGTTGATACAATCGAATGTTATTCAATCTCCTGCCGTTTCACCACGCGAAATGTCTTACAAGGCGCTTCTAGCTTCATCGCTAGTTATAGAAGGAACCTCTGTATCCTGTTCATCACTACTTCCAATGAAGGTTCCGTGGTTGCTCTGGGTGCTGTACTGGTCAGCATGCACTTCTTCTGACTTTATTACGTCATGGAAATTGCTGATGACATTACCCTGCTTATCTTTCAGTGTCATGTCTCGTGCTTGCCTTTTCTATCTTGCCTTGTCGTATGCCAAGTTCTCACTGATTTCATTCTCCGACCATTTTTTTACTGATTCCTTAATTTTTCTGGTCTTATAATTTCTATCATCCCAACTTTCTTTTTGTTAATCGGCTTTGACCGTTCCGAGAATTTTATATGGTCTCTTGAATTAAACACTTTCATGCCTTGTCGTTTCTTTATTAAGTCGTGTGTTACTTAGGAAAGCTTAGCTACTGGTTGCCTCGGAGTCTACTCCCCCCCCCCCCCTTCAACTACTGCTTCTCAAGGCAACCTGGTTATGGTTTCATTCATTAGCGCTAAGTCATCCTCGTCTTCCTGTTTGAAACCTGCATAGTTGGAGCTCCGGAGTTCCTGAGTGGAGCTGCGCCGCAGTTGAGCTGCGCACACTGCAGCTCAACTCGCAGGCACCCAGATGTGGCGTTAAGGGAACAAGAGGCCGAGGCTAAGCGCTAGCGCCGACAAAACCCAGCAGCTCAACAGCGCCAAGCCGACGCACACATAGTGCTGATAGTACGGGCGGGAACTCCAGGTCCTCACAAGGCGACAACGCCGACAAGACCCTGTAGTTCTAACCGACGTGGCTCGCGGTGATCGAGTTATCTCTGTTCATGTGTCTACACACGGCACCCGTGTTTACTTAGTTTAGTTTACTGCAATTCATATTCCCACTACAGAAATGAGCGCTACACTTCGTGTAATACTTTAACATGTAGCAATCGCGTTCATTGCTTCGCATTCATGGTGAAACATTTTTTATATATAACTAAATAAAAAAATCACCAGCCCCTCCCCTGTCGAGAAAATGGGGGTAAGCAAAGCTTGTCGTATTTGTATCTGACCTTTGTCAGGGTAACGTTCGGAAGCCCTCGCCTCGGGATACTCTGCTCGTCGCTGACGGCGGGCCTCGGCTTCGGAAGTTCTCGCCTTGGTATCGTCGGCTCTTCGCTGACGGCTAGCCTCGGCTACAGGAGCCCTGACGCTAGAATCAGCACGTCGACGACGAGCCCTTTCGCCAGCGAGTTCACGCCGGCGTTCATCAAACGCAGCTTGCTCCTTTGCAGAACGCACTACGCGTGGCCTTCCCATCTGTTCGCCGAAACTGATCTGAGGCAAGGGAAGCCCGGAGGAGCGCGCGGAAACCCGCTTTCCTTCCATGTGCCTCCTCGCGACACACCAAACGAACCTGATTGGTCGCGCGCGTGTCACGTGATTCGTGAGCACGCGTGTAGCATATCCAATGCGGGTGTGCGCCGTACGTAATTTCTTTCTTTTTTTCCTTTCTATTTCTTTCTGTCTTCCTTTCTGTCTTTCTTGTCCCTGGTATGTGCCATTTATTTGTTTATTTATTTAACATACTCTCAATGCCTGATGGCGTTACAGAGAGGAGTGGTGAATCATCATACAATGTTCGATACTGCAGTCTGAAAGGATGAATGAACCGGATTGCTGACCATTGAGCTTGGACTACCATCAGATCAGCCCACACGACGGGGTTATTTGCCATTGAGCTTGGACCCTTTCTGCACATCGCCAGGATCGGCCCACTTTTCAGCGTGACACCACCACCACCACCGCCGACACTGTGAGCCTAGAAAGCTTCGCTTAATAAATAAACTTGACCAGTGCCCCGATTCGAACAGAAAACCTCTAGCAGAGAATCGCGATAAAATTCTGCCATTGACGCTTCTCCCCCACAACAGCTTCATCGACTTCAGCTGGACGTTGAATCGCCTTCCATGTTTTATTAAATGAAGACACTCTGATAAATAGAAAGAAAGGCGCACCGGCAACCTTTGAAGCTGCTCATGAGCGATATGAATTCGGGAAGCCAAGCAGAAAGATTTTTACAGCGAAGCTGTTATAGGTTAGGTTCCAGGAGATTGCGCTAGGCAACGGAAGTAGATAGACCGGAAGTAGATGAACAAATTTCGGCTCCATGTGTGTGGTCGTTTGGTTGCATATGCGTGGCGGTTTCCCGCCATTAGCACAGATATTAAAACGTATAATGCGTGGCCCATTGTTATTCCCCTCGCCACCGCCGATGCCTCTCTCACAAGTGTCGCGACGATTTGCCCCATCAATCGTTGCTGCTATGGACTCGCTAAGGACCGGACGCTCGTTTAACCACATCTTCCAGGATCCTGACCATGCCGTGCAGTCTGCCGCGCCTATGAACGCTGTGGCTCATACGCTAGTCTAACATTCGCGCAGATATGGCGCAGCATACGCACGTCTTGGGCATCGCGCCGGGCGAAAACAAGACGCCGGTGTCCTTGGTCTTTCACAAATATGCCGAAGACGCTCAATGTTGTAATAATTATAATACATAAATTCACTATAGCAATATTCACTATAACCAGAGTCCTTCCATGTTTTTTTTTATGGTCACGAAACTGCCGCCTCAGTTTCATATAGAAAGCGCCCCCCACTATAGAGGCGCAACCGTGCATGAGAGGGCATGCGAACGCCGCTACTGCTGTGGTTGTGTGTGGGGAAGCCTCGGTATTCTAGCTTTCTCAACTTCCACAACCGCCGCTTTACTTTCACGTATCATTTTTAACATTCAACATGCTTAAATAACTGCCTGAGCGCGTCTTCTGCCATGAAATGAGCGCCCGGGACGAAAAAAAAAGCCGCTCATAACATTCAGGTCCCACGAAAATTCTGGGATTTTAAGAACCAGAGCCGCGATACGATTATGAGGCACGCCGTAGTGTGGGACTCAGGACTAATTTTGACCATCTGGGACTCTTTAAAATGAACCTAAATTTTAATAATTGTCGGAGTCATGAGGGAGGTAGTGGCCGGATACTGCATTCCTGTTCTGGTGAGGGAGTGACTTTGATGAAGCTTAGTGGGCCTTCCTGGTTTGGTTGCACCTGAACTAGTATAGCCCCACTGCCTCTCGGCAATATATTTTTTTCTTGCCGGTGTCAGGCACCACGCAATGCCTGAAAATGTAGTGGACTGGAGTAGGATTCGAACCTAGTACCTTCAGATTTGAGGCCGGGTATTCTACTTCTGCTCCACGCCTCCGTGAATATCCACGTGAATATCTTAGCAGGTATACGTGAATATATTAGCTTAGAAGGCATACGTGAATATCTTAGCAAACATCTACAAGGATTCCACAGCTACCTTGGTTCTCCACAAGGAAAGTAGAAAGTTACCTACCAAGAAAGGGGTCAGGAAAGGATACATAATCTCTCCAATGCTATTCACTGCATGCTTAGAAGAAGTATTCAAGCTCTTAGACTGGGAAGGCTTAAGAGTGAAGATCAACGGCGAATATCTCAGCAACTTTCGGTTTGCAGATGACATTGTCCTATTCAGCAACAATGGAGACGAATTACAGCAAATGATTGAGGACCTTAATCGAGAAAGTGTAAGAATTGGGTTGAAGATGAATATGCAGAAGATAAAGATAATGTTCAATAGCCTGGCAAGGGAACAAGAATTCAGGATCACCAGTCAGCCTCTAGAGTTCGTAAAGGAGTACGTTTATCTAGGTCAATTATTCACAGGAGACCCTGATCCTGAGAAAGAAATTTACAGAAGAATAAAATTGGGTTGCAGTGCATACGGCAGGCATTGCCAAATCCTGACTGAGATCTTACTACTGCCGTTGAAAACAAAACTGTACAATCATTGCATTCTACCGGTGTTAACATATGGGGCAGCAACTTGGAGGTTAACAAAGAAGCTCGAGAACAAGTTAAGGACCGCACAAAGAGCGATGGCACAAAAAATCTTACGACTAACGTTAAGAGACAGGAAGAGAGCGGTGTGGATCAGAGAACAAACGGGGATAGCCGATATTGTAGTTGGCAATAAGCAGAAGAAATGGAGTTGGGCAGGCCATGTAATGCGTAGGATGGATAACCGGTGGACCATTAGGGTTACAGAACGGATACCAAGAGAAGGGAAGCGCAGTCAAGGTCGGCAGAAAACCAGATGGGATGATGAAGTTAGGAAATTTGCAGGCGGAAGTTGGAATACGCTGAATAAGACACGTTGGAATAAGACGTTGTAATAAGACAGGGGTAATTGGAGATCGCAGGGAGAGGCCTTCGTCCTACAGTGGACATAAATTATAGGCTGATGATGAAATTTAAATAAACGGGTGTTTTGCATTTCGCCCCCCGTCGAAATTCGTCCGCATTGCACGACCGGGCGGTCTCGGTCTCGATTTCTTCATCATCGCCATTCGCCTCAACACTTCGGTAGGCTCCGCTTTTTAAACACCGCGCATTTGCAACAAAGCGCCAGTGGTTCCACTTACCACCAGATGCAAACATATGGGCTGTTGCACCCCCGCTCACCCGTAAGTAAGCGCCAACTATCCGCTGCGCATAGCGCCAGATTGTTCGCCGAGCACAGCTGTTCACTATCTGGTAAACTGTGGGCAATATCTTATCAGGAGATCAAAAGAATGAAATTGTTATTGCAAAGGGCTGCTTCCGTAGAATACTTAATGACAAAAAATGAAATTGAGCTGCTCCGTGCGCTTCTGATCCCTGGGCCAATGCCCAGAGTGGGTATGCGCCACTACCATCTAGGCTCTACATCTACTTCTTTGCAAAGCGATGCAGAGAAATGCGTCATTCGCTGATGCAGCATCGGTCCAGTCTGAACACGGCGTCGGCGATGATCGGGGCTCTTCAAACGTACCCGACGACTCACGTGGTCGTTTGTATGAGCGTCGAACTGTCGATGAGCGGGACCGAGGTTTCATGAGGTACGCTGGAAGGCCTTTAAGAATCCTTGGAACGGCGTTAGTCTTCAGCGTCGGCTTCTCACGCTCCAGGGACACGGCGTCGCCGTTGATCTTGAAATTGTACGCAGTGATGATGTGTGAGGCGTCCAAGTGTTTCGCGCGCACACGCGTATACTTTGATTCGAAATTAAAACCGCCACTTTCCTGTCGCGGTATGGCCCGCTTCCATTTCTCGCGCTGCTCCTTGCCAACACAGAACAACGGCACCTTTTCGGTCGTTCCCTTGTAGCCGGAATGACACCCCGGCACACAACGCGTATTCGGCATCGTTGTCCCACCCCGCCACTTCAACTTGACGGTCCAGCACTCGAAAAATAGCGCAGCACAGAACGCACCTGATCACTCGGTTCGCCTCGCACCGCGCAAGCGTTTCGGTACGCGAACAATGCCCTCTGTGGCACAGTGGCGCCGCGTCGCGGCAGCTTTGGGCAGCGTATGAAGCTCTCCCATAGCGTGACGGCGGAGTTTCGTGACCAGAAAAACGTAGAAAGACTGCTATAACAGACCCACCATAGTCACAGCTTCGCTGGCTTCCATATTCACAGCAGTGGAAGGGCTCTGAATTTTTTAGAGATGCAATGAAATGAACAGAACATGCAATGAAAACAACAAAAAATAGGGAAATCAATACATCATCACTGCTAACTTTGCGTAATCTCATCATCCTCAACATTGGTCTTGTGTATTCTTAACCTTCATCAAATCCACGCTGTCGATCTTCTGTGGCGTATGTACACGTGCTATTATTTGTTCTGTCTATTGTTGCGCGGCATTATGTTTCTACTGATGTTTCTTTTACTTCATTGGTGTATCAGACATCATACTTATACCATAATAATTAAATGTGCACTTACCAACGCCAAATGTTTCGTTTCCGGAAGGTGCTGAAAATATGATTTTTTTTTTTACTTTTGAGGCAATAGAAAGCATTGCAGAAAGTTTGTAAAGTCATATAGGGTAAAATATTTTAAGTAGAACGTATCTGAACAATCATTCACAATATTTTCCCAACATATAACATGCCAAGATAAGAACAATGTGAGACTTGGTTCCGGTGAAAGTGGACTGCAAAAGCCGTATCCTCGCTTCCCATTTTTGAAATGATCATGCATTTACTGCGGATGGCGCCAGTTGGAAAATACAATACTATTAACTGTATGGGGAAATAATACACAGTAATGATAGCAGCTGTCCACATTTTGCATAGAAAAAATCACATGCAAATGAAGGTCTAATGAACATTTATGGATGTCGTTCAAATCGCAACCTAATTGCATCATGAGCCGTCAAATTAAGTATTAAAACGTATTACTATATATTACTCGAGTGGCAATTTTCCTAATATCTGATGCCACCCGGCTAGAATAAGGCGGAACATGAGCGATCATTTGAGTTCCACGGCATCCTTGGCATCCTGGCTCCCTGGAACAATTCGTAGAGAAATAAATATCGTAAACTAAGCGTGACTTTTCAAAAACAAAGTTATACTCTTAGGCGTTACTTTGTTCTGAGAGTTTTTATTTCGATCTAAGAAAGGCTCCGTAAATTAAGAATTGTTTTTAACGTTTTCAAAACTCTACTCGAATAAATTGCTGCAATCGGTAGCACCCTGAAGCGCACTGTTAAGTTTTAAAAGTGAGGACTTGTTGGTAAGCTAGTTGGTTCGGAATCAGAGGGAACCAATAAGAGGGCGAACTGTCGAGGACGAGACGAGCGCATGTGTTTGTCGCCTTCTCGTCTCGTCCTTGACAGTTCGCCCTGTTATTAGCTTACTATGGTTTACGTGTGCAAAAACACACAGGCCCAATTATATTAAAAACTATTCAATTCATATGTTTTTAAGTGGTTAAGAAATAACGGCTATAGCTCGCGTAACATAGTGCGAACCAACAATTTCTTCGTTTTGTTTAGTATCAGCTGCTGTATATGTTCGCGTACGAACGCGAATATTCTAGGCTATTAGTGAACGTCACCGTAATATTTTGAATAGTACCAGATGGCATCTCAAACTTTCTTGCGCTTCTAATAAAGCCAAGCTCTCATCCTGTAATGTACAGTCAACCACAAAAGTTTGCGGACCACGCGAGCGCGTGGCCAAGAGCCTCTTCGCGACACTTCCGCTACGTCACCAGCGATCGACAGCAGCGCTACGTTGAAGACGCATCCCTCCTTAAATCTATGGCCTGTCTATTTTCGCACTGTGCGCAAATATTTTCTACCTATCTCTTTCAACGTGACGCGCTCTTTGTTAGCCAGGGCTACTTGCTTATATTTTGAGAGCAGAATATCAGTACAAGTAATCAGACAGCGTATTCTTCGGCTGTTATCAGTTCTATTTTCGCGTAGCCACGCTGTTTTTTTTTTTTCGTGAGGGCGTGAGTGAGCGGTGAGGCAGCCATGGGACACAGATGCTTAGTCAGTAGACAGAATTTTTCCGTTCCTCCCCCATCGCTAAGTGACAGTAGCGGCCGGGATTTGATCGCCTGCGCCCAGGTTTTGCTGCGCAAAGCCCGAACCACCGCGCTGCTATAGTGGTTACATTTAGAAAAATAAGAAATAATCGGGTGCGATGACTCTTTTTATAACCCTTTGCGACACGGCGTCCTCGTTTGGGGACTCGAACTTCGGAGGCGCGTCCCACGCCACGTGTTTCTTCAAATGACCTAAAACTCAGTGTGCACATTCGTGTCCGCTTCCTGATGGGACAACTAGCGGTCAGTTAACTTCATTGTCCTGCGTATTGCTGCAGATGATCACTTTGCTGGAGACACTACCATGTTAGACAATCGTTCGACGTGCCGCGTTCCAAGACCAACGTCAAGAGTATTTTTTTTTCTCCGGTCGACACGAATACAAACGAAAAAGCAAGTGTGCATGCGTTTCGGGCCTAATAGTTGATTCTTTTTATGCAAGCATTGAAGCTGACGGATTTCAGAATAATTAGATAATGAGTTATACGCTAATTAATTTTTTTACTGAAACTCGCACAAAACAGCACATTGCTTCGTCTTCTTTCTTGGAATGTAATAGTGAGCGTCTTGAAATGATGCCATGCGCATTTGACGCATTTGCAGACAGTGCATCATAATTCGTGTCTGAAGGGGATGAATTTATTCACAAGACATTTACAGAAGTGTCATGAAACATAGGTCTCTCAATGATCTAGTAGGAAGTGAAATGTCCGCCGTTTTCTAGCACCTTATTGATGCGTGTGGGCATCGACTCGTACAAAGATTCAGTAATCTCCGGTCGACCGCGCAGGCTTTCCCATTCTTGTGCGATCGCTTGCCACAGCGTATCGGCCGTGCGGCCGCGGTTGGCTCGTGTGGACAGCCGTTTCTTCAACATGCCCCAGACATTTTCTATGGGATTCAAGTCGGCGCCACATGGAGGCCACTTAAGCTGGCAAACAGCATGTTCTTCTAGCAATGACTGGACGATACGTGCTTTATGGATCGGGCTGCGGTCGTGTTGAAAAAAATAGCAGCCGTCGCTGAAGGGACCGTCCAGCGCATACGGAACGAGGTGTCTAGTGATGACGTCACAGTACCGTGACGCAGTGAAGGGCCCCTCCAGACGCACAAGGGGACCAAGGCGATCTTTGCTGATTGCTCCCCACACGCTCACGGAACACCGTCCACTGGATAGAACACTCTGTGTGTAATTAGGCAGATATCTGCAAGAAATAGCATACAATTGGGTTCCAGCGGCGCGTCTAAAAATGTTGTGATTCCTCTTGCGTATGAACTTTATAATGCTGTTATAGAGTTGCAATAGAAAACGTGCAAACATCATTAGATAGTACTGAAAGACCCACTGGCAGCTTTTAATTAGCTTCAGAGTAAGTAGTACTATGAAAGAATCGTTAATGTTTTCAACATAATACCACTACAGAAAAATCTCGTAATGTCCAAAAGCTCATTTTGCGTGAAACATGTTGTGATGCAGAATTAGCTTCGTGAATTAACTGCCAATACACTGTAAACACACCTGCAGTTTAGTGGACGCCAAACCCGCTTCCGTTGGTCCCAGCGCGTGGAAAAAGTTGACTCGTCGCTAGAGATGACATCGCCCCATTTCTCTGTTGTCCAATCTTTCATTGCTGTAGCGAACATGAGTCGTTCTTGTAGCTGGCTGTCTGAGAGGCAGGGCTTCTGTGCTGCTACGAAAGACTGCAGGCCAAGCTCACTCAGCCTTCTTCTTACAGTCTCAGACGATACCGTGAGCGAGAGCGCTTCTCGGATATCCTCTGCACTTTGAAAAGGATCAGCCACGATGGCGGCCGTAATCAGGCGGTCCTCTTCCTCAGTCGCGGCCCTTGGACGCCCACTGCGCTCCATATCTGTGAATGTGTCATCGTCGCGGAAAGCTGGAATAATCCTATTCACGGCAGTCCGGCTCCTGTTGGTTCGGCGGCAGATTTCGCGCTGAGGTATTCCCTCTATAAATAAACGCACAATGTGCCTTCTTTCGTCAAGTGGAACACGCAGCGGCATCTTTCCAAATAGGCAATCACCACGTGGCCTGAAGCAAGTCTACTACGTTTTCAGCGACTGATGCGAAGATGCGCCTATGTGTGAAAGAAAATTTTCTATGCATCCGCTTTTTCTTTATTTTTGATGACAGTGAAACACCTCCCTACCCTTTCTCTCAAGACGCAGAAGCAGCAACACTCATTGGACCAAGATGCTGCCAACCAAAGTGCGCCAGTAAACGTCGCGTAAAAAAATCGTCGCAGCGCTTCGTGAAACTTATCTACCCACTGGCACACCAGTCGACAAATGTTGCAGTGATTGTTCCGATACTGCTATCAAGCCAGATATGTGGCGGTCTTATCGCAGACAGCGCTCTGCGTCAACACAACGAACTAACAATGTCATGCACGGGAATAAAAAATTAACAGGCAGGCGAGTACCAAGAGGGCTCATATCCGGGAGAGCGCCCCTGTCGCCGCTAGGTGGCGTACCGCTAGGTGGCGCGGATAGGCAGTCTGGCACGCGCTCGCGTGGTTCGCAAACTTTTGTGGTTGACTGTACCATGCTATTTAGTGTAACTGTAGAATGCATCGTCCTGTACAACTTCATTTCGACAGCTCTCAGGCGTCGTTGATATACCAACGGGGCGCTACGACGATGCGTAAGGTTGTTTGAGCACGCGTAAACTTTGAACACGTAAATAAGTTCGAGAAGGATGGATTTAGTATTGCACAGGTACCTCAGCAGTATTATAAAGCAGTTTTGTGATAACAGTGATGTGACTGAATTGGCCATCTTGTGCGCATGTCTTCCGTGTTTACACCCATCGCACGTGTGCCGATAAACGATGCACCGTGCCTACTTATACCCTTGTTTTCTGTACAATAACGCAATCTTGCAAAAGCTGCTACTGCGTCCACATCGATTGTTACAAGTGGCGATGAGGCACGGTTGTGCCCGTGCGGGCAGGGCATTGCCGGCAAGATGGCCTTCGGCGTTCGTATCGGCGAATATCACCTAAATAGTAACTCTTCATGGGAGGATTACGTCGAGCGTACAGAGCAATGCTGCGCTGCTAACAAGCTCACGGAAGACGCCGACAAGAGGGCGGTATTGCTGAGCTGCTATGGGGAGGATACCTACTCCCTGATAAAGCCTCTCCGACCACCGAACACTGACTACCAGTCCATCGTAAAGCCGTGAGGAACCGCATCAACCCGAAGCCATCCGAGCTGTATTCAAGGTACGTGTTCTCGAAGCGAGATCAGCACGACGGCGAATCTGTCACAGACTACGTTACAGCTTTACGTAAGCTAGCCGAGAACTGCGGGTTCAACGACAGCCAGCGTCCTCTTGACGTAATTCTGAGGGACAGAGTGGTTTTTTGAATTTCCGCGAGCATTGTGCAGCAACGTTTGTTGGCCGAGAAAGACTTGACTTTTAAGACGGCCAACGATCTAGCAGTCACGGCAGAGGCTGCTGCAAAACATCAAAGGGTTATGGGCGGCCTGCGTCAGACCGTCCGAGATTTGACAGCCAAAGTGAATAGGTAGCGCATGAAGCAGCATTAGAATGGGCAAGATGAAAATGTTTCAAGCGAGCATGTGAAACGGCCGTGTTTCAGCTGCTTGGGCAACCACGCTGCATACCGTTGCAAGGTTAAACCGCCATATGCTTTAACTATTACGTGAAAGGACACTTGGCCAAAGCATGCCGGAAGAAACAAAGAGGTCCGGTTAACCACCAGTTGGGAAATATGCCAAAATCAGTGCAAACTGAGTATGATGACGTGCTAAATATTAGCCAAGTGACTAGCAGTTGCCCCAAGTTTATGGTGGCTGTAAGCATAGGTGGTGAAATAGAGCCCATGGAAGTCGACTCAGGAGCAGCTAGATCGATTATCACTCAAAACACGTTCAGCAAACTGAAAGTGGCAAGGCACATTAAGCTTGAAGAAGCGGACACCAAGCTCGTAACTTGAACTAAGGAAGGATTGGTCGTCATCGGAAAAGCCACAATTCCGGTCAAATTCAAAAACAAGACTTCAAGCTACCGATACTCGTTGTAATAAACGAAGGTAGCACGCTTTTGGGCCGTGATTGGTTCAAGGTCTTGAACATTAATTTCACTGGGCTTCACAGCATCGAACAAAACGCAGAAGCCCTTATCAAAAAGTTTCCGGATGTTTTTGGCGAAACATTTCCAGGCGCCGCTCTGCCACCACTACACATCGAGCTGAAGTAGGACGTCCGGCCCAAGTTTCTAAAATGCCGCAGCATTCCGTTCGCACTCAAGGATGACGTCATCACAGAACTGGAAAAACTGGAAAGTCAAGGTGTTCTGCAACCGACGCAGTATACCGAATTGGCCACCCCTGTGGTCATCGTCCGTAAAAGGATGGATCATTAAGAATATTTATTTATTTATTTGATAATACCTCACAGGCCCCGTAAGAGGCATAGGGTGAGGGGGGGCATACAGTGCAATTCAATACATTTTATATGAAGATTTTCACAGAGCACAAATTACAGGGCAGTAGAATATTAACAGATAACTACGTGCAAACTATTCGTGCAGGAGTAATATAATACGAATTACAGTCACAATACACAATATAACACAGTCACCATACAATTGCGTCATTATACATTTTGTAGTCAAAAACAAAAAAATGTGCGACAGTGGTATGAAAAGACAGACGCCATCAGTTTGAAAAGTACCCTTGCAATAGCTAAATTAAGGATATTATGAGCCGTTAAGAATACTAAGCGCAGTGCGTGGAAAAATGTTTGTTCAACTGAACACAAAAAGCGTCATGGTCTCTAAGTGAAGCAATGTTGTCTGGTAAGCTGTTCCAGAGACGGATAGCGCGAGGTAGTGGAGAAGAATTAAATGATTGCGTCGCACCATATAGGCGGGCGTAACTGAGCGCGTTGTGCAATCTTCGCGATGTATAGACTTGATGATTCAAACAGGGTAGTGATAATTCGTCAGAGTGAATGACCTTATGGAACAATGACAGCAATGCAATATTGCGGCGGGTACTTAACGTTGGTAATGATAGTTTACTTTTGATTTGCGTGATACTAGACAGGGCACTATAGTTGCGAGCAATGAAACGGCTTGCCCTATTCTGAATGATTTCTAATGCTTCGATAAGGTATTTCTGATGTGGTGACCAAATGGGAGACGCATATTCAAGCTGCGGTCGCACGAAAGTTAGATACGCAAGTTTTCGCAATGGGGAGGGTGCACTGCGCATGTTTCGACGCAAAAATCCTAATGATTTGGATGCACTGGCACATACGCAAGTTATGTGCTCTGACCATGAAAGGTTTGATGTAAGGTGCACGCCTAGATACTTATAGTTCGCGGTTGGCGATATGCCATTACTGTTGATGTGATAAGAAAACTGTGAATTAACAGGTTTGCGGGTGAAAGACATAATTTTACACTTCGACACGTTTAGTGTCATGAGCCATGTGTTACACCACTGATTCACTATTTCTAGGTCTCGTTGGAGCGTGATATGATCATCAATGTTTGTTATTGGGCGGTAGATTATGCAGTCATCGGCAAATATTCGTATGCGAGAGGTGATGTTGTTAGGCAGATCATTTATATAGATTAAAAACAACAGGGGCCCAAGAACGCTTCCCTGCGGCACACCAGAAGAAACGATAGATTTAGGGGAATCGACTTCATTAACAGAAGTAAATTGCTCTCGATTGGATAGAAAGTTACGTAGCCATGACAATGTAGAGGAGTCCAATTTTAAAGCTGAAAGTTTTGAAATGAGGCGGCAGTGTGCAACGCGATCAAACGCTTTCGAGAAATCAAGAAATAAGCAGTCTGTTTGTAAGAAGTGATTCATGGTAAGGTGGATGTCTGTTGTAAATTCGAGTAATTGTGTCTCGCAAGAAAGGCCTTTTCTGAAACCGTGTTGATTCGAGAAAAAAAAGTTGTTCGACTCGAGATGTTTGTAAACATGCGAAGCAATGACGTGTTCCAGCAATTTGCAGCAAATGCAGGTAAGCGAGATGGGCCTGTAATTTTCACATGCATTTTTACTTCCATTTTTGTAGATCGGCACTACCTTTGCTATTTTCCAGTCAGAGGGAAGGACACCGGACGATAAGGACTGCCTGAAGATGTGAAACAGGATGATGCTTGATATAGAAGTAGTGTTTTTTAGTATCTTAGAATTTATTCCATCAATCCCGCACGATGAAGATACTTTAAGATTCTTTATTAGTGAAGCAATGCCCTCGATCGTAATGTCTATTGGTGCCATGTAATTATAATCGAAATCAGGTACAAGCGGTACCGCTGAGCTATCCTCAGCTGTGAACACGGACGTGAAAAAGGAATTGAAAGCCGCAGAACACTCGCTCTCAGAAAGAGCAACTGCGTTGTCATTGTGCAAGACGATTTGGGTGCTTCCTTGATTTGGGCTCAATGTTTTCCAAAACTTTGTTGGATTGTTCTTGAGTAATTGTGGCAGATCATTTGAAAAGTATTTATCCTTTGCTGTGAGTACGGCGGAGCAGTATGATTTAAGGTAGGCCTTGTAATCAGTCCATGATGATGGTGTTCCTACGCGTTTAGCGTGCTTATACATCCGCTTTTTTCTATTTTTCATACGGCTAAGGGTTTTTGTGAACGATGGATTAGATGAACAGTTACTGATCTTAATGCGAGGAATGTATATATCTATTAATCTGGACATCTTTTCCCTAAACATCAGCCAATTTTCTTCAACTGATCTACTTTGAAAAGATGGCAGCATTTCATGCTCCCAAAAGCTATCTAGTTCAGTATTTATTACGGCGTAATTACCTTTATTGTAATTTCGAATAATTTTCGGCGACATATCAGTAACAGGAGAAGGTATATTTAACGTGACTTGAAGCAAACTATGATCGCTGAAACCATCTACATGTTCTATGTGTACTAATGTTTCAGGATGACTTGTAAGAATAAGGTCCAGTATGTTTGAACCACGGGTTGGCTGGGATACAGTTTGGGAGAGGTTGTAGTCCAGGGTCAAATTAATGAATTCAGTTGACATGTTACATGACGAAGAAAGTCTGTCCCAGTCAACTGACGGGAAGTTGAAGTCGCCAAATAAATAAGTAATGTTTGAGGGGAAAACCTCACATGCTTTCTCTAGGCTAATGCGCAATTGATCGTTAAAAGAGCTGTTTGAATCTGGTGGACGGTAACAACAGCCGACGAGTATATTGATTGAGAATATTTTGCAGGCAACCTAGACAATTTCGATATCGGAGTTTGGGTTCACAAGGAATGACGGGATACTTTTTTTGATGCCCAATAACACACCACCTCCCCTCCTGCAAGTGCGATCATACCTGTATGTATTATAGATACTTGTAAGAGCACTGATTTCGGTGTCATATACTGCGGGAGACAGCCAAGTCTCGGTGAAGGCGATAACGTCTGAGTCAGCATCATCAAGATAGCTTGAAATCAGATCAAGCTTTGACATGAGGCTTCGCGTGTTTGCAAATGACACTGATAATGACTGTAAGTTGTGATCTGGCTTTGTTGTTAGAACACCAGCACACGTGTTTTGGCTTAGCTATCTTTTTAGCTCGACGACAGAGCCAGCGATACCATCATATACGTATGTCGCGGAGCCGATTCGTAGTTTATCAACTGAAAGCTTAAATGGTTTATGCAGTGTTTTCGCAAACGCAAGCAGCTTTTGCCTGGCCTGTCGGGTTGCCAGAGAAAAATCTTCTCGAACTGAGAACGCCGTTCCCTTAAGCCTCGATCCACAAGACAAAATGCGCTCTTTATCTTTAAAGAAAGTTAGCTTGGCGATGACAGGCCTTGTTTTTCCGGCAGCAAACCTGCCAAGTCGGTGCACACGCTCAAATCGATCGCATGATAATGTAACGCCCAGTTTTTCTGCACAAAATTTAATTACATGCTGTTCTGACGCTGCCCAATCCTCCTTGGGATCGTCATCTAGGCCGAAGAAAACCAGATTTGAACGCCGCATCCTGTTTTCCGTGTCGTTACATTGAGACGTAATAGCCGTCACTTGTTTGGACACCATGCCTACAGCATCAGCATTTGCCATGGTTCCCCGATCACCCAGTGGTGTAGAACTTTCTAATGCCTCCAGTCTGGTGTTTAATAGCCTAATTTCTTCATAAGCAGCAGCCTGCTTTTCAACACTGCTTTTCAACTCTGTTGACAAAGCGGCAAGATCTTTTTCTAGCTTCTCTATGGTGTTTAGGGCCTGGGCAAACGCATCAGCTTCCGCCTTATTCATGGGACCAGGATTCGATTCGACGTCACCCGAAATCATGAGTAAAAGATCAAATAAATAGCCAGACATGCCAGACGAGAAGTATTTCGCCTGTCTCGTCAATTCAGTCAGACAGGGTGGGCAAGGTGGGCACGACACCGCCAGCAGGCAGTAATTGCTACTCTTAACACAAGCTGCATGGTTCAAATAACTGACCTGCAAGAGCATCGTGCGTGAGTACGCCATTCTCGGTGCGATGTCGTGCCCAAACTGGAAGGCGGGAGGTGGTGCTTTATATCTGCCGACGGTATCTTCAATCGCCTTGGAAGTGGATCCGTGTTGCCAGATGGGCCAGACGCTTTCGTCCAGAAGTGGCATCCGGTACGCTGGAACAATCCTTGGCGTAGACTGGTTGACAGGTGGATTCCACTCGAGGAAGGCAGACAGGACAGCGCCGGTGATGGTAGCCTGCAAGAGCATCGTGCGTGAGTACGCCATTCTCGGTGCGATGTCGTGCCCAAACTGGAAGGCGGGAGGTGGTGCTTTATATCTGCCGACGGTATCTTCAATCGCCTTGGAAGTGGATCCGTGTTGCCAGATGGGCCAGACGCTTTCGTCCAGAAGTGGCATCCGGTACGCTGGAACAATCCTTGGCGTAGACTGGTTGACAGGTGGATTCCACTCGAGGAAGGCAGACAGGACAGCGCCGGTGATGGTAGCCTGCAAGAGCATCGTGCGTGAGTACGCCATTCTCGGTGCGATGTCGTGCCCAAACTGGAAGGCGGGAGGTGGTGCTTTATATCTGCCGACGGTATCTTCAATCGCCTTGGAAGTGGATCCGTGTTGCCAGATGGGCCAGACGCTTTCGTCCAGAAGTGGCATCCGGTACGCTGGAACAATCCTTGGCGTAGACTGGTTGACAGGTGGATTCCACTCGAGGAAGGCAGACAGGACAGCGCCGGTGATGGTAGCCTGCAAGAGCATCGTGCGTGAGTACGCCATTCTCGGTGCGATGTCGTGCCCAAACTGGAAGGCGGGAGGTGGTGCTTTATATCTGCCGACGGTATCTTCAATCGCCTTGGAAGTGGATCCGTGTTGCCAGATGGGCCAGACGCTTTCGTCCAGAAGTGGCATCCGGTACGCTGGAACAATCCTTGGCGTAGACTGGTTGACAGGTGGATTCCACTCGAGGAAGGCAGACAGGACAGCGCCGGTGATGGTAGCCTGCAAGAGCATCGTGCGTGAGTACGCCATTCTCGGTGCGATGTCGTGCCCCGATGTCGTGCCATTCTCGGTGCGATGCGGCGACTATCGAAGTACAGTCAACGAAGCGGTAAGGAACAACGTTTATCCTTTACCTACTAGCAAGGAACTTTTCGCAAAGTTGGGGAAAGGCCGTATTTTTTTCTAAAATTGACTTAACGCAAGCATACTAGCAACTTGCAGCTGATGACGCTTCAGCAGAAGTGCTCACGATAAGTACAGTAAAGGGCTTGTACAAAGTGCGACGTTTGCCGTTTGGTGTGGTCGGTGGCGTCCAGATTATTTCAAAGAGCAATTGGTACAGTGCTTGCAGGTCTGTGCCAGGTAGCGGTATACCTCGACGACATCCTTGTGGCCAGCGAAACGGCAGAGGAGCACCACGAAGTCCTCATGGAGGTTCTCAACCGACTGTCAAAAGCGGGACTGCGTATACAAGGCGCCAAATGTCAGTTCTTCAAAGGGAGCCTGGAGTACTTGGGACACTGGATAGACGCAAATGGCATCTACCTGTCAAAGGCTAAAGTCGAGGCGATTCACAAAGCACCTGCACCAAAGAACAAGAAGGAGCTCCAAGCTTTTCTAGGTATGGTGAATTTCTACAATCGCTTTCTAAAGGGTCGGTCCGAAGTTGCCGAAGTGCTCTACCGCCTGCTAGACAGCGACAGTACGTGGAAGTGGGGTGAAGAGCAGCAATTTGCTTTCGAAAGACTAAAGATGTTGTTGACGTCAGAGTCACTTTTAGTGCACTTCAATCCAGATGCACCCTTATATCTGTCTTGTGACGCATCACCCGTGAGTGTGGGAGCTGTATTAGCTCACAGCGATGCTCAAGTCGCGAGAAACCTGTTGCTTATGCGTCAAGCATAAGCAACAGGTTTCTCAACAATAAGGCGGAACGTAATTACGCCCAGATTGACCGCGAGGCTCTAGCTATTGTCTGTGGCGTCCCCCAATTTCACCAGTATCTTTGTGGGCGAGGATTCCGCATCTTGACAGATCATAAGCCACTACTCGGTATCTTTCAACGAGACAAGCAGATTCCCGTTGTTTTATTACCGCTCATGTTGCAGTGTTCTTTGTTATCTGCTTACGAATACAAACTGGAGTACAGAATGACGCAAGATCACGCAAACGCTGACTGTCTAAGCAGGCTACCGATACCCGTTGACCGGAGGGACATCGAGCCTCCTGGCGACATCCTTTTGTTGGAAGCAGTGGAGTACTCTCCTGTGAGCGCAGCAGACGTCGCATCAGTCACTCTGCGTGACCCTTGCCTGTCGCGTGTGAAGAAATGGGTCACAACCGGCTGGCCAGAACAAGGTGTGCCCCCAGAATATGTCGCCTATCAGGTGAGGCGCGAAGAGTTCTCTCTTCATCGTGACTGCCTTCTGTGGGGTAACAGGGTCAGACTGCGAGAAGATGTACTCGCCATTCTCCATGCAAATCACCTTGGCATAACGGCCATGAAAGCTCTGGAAATGTCATATGTGTGGTGGCCGAATATCAATGGTGGCACGGCCGCGGCCAAACTCTTTGTGGACCGGGCAGGTGCCGGAGGCTGCTGCGGTGCTGCCCCCTTACGCACCGAATCAGCAGACTTTGCGGTATGAATAAATATTACGCGCTTTCGCGCTTCTTGGAAGGAAATGTTTTCCTTTACTTTGAGTGCGATTATGTATTTTTCTTTCTGCCACATAGGGCAAGCTCTAGAGTAAGCTGCGTGTCCACCATCACAGTTCGGACAGTGGTGTGTGTCATTGCACTCACCTGAGGGGGGATCTTGGACACCGTACTTCGCACAGGTTTGTCGGCCCCGGCAATTTTGAGAGCCGTGGCCCTACCTCTGACACTTGAAACATCTCCGAGGATTCGAGATGTATGGTCCAACTCGGACTTTCGTGTATCCTGTTTCTAAAGTTTCTGGCAGCACACTGGATGCAAAGGTTACAATCGGATGTTTACTTGCTATTTCTTTGTTTTCCCGTTTGATGATGATTCTCTTTACTATGGTAACGCTCTGTTTTTTTCCAGCCCTCTAGGAGCTCTTCCTCGGTCAGGTTCAACTGATCATCGTCGGAAATCACTCCTCTGCTTGTGTTCATGGATCGATGTGTAGTCACAGTGAGGTTCACACCGCTGCTCGAGACCAGATTTGAGAGCTTGGCACGTTGTTGTCTATCGCGGACCTCGAGTACGAGGTCGCCGCTCGCCATATTTGTAAATTTATAGCCGGGACCAATTGTTTCGGTGAGAGTTTTCGCAACAGTAAAAGCTGAAGTCATTCTAACGGTCTTTTGAGGGTTGTCACTGTGCATGACGTGAAATCGTGGGAAGGTTTCCTTGCGTTGGCGAAAAATTTGTAACATTTCTTCGGTACGTCCTATTTTGTTAAGGGGGCGGTCAGGTAGACGGGGGAAGGATAATAAATCAATAGTTTCCCAATTTCCATCGGCTACGCCAGCCAGCCACCGCCGAGCTAAACAAGGGGACGCTACGATACCCAAAGGAAACGAAGACACCAGGTGTACATAGTGTCACGTAGTAGTGACGGTAAATAAAACAGTCGCAAAACTGTGTATGACGAAACTGGCTGTTTATTGGGCGAACCTGTGCCCACAAAAGCAAGCTACACTCAAAGCGCAACGATAGCGGCGAATACAGTCGGCGATCGTCGAAAATCTGATCAGCGGCGAGACGCGTCGGCTTTTATACCTGAGTCATCGAAGGTTCCAGATTAATCCCTGATGCCCGCGTGTCTTCCAGAAAGTTCTAGACAATTCGCGTCGGTCACACAATCAGATAACGTAAGCGTCGGTGAAAACAGGCAACGAAAAGAACCATCGATAACGTTCTAGAAACTTCCGATACAGGCGCGTCCTGCGCCGAGCGATAACGTTTAACATTTGTTAGCCGGTGGAAAGCGGCCACCGGTGAAAGATAAACATGTATACGTGTCAATACCCTCCCCTTAAAAAGCATCGTCCCGATGCTACAAACACGAAAGCGAAAACAAAACCACGCGTACAGAAAGGGACAAAAATAACAAAGCAACAAAGGACCTAAGTTCGTAAGCGGGCGTAGAAAGGCTTAAGACGCACCACGTGGATAACTTCAGGTCGTGCGCGGCGCCGCTGTGATTGCGAAATGCCGTCGGGCACGACCTCATAGTCCAGTGCGCCAATCCGTCAGATAATCTTGTAGGGTCCGAAATAGCGTCGTAGCAGTTTCTCGCTAAGTCCTCGCCGGCGTATCGGAGTCCAGACCCAAACACGGTCTCCGGGCTGGTACTCGACGTAGCGTCGTCGTAGATGGTAGTGTCGGCTGTCGGTCCTCTGCTGGTTCTTGATGCGCAGGCGGGCGAGCTGTCGACCTTCTTCGGCACGCTGCAAATAAGTGGCAACGTCGAGATTTTCTTCGTCAGCGACGTCTGGCAGCATGGCGTCAAGCGTCGTTGCCGGGTTCCTTCCGTAGACCAGGTTGAACGGCGCCATGTGCATCGTTTCTTGCACGGCCGTGTTGTATGCGAAGGTCACGTACGGAAGGATGGCATCCCACGTCTTGTGTTCGACGTCGACGTACATTGCCAGCACGTCGGCGATGGTGTTATTTAGGCGCTCGGTGAGGCCATTCGTCTGCGGGTGGTAGGCGGTGGTGCGGCGATGGCTTGTCTGGCTGTACCGCAGGATGGCTTGAGTGAGTTCTGCCGTAAAGGCCGTGCCTCTGTCGGTGATGAGAACTTCTGGGGTACCGTGACGCAGGAGGATGTTCTCAACGAAGAATCGGGCTACCTCGGCGGCACTGCCTTTGGGCAAGGCTTTTGTTTCGGCGTAGCGGGTGAGGTAGTCCGTAGCGACGACGATCCATTTATTTCCGGACGTCGACGTCGGAAAAGGCCCAAGTAAGTCCATCCCGATCTGCTGGAACGGTCGGCGAGGTGGCTCGATTGGCTGTAGAAGTCCGGCTGGCCTTGTCGGCGGTGTTTTGCGTCGCTGACAGTCTCGGCATGTCCTTACGTAATGGGCGACGTCGGCAGAGAGGCGAGGCCAGTAGTATTTTTCTTGTATCCTCGCGAGAGTGCGTGAAAAACCGAGATGTCCAGCCGTTGGGTCGTCATGGAGAGCTTGCAGAACCTCTGGACGCAATGCTGAGGGTACCACGAGGAGGTAGTTGGCTCAGAGAGTCGAGAAGTTCTTTAGGAGAATGTCGTTTTGCAAGAAAAACGACGCCAATCCTCGCCTGAACACCTTCGGCACAATGACGGTCTTGCCTTCCAGGTAGTCTACAAGGCTCCTTAGTTCCGGTTCGGCTCGCTGTTGTTCGGCGAATTCGTCAGCACTGATTGGTCCCAAGAAAGTGTCGTCATCCTGGTCGTCCTGTGGCGGCGGTTCGACGGGGGCGCGAGACAAGCAGTCGGCGTCAGAGTGCTTTCGCCCGGACTTCTAAACGACGGTGATGTCGAATTCTTGAAGTCTCAGACTCCATCGTGCGAGGCGACCTGAAGTATAATTGAAGTTAGCTAGCAAACACAAGGCGTGGTGGTCGCTCACAACTTTAAAGGGCCTGCCATAGAGGTAGGGGCGAAACTTTGATGTAGCCCAGATGATGGCGAGGCACTCCTTTTGTGTTGTGGAATAATTTGCTTCCGCCTTCGATAGCGACCGGCTAGCGTAACTTACAACCCTTTCTAGTCCATGAGTCCTCTGCACAAGCACGGCGCCGAGTCCTACGCTGCTTGCGTCGGTGTGGACTTCGGTATCGGCGTTTTCGTCGAAATGCGCAAGTATTGGCGGCGATTGCAGGTGTCGTTTCAGTTCTTCAAATACTTCGAGTTGCGGCGTCTCCCACTTGAACTCGACGTCGGCCTTCGTGAGATACGTCAGTGGCTCTGCGATCCGTGAAAAATCCTTGACGAAGCGCCTGTAATAGGCGCACAGTCCAAGAAATCTGCGCACTGCCTTCTTGTCAGCGGGCAGAGGAAAGTTGGAGATGGCAGCAGTTTTCTGAGGGTCGGGGCGCACTCCAGACTTGTTGATGACGTGGCGCAAAAACAAGAGCTCCTCATATGCGAAGCGGCACTTTTCTGGCTTTAACGTGAGTCCGGAGGTTTTGATTGCTTGAAGAACTGTTTGAAGGCGCCGCAGGTGCTCTTCGAAGCTTGAGGCAAACACAACGACGTCGTCCAAATAGACGAGGCAAGTCTGCCACTTCAAGCCTGCCAGTATTGTATCCATGACGCGTTGGAAAGTCTGAGGTGCCGAGCAAAGACCAAACGGCATGACCTTGAACTCGAACAGTCCGTCTGGTGTTATAAAGGCCGTCTTCTCCCGGTCCCTCTCGTCGACTTCGATTTGCCAGTAGCCGGTTTTGAGGTCCATCGGCGAAAAATACTTTGCGTTGTATAGTCGATCCAAGGCGTCGTCAATCCGTGGGAGGGGGTATACGTCCTTCTTCGTGATCTTGTTGAGGCGACGATAATCGACGCAGAAACGTAGGCTTCCATCCTTTTTCTTCACTAACACCACGGGGGACGCCCACGGACTCTTGGACGGCTGGATGATGTCGCGTAGCATTTCGTCGACTTGTTGCCTTATGGCCTCGCGCGCCGAAACTCGGTACGGGCTCTGACGCAGTGGGCGGACATTTTCGTCGGTTATGATGCGGTGCTTGGCGACAGGGGTTTGTCGAACTTCTGACGACGACGAGAAGCAATCCTTGTATTGCAGGAGCAGAGCTTTTAGTTGTTCTTTCTTATGCCTGGGAAGGTTCTGATTGACGTCGAAAGTTGGTTCAGGTACTATAGTCGTCGTTGCGGGTGCACTGGAATCCGTGAAGGCGAAAGCACTGCTGGCTTGTACTATTTCGTCGATGTAGGCGACCGTGGTGCCTTTGTTAATGTGCTTGTATTCGGGGCTGAAGTTCGTGAGCACCACCGTTGCTTTCCCTGCACGTAGCTCAGCTATGCCTCTAGCGACGCAAATTTCACGGTAGAGCAGTAAGTGATGATCGCCCTCGATGACGCCCTTCATGTCTGCAGGCACTTCGGTACCGACGGAAATCATTACGCTGGAGCGAGGCGGAACGGTGACTTGTTCTTCAAGCACATTCAAGGCATGGTAACCTATGCTTGTAGCCGGTGGTATCGCGTTGTGCGTTGAAAGCGTTACTGACTTGGACCTTAAGTCGATGACTGCACCGTGTTGATTTAGAAAGTCCATGCCTAGGATGACATCCCTGGAGCAGTGCTGCAGGATTACGAAGCTCGCCGGGTAAGTGCGGTTGTTTACCATGACTCGCGCTGTGCAGATTCCAGTCGGCGTTATTAGGTGGCCTCCCGCTGTCCGGATATCGGGTCCTTGCCAGGCTGTTTTCACCTTCTTCAACTTGGCGGCGAACGCGCCACTGAAGACGGAATAGTCGGCGCCAGTGTCGACGAGAACGGTGACGTTATGACCATCGATGAGCACGTCTAGATCGGTAGACCGGCGTCTGGCGTTGCGGTTAATTCGTGGCGTCGGATCACGGCTGCGTCGGCTTGCTCTGCTGCTGCTACGTTGCGTCGGAAGGTCTTCTTTCTGCGGCGAAGTGCTGTCAAGGCTGTTGCTAGGCGGCATGCTGATATCTCGTCGTGATGATTCGCGAATCGTCGTCGTCGTCGGCGGCGGAGGATCTTCGGCATTGCGTCGTACAGCAACCGCACCTCCATCGGTTGCTGCCTTTAGTTTCCCGGGTAAGGGCTGGGAGATCGGCCCCGGGTGGGTCCGTTGTACTGACGGCGACGCGGCGAGATGTAGCGGCCTGGTGACGGCGAGCGTGAGGATCGTCGTGGTTGCCACTGGGCTCCGGCGAGGTAGTCAGCGATGTCGCGTGGTCGCTCGCCAAGCTGTGGACGTGGCGCGTTGACGGCGAACCCTCGTAGGCCCATCTCGCGGTATGGGCATCGGCGGTAGACATGGCCGGCTTCCCCGCAGTGATAGCAGAACGGGCAGTGGTCGGGGGTGCGCCAAATGTCCGTCTTCCTCTGGTAACTGCGCTGGGCGACGGGCGATCGTGCTGGCGGCGGCGGCGGTGGACGACGGTACTGCGGCGTTACGGGGCCCTGGCGCGAGGCGGGCGACGGCGGCGTAGGTCATCGCTTGCGGCTGTACATCGGGATCTCCAAGTGAGCGCTGAACTTCTTCTTTGACGACGTCGGCGATAGATGCCACTTTAGGCTGCGACCCGGGAGAGAGCTTGTGCAGCTCCTCGCGAACGACTGCTCTGATGGTCTCGCGCAGGTCGTCGGCGCCTAGTGCTTGAGCGTCGGCGTAGTTGGTCAGGGCACGGCGCTTGTATTGCCTGGCGCGCATTTCAAGCGTCTTCTCGATAGTTGTGGCCTCGGAAAGAAATTCGGCGACACTCTTGGGCGGGTTGCGCATCAATCCGGCGAATATTGGCTCTATGACACCCCGCATCAAGAACCGAACTTTCTTTTCCTCAGACATATTGGGGTCGGCGTGGCGGAAGAGGCGAGTCATCTCCTCCGTGAAGATCGCGATGTTCTCGTTCGGCAATTGCACTCTGGTTTCTAATAAAACTTCGGCCCTTTCTTTTCGCACGACATTCGTGAAGGTCCTCACGAAGTTCTCACGAAATAGGTCCCACGTCACCAGGGTGGTCTCTCTGTTCTCAAACCAGGTCCGAGCAGCATCATCCAATGAAAAATAAACATGGCGCAGCTTGTCGTCGTCGCTCCATTTGTTGAACGTCGCGGTCCTCTCGTATGTCTCCAGCCAGGTTTCAGGGTCTTCAGCCGATGATCCACGAAAAGTCGGTGGCTCCCGAGATTGCTGCAGCAGGATGGGGGACGCTGCTGCTGCCATTCTGGTCGTTGACTTGGCCTTGATTGCAGTGGTCTTTTCGGGAAGAAGTCCGAACTCCGGCACAAGTCCTTGCTGCCTACGGCTAGCTCGCTGGTCCTTGGCGACGTTGGTCTCGTCCTCCCGTTTCGGGCTTGGGTCGCGGCTTTGCGGGGGCGTTCCGTGCATGAACGAACTAGCACCTCCACCAGATGTCACGTAGTAGTGACGGTAAATAAAACAGTCGCAAAACTGTGCATGACGAAACTGGTTTTTCATTGGGCGAACCTGTGCGCACAAAAGCAAGCTACACTCAAAGCACAACGATAGCGGCGAACACAGTCGGCGATCGTTGAAAATCTGATCAGCGGCGAGACGCGTCGGCTTTTATACCTGAGTCATCGAAGGTTCCAGATTAATCCCTGACGCCCGCGTGTCTTCCAGAAAGTTCTGGACAATTCGCGTAGGTCACACAATCAGATAACGTAAGCGTCGGTGAAAGCAGGCAACGAAAAGAAGCATCGATAACGTTCTAGAAACTTCCGATACAGGCGCGTTCTGCGCCGAGCGATAACGTTTAACATTTGTTACCCGGTGGAAAGCGGCCACCGGTGAAAGATAAACATGTATACGTGTCAATAGCTACTATAACTAATATAATAGACCTGAGGTTGGATAAAATACACCAAGTTAACCCTTGCTGCATGTAAAATTGGAAGTAAAACAAAGCGGAAGACAGGAGAGATGGAAAGTGAGAGACAAAGACGAAGGTTCGAGGGAGAGAGACATATTAAAAGGCAACTACCGATTTCCCCCGGGTGGGTCAGTCAGGGGGTGCCGTCTACGTGAAGCCGAGGCCAAAGGGGTGTGTTGCCTCCGCCAAGGGGCCATGAAGGTCCAAGCACTCAGCATTGGCTCAACCCCCAGGATCCCGTTCTCCCCGGACACGGCTAAAGCAGGAGACACACGGTACGATTCGGCGTCCGATCCGATGTGCGACGCCGCATGCTCCGGCATGCGGCATACGACGATTCGGGGCACACGGGACGGGCATCCGAACGAGCGAGTAGCCTCTAAGCTCCGCCCAGATCTTGCGCCCCAGCTTGTACGCTCGGAAGACTTCGTATCCTCGTCGAGAAATACAAAATAAACAACTTTCGCAATGCGGCTTCGCTTTACGCGATTACGTCTTTGCGAACGACAAAACACTTCGCAGCGGTGTGTTCCCCACTGACGGCTCCGCCGACAGCCAGCGATAGGGCCAGTAGACCTAGCTCGGCGGACGCCACGGCCGACAGGTCTTGCGATCCAGTCCGAGCTCGTCGAAGTGCGCTTTTTGCCAACACGATTAACACTGTACACGTAGGTTACCCGTAATTAAATACACTTGGATTACTCGACGCCGTCGATGCGAAGGGCAAGCGTGCAAGCTAATCGAGTAGCCTCGCTCAGACAGTCGGTGTGTGCTGTCTACCTGCGAAATGCTGTCGCATCGCGGCTCCCGGCCGATCTCGCAAGTAGATGGGTGCTAGTACTAGGCGCTGTTTTGCAGAACAGGAACAGGTTCGAGATAATTTTACCGAACTGGTAACTACTTCGTGTCAGAAACGAATTGTAGCAATGCTGTTGCAGCCGGCATTAAAAAAAGAAAGAGGGGCGACGAGAAACCGGCCCGCCGGCCCCGCCTCTCTGGAGGGAGCGTCAGAGAACGTCACATGCCAGGCGCGCTGTCATTGGCTGCGGCCAAACGACGGTGCGATTGTCGGACGCGTCAGACGGTGAAAATCTGTCCAGTTTGTCGCACGCCGGGCATCCGATCCGGCGCTTCGGCACGGCAAAACGCCTCAGTTCCGGCGCGTCGGACGCCGGATCGGACACCGAATCGGACCGTGTGTCTCGCGCTTAAGCCGCGCACGGTTAGACGCGGGAGGGTCCATGGTGTCGCAACACACCAAACGTCTGCTTACGCAGACGCCTCTGCGGGGCACGTTATGCTCCAGCTGTCATTTCATGTAGAGAGAATATTGTACACATTACGGATACAGCACTTGCACCTCTTACGGGTTCTTCATCTTCGTGCTTGAATTTGGTTGTCGCTGTAGACCACGTCCTGGTCACGAAGACGTTCTAGCCGTCAAATCCAGTCAGATCACCGACGGAGACGCTCTAGTCGCCCCTTCTCCCCACTGTATTTCTCGCGGAATTCTCATCGCCGCTTTCCTCGCCCGGTTTTCACGTGGCCTCACTCTTCTATCTGCCTGCAGCACAACCCCAGATTATGTGATGTTGCCCAAAGTCATGATTGTTCGCAATCCTTGCCGACCCTCCACCCATCCCTATCGTCACGCTTTGCCCTGCTTCATCCCCAGCACCAACCTCAGGTTTGGATTATTCGTTCCCTTCCCCTGCCGTCATCGCTTATGACCTAACAGCCGCTCAGTCCAAAACCTTACTGGCTGTCTTGGCGAAGCACAAAGTCTGTTTTGATAGCTGTTCCCCGATGTTGCGCCAGATTTCTGTGGCCACGCACCGCATCGAAACCGTTGGTTCTGCTTTTATACGACGTCGCCCCTATCGTGTATTGCCGTCGGAACGAAATGTTATCGAAGAACAGGTTGCTGATATGCTTGCGCGAAAGATAATACCCCTACTGAAAAAGCCCCGTATTCCCCATAACTCCTACATCCAATAACATCATATTGTCACCCAGCTAGTACAGCTAGAATAGTTGACCAGCAACAGATAGGCAAAAAACACGTCAGCCTTTAAGAATGGCTGGACCTCGGAGAGCGCGCGCGCAACCACGAACGTCGTCGTTCTCGCCTCAAGGGGCCAGTGTCACCACGCGCCAACTTATTTCGCGTCATTGCTCCCCTCTCGCTTCAAGGGTAGCGGGCGAGCAATATGGGCAAGAGGGCCAACATGAAAAGAAAAAAAAACATATAGGAATGTACATAATGCTGAAGTGGTTTGTGAGGGTTGCTTATCCCTCGCGTGCGTAGTACGGCTTCGTCCGTACTACGTGGACGACTTCAGCACGGGGACGGCGTCGGTTCGAACTAGGATCAGATCTTTGAGGCACCACCTCATAGTTCACATCGCTGAAGCGGCGTACAACTTCGTAGGGGTCGAAATAGCGGCGCAACAATTTCTCCGAGAGCCCACGGTTTC
Organism: Dermacentor silvarum; assembly: GCF_013339745.2. Taxonomy (NCBI): domain Eukaryota; kingdom Metazoa; phylum Arthropoda; class Arachnida; order Ixodida; family Ixodidae; genus Dermacentor; species Dermacentor silvarum. The sequence continues at coordinate 203,388,022 of NC_051157.2, read as the reverse complement.
GGATAGGTGTCCACACCCACACGCGGTCGCCTGGTGAGTACTGGACGTTCCGTCGGGTCCGGTTGTAAGGGCAGCCGTCGGTATTCTGTTGGGTGCGGATGCGATTCCGAGCAAGCTGGCGAGCTTCCTCTGCTTTCTCGACAAACTCTTCAGTGGTGACATTCCTTGTGGTTCCGTGGTCTACCGAAGCATGGCGTCTAAGGGGGTTGTAACGCGACGTCCGTAAACGAGCTCGAATGGTGTAACCTCGGTGGTCTCCTGCACAGCGGTATTGTAAGAAAACGTCACGTATGGCAAAATTTCATCCGATGTCTTGTGTTCCACATGAATGTACATGGAAAGAATGTCGGCCAATGTTCTGTTCAGGGGCTCTGTTAAGCCGTTAGTCTGGGGATGATCGGCTGTGGTCCTTTGGTGGTCGGTATGCGTCAGCGTGACGACTTGTTGCAACAACTCCGCTGTAAACGCTGCACCGCGATCAGTAATGAGCACAGCGGCTGCACCGTGACGAAGCACGATGTTGTGGACGAAGAAGCTGGCGACTTCAGCAGCAGTTCCCCGCGGCACAGCTTTTGTCTCCGCATAGCGAGTTAAATAATCGGTTGCCACGATTATCCACTTGTTTTACAAGGATGACGTGGGGAACGGACCAATAAGGTCCATTCCCCCTTGCTGTAACGGCGCCGGAGGCGGATCCAAAGGCTGAAGGAGGCCAGCAGGCAGGCTTGACGGGTGGGACTTTACGCCTCTGAGAGTCACGGCACGTTCGCACATAGCGCTGAACCGACTAAAATAGGTGTGGCCAATAGTATCTCTGCGGTATGCGCGCTAATGTCCTCGCGAAGCCTAAGTGGCCGGCACAGGGATCGTCGTGACACGCCTGTAAAACTTCCTCGCGCAGCGCCGTCGGAACGACGAGAAGGAACGTTTTTGTGCTGTCCTCGAACTTTTTCTTGTATAGGACATCGTTCCGCAGGCAGTAAGATGTCAATCCTCGTGAAAGTGGGCGCGGGACAACAACGTCAGTTCCCTCGAGATATCGGATGCCTGGAAGCAGTTCAGTGTCTGCACATTGGTAGTCAGCCATGCGCACCACGTCGACGACACCAAGAAACGGCAAATCTAGCTCCAAGTCGGAGGATGTCAAGGGAATAGGAGAACGTGACAAGCAGTCAGCGTCGCTATGCTTACGGCCCGATCTGTATACAACAGTCATGTCGTATTGCTGGAGGCGGAGGCTCCAACGAGCGAGGCGACCTGACGGGTCTCGTAGATTGGCAAGCCAGCAGAGCGAATGGTGGTCACTGATCGCTCGAAATGGCCGGCCGTATAAGTAAGGTCGGAACTTGCTGATAGCCCACACGACTGCTAAACATTCTTTTTCGGTGGTTGAATAATTAGCTTCTGCTTTTGTAAGACTACGGATCGCGTACGCAATTACACGTTCTGCGCCGTCTTGCCACTGAACCAGAATAGCGCCGAGTCCCACGTTGCTTGCGTCTTTGTGAATTTCAGTTGCCGCGGTGTCATCAAAATGCGCCAGCACTGGAGCGGATTGAAGGCGTTTGCGCAATTCGATGAAGGCCTGCTCTTGGTCTTCCGTCCACGCAAAGGGCACATCTTGTCGCGTCAGTCGCGTGAGAGGTTCAGCAATCCTCGAGAAGCCTTCAACGAAACGACGGTAATAAGCGCAGAGGCCCAGGAACCGCTGAACAGCCTTCTTGTCTTTACGGTGAGGAAACTCGGCAACGGCAGCGAGCTTTTCTGGGTGTGGTCGTACTGCTTGGGAGCTCACCACGTGGCCTAAAGACTTGAGTTCCCGGTAGCCAAAGTAACACTTTTCAGGCTTGATGGTGAGGTTTGCCTTGCGTATTGCGGTAAGGATACTTACTAGTCGGGTGAAATGTTCATCGAACGTGCTGGAAAACACAACAACGTCGTCTACGTACACTAGAGACGTCTGCCACTTTAGTCCGACGAGTACAGGCTCCATCATTCGTTGAAACGTAGCAGGAGCGGTACAGAGACCGAAAGGCCGGACTTTAATTTCGTATAGCCCGTCGGGAGTCATGAAGGCGGTTTTTTCATGGTCACGCTCGTCCCCTTCGATTTGCCAGTACCCTGACTTTAGGTCTAACGAAGTAAAGAACTCAGCATGACGCAGACGGTCCAAAGCGTTGTCGATCCGTGGCAGGGGGTAAACGTCGCGTTTGGTTACTCGGTTAAGGGGGCGGTTCCACTCCGGCGGCACGCGCCCCCCGTTTTCAGTATTTTGGAGCAACCGTGGCGGCTCTTCTAGTTAAGATATAAAGTGGTGGTTTGTACCATAAAAAAGCTCAATCCTTGTAGATTCCAACTATATATAATATAAAGAAATTGAATATTGTGATTTAGAAATAAACGTTCAAGAACAAGCATGAGATACATGGGTTTTGCGAACTGTGTCTCAGTTGTGACCATATTTAGAAAAAACTACCGCACTTACTGCATTGCGGCTTGCTCTGAAGCTTTAGGACATATTTATCTAGTTCCTAGACGTAGCAAAATAATTTTGAATTGTTGCTTTTTGGATAATTTGCTTTTGAAAATGGCCAAATATCGCAATCTTGTGTTGTAAACAGCCCGGCAACTACATGCTCTAGGAAGCTAAATTTTGGATAAAGTAGAGTTCAAGGAATTTCAATTTATGACACAAAAATTCATACATATACCTTTATTAGTTTTAAACCTCAGCTTCGTAGCTTTAGTACGTTCCCGCAAAAATGGGCAAAAATAAAACCAGAATTCTAAATATTGCTTAATTTCGGCCGCATTATTTGAAAAACTAATGCAGTTACATAAATGAACGAGGTGCATTCGGCGAGAATTCTTGGAGCCCCACATGACGATAAGGACACATTCTGTAGATTTGCCCGGCTTCGCCACAATGGTAACAAAGGGGCTTGTATACAAGTCTGCGGTGCGCCAGACGTCGCGCTTCCTAGTTCTTGCTTCGGCGATGTGCGGTGGACTGCGAGGCCTGAAGCTTACGTCCAATTGCTGAGCGAGGTGTAGCATGCTATACGCACTTGAGGGTGGTGGACGGCGTACTGCTTCAGCGTAACTCATTTCAAGACGCGGTCGCTGATGTGGTGCCTCCTACTGTTCAGGAACATGGATGGCCTGTCGGATGGCCCGCACCATTTCCGCAATGGAAAGTTGTCCCACAGAGGCAGCGGTCGTCTGCATCTTCTGCAGTTCCTCCTTGATGACAGCCCTGATGAGTTCTCGCAAGGCGCCGATGTCGTTGCCGAGGGTAACGGCAGAGAGCTCCCTTGAAATCACGGCGTCGCGGTTGCCTTGCCTGGCCCGCTGTTGAAGGGCCTTTTCCATGGTAGTGGCTTCGTCGTGGAACTCTGCTAGTGTCGTCGGGGGATTTCGAATGAGGTCAGCAAAGATTTCCTCTTTGACGCCGCGCATTAGGTGGCGCACCTTCTTTGCTTCAGTCATAGAGGGGTCCGCACGTATGAAGAACCGATTCATGTCTTCTACGTACGCCGGCACTCGCTCATTCGGGCCTTGAATTCTCGACTCCATTGCTAAATCCGCCCTCTCCTTCCTGTCCGCCCTGGCGAAGGCATTGAGGAGCTGCCGACGAAATTATTCCCATGACGTCAGTGTCGCCTCATGGTTCTCAAACCATATTTTAGCGGAATCTTCAAGAGCGAAGTACACGTAGCGAAGCTTACGCTCGTGGGTCCAGTCGTTGAGGTTGGCGACCCGGTCAAAATGGTCAAGCCAGTCGTCGGCGTCCTCTGAAGCACTCCCGTGGAACGGATTCGGCGTCCGGATCTGATTGACGACCTCGTGCGATGCTGCAGTAGCGGCAGCAGGTGGTTGGTTCGTCATTCTACTTCGTTCGGGTAGCAGACCGTGCTGTGGCTGGAGTCCCTGGAGACGTCGGCTCGTACTTACGTGCACAGGGGTAAGCTCGGCCGAACTACTCACCGGGCTTAGGTCTGGGGTACGCTCCGGAGATCTTAACATCGACCGTACCCCGCACCTCCACCAGAAATGTCACCCAGCTAGTACAGGAAGAAACAGATAGGCAAGAAACACGTCAGCCTTTAATCATGGCTGGACCTCGGAGAGCGCGCGCCCAACCATGAACTTCGTCGTTCTCGCCTCAAGGGGCCAGTGTCACCACGTGCCAACTTATTTCGCGTCAATAAGACATATGGGAAAAACGGGTTTTTATATGGTATCCTGTATGTTTCATATCGGATTATTGAATATGGGACTTATGGGGCATATAGATTTTTCAGTAGGGACCGCTTTCATCTAGATCCTGGGCTTCTCCTGTGGCTCTAGTAAAGAAAAAGGATGGCTCCGTTCGCTTCTGCGTCGATTATAGAGTGGTAAATAGGATCACAGGCAAGGACGTGTATCCCATACCTCGAATTGACGACGCTTTGGACACACTACAGGGGGCGGAGTATTTCTCCCGCCTTGATCTTCGATCAGGATATTGTAAATTACTTGTAACTCCGCTGATTATGGCCATAAGTACAAAAAATCCAAAGTCTACACGAAAGAAACGCTGCGATAGTGGTGTTAAGCATTTATCACAGTTTTTGCTGCGAAACTATACGCATATTGCTAAACTGCTTCACAAGTAGAATGCCTCCATGGTTTCTCATTCAATATAATGGTTTCTCCGTATGCTGCTGTGTGAAATAACATTTTTCTAATTGCAATAATTGTCTACAGTGACTTGTTTACTTTTATTGCGATAGCAATTAATGGACACTCCATGTGGATTCCTACCGTCGTCGCCGCCGTGAGATTACGTATAATGTCAAACGGCGATGAAATCGTCGCCGCGCGCCGTATGCTGTATGTGCGAGTGAAAGCGCGTGAGGGACGCGCGCTTTCACGGGGAGCGAATGCACGGCGGAGAGTAAACGTGCGGTCTGTGCCGTGCTCCTTGAAAGAGTTGCTTTCCTCCTTTGCAATCACCATATATAGAGAGCAAACGCAAATTCATCCCTCGCGTGAAAGACCATGGGGGGGGGGGGGGGGGGCAGCAAATGCGTATGCATATAAAAAAAATCACAGCATATCCACGGGGTGAATGATTGTGAGTGGGCGAAGCTCCGGAGGGAATCATCGGATCTCCCGCTTAAGGGGACGCTAGCACAAACGCGTTAGAAACCTGCAGTACTCTCTAGTAAGGGGGAGCGGCCACAGCGTCTTACGCAGCCATTTACACATGCCGGAACGTGCACCGCGTTTGCCGACGCCATCACATGACTGCTGAGAGAGTATACCCCCCGTATTCATAAACGCTCCTCGACTTGAACTTGACTTGCCACCGCCTTGGGCAGCGCGTTCGAAACGCGTTGAAGGTACGGCGGAGAGGCCACAGCGTCTTACACCAGCTTCTTACACGGGCCGTAACGCGCTTGCACAAACGCGTTAGAAACGCGCTAGAAACGCGGCCTCTCGTTAATGTTGGGTATTTATTACCATCGTGGTGCGGATGTCTATGTGCGCTTCGTGGCGTAGTGTTTATTTTTTTTTCGTAGTGGTTAGCACCGCGCGTTCGGAAGTGAGGGGTCCCTGGTTCGATTCCGCGCTACGGACACAACTTTCGGAATTTTTTTTTCATAAAACGCCGGAAGCGTTCTCCGGAAGCCGGAAGCTGGCTTCCGGAACCGGAAGCGGAACCGGAAGCGGAAGTCGGCTTCCGGTTATACCATACGTATACATATATATGTATATATGGGTATACATACATATACGGACACACAACGCCATCTATTGAGCAATTCATAAACGTAGACGTGGCTACCTACTACGACGGGGACGAACGGGTGCCGCTATAAGGAGCTTCGCCCCTAAAACGTAGCGAGGCGAGCAGGTGGTAAAGACTTCGGTCGCTGCTCGACGAGTGTCCCGTTCGGATCTCGTCGAAAACATCCGAGCCGCCCCCAGAGGCGCCGGCAACAGTGACCAACGGCACGCGCGTTCGATGCGAATGCGGGCAAAATGCCGACGGCGGCGTCAACAGTTCTGCGCGTTGCTGGCGCTGCTGCATGTCCAAGTTTATACAGCTGATAATACTATCCTTACTCCGTAGAGCTCTCTACTAATTTCCTATCGCAATTGATGCTTTGCCTTTCGGGTGAAACTGCGACATTTTTAAACAAAACATACTGATCACCACTGGACAAGCACAGTCAAATTGAAGAAACTGGTCTAATGTATACTTACTTGTGTCTGGGGAGCCAGAGGAACCTGTAAAACGAAAGCTTTGTGGCATTGCACTCGTAAAAAAAAGGACATGTTCTTACATGTCACAGAACACAGAGTGCGGCTGTATTCCCCAAAAGGAATTTTCCGGGCGGTTACAACAATTTAGTTTCTCGCGTCTAAGATACGCACCTAGGCATCGTCGTTTCCTTTTTTTTTCGTGTTTTTTTTTTTTTTTCATGGAAACGACGCACTTTTTTCAGAATCAAGATTTACAGATCATTTTGCACTGTTTAGGCTGAAACTTTGCCGCGCTCGTCCCTGCATGTAACCTGTCTCAATCAGCCATTCAAATCTTCCGTGCACTGTCGGCAACCTGGCACTGAGCCAGCGCGACCACGCCGCCGAGGCGGCGATTAAACACCAACTCAGCGGCAGCCGCCCCAAACCGCGTTGTGGTGCACACAACGCTCAGCGCCGGAACTGTTGTGTGCCCCAGTGAGTGCCCGCAGAAATATGAGGCAGAAGTGAAGGACCCGCCGTGGTTTCCTATCTCACGTCCCGTGGCGACTGCATCTCACGTCCAGTGCAGTAAATGTAACACGGTAATTTGCGATATAAAACCTTACGTCGCAAATGTATGCGAGTATGATCAGCAGTTACAATAAACACAGCGAAAGTGCAGTACAAGCAAGTTCTCACGCCCTTCGGGAGTACTAGGGGTCTATTTGCTAGCGGTGCATGTGCTTTGTGCTCGCTCCCAGGCAGGCTACCGTTGCAGCATAACGCAATCAACTTCAGCTGCCGCCGTGCAAAATCGTAGCTGACCAGAGTGGAGCTGTTAAAACGCGACTGGAAAAACAAAAGTTAGCGATTACTGGCTGAAAAAAAAAGAAAATCGCACAAATAAGTGGCTGTCTATTTGAGCAAGGTATACACGCAAGGCAACCTTCGTTTTATAATTATTCATGATTGTGTTTTAAAGTGACACATCTGGGACTCATATCATTCTTTCATTACCGTTTAAAAAGTGTCTACAGCACTAATGTCAACTATAGGGGACTGATGATGATGATGAGTTAACGGCATCCCCTTTGAAACGGAGCGGTGACAAATAGTCACCTAGACTGCTCAATTTAATCAGGTATACTATACATGTTCTTTATCTAGCATTTTTATATACCTCTCATTTATTCGTTTTTCCCCCCAATATCTACCTCTTACCGCTACCTATAATGTGAAGCGATCAGGTCAAATCACTCTCGTCCCTGCTTTTTTTTCCACCAGTACTCTAATCGTCTCTTGCTTATCTCTACGGCTGATCGGTTGATGTTTCCTTCCACTTTAAACCCAAGCGCTTCTGGGAGTTGCACGTTACCTATGGTTCTCGCTGGGTGGATCCCGTCGCATTCCATTAGGATGTGCTGAGTGGTCTCCGGATCTTTACTGCAGCATACACATGTCTCATCTAGTTCCGAATATTTGTTCCGATATGTTTTCGTCCTTAGGCAACCAGCTCGAGCCTCAAATAGCAAGGCACTGCCCTTTGTGTTATCGTACAAATTTTCCCTTCTAATTTCTTTCTTCTCCTTCTTGTAAATATCCATGAACCTTTTTGTTTCCATTCTTTGCATCCAATTCACTATCTTGATTTCTCTCACTTTCTTCTGATGACTCCTGGTTGTCTATTTACAGTTTCGATTATTCTGTTCTTGGTTGCCAACTTCCTTGCCTTCTTCCTCCATTCTGTGTCCACGCGATTCAGGTACAGATACTTGTGCACTTTAGACGACTATTTATTTTCATCCATATTCCGGAGCCTTTCTTCAAAACTAATTTTGCTCTGTGCTTCTCTGACTTCAAAAGAGCCCCAACCCATGTCACCCTGCATTGCCTCATTTGTGGTTTTACCGTGGGCTCCCAAGGCCAACCGGCCTACTGATCTTTGATTAACTTCCAACCCCGACAAGATATACGATTTTAAGCATATAATGGCATTTGTGGACGTTAGCGCTGGCACGGTTACTCCTTTCCAGATTCTACGCACCACCTCGTACTTATTGCGGCCCCACAATGTTCTGTGTTTCATTATTACTGCATTCCGCTTCCCCTTTATTTTGAGATTATCTTGGTGGTTGCTTAAGTGATTCTTTCCTTCGTTTATGTGTAGGCCGAGCTACTTGTATTGGTTCACTGTGGGTATGACTTGCTGTTGAATTGATACCACGCAATTACTCGTCTCTTCATTAAAGATTATAATTCCTGATTTCTCTGCGCTAAACTTAAGGCCTAGATTTGTCGCTGCGTTGCCACGGATATTCGCAAGTATCTGTAAATCTTTTCTATTGCCCGCTAGTAGCACAATGTTGTCCACGTACATCAGTCCAGGGACCTTCTGTTGCACCATTTGTCCATTACGGATGTAGGATAAATCACACGCTAATTCGTGTTTTCCAGTCGCTTTCTATACATTTAACGTAAAGCGGACTGGACAGCGCATAGAGCACCCTCAACTGAACACAGCCTCGTCCCAGAAGCGTTGCAGTTTGTGCTAGTTGGTATGTCATGAATTTTAGGCTTGTAGCGCAGCTCAGAATGAGCAAAAAGGAAGGTGGAAGGGGTAATGAAAAACAACGGAGAACAGGGGGAACGCTAACTTCCAAGTGATGGTTTATTTCGTGACTCATAAGGCTACTTATACAGTAAGCGAACCATGTGACATGAAAAGACAACACAAAACCAAGCAACAAAACCAAAAGTAACGACGTGAAAAAACATTCAGACAGCCTGTGGCGGCAGTCTGAGATACGCCAATTCTTGCTTGATAACGATAATGAAGGTGAGCTTACACATGCATGGCCAAGACCTATGATAGCCTTGGCTTCAGTGATTTCTCTTATAAGCTGATTATGAATACGACCTACAATGACGGATTCTTCTAGAAAAGGTTCGCAACCACACGTTTTGCAGTGCTGCGCAAGAAACCCCTCTGCTGTAATGCAATTCTTAGCATTGCAGCTATGTTCGCGCAGCCTGTCATTCAGACATCGGCCATTCTGACCGACCGTAACGTTTTCCGCACTTGAGTGGACAACAATAAACAACACAGTGTGTGCAATTAGCGAACTTTTTTATGATTCTTATCACAGCTGGGAGGAGCCTCTTTATTCGGATTAGTGAGCTTGCAAATTTCCATAAGCTTCTTAGGGCCAGAAAACACCACACTAATATTCGCTCGCTTGGCGATTTCCTTAAGATTATGTGAGACGGCGTGGATATAAGGAATAATGCTTGTCCTACCCCGAGTAGTTACAGGATTATCTTCGTGCTGGTTGTCCTTTCTAAATTCTCTTAGAATCCATTCTGCTACTGGCACTTGTAATGACACAGGATAACCAGCCTGCGAAAGCCGTTCGCACTGAAAAGCAAAGCAAGACAAAACGGTATGGTGGCACGACTTTTTAAAAGAACTATTTAGGCAAAGGTTAGCAATGCCTCTCTTGACCAACTTAAAATGAGCAGAATAACACGGAAGGAGTGGTTTGTTGGCCCGAGGTTCATAGTACCAAAGCGTGTGAATATCGGAACGAACAAGTCCCAGATCGAAAACTGGGTCGTGTCATTCAGTGGGAGGTTGCTGGTGGTGTCAATAGTCAAAGAATGTCTTGCCCCCCTTGACGTTACCCACGAGCTTTGCTTGGTTGTCTGCTGTTTTTTCATGTCACATGGTTCGGTGAGTGTATAAGTAAGTAGCCTTCTGAGTCACGAACTAAACCATCAGTTGGAAGTTAGCACTCACCCTGTTCTCCGTTCCTTTTCATTACCCCTTCCACCTTCCTTTTTGCTCATTCTGAGCTGCTCTACAAGCTGAAAACTCGTCCCAGAAGTTGTCGCTTTAGCACTTCGTAGCGGCATTTCGCGTGCATGGCAGTTCAGGATTTCTTCTTTTCTTCCACTAAAATGCCTACCTGTTGTGGTGTAAACTACTCAAGTAGGCCAGAGAGGTCTTTTGGGAAGACATCCAGAATTTTCAATCGCAGAGCCGACAGCGTCCCTAACAAGAGTGGCGCGCGCTTTCCACACTGGTTATGTAGAAAATGCGCAATAAAATAAAGAAAGAAAGAAGAAAATAATAAAAGAAAACTGTCACATATGGGCTCAGAATATGGTAAAAGCTATTACCGGACATGCAGAGCCACTCATACCTCATAAGACACGCAAAACCACGAATATTATCTGACCGCACGCAGTGGTAACTGCAGCCATACGCCCTCCTTCCGGATCAAGCCGCCGCATGACACCGCAGTTTCGCTGGCGTAAACTGCGCCAGCATAGGCCAGCGGTGAAGCGGCATCCAGCAATACATAGAACAGATCAGTGGTCTAAAGCCCTGATGTCTAGAGGGCTCTAAAGCTGCGTCGAACGTTCGCGCGAACAATCCAGTTTGTCATCTTAAGAGGAACGTTTTTCCACAAACGCATGCGGCGAAGCTTTCCGCTAGATTCAGAGTACAGTGGTTAGAATACGGACAGAGCCGCTTATCATACACGCATACCTTCGCGTCATCAAATGTGTCAGGTGGAATCCTGCGTAAACACGCGGGAGAATCTAGGAGCCATAACACACTTCGACGGCGTTCAGGGCCAGCGCGGCACACAGGTCACTATTCTAAAGAAAGAGGCGTTTAGAAGCTGCTCTAGGCGGTACAGAGGTTATTGGACAAATGGTTAGAGCAGCATGTACAGTCGAGTGCAAAATTTTAGAGACCACGGGAACTGCGACTAAACTGCATCGCTGCGCCTTCTTACGGCTGCGCGCCTAAGTTCGAGAGTGCGTACTGCGCACGCGCGTCCTTTTTTACCTGCCAGCCTCCTTGTTTGGACGCTTAAACCGCGCACGCAGCGGAACGCGGGCAAAAGCGCACGGTGCCACTTCTGCAGTCGCCGTGCAATCGCCTGAGTGTTGATATCGTCTTATCATGACGAAAATACTTCATTTCTACTGGGAGCGCTGGGAGCGCGCCACCCTCTGCGCTTTGCTTGAAGACGTTTCGCGGCGCGGAACACATGCTTTGCGTCACTTTTCTGAAATCGAATTATGTGATAAGGTCCGGAAGCAGCGATGTTTTTGCGCTCTATACGATTCCACGGCGACTGCGGAAGTGGCACCTTGAGTTCTCTCCCGCGTTCTGGTGCGCGCGCGGTTGAAGCGACCGAACGAGCAGGCTGGCAGATAAAAAAGGACGCGCGTGCGCAGTACGCGCTCTCGAACTTAGGCGTGCAGCCGTTAGAAGGCGCAGCAATGCAGTTTAGTCGCCGCTCCCGTGGTCTCTAATATTTTGCACTCGACTGTACGTAAAGTACAGAAGAGCGTGCCTTCAAAACACCCAAATCAACAAATATGGAGCAAATGCCCGATCACCTTTCAGACAGTGGTTAATATGACAAATGGAGAATAAAGCGGGCATGCTTCAAAGGCGGCGTACAAGTAGCATCTCCTATTGCCACGTTAAGGTGCTGGGCTGAATTCCCTGTTGCTGCTTTCTTTTTTTTTCTTTTTTGCGGCAGTTTCACGTACGTGACGAATACCTTTTTGGCGACTTAGTTCTGATTATGGCAAATGGCAGCGAGCAGCGCGTGCTTATTTATGCTCGACAACCGCCCGCCGGGTAGTGCCGATAAGTACGCTGATTGCGATGCTTTTACACGTAGTTTATCCCGCTGTTTTTACTTATGCTCTGCAGCACACGCACGATCAGCGCAATAAGCTTACTTCAACGCGTGACCCGACGACCCGACGCGTGTGTCTATTCATAGCGATGACAGCAGTGAGAGTGCACTGCGTCATCTTGCCTTGTGAGATGCACGTAAGTGCCGAAAAAACGTTTTCGCCGTGTCAGGCAAACTGCCAAACACAAAATAAAGAACGAAAGAAAAGGGTTAGCTACTTGGTATCCGACCAGGTACCCAGCGCAGCGATGGGAGATCTTACCGCTACGCTAACAAAACGGCCGACTTGTGATCATTTCTGTATTTGTGATATTGCCTCCTGCAGTAGTGGGAACAATACGAGAGGAGGCAGGCGAGGACAAGAAGAAAGAAGTGCGCGTGTCACCTTGCCCGCTCAATAACCAGATCCTACCGATGTGTTTTTCAGGAGTCCGCTGCTCGCAATAAACACCGCCAGTTCCTTTTCAAAATAAGTGACAAAGTGGTGGAGGTGCTGGCTATCTCTCACCCATGCTGCGGACCTCTCCTGGGAGCGGAACAGCCAGCCTAGTGCCAATTGATACTCCCGTCCATCGGACCAGCCGCATGATCCGGAGACTGCCTCTGGAAAACGACGCGACGATTCAGACCGCCTCAACCGGTATGGAAAACGCAGTGAGGAACCGATACACGCTTCAGAACACGCGGGTTCGAATGTGGTTTCTCGAGGACGGAATGGCCGACTTCGAGTACGTGGCCAAATACAACGAATGGAAAGACGCGACTAAACTGAGAAATGACTACTTTTGCTTAAGGATGGCGCGCGTACAGACGTGAGCAGCTTTGTCTAGAACGCGGGAACGGCGGCTTCTGATGGTTCTCCGGAGCCAGCCAGCGAGCTCTAACGCTAGCTGCTGGGTCCGAGGTCTAACGTAGGTGCTGGACACGTGTGGGCCCAGCAACTATCGTTAGACGTCGCTGGCTGGCTCCGCAGAGCCCCGGAAGCCGCCGCTCCCACGTTCTTGGCAAGGCTGCTCACGTCTACATGGTTTGAAAACCGTGAGGAGCAACTGACGTCATGGCATGAGTTCCGTCGTCAGCTACTAGATACCTACACCAACGCTGATCGCCGCAAACGAGCAGAAAGAGCGATTAAGGCCCGCGTCCGGCTTCCCACGGAAAGTTTTACCACATTTGTGGAAGATGTGACGCGCCTCTTCAGACGACCAGACCCAGGAAGGACCGAGGTTAAGAAGTTCTGTCGCCTGAGGTGAGGAGTGAAGGAGTAGCTCTTCGCTGGTATTGTGTGGGTCTATGCGAAGACTGTCGCCGAATTTTTATCCGAGGCTGTAAATATGGAGAAGGAGCTTCAGAATCGATTGAGCTTCAACGAGCGGCAAGTGAACGCGACAGCCACTAGCGACATTTTCATGGCAATTAGAAGTAAGAATGACAACCTCCGAGAACTCATGCGAACCCTTGTGCGCGAAGAAATACAGAAGGCTTACGACACGCGGTAAGCTACGGTGAGCTCCACTTCGAATGTTATAAAAGATTAAGTTCACGAAGCACTCCGAGTCACTTTACCTTTTGCTAAAAACGCGCCTGCAGCGACTGAACACCGTCGTGTGACCGACTCAGAAGCCTTGAGACATCCTGCTTTATCTCCGCCGCTGTTTGTTCCCGCCGCTCATCTCGTTGCATTTCAATCGGCCCAATCGGTACAGCACATGGAAGAATGACGCACGCCTCCAGCGTTTCTTCATGCCGCCCTTCCGGTTGGGGTTCAGTCGGATCAACTGGTACATAACCCCGATGATTGACGCACGGCCCCTCGGAAGTCGGATGTTTGGAGCACACCCGACCAACTACATCTGTGCTTACACTGCGGCGAAGCAGATCATTTGTACCACCAGTCCGAATACCAGCGCCTCAGATTGCAGGGCTTTTCCGCACGACTTGGCCAACGATCCCGGAAAATTGAAGACTATCTGGCTCAACTGCGCATGCCACGGCCTACCGGGCAGCGACTGCGCTCGCCGTCGCCAAGACGATTCACACCGCCGCCCATAGGATATTGAGGCGCACGATCACCAAGTCCTCGCAGGGAAATATAAGTACAGCGAGCTGTGTGGGCGAGGTCGCGGGTAATCGACGTGCTGAATACATCTGATCGACACGAACACCGAAGGATGCAGTTTTGTCGTCAGCTGCAACTGAACGGAATGACTGGCTTTCGCTTCACATATTGGTGATGACCGACGGTTACGCAATTAGCACTTAAGGGGATACCAGAGCGGACTATTCTATCTTAGCGGGTCTGATGGCTGGTGGCCACGTCCTCGCTCCATTAGCCACCTACACGACAAGAGTGTGGATTGGATGATCGACATTCGTATCGAGCTGTTTTGTTCTACGCGAATGCTCACACGACGTCATTCTTGGGATTGACTTTCTGAAGAAATACGACGCAGATATAGACCTACGGGGAGGTGTAATCACTTGCTCAGCCGGCTGAGTAATCGACGAGCACGACGGCAAGCAACGTGACGACGTCCTTCAACTGCCGAAAGTGTTAGGCTTCCTGCACGAGCCCGTGTTCCAGACAAAGTGATGTGAGGTGGAATGCGCAAAAGTGAAGTGGTCGCAGAAAGTAACTGAACACACCTACTGACGCAAGGTGTTTGTGCGGCTAGCAGTGTGCTACATCGTAGCGATGTCAAATCTCATTTGCTTGTCACCAAGTTCAGTAACGAGCATCAACACCTCTTCCGCAGTACTTCGATTGCACTTGCTGACGAAATAGCAAGCGTGGTTGAATGTTCTGCCTCTGAAGCAGTGTAGATGACTGACAAGTCACTGGGCAACATCGACAATAATTCCGAGCTATCGAAATACAACTAGGCAGCACTGCGCTAGCTCTTGCTGGAATTCAGGGCGTGCTTCGCAAGTTCGTCTGAGGTACGCAAGACTTCAATTACAAGACGCAGGATCATCACATGCGATGACACACGCCCGATACGCTAGCAGTCATACCGCGTGTCGACAAAAGAACGCGAAGCGATTCGTACGCAATTACAAGAGACGCTTCAAGACAGCTTTATGGAACCTTCCAACAACCTATGGCCGTCTCCGGTCATTCTAGTCAAAAAGAAAGACGGAACGCTGCGCTTCTGCGACGTCTACCACAAGCTTAACACCGTAACGAAAACGACGTGTACCCGCTGCCACGTATCGACGGCAAAGTCCATCTAAATAGGTCATGAAGCTTGGAACGAAAAGCGCGCCAAAACCTATCACCAGAGAAATCAATTAGTGGTGCACGATTGAAGCGCGACTAGGTGAGGGGGGGGGGGGGACAAACACAAACTAGGAAACCTATGTGAAAAAAATGTCCGAAAGTTTTTAATCAGAGTACTGTTATACGAGTAAATATTTCGTTTTAAATATTTTGCTGTACTAAAGCAACAAATGTTAATTTTGCTTCTATTTCACAATTTATTAGTCCGTTCTTCGTGACCCCCACCAACCAATGATTCTGGCGCAAGACTT
This sequence comes from Dermacentor silvarum, assembly GCF_013339745.2. NCBI lineage: Eukaryota > Metazoa > Arthropoda > Arachnida > Ixodida > Ixodidae > Dermacentor > Dermacentor silvarum. The sequence goes on along the minus strand of NC_051157.2, from coordinate 203,372,528 downwards.
GGCAAGACTGTGCAAACCATCTATTATGTCCTGCGGAATCGCGTTGCTCCCTAGAACGTGGCGGTTTCATCCGATTTTTTTCTTAATTTCCTTGCGTGTTTCTTCAACATGTGGCGTGCGCTTCACTTCAAGTTTTGCGTGGCCTAGGGCTCGGCATTTATTGGCGAAAGGTGTGAGTGCATGTTTTCTGTTGTCGTGCAAGTTCATGCTGCGGCATCCGACGCGCTGTGTATCGTCGTGACCATAAATGCGGAACGCTCCGCTAAGAAACGTCGCCCAATGTTCGTTCACTCTCCGTTACGCAGGCTCTGAGTGTCCGACGGGAAACAAAATTTGTAAGTCAAATGTTTTCTAAATGATAATGTGGGGCAATGTTGTCTTGTCTGATAACTGTTAGATATGAATACAGGGTGTCGTATGGAATCGTGAATGCTTCTGTGCAAAGGTTTCGCATATGCTGCTATACGTTACGACTGTGTGCTGGCCATAGTACTTTTCATCAAGTTTTGCTTGTTGTGAAACTGTCATTTATTTCCATCCTATTCGCTCACCTTCCTAAGGAATGGGAGCAACTTGAGCAATTGCCGTGAATAACAGCCTAACTATGATGACATTAAGACATACGCCACTCCTACAGTTTAATGACACACTGACGCTTCAGCTGAGGCGAGTCGCAAGCTCGCCTCAGCCTCAAAAGAAAAATAACTGCTCGCTTAGCGGTCGAAATGCCGGACGCTAAAGAAATTCAAACATTCGCGCCAAGCAGCCTAAGATCTTGACGTCACTGTCATTTCCAGTTGTGACGCCACTCTTTTTGCGTGCTGTTAGTTGTCCCCGCGATACGTAGATGGCGACGGTTGCAACGAGCCGCCATTTTCTTGACATGTGGGTTTCTATGGAAGCTACGCTACCAGTTTACATATACCTTGTCGACGGCTCGTTAGACTGCGGCTCGCCCAGTATTTTTCCTTACTCGATTTGAAAAGCGGGTGCTGGCAGATTGAGCTAGACGAACGAGACCGCGAAATAACTGCCTTTGTGACTCCCGACGGCCACTGCGAACTTTCAGTGCTTCCTCTCGGCTTGTGTTCAGCCCCAGAAACTTTCCGGCGAATGGTGTGCACTGTCCTCGCTGGATTGATGTGGCAAACTTCTGCTGTGTACCTTGATGACGTAGCAGCTTCTTTCTGAGGCGTTTGAGCAACAGCTTTATCACCCGTGGAATGTGCTAGGATTATTCCAACCGGCTGATATCAGACCGCGGCCGCTGCTTCCTGTCTAAAGTAGTCGACAAGGTAGATATACCTGGTAGCGAAGCTTCCATAGAAGCCCATACGTTCAAAACATGGTTGCTTACCGGCGGTTCATGGCGCTTAGCGCAATCTGTGTGAGGAGGGAACACTTCCGGCGGAAGAAAAAATAATTTGACGTCATATCCGTCAAAAACAGAAGTGACGTCATTTTGTTCTCATAGGCGCGAAATTTGTTTTCGGAGGCCTGCCATTAGAGCTGTATATTCAAATGCCCCGCCATTCGACTTCATGGGCGTTCCGAGTTTTCAGCGCGAAAAGCGATGCCGGAAAAGATCAGCCGTACGGGTGACGAAATCGCATCGCTGCACAGAACATACTTTCTTTGGAGGCCGACGAACACTTTGGGCGTAGATTGCGTAGAGTGCTCGTCCTTTCGTCGGACGCCAAGCCCGTCGGCCAGCGCTGTTGCACGACAACAACTAAAGTAAACAAGTATCTGACGGTCGCAACTCACTACTTTTGACTGCACAGGTTAAGAAACAATAAAACTACCCGCGTCACCTAATTCAGACAAGCGTCGACATGCAACACAACACATGCGACGGGGGCGTATCGTAACAGGTGAACTTTACGAGTGCCCCTTTCCACTCACTCCAAGAGTTGCATGGCGTTGCAAGTGATAGCGGCGTCAACGCCCGCCGCTATCGATGGGCGCTCTCGCGGTGGGCCCTGAAAAAAGGTATATATTGATAATGATCTAGTAAAATACAGTTGTATCTTTTCTCGCCATGCATATATAAAATGAATTAGGAATTTTATTTTCGTTGAATGAATCTAACTGCGTCTCGCTTTAATTTAAAAACGCTTTTTTTCTTTCCCAGTGTTTATTCCCTCCAAACATAGTCGCGCTTCAATCGCTGCTCCCATAACCTCCCTTGCTGATGTCGGTGACAATTGGTTCTGAACCGCTTTTCGCCCGAAGCTTCGCGACCTATGTGGATCGACCTTGTAGTCGACGACATTCTTCTTTCCTGTTCGACCAATCACAAGTTCACCACTGCGTACCATCCACAGACAAACGGCCTTACCGAACGCCTCAACCGTGCTCTCACAAATATGCTTGCTATGTACGTGCCAGAGGACCACTGTGACTGGGACATCAACTTGCCTTTTGTGACCTTCGCCTACAACTCTTCCCGTCACGACACAGCTGGCTAATCACCTTTTTATCTACTGTTTGGCTACGACCCACCATTGCCCTACTCCATCCTCACGCAGACACACCCTCTGCATATGATCGTGATTCTCTTGCCTGTGCTGACATCGCCCGCCACGTTGCCCGCGATCGCTCATCGGCTTCACAGGCCAATAAAAAATGTCTCTATGATCGCCGACACCGGTAGGTGAACTTCCCTCCAGGATCGCTCGTCTTGCTGTGGTTACCCTGACGTCGCGTTGGACTATGCGAAAAACTCCTCTCATGTTATGCTGCCCCTTACCACGTCATACGCAAAGTCACTAATGTGACCTATGAGATCATCCCGCTAAATCCTAAGTCAGCCTCTGCAACAATCGCGAGTTACACAGTCCATGTCTCGCGCCTTAAACCGTACCGCTCTCACGAAAACTCCTCCTGAGAAGGAACGATCCTGATACCTATTTCACCGACGCTAGCCTTTACTCCACAACACCACAAGGCCCCAGACAACCGGCATACGCAACGGCAGTAGCTAACCAAAAGAAAGTGGTGGCCTGCGCATCTATACGCACCAGATCAAGCGCCACCGCAGAGGCAGCAGCCATAGCCCTCGCAATCAAAGAAGCAGAACGAAGAGGTCGCTCCGCATATATCCTGACGGATTCACAGGCCGCCTGTCGGTTATATATTAGAGGCACACTTCCCAGGTGCGTCACCGATATCCTGGGCCCCACGCTGACTGAGGACCATGGGATCGTCTGGTGCCCAGGGCACACAGGCCTCGAAGGCAACGAGGAGGCCGACTGTGTAGCTCGCGGACTTGCTGGCCGAGCCACAGAAGACCCTTCGAGGCCCCTCACAAACCACCATGAAGATCCCATCACGAGCAGGCAGATTTTGGAGGACCAACGCCTGACCAGACGAAAGTACGCTCGTGCTAGCCGTAATTGCACCGGGACAGTGCTTCTGCCGGCGACGGGTAAGCGTTTTTGCATTTCACCCCTATCTAAATGCGGTCGCCGCGACCAGGATTTGATCTCGCGACCTCGTTGACCTCGTGCTTAGCAACTCAACACCGTAGCCGCTAAGCCACCGCGGCGGGTTTGGCTGATAACACCCCTAAACCAGAAAAGTGCCACTTTTGTGATGAAGGGCGCAAGTTTCTCGGACACATCGTAAGCGTCAGAGGAGTCCGACCCGACCCTGACAAGCTTGCCGCTGTAGCAGGAATTTCCTCCTCTAGCCGACAAGAAGGCCGCGCGGCGCTTCCTAGGCATGTTGCCCCTCTCCCCTCCCGTATAATCACAATTTCATTGAAAGTTTAGCAAAGATAGTGGAATGCCCGATTCGTCTTAGAAGGAATGAGACGCAATTTGTCTAGACGGTTAAGCAACAGACGGCCATCGCTGAACTACGACAACGCATGTAGTCAGCACCTGTCCTGGCACATTATGCCGGCGAGGTTGACATCCAGGTGCATACTGACGCCAGTAATATCGGTTTTGGCGCAATTAATTGCCCAACATCAAGACGGAATTGAGTGGTAATAGCTTATGCCAGCCGGCCGCAGTCTTGCGCCGAGGCGAACTACTCCACGTCAGTAAATGAGTGTTTCGCGGTCGTGTGGGCGATGACGAAGTTACGCCCTTATCTATATGGCCGTCGCTTCAATGTTGGTTGGAAGACATACCCGATCCTTCAGAAGATGGAGTTTGCGGCTACAGGAGTTTGAAGTGACTGTCCTTTACAAGTCTGGCCGCAACCAGGAAGACGCTGACACATTGCCGCGTGCAAACCCCGGATCTGTCAATCGAGAGTCAGAAGACAGTGGCAGACAGCTTCCTGGGCGACGGGCGCCGTTACTGCAATAGACTTGATCAGACGGTAGCGTGACGAAGTTGAGATTCGACCTTTCATTCACGACTTAAAGGGCCGCCCAACAGCGATACCACGCCCTCTATGTCTCGTACTGACGTCCTGTGTACGAGGCAACGTGCTGTATAAGAAAAAACGCCCGTTCGGATGACCGAGCCTACCTCCTGGTGGCTCCAAAAGACTTGCGGGACGATATCCTTTTCGCTTGCCTTGTCGAGGCAACATCTGGCTAGGTTCCTACCCAACGCTTGCCAGAGCACGCGAGTTCAACTACTGGCCTGGGCTTTCGGCAAGCGTCACACATTATGCTAAGGGCTTACATGAATGTCAACGGCGAAAGTCACTGTCTCTGAAGCCCGCCGGGTTGTGGCAACCCTTTAAACTACATCATCAACGGTATGGCCAAGTCAGCTTGGACATTTTCGGACCTTTTCCTTTGTTAACCGACTGCAACAGGTGGGTGATTGTCGCGACTGACTATTTTAACCAGCTGTGCCGAGATAGAGCTGCTCCCACAAACCACGACTTGCGAGGTAGCCCAGTTCTTCCGTCACATCGTATTGCGTTAGGTGGCCCGTCCACCGTAGCATAGAAAGGAACGGTGTAGCATAGAAAGGAACAGCACAGCTCACTGACGAAATTTTGTTGCGATAGCAATTGTATGGACACTCCAGGGGCATTTCCGCCGCCGTCATCGTCGGCGTGATGTTCCGCATAAAGCCCAAGTGCGATAACATCGTGACCGCACCCCGTACCGTATGATGTGTGTGCGAGTGAAAGCGTGCGAGGGATGGCGGCTCGATCTCGAGCGCGCAAGGGAGAAAAACGGGGGAGAATCACGTCGTATTCTATCGTGCGCAAGCCACCAAGGGCGAGGGGGAGTTGTTCTATTACGGCGGCGGCTGTGTATGACGCGGGAGAGCGCGGTCACGCAGGCACAATCATGAAAGCGATCGGCGATAGGGGACAGAGTTCAAGTGAGCCGCGGACTGATTGCTTCGTGTGCGCTGTGTTCTCGCCACCTAGTTGGCGTTGAAGCGAGAGGCAGCACGAAGGTTCATTCGCTCGCTGCTGCTGCGGCGTTTCCTAGCGCTAGCGTTTCGACAGCGAGTGTCCGCAGTCATCGAGTGAGATGTGTTCAAGTTCGGTTGCGTGCGCGTGACACCATGCTTGTCAATTTAGGTTAGACACAATGCTTACGATCCGCAGTCTAACAAACTAACGGAGCGATTAAACAAAACCGTCACAGACATCATCTCTATGTGCATCAACGTTCAGCACAAAAAACGGACCGCATTCTGCCTTACGAGACCTTCGGGTATAATACCGCCGTACAAGAAACAACGCGCTTCACACCATTTCGCCTCCTCAACGGTCACGAATTTGAGACAATGCTGTGAGATGACGCCGACCACCCAACTCCTGACGCGGAAGAAATTTTTTTAGTGCACTGATGAAGCTCGCCAGCTCGCGCGGGTGCACATCAGTCAGCAGCAGTACGCAGATACACGACGCTATAATATCCGTTGCAGCCATCATCATCAGCCCATATTTATGTCAACTGCAGCACGAAGCCTTCTACAATTACCCATGTCTTGCGCAAGCTGATTGCAACTTGCGTCTGCAAATTTCCTAACTTCATCACCCCACCTAGTTTTCTGCCGTCCTCGAGTGCGCTTCCCTTCTCTTGGTATCCATTCTGGAACTCTAATGGTTCACCGGTTATCCATCCTACGCATTACATGGCCTGCCCAGCTCCATTTTTTCCTCTTAATGTCAAGTTAATGCCAAGCCGCCGCAGACAACTGTCCTTCAATCCCGGCGACCGAGTGTGGTTGTGGGCCCCTGTTCGTCGCCCTGGATTTTGTGAAAAAATACCGAGCCGATGTTTTGATCCGTACAAAGTGCTTCACCGTATTAGTGACGTGAACTACAAAGTGGTTTCGGAGGGGGTGGCACAAACCCGGCGTAGACAACCACCTAGCTCTGACAGAGTTCACGTACGCATCAAACCTTATATTGCGCGCGCGGGATTTTCTTTCATTTAGTCATTTTTATGTTTACGCTCCTATTTGCGCTCATGCGGTAAACTCTGTTTACCGAGATTGTGCACGGTCACGCTTCACCATTGCTGCACCTTTAAATACCTAAAGCTGTCACTGCGTTCTATGCGTAAGCGTCTGCCTTGAGCATGTATTTTTTTTTTCTTTACAGCGAAGCTGTCTACCTCTAGTCCCCTTACGGATACCCCGCAGGTGTTGCCAGGGGAGGTACCTAGGCGGCTTACGTCCGTATCGGGGATACGGCGCGTGGACAGGAAGGAGACGGGTAGGGGAGAAGGGGAAACAGTGTACCGACGGTCCCTGTGCATGCGGCCTGCGCTTCTGTCGTTATAACATCACGTGCGTGGGAGGTGTCGACGCGGCTGCTGCAGCCGTTGTGCCAGATGCATGGGAGGTGCGATGACCACGGCGGCACTAATGTCGGCGTAGTGTGGTGCCGTATAAAAAAACGCAAGATTTCACAATGTTTGTAGCCCATGTATGCATCCTAAACAGCTTCGCTGGTAATCCGTCCCCATATGAATGTTGCGGCCTCACGAATTTTCTCTTACACTGCTCCTTGATCATTATGCAGATGCCCTTTCCGAGGAAGGGGGAAAATTACACCTGCAAACGTGGGTACAGTGCAAGAGAAGTGTTAGGCGAGGACAAGAAAGAAGTGCGCGTGCTACCCAGCCCACTTGTTAACCAGATCTCACCGATGTGTCTTCCAAGAGCCTGCTGCTCTCAATGAACGCCGCCAGTTCCTTTTCAAGATTCGTTACAATAATAACCATTGACTGCCAACAATTCGAGAGTCTGCCATATAACGTTTGTAGCTTGCGCCATCTTAAAAAGCAGACTTCTTGTGCGCTTTACGTGCATTCTGCTCTAGCGTTTAATCTATAACGTACAACACAAACAACCACTGCATGTTTCGTTCGAGTCCTCAGCTACGTTGGCACTGATTATGAACAAAATTAGCTGCTTTATATGTTTATCTTGAAACTGCAGCGCACACACAAGAAACGAGTACACAAGACAAAGGTAACACACAGGTGCTGATTCGCAGCTCAATTTATTTTTAGAGGGAAGTTACCCACACACACACACACACACACACACACACACACACACATATATATATATATATATATATATATATATATATATATATTGTCACGGGATGTTCTTGTTAAGTCCACATGGCGTCTGACCGAACTACAAGAAGACGGAGCAGTCTCAGCTGGACACCGATCGAGCGCGCACTACTAGTTCGTCGACTTCCTCTCTCACACTTCACCGTGCCGGAACCGTAATCTCCAGTACAATCACCCCCCGCACAGAAAGAAGCCATCCTGGCGACCTAGGGAAAAGACAGTATCGGCGGGCCATAACACGGTTTAAGCCGGGCTACATAGACTATTTCGCGCCCTCGGTCGGCAACGGCGATCAGAAGACGGCGCGAGTGGCTCGATGACATAGTTCACAGGTGATGATTGCTGCAGTACGCGGTAGGGACCGTGGTAGTTTGACAAACACTTAGTGGATTGGCCGGGGGAAGTAGCCGGGACCCGAAGCCAAACAAGCATTCCGGGGGAATAGCGGGCACTAGGAGCGGATGCGTCATGGCGTGATTTTTGGCGGCACTGATCTTGGGTGGTGAATAAGCGGGCTAGTTGGCGACATTCTTCAGCATAAGCAACCGCTTCTGAAACAGGTGTCACTTCAGAAGCGTCAGGACGGTAGGTGAGAATGGTGTCCAAGAGGCAGGAAGCTTCTCGGTCATACATAAGAAAGAAAGGAGAGAAGCCGGTGGTAGTTTCCGTGCAGAGTTATAAGCGTAAGTGACAAAAAATGTCGCAGTTTCGTCCGAAAGGCGAAGCATCGATTGCGATAGCAAATTAGTAGAGCGCTATTCGGAGTAGGGATAGTAGTTTTATCGGCTGCATAAACTTGGACACATTCGCTTACTAACTGAATTAACAATCGTGGTGTCAGCGCGAACAAGCAAACATGAATAGATCACACTGAATGACCGCAGCCGACGACTGTCAAAACGTGGCAGCAAGCGTAAGTTTGCGCGGTCTATCGCTTCATCGGAAACTGAGCGGCAAATGCACAGCCCACACAAAGGTCAGAGCCGTGTGGAGATAAGAGACGGTGCGGGCGACCGCCGGGCAGAGAAGCTGTTGGCAGAGGAGAAGCTGCCCCCCCCCCCCCCCTCTTCCCGTTTCTTGCTTTCGCGTGGGAGATTGAGTGGCAAGATACGCTTTTGGCGCCGGAGCACAGCGCCGCCCCGCCTCCCTCCTTCCCATACCCCAACGGCCTTTCGCGGGACGGTCGCGTTTGCTTTCCGCCGTGCGTTCGCCCTCCGTGATAGCGCGCGTCCCCCGCGCGCTTTCGCTCGCGCATACGGCGTGCGGCGACGATTTTATCGCCCCTGGAATCTATACGGAACCTCACGGCGACGGCAACGGCAACGCCAACGGCAGAAATCCGGTTGAAGTGTCCATATAATTGCTATCGCAATAAAAGGAAGAACCCGGTCCCAATTGGATTGATCGCCAGACACATACATCGCAAGCATGTTACCAAGCGTACGATTGAAACGTTCCGTCATGCCGTTAGTTTGTGGATGGTAGGCGGAAGCAGTGCGGTGAACGACGCTGCACTCCTTTAGCAGGGCTGCGATGACATTGGAGAGAAAGACGCTCCCACGGTCACTTAATAATTTACGTGGAGCACCGTGTCGCAGAATAAGGTGGTGAAGAAGGAAGCAGGCGACGTCTTTCGCGGTGGACGCCGGCAGCACTGATGTTTCAGCGTACCATGTCAGGTGGTCTACGGCAACAATGATCCACCGGTTACCGTCCGGAGTGCTTTGAAGGGGGCCGTAAAGATCAATTCTAATACGGTCGAATGGTCGAGCAGGGCAGGGTAAAGGTTGCAGGAGACCTGCAGAACTCTGAGGAGGGGTCTTGCGGCGGTGGCATGAAGCGCATGAACGGACGTACTGGCGAACGAATCTGTACTTGCCTCACCAGTGGAATCGAAGACGAAGACGGCAATACGTTTTGAAGACACCGGCGTGGCAACATTAGGGGTCATCGTGGAAAGCTGCGCAGATGTGTGAGCGCAGATGACGGGGAATAATGACCAGCCATCGACGGCCGTCGGTGAGGTAATTCCGTCGATACAAAAAGTCGTCGCGGATGCCAAAGTGGTGTGCTTGACGACGCATGGCGCGTGAGAGAGACGCAGGTAAGCGGTGAGACAGGAAGTCGAGCAGTAGAGAGATCCAGCGATCTTTACGCTACTCGGCCGGCGTGTCGTTAAAGCTAAGAGCTGTCAAATCGCAGGTGGGAGTTAAGGAGCAAACAGAGGCAGGAGGTAGCGGAGAACAGGATAAGGCATCGGCATCTGAATGTTTGCGTCCAGAGCGATAAATGACACGTATGTCATACTCTTGATGCCGTAAGGCCCAACGAGCGAGGCGGCCACTGGGATCTTTCAAGGACGATAACCAGCATAAGGCATGGTGATCAGTGACAACGTCAAACTGACAGCGTAAAGGGAAGTACGAAATTTGCCGATTGGCCAAACAATCGCCAAACATTCTTTTTCCGTCACAGAATAGTTTGATTCTGCCTTCGTTAGGGTGCAGCTGGCATATGCGACAACGTACTGGTCAAAGCCATCTTTGCGTTGGGCGAGAATGGCGCCAAGTCCGACACCGCTAGCATCCGTATGTATCTCAGTAGGCACATTGGGGTCGAAGTGGCGTAGTACTGGAGGGGACGTGAGGAGCCGGCGGAGCCTCATAAATGAGTCGTCACACTCAGAGTTCCAAGCCGACAGGTCTGACGCGCCATTAAGAAGCTGCGTCAAGGAAGCGATGATCGAGGCAAAATTACGTATGAAACGTCGGAAATACGAAGACAAACCGATGAAGCTCCGTAGTTCCTTTAGAGTAGTGGGCTTGGGGCACTCAGCAACGGCGCGAAGTTTGGCACGATCAAGCAGAATTCCCTCTTTCGAGACGACGTAGCCTAGGATCGTAAGCCTACGGGCACCAAAATGACATTTTTTTTTTCAAATTGAGTTGCAACCCAGCTGACGTGAGACAGGCAAGAACTTGCTCAAGGCGGGCGAGATGCGTATGGAAATCGGTAGAAAAGACCACAATGTCGTCTAAGTAGCAAAGGCATGTGTGCCATTTGGGACCCCTCAGAATAGCGTCCATCATTCTCTCGAAAGTTGCAGGCGCGTTGCAAAGGCCGAAAGGCATTACATTGAACTCGTATAATCCATCAGGAGTTACAAAAGCCGCTTTTGGACGGTCGGCTTCAGCCATCGGCACTTGCCAGTACCCGGAGCGCAAATCCAGTGAAGAGAAGAACTCAGGTCCCTGTGGGCAGTCCAGGGCGACGTCGATGCGTGGTAGCGGATAAACATCCTTGCGGGTAATCTTGATGAGTCGGCGGTAATCGACGCAAAACCTGATTGAGCCATCCTTTTTCCGCACCAGCACGACCGGAGACGCCCAAGGACTGTGGGAGGGCTGGATCACACCTCGTTTCAGCATGTCGTCAACGTGTTCGTCAATGACACGGCGTTCGGCTGCGGAAAAACGGTATGGACGTTGGCGCAGCGGAGCATGGTGACCGGTGTCAATACGGTGAACAGCCGCTGACGTGCGCCCCAAGGAAGGTTGGCCGAGGTCGAAAGAAGCACGGAAACGTTCAAGAAGTTCAACAACTTCACTGCGTTGAGCGGGCGTAAGCGCGTCGTCGACGGTATGCAAGAAAACATCGGGGGAACGCGAGGCTGGTGCGGTAGCAGAAGTGACGGCACCGACAGGCAGTGGCAACCTATCGGAAGGTAGGTCAAATGGACTAATGACGTCAACAGTGTCGAGACGCCCCACACATTCACCGTGTAAGAGAGTTGAAGGACAGGGAAATGGATTACACGCATAAATGGCAGCGGAACCATCGGTAGGTGTGACGACTGCAAACGGGAGTAGAAAGTTCCGTCGACGCGCACAATCTTCAGATGGTGTAAAAAGAGCTGTCGTGGCGGGGGCAGAGTCACAAGAGACGGGCACCAAGGCGGCAGAAAAAGAATCGATAATGACGTCAGCGGTGACGACCACTTTAAGAGAACGGTTCGGGAGATCTACGGTAGTGTCACGGAACGGAGACAAAGCTAGTTGTGCGCTAGCGCAGTCGACAACAGCATGATGTGCGGGAAGAAAGTCCCAACCCAGAATAACGTCATGCGAAGCAAGAACGACGAATTCTACAAAATATAGTTCATCCTGAATCATAACACGAGCGGTACATGCGGCCGAAGGCTTGACTAGCTGCGAGCTTGCTGTGCGTAGGGAAATATCTGGTATAGGAATCGTCACTTTCTTGAGTTTGCGGCAGAGGTCTTCACTTATGACAGGAACGGCAGCCCCTGCATCGACAAGTGCTGTTGTCGCGACGCTTTCGACAAGTACTGCGATTTCGTTAGGAGGATAAAGATGAGGCCTTGAAAATTTCGACAATGGCGCAGTTCTTGCCTCGGGAACTGCGGCTGTCAGTTTTCCTCCTGGCGGGAGCTGGAACGGCGAAGCATGGGTGAAACGGAATGGCGGCGAGGGAAAGGCGTCCGACGAGAGTTGAAGGCGGCGGCGCGACGAGAATACGAGTCCGAGGGATCATGGATAGAACGATGCGAAGGCTCTTGGGGAAGGTAGCCGAGGTTCGGTGCGTCACGACGAAAATAAAGTCCACGGCGGCGACAGAAACGCGCAACATGTCCCGGAATACCGCATGCGAAACAGATAGGGCGGTTGTCCGGAGTAGGCCAAGGGTTAAGAGAAGGTCCGGAAGGCGATAAGGCCACGTGAACCGGGCGTACCGGCAGTGGCGACGAGTAAAACTAGCGGCGGGTCTGGAGGTAGTAGGCAGCGGTCGCGGAGGGGGTCGGTTGAGAGCGGCAGCGTAAGTCAGAGGTGCAGTCACAGGTGGTGTTGGAGAGGGAGGTGGGAGCGCCTCAGAAACTTGTGCTTGGATCACACGACGGAGCGACGGTGCTAGTGTGGAAGCAGGCTCAGCAACACACGCCACAAGAGATAGCTGGCGAGCCACTTCTTCCCGAATGTATAGCTGAATCTGCGGCAGCAAGACGGAGTGATCAGCGCTAAGGCATCAAGGCTCCAAGGCTGAGAGGTCCGCTGATTGCAAACTGGTGCAACGGGTGGAAAGTCGCTGCTTGCGCAGCTCGTCGAAGCTTTTACAGAGCTCAATTACTTGTGCAACTGTCGTAAGGTTCTTGGCCACGAGCATATGGAAGGCATCGTCGTCTATGCCTTTCATAATATGCCTTATCTTATCGGCTTCGGTCATGGACGCATTCACGTGCATACAGTGGTCGATGACGTCCTCAATGTAGCTCGTGAAGGTTTCACCGCTTCGTTGAGCGCGACCACGCAAATGGTGTGCATCACGGAGACTGCGCACAGCGGGACGGCTGAAGACCGAAGTGAAGTTCTCGGTGAAAGCTCACCATGTTGTAAACTCGGCTTCGTGGTTTCTAAACCACAGATTTGCCACATCAGTCAGATAAAAGATGACGTTGGTCAGCTTGTCGCGGTTAGCCCACTTGTTATGCGCGCTAACGCGGTCATGCTCTGCAAGCCAGTACTCCACGTCGTGATCGTCGGTGGCGCTGAAGATGGCCGGGTCGCGCTGACGTACCGCACCAGAACACACGACAGCCGAGGGGGGGGGGGGGGGGAGCGGCTTCGGTTATAGTGGCCGCAGATGTCAACGTACTGCTGCGGAGCTCCAGGTTGGGGAAGACGTTACCCCAGCACTTCCACCACATGTCACGGGATGTTCTTGTTAAGTCCACAGGGCGTCTGACCGAAGTACAAGATGGAGCAGCCTCAGCTGGACACCGATCGAGCGCGCACTACTAGTTCGTCGACTTCCTCTTTCACACTTCACAGTGCCGGCACCGATAATCTTTAGTACAATATATATATATATATATATATATATATATATATATATATATTATTGGGAGACAACGTTTAGGCCTTCAGACTCTTCTTTATTCTCTCAAGCGAGAGCCCCACCACCAGGCCAAAAATGGTGATGATGAGTATGCAGAGATGAGAATATGAGGCGTATGAATTATGCTCACGCTATTTTCCCCGCTCGCGCAAGCGGCCAGCCAGGCTGCGACTTAGCTAGGAGGGACACGCCGAATGAATCGTTTTAGACGCGAAACGTGAATGATCTCCGAACTACTATAATGATGGCCTAATGAAAACTCGACGGAAGTAACACGATAGTTCACTGGGGATGTTTATTCATTAATAATGTAGGGGCCAAGGTAGCGCGATTTAAACTTCTCACACAAACCGGGTGTACGAATGGGCGTCCAAAGGATGGGCGTCCATCGCCAGGACGAAAGGAGACGTCTCGACGAGAGATGTCGTAACGTTGCTTGCGGTCTAGTTGACTTACTTCTGTGTTGAAGCAAGCACGGTCACGACATTCGTCAAGTCGCGAGAACTGTTCGCGTATACTGGCCGAGGTGTTAGTTGGAACTGTTAAGAAAGCGGCGTCGATGGTGAATGTCGGCGAACGGCCGTAAACGAGGTAGAAGGGTGAGCACCCTGTAGTTCGTTGGATAGCAGTGTTGTGAGCAAACGCCACAAAAGGTAAATGTTTGTCCCAGTTGTTGTGGCTTGGCCTGATATACATTGATATCATATGTGTTAGCATGCGATGAAATCGCTCTGTTAAGCCACTTGTTTGAGGGTGCTATGCGGATGGTGTCTTATGAACAGTGCCACAAGCTCTGAGTACTTCTTCAATCATTGTTGACATGAAAGTCTTGCCGCGATCACTCAACAGTACACGAGGTGCACCATGACGCAGCACAATGGCATCGAGAAATAGGTCGGCAACGTCTGAGGCCAGACTAGAGCGTAGAGGTGCGGTCTCTGCGTACCATGTGAGGTGGTCGACAGCTGTCATGATCCATCGATAATCTGCTGGCGTTATGGACAGAGGTCCGACCAAGTCTATTCCAACAATGGCAAAAGGTGTCTGTGGACATGGGATGAGCTGTAATAGGCCAGCGGCAGGCGAAGTCGGTCGTTTCCGCCGTTGACACTGGACGCAAGAAGCGACATACTTGGCCACAATGATAGATATGCCTGGCCAAAAGAAACGGCTCCTAACACGGTGGTATGTTTTGTGGAAACCCAAGTAGCCAGCTGATGGGTCGTCATGACAGGCTTCAAGGATTTGTGTGCGCACCGAACGTGGAAAAACTGGCATACGCAACTCTCACGTGCACTGGTAACGCTGTAGGACAGCACCGATCCCATGACCACTAGCGTCAGTGTGCAAACAAGTTGGTTCGTTCTCATCGAAGTGACAGAGGACGCGGTCGGATGTCAAGGCTTGTTTGAGAGCTGGGAAAGAATGTTAGCAGTCGTCTGTCCAAGTGAGAGCAGTACCCGACGTCAGCAACTTGTGCAGCGGCGACGCCATGGCAGCAAAATGACTGATGAAACAGCGGAAGTAGGAAGCCAAGAAACTTCTTACTTGTTTTTGATTTTCAGGGCGAGGGAAGTGAATCACGGCAGCAACCTTGTCAGGATCTGCTCGAACGCCATCTTTACTGATGGCGTAAGGTGGCCCAACACTTTGATGTTCTTTCGGGCAAAATGGCAGTTCTTTGTGTTGAGTTGCCGTCCAGTGTTAGAAATGCATATTAAAACGTCGTTCAAACGCTCAAGGTGCTGACGAAAAGTTGTAGAAAAAATAACGATGTCATCTAAATAACACAGACAGGTCTTCCATTTAAGGTCGCGTAAAACTGTGTCGACCATGCGTTCAAATGTTGCAGGAGCATTACATAAACCGAAGGGCATTACGTTGAACTCGTAAAGTCCATCTGGCGTTGAATAGGCTGTCTTGTCCTTGTCCGCTTCGTGCATTGGTATTTGCCAGTATCCGGATCGGAGGTCTAGACTTGAGAAATATTCAGCGCCCTGCAGGGAGTCAATGGCACCGTCGATTATTGGCATAGGATATACGTATTTACGCGTGACCTTATTAAGTGCTCGATAATCGACGCAAAATCGTACAGAGCCGTTTTTCTTGCGGACCAACACAACAGGAGACGACCACGAACTGGACGATGGCCGAATGATGTCTCTTTTAAGCATGTCATCAACGTTGTCCGCAATGATTTTTCGTTCTGCGGAAGACACGCGATACGGGCGGCGGCGTACAATCGAACTGCCTTCGTTTTCGACGGAAGTGCGCCCCAGAAGCTTGGAGTAAACGTCAAATAAAGCGCTGTGTTGTTGCAGTAGGGCGATAAGGTCTTCTTTCAGCGCAGCAGTCAGAACGGGATTTATCGCGGCCGTGAAAGCCGCGGTCGCAGCATGATCGTCAGTTGTGGTAGAGAAAGGTGGTTCGGTGTGAAGGGGTACTAGCGAAAGAGGTTAGGTGTCAGTAAAGCAAGTCACAGCGGTGCCCTGGGAGAGCACAACGGGAAGTAGGGTTACGAACAGCGATCAACGCTCTACCGTCCTGAAACCGCACCAGGCTAGGAGCAATGCTAAGCCCACCAGATATGCGGTGACCACTCGTCCAAGGAACACATGCCCATTTACAATCGTGTCGGAAGTCAGGGTTAGAATATGCTCACGGCCCGGGCTTATGCCCGGGGCTTCGTCGCATGTACTGGCTGTTTCATAAACAGTCGGTACACGCGACGAAGCGCAGGCAGTGGGTATCGACAGCGGACGAAGATTCAGTGTCCATCATCTCAATAGTTCGCTGACAGCAAGATATTAAAGCTGACGCTGAGGACAGGAAGTCCCAACACAGAATCATTGCGTAGGTACACGAAGATAGCACGGAAATCTGAATGTGGTGAATGATGCCATCAATGAAAACACGCGCTGTTAGAACAACGGAGGGCTGAATAAGAACTGCAGTCACACAACGTAGAGGAGTGCCATTAAATGGAGTCTTAACTTTCGCAAGCGAGAACACAAGTCAGTACTAATAACGGAAAGCAATGCACCTGCGTCAACCAAGGCTTCAGTCCGTAGAACCTTGAACAAACTCCAAAAGTACATTTGACGGCACTCGGGAGGAGTTTGAAGTTGTCGAAATGATGCAGCTTTCACTCCTGAAGCTACACTATTTAGTTTTCGGGGTGGTGATCGGAGGACGAAGTAGCCGGTCGAAGAGGGGAAGAGGAGCGCCGCATCAGTGATGGGGAGCGACGACGCGGGAAGCGCAATGAACCGGCAGCGTTGATTCCTGCGGAGATGGAGAACGTCGAAGATAATTGTAGTACGAACGCCGACATTGTGATACAGGGTCAGAAAACTCATCGCTTTCAAAACTGTCATAGCCATGCCTTTCATCTTGCTGAGGGCGTCGGAAAAACCTTTAAATGTGGCCAGGTATCCTGCAATAATAGCAATCAGGTCGACGTGGGCTCCATGCGTTGTAAGACTCAAAAGGTGGTGGTCGCGCAGTGATAGGATTGCAACCCTTGCATTGCAGGTGCCTGCTGTGGTGGCAGCTGCAAGGGTGGCACCAGAGAGGCAACCTTAGCATAAGTTGGCGTAGGGATGGGGTGCGGGCTCGGGATTTGCGGGTCCGTCACGGCAGCGAACACTTTCCTCACGTATGGCGGAGGCCGCCACCAGGAGGCGTCATATGGACCTCAGGAGGGGTTGATGAAGCTTGGGCGTGCAGTTCCTCACGGATGATGGAGCGAATCAGGGCACGTAGCTCGTTGTCGTTGGACGCCCTGAAATCAGATTGGTGAGGGTGTAAGCGGATCACATTAAGCTCATCGAGGCGCTGACACGTACTGATGATGTCTGTGACGGTAGTGGGGTTCAGTCCTACAAGAGCATTGAATGTCACAGTCCCAATACCCTTGAGCAGGTGGCGTACACGGTCACTCTCCGGCATCGGGGTGTTCACGCGGCGGCAGAGTGTGAGGACGTCCTCTATGTACGAAGTGTACGACTCTCCCATGTGCTGAACACTCTCAGCAAGCTTCTTCTTGGCGATATCTCAGCGGGCAGAAGAGTTCGCGAAAATCTGCTGTAGGTGTTGCTTAAACGTGCTCCAGTTGCCGAAATCGAGCTCATGGTTGTAAAATCAAGTTTTTGCGACGCCGGTGGAATAGAAGGTGACGTGCCGCAGTTTTGCAGATTTGTCTCAGTGGTTAAAGTCACTCACGCGCTCGTATTTCTCCAACCAGTCTTCAACGTCGTCACCGCTAAGTCCAGCAAACACCGGCGGATTCTTTTGAGGGGTGGTGACTGTCCAAGAAGGGGTTGCCGCAGGAGCAGGCAAGTGGAGGTGCTGGGCAAGGTACCCAACACCTCCACAACTTGTGAGGCAACGTTTAGGCCATCAGACTCTTCTTTATTCGCTCCAGCGGGAGCCCCACCACTAGGCCGAAAATGGTGATGATGATTATGTACAGATGAGAATATGAAGCGTATGAATATTGCTCACAATATATATATATATATATATATATATATATATATATATTGTAGCGAAGAAGACTGGCACGCCCTATGGACGCACTATCATCATCGGCCCGCCGACGAAGATGGGCTCGCGCTCTCGGTGTCCGACGCTCGACTGAGACGGTCGCGTTTTTGACTCGTCAATAAACCGCATTACATATTTGGTGAAGCTGTGCTGGGTTCTACTTCCCCAACCCTGGAACTACGCAATCGGACACTGCCGGCCATCATGCCTGGCGACGCCAGCCAAACAACACCTCCGGCATCGCCAACATTGATTTGTCCTGGCTCAATGCGTTAACGCGATCCTCTCATTTTCAGCGGCTCCGACGAATACGACGTCGAAGATTGGCTCTTGATCTACGAGCGGGTGAGTGCCCACAATAAATGGGACGATGCTGCGAAGCTCAGCTACGCCAACTTCTATCTCACTGGTGTCGCTAGCGTGTGGTACCACAACCACGAATCCGACCTTCGCACACCTGGTCAGATTTCAAGGCGCGCATTACGCAAGTGTTCGGTCGCCCTGTGGTGCGGAAGCTCCGTGCCGAAGAGCGCTTGCGCAGCCGTTCCCAGCAACCCGGTGAGAACTTAATCCAGTACACAGAAGACGTTGTGGACCTTTGCAAGCGCGTCGATCCATCTATGACTGAGTCTGACAAGATCCGTCACGTGATGAAGGGAATCGAAGACGACGGATTCCAAATGCTCCTCTCGAAAAGCCCGCGGACCGTGGTCGAGGTCGCTGAACTTTGTCAGAGCTATGACGAACTCAGGAGGCAACGTCTGCTCACTTGACGTTCTTCTGTTCCCGATACTTCCACTGCAAGTTTAGCCACTGTGAATAACAATGACCATCTCCTCGGCGAAATCAAGGAATTTATACGCGCCGATGTCGCCCGCCAGCTATCCCTACTCACCGCCGTCCCCGGACCCACGCCGTCCTTGGCTCCTCCGTTGCGTCAAATGCTCCAGTAACAAGTGTCCGAAGCCATACAGTCCCCTCGTGCAGCGCCACAATTGCCTCTACCTCTCAGCTACGCCGAGGTTGCAGCACGGCCAGCTCCATCGACTTTTTCAGCACCACCGTTTGCTGCACCACCACGTCCAATCCTTCCAGTGTACACCACCAGATCACCAGCTAGCACGGGAACCTCGCGTACACCCGACAATCGCCCCGTGTGCTTCTTCTGTGGTATCCCTGGTCACGTGGCACGGCTCTGTCGCCGTCACTTATGGCTTCAAGGTTATGACCAACCTGTCTCCTCCTACGTTTCGGCAGCTTCGACCTTCTCACCGCCACGTGATTCGCACTTGCCGTCTACGCGCAACGTCATTCTTTCTGCCCGTGATCGTCGCTCGCCATCCCCTCGTCGCCGCTCACTTTCCCCCATGCGGCGGTGTCCGGCCCCATCGGAGCAGAAAAACTAGCTACCGCAGTTCAAGAGGCGAGAACTGCGTTCTAGTGGAAACACACAAGGCCTCGCTCTCTTCCGACGAACGTCATCGAAGTATCTGTTGAAGGAGTCGTCACACTGGCATTAGTCGACACAGGCGCCGCCGTTTCAGTCGTTACGGAAGAACTTTGCCGCAAGCTTCGAAAAGTAATGACGTCCTTATCTGCGCTGTCACTCCGGACTGCAAGTTCCCAGTGCATTACCCCTGTTGCCGCATGTACCGCCCGCATCGTAATTCAAGGATAGACGTATACAGTCGAGTTCGTCGTCCTCTCATCCTGTTCATACGACGTCATCTTGGGGTGGCACTTCCTTTCCGATCATCAGCCCGTCATTCATTGTTCTCGCGCCGAAATTGACTTTTCTCCGCTTCCCGATACCCGCTCACATGACCTTGACGATCTCGGCGACAAACTGGTCGTTACAGAAGACACTACGATCCCTCCGCACTCTTCGGTGATTGCGCATGCCTGCTCTACTTTCGCCACTGACACTACTGCTCTGTTTGTCCCATCGGACATTTTTGTTCGCCGACAGTGTTCCCTTCCCTTCGCTGTCCTAACTATCAGTGGTGGCTGCACGAGACTGCTCGCTTCCAACGCTAAGGCCACGCCCCTCGTCTTACGTCGTGGCGAGTGCCTTGGACGTCTTCAGTCTGCCGACTCAGTAACCATCTTTGACGCGCCTCTTGACGACACCTGTCCAGACGTGAACGCGTTGACTTATAGCTTGCCTTGTTCCCAGCCTACGCACGACGTCTTCCATAGTTCAGTAGATGCCCTCTTGTGCCCTACGCAGCATTCGCAGCTTCTCAGCCTTCTACGGAAATACCAATCTACGTTCAACTGTCAACACGCCCCATTAGGCCGCACATCGACTGTATGTCACGAGATCAACACCGGCACCCACGCACCACTGCGCCAGAGGCCTTATCGTGTATCACCCGCGGAGCGCCGTGTTATTGAACAACAAGTAAGCGAAATGTTTGAGCGTGGAGTGGTTCAACCTTCTAATAGTCCCTGGGCGTCGCCTGTAGTCCTGGTTAAGAAAAAAGATGGCTCAATTCGATTTTGCGTTGACTACCGCCGTCTTATTAAGATAACTCGCAAAGACGTCTGCCCTTTGCCGCGCATTGACGATGCTCTGGATTGTTTGCAAGGCGCGGAGTATCTTTCTTCGCTATATTTACGCTCAGGCTATTGGCAAGTGCCTATGGATCCTGCCGATCGGCCGAAGACAGCCTTCGTGACATCAGATGGCCTATATGAATTTAACGTTATGCCGTTTGGGCTTTGAAATGCCCCTGCTACATTCGAACGAATGATGGACACTCTGCTTCGTGGGCTCAAATGGAACACACGCCTATGTTACCTTGATGATGTCGTCGTGTTTTCTCCAGATTTTCCCACACATCTGTAGCGTCTCGAACAAGTTCTGCAGTGCATCACCGAGGCAGGCCTCCAACTCAACTTGAAGAAATGTCGCTTTGGAGCCAAGCAGCTAGCTATACTCGGACACGTCGTATCGAAAGATGGCACACTCCCTGATCCTTCGAAACTTCGCGCCGTCGCCGAGTTCCCGAAACGCACGTCCCTGAAAGAACTTCGGAGCTTTATCGGGCTCTGCTCCTACTTTCGTCGTTTTATCCGGAATTTCGCTTCCATCATTGCTCCGTTTACTCAGCTGCTTGGCGGCGACACACGACTTTCTACTTGGACCACAGCATGCGACGATGCTTTTGAAACTATGCGGCGTTTGCTCACTTCGCCTCCCGTACTGCGCCATTTCGACCCCATGGCCCCCACGGAAGTCCACACCGACGCCAGCGGCGTAGGACTTGGTGCCGTGCTTGCACAGCGAAAAAGTGGGCATGATGAATACGTAGTAGCCTACGCCAGCCGAACACTAACGAAAGCGGAATCCAACTACTCCGTCACCGAAAAGGAGTGCCTGGCTATCATCTGGGCCCTTGGAAAATTTCGACCCTACCTGTACGGCCGCCCCTTCTACGTCGTTACAGATCACCATGCTCAATGTTGGTTATAGACTTTAAAAGATCCGCCTGGCCGCCTTGCGCGCTAGGCTCTACGGTTACAAGACTTCGACATACGCGTCATTTACCGGTCTGGCCGTAAACACACCGACGCGGATGCCCTCTCTCGGTCGCCTACACCAAGTGAAATGACTTGCATTAGAGCCATCGAATCGGCGTTTTCGTCGCCTGTGCCCGTCAAAATGGCTGTGGAGCAACGCAAAGATCCCTGGATTGCGGCACTTATAGATTGCATTTCTGACACTTCAACAACACGCCCTTCACGCGCTATCCGCCGCCACGCTTCTCATTTCGAGTTGCGGGATGGTGTTCTCTATCGTCGAAATTACGCTTCCGACGGTCGCAAATGGCTGTTCGTCGTTCCCCGCCATCTGCGCACCGATGTATGCTCCGCTCTCCATTCAGATCCGCAATGCGCCCATGCCGGCCTCTTCAAGACTTACGCCAGGCTTCGCTCCAGCTTTTATTCGCGTGGCACGTATAATTTTGTGCGAAAGTACATTCGCTCGTGCACAGCGTGCCAACGACGCAAACTTCCTGCTCCTCGTCCTTCTGGTCCTTTGCAGCCCATTCCTTGTCCGTCCCGACCATTCGACCGCGTCGGCATCGATCTCTACGGCCCTCTTCCCTGCACATCAGCTGGCAATCGCTGGATTATTGTCGCTGTCGACCACCTCACCCGCTATGCAGAAACTGCGGCACTGCAAACAGCGACAGCCCGCGACATTGCGTCCTTCCTCCTGCTTCACTTCATACTGCGTCATGGAGCACCACGGGAACTTCTGAGTGACAGAGGGCGTGCGTTTCTTTCCGAAGTTCTCAACGCCCTTCTGACCGCGTGCCATACCGTCCATCGCACCAGTACAGCTTATCATCCGCAAACGAACGGCATAACAGAACGGTTTAATCGTACTTTGGGCGACATGCTATCCATGTACATGGCATCGGATCATACGAACTGGGACCTCGTTTTGCCACATGTTACGTACGCCTACAACACCGCTTCACAGGCCACAGCGGGATTTTTGCCATTCTTTCTCGTATATGGCCGTGAACCTACACGTACGCTCGACAACATTCTCCCTACCGGCCTGACCCATCAGAGGGCACGCTTCTGTCTGAAGCCTCCAAGTGTGCCGAAAAATGCCGTCAGCTGGCCCGTTCATTCACGGCGGAAGACCAGTCTCTCCAAAAATTCCGTCGCGATGATGACCGACCTCCCTGCACCTACCAACCGGACTCATTAGTCTGGCTGTGGATACCTTCAAGCACCCCTGGTCTATCCTCCAAACTCCTCGCTCAATACCACGGTCCCTACCGCGTTGTACAACAGACGACGCCGGTCAACTACGTCGTCGAGCCGCTAACGTCATCTACTGACTTGAGGCGTCGTGGACGCGAGACAGTCCACGTCCAGAGACTTAAACCCTATCACGACCCCCTTGTCCTCTCCTCTCCTTGAGTCGCCAGGATGGCTCCTTCTTCTCCAGGGGGCAGTTGTAGCGAAGAAGACTGGCGCGCCCTATGGACGCACTATCATCATCGGCCCGCCGACGAAGATGGGCTCGCGCTCTAGGTGTCCGACGCTCGACTGAGACGGTCGCGTTTCTGACTGGTCAATAAACTACATTACAATATATATATATATATATATATATATATATAATATCAGCGTTGCCTTGTGCCCTCGTTTCTTGTGTGTGCGCTGCAGTTTCAAGATAAATAGCCTACCACTCGCCCAACTTTCGGTACTTTTATTATACCCGTATTCTCAATTACCTTTGCACAGAACCCCATATACAAAGTATTCATTGTCTTCAGTAGATGACGCAGCATCAAAGTAGAAGTGTGTATATTCTACTACGAAGTCTTAAACTAAGTATTGCACGAAGTAACTCGCGCTACAAATTTTGAAGCTTTCATTAGTGGCCTGCCTAGTGGTATGATTCAAGCAGTCTCCAGAAGAAGCGACAAGAAATAACTGTTTTGAACGACAAAGCAAACGGTACAAGGGCAACTCACGCCTGTTCGCGAACGAAAACTCAAGATTACTAAGAGCGGGCAGCGGAGCTAACTGTACGGAGAAGAGTGGCGCTTCTCTGCTTCGGTTGGGTAACGTTACTGCTAATTTGTGGATCGTAGTTTAAACTTCCACATTTTTGTAACTGCTAAACGCTGAAACACGGACGCATTTGCACCACTCACTTAAGTCGATCGGTAGGGGACGTAATTGCATTATACGCTTGATGATGTATGGTGTTTAATGGCGCAAGGGCCAAGTATGGCCAAAGAGCGCCATGCCAGTGTTTGTGAGTTTGCAGTGGAGTGATGAATTCTGAGAAATAGATGAGGCGTGGCTGAAAAGGGGCCTAAAATAATCGCTGTAAAGTGCGTAAAATATACATGTACTAAAATCATGGCAATGACTAATGAGGTGTACTATGCAATGAAGAATGCATTGAGAAAGAATGACACGATATTTAAAATATTTAAGATGCAGTAATTGGCAAGAAGCACAACTGCCTAAACAGAGCCCTTGAACCACAAGGGCCTGGAGGCATGTGCTATAAAAAAACTATCACAGCGGCATCCTCTAGAGAGAGGATGCGCTACGAACTGATTGGACTAATAATAATAACATGTAGCACAACATCGCTCAAAAAGCCAAGGATTCCATTGGCATTAAAAAGTGGTTCTTCACCAATAAACATCATGGGATGAAGAGGGATATGATAACGGTATGCTACAGAAAAATGTTTTCTTCTCTCCGGTTCGGCTTCCCGACACTTCAGCAGGACGTGGAGGACGGTCAGCCTTTCACTACATCTACCACAGGTTGGTGGTTCATCACCAGTAAGCAAAAATTTGTGGGTGCCGTACGTGTGTCCTATTCTGAGACGGCAGAATATGACGTCAATTCGTCGTGTTTTCGTAGCTGAGGGCCGGAAACTTAACTGTGGTTTAATCATGTGACGTTTATTATTTGTTTCAGCGTCCCACAAGCGTTGCCAGTGGCTTCGCAGTTTCTTTCGCAAGAAAGGTTTCAAGTCTGTTGCAGGAACAGCTACTCTATGATAACTAGTGTGTGATGTCGCTGATGTGGCCATTTGGTCTGCTTGCACATTACCCTCAATGCCTCTATGGCCCGGAACTAAGCATATTATTACATGCTGGTTTGCTATATACGCTCTGCATAGGGCGGAATAGAGCTCAATGAGTACAGGATTTTTGTGCTTGCAGAGTGACATCAGGGCGTTCACAACGCTTAGAGAGTCTGTAAAATATATATACCTGTTTTTTGAAGTTTTGTTTTCGCTATATGATTCACAGCCGACAATAGTGCATAGGAATCAACCGTAAAGATACTAGTTTGCGGGTGGAGTACACCGGATTCCGAGAAAGATGGGCCGACGGCTGCATAAGAAACCCCGGCATGTGATCTAGAAGTGTCTGTGTAAAACTCTGTACACGAGTACTTGGATTGAAGCTCTAGCAAATGCATTTTAATCTGTGCCTCTAGAGCGTATTTCGTGACCTCTACGAACGATGTGTCACACTCTATGATCTACCACTGCCACGGCGGTAACAGTTTAGCAGGAGACATAGGTCGATGTTCAAGCACTGGAACACCCATTTGCTCACTCAGATTCCTTACACGTAATGAGAACGGTTTTCTCGCTGCAGGTCGGTTATGGAAGAGTGTAGCAGCGGTCATATCGTTTATGGTGGAGTAAGAAGGATGTTCATTGTTTGCTTGTACTGTCAGAAAATACGTGAAACTGCTATATGAACGCTGCAGATGGAGTGACCACTGGTTCGACTCTACATAGAGGCTCTGGATCGGGCTTGTTCGGAAAGCACCGGTTGCGAGGCGGATACCTAAATGGTGAACGGGGCCTAGCATTTTTAATGCACATGGCGTTGCGGAGTTATAAATTATAGCTCCGTAATCAAGGCGTGAGCGGACAAGACTGCTGTACAAGTTTAGGAGGCATTTTCCATCACTACCCCATGTTGTGTGCGAGAGAATTTTTAAAAGGTTCATGGTCTTCAGACATTTTGTCTTCAGATGTTTAAGATGGGGGATGAAGGTAAGCTTATAGTCCAGCATTATGCCCAGGAATTTGTGTTCACTGCTCATGCATAGTTCCTCTCGATTGATCGTGAGATTTGTCACCGGTGTCACGCCTCTTTTGTTTGAAAAGAGTATGCACGTACTTGTCTGTGCGTTTATTTTGAACCCATTTACATCCGCCCATTTAGACAATTTGTGTAATCCAAGCTGCACCTGTCGTTCACAGATAGCGATGTTATATGATTTGAAACCTATCTGTACGTCATCGACATACACAGAATAAAACATGCTGCGTGGAATGACTGTATGCAGGGCGTTCATTTTTACAATGAAAAGTGTGCAACTAAGTACACCCTCTTGTGGCACGCCAGCCTCCTGGGTGAATGTTCTAGATAAAACATTGCCCACTCTTAGGCGAAACGTGCGGTTAGACAAGTAGCTATCGAATGTGTTAAACATATTTCCGAGGACCCCCATCGCAGAGAGATCTCGCAGAATCCCGAAGCGCCATGTCGTGTCGTACGCTTTCTCTAAATATATAATTACAGAAAGTAAAAACTGTTTATGAATAAACGCATCTCTGATGTTTGCCTCGATGCGAACAAGGTGGTCTACTGTCGACCTACCTTCTCGGAAGCCACACTGGAAGGGGTCTAGTATTTTGTTATTTTCAAGGAAACTGATTAAACGCCGGTTTATCATTTTTTCATACAGCTTGCACAGGCAGCTTGTTAGAGCTATTGGCCTGTAGCTGCTGGCTAAGGACGGGTCTTTGCCTTGTTTAAGTACCGGGATGACTATGGCTTCTTTCCACAAGGAAGGAATAAATCCAGCCGCCCACATGGCATTAAAGAGAGAGAGGAGTGTTGTCAGTGTTTCGGGGTGCAAGTACCTAATCATTTCGTACATGATACGATCGCCACCTGGCGCCGAGTTGTTACAACAAGCGAGAGATCCTTTAAGTTCGGCTAAGCTAAATGGTTGATTGTAAGCCTCACTCGAAGAACCTTTGCGGTTAAGAGGCTGCCGCTCTTCGCGTTCATTGAACTTCAGGAAAGTGTCTGTATAATAGGATTCACTTGATACATATTGAAAGTGTTCACCTAGACAATCCGCCTGGTCTTCCAGGCTATCACCTTGGCTACTTACTAAGGGTAGAGGATGTGACTCCCGGCCTATTAGTTTACTTACCCTATTCCAGACTTTTGTTTCGTCGGTGTATGAGTATATACTGAAAATGTACCTTTCCCAACTCTCTCTCTTTGCACGTCGACGCGTTCTTCTGCCCTGTGACTTTGCTTGTTTAAAATTTATCAGGTTTTCAGCTGTTGGGGAGTTGCGAAACAATCGCCAGGCTTTGTTTTGCTTTTTATTTGCTTTTGGCGTTCATCATTGCACCAAGGCATGCGACATTTATTAGCTAGTCCATTAGTTTGTTGTATGCACCTTTCAGCAGCGTCAATGATAAAACCTGTTATATACGCCAAAGCATCGTCTATGTTAAAAGAGACAATGTTATCACGGCTTAATTATGTTATTTGTCGGAAAATTTCCCAGTTAGCCGAGTCAACCTTCCATCGGAGAACGTGTGGCGAGCATCTATCTTGTTCTGTTAAGCCTAGCATAATTGGGAAGTGGTCGCTCCCAAAGGGGTTCTTGAGAACAGACCACTCCAGGTATGGCATTAGTGTACTCGATGCAATACTTAAGTCAATGGATGAATATGTGTTATGTGTAACGCTGTAATACGTAGGCTCTTTCTTGTTAAGTAATGATGCGCCTGAAGAAAACAGAAAATTTTCAATCAGGCGACCTCTCGCATCGCAACGTGAGTCTCCCCGCAAAGTGTTATGTGCGTTGAAATCTCCGACAACTATGTATGGCTCCGGAAGTTCATTTATGTAGTTTTGGAATTCTGTTTTATGTAGCTGATAATTGGGAGGGATGTATATAGAGCTGACAGTGACCAGCTTGTCAAACAGCACCCCTCGGACAGCAACTGCCTCTAGGGGCGTACGAAGTTTTAGCTCCCGGCAGGCAATACCTCTGTCGACTACAATAGCCACATCACCGGAAGACACGACTGTGTCATCGCAGTCCTAACAAAAAATGGCGTATTGTCGGAGAAAACTTGTTTGCGTGTGTTTGAGGTGTGTTTCTTGGACACACAGTACCTTTGGATTATACTTATGTAGGAGTTCTTTGATGTCATCGAGATTGCGGAGGAGTCCTCGGACATTCCACTGTAATATTTGTGTATCCATGTTGAATGTGGGTGTTGTGCTGTGTGTTAAGAAACAGGAATTACTTCACAGAGCCCTTTCCGGGCACCGTGATGCGGTGTTTTTCTTGTTTGGAGCGATCGCGAGACTCTCGCGGCTCCTTAGGCGCAAGTGGCGCCGTCTGGCTGGTTGTTGTGTCCATAGCCTCTTGCGAGGCGCTGGACACGCGCTCTTGCGAGCGGTTGGTTTGACGAGAAGGCCTCGCCTCGAGAGACGAGGCCCTCGAGGCCACCAGCCCGGAGGTCGATGGCCCCTTCTTGTGAGTTGGCAGAGCAGCGCTAGCTGCACCCGCCGAGGCGGCGTATGGCGTCGCCGCCGGCCCACTGCGCGTGTGCCAGACAGCCGCCGGGGGCCGATGTGGCGCTGCCCCCTGACGCGCCACTTCGGCAAAGCTGGTTTTTGGCAGGTACGATACCCGCCTGCGTGCCTCCTTGAAAGTTATGTTTTCTTTTACTTTGATCGTGACTATTTCTTTCTCTTTCTTCCAAGACGGGCATGACCGCGAGTATGCGGCATGCTCGCCATCACAGTTGACACAGTGTGGAGTGTTTTCGCACGTTTCAGAGGCATGGTCACCGGAACTACATTTAGCACATGTTTGTCGGCCTCGGCAGTTCTGGGAACTGTGGCCGAAACGCTGGCACTTGAAGCAACGAAGAGGATTTGGTACATAGGGTCTGATCCGTAGCTTGATGTATCCGGCCTCGATGGATTCGGGCAGAACACTTGAGTTAAAAGTAAGTATCAGGTGCCTGGTCTGGATTTCCTTGCCGTCGCGCCTCATCTTAATTCGTTTAACATTGATTACATTCTGCTCACTGAAACCCTCTAAGAATTCAGCCTCACTCAGCTACAACAGGTCATCATCTGATACAACGCCACGGTTGGTATTCATGGTACGGTGCGGGGTTACTGTTACTTGAGCATCTCCAAATGACACTAGGTTGGGAAGTTTCTCGCACTGCTTCAGATCACGGAGCTCCAAGAGGAGATCCCCACTTGCCATCCTGGATGCTTTATACCTGGTCCAAAAATATCCGTCAAAGACTTTGAGACAAGGAAAGGTGAAATTGTTCGTACTGATTTATCCGACTTTTCAGAATGAATAACATGAAAGCGGGGGAAGTTATGCGTTTGGCGTCCAAAAAATTGGAAAACATCTTCGGTGCACCCTCTTTTCTGACGGCGATCATGGAGTGGGGGGAATGGTTCAGCCATAAGTATTGGAGCATTTTTCGGCAGCGACGCCAGCCACCCACCATGGAGCCTGTGGGGGTCTTCCCCAACCCGTAGCCCGTGTAATCGCAGCTACGAAGGGTTCGGGCGAATAAGGCAACAAGCGAGTCAACTCAACAACGTTTATTGCTGTGGGCAATAAAACACACTTGCAGAGGAAGTCCGCTCTGTATAATAACTAATAGGCTTGCCTCGTCGCGCGTAGTAGTCACGCAAACGAGGTCACTCACGGGTTTCAGCGGGTAAATCCGTATGGGCAGGTAGGTCAAGCGAGGTCAGAGAGCCCGGGGGTCTCTCGGTCGCGCTCTTTTATATCTTTTTATCTTTCCGCGAGGGGAGTGTCCTCCTCGCCCGCCAGATACTTTCCCTCTTCCCGCGCGGGCGCGCGCGTCGCTAGAGGCGAGCGAGAACCGGGAGGCGTATTTCTATTTCAGCCCCCGTACAGCGCTCGACCGCTGGCGCCGCGCCGCGCCGCTCGCGCGTACCATGTTTCTAGCCGCACGGCCGGGCTCGACTGGCGCGCGCGCTCGCTTCTTACGGGCTTCGCATCGGCGCTAGTTCATGCCTATCGCCGCTGCTT
The DNA here is from genome assembly GCF_013339745.2 of Dermacentor silvarum. Classification (NCBI taxonomy): domain Eukaryota; kingdom Metazoa; phylum Arthropoda; class Arachnida; order Ixodida; family Ixodidae; genus Dermacentor; species Dermacentor silvarum. The sequence goes on along the minus strand of NC_051157.2, from coordinate 203,342,881 downwards.
GGAGGGGGGCGCTGCGACCCCACCCTCTTGCTCAGCTGCTCCCAGCCGATCTGTGCAGGCGCGCAACGCTGGAAGATTGGGTCGGGCGCGCTTCTTACCTTACCGTGCATTCAAGAACAAGTCGACTAATTGTAGAGGACTCGTAAATGGTTCATCTAGGCTTCTTATAAATGGATGCAGTGTAACTGTATTAATACATCAAGCTTCTTTAAGTTCACTGGGGATGCATGCGCCGGCAGAACAGCTCTCCGCCATCAAATGCATTTTGAGGAAAGAAAATAAATATGTATTGCTCGTATGGCACATACAATGGTTGCCATACTTTGAGGCGAAAACTCTTGCGGGCACAGTAGCTCACAAATGTGTCTTATTCACAATTACAATATGAAGGGTTTCCTTGGCAGCTTATGTACATATAGGCCGAAGGCTTGTTGTTTTCTTCAGTCAGTTGGTTTGACTGATTTACAAGGAGTATTCTCAGAAACTTCTCGGTAATTAGATTTGCGGATCGTATCGCATGACTGTCGTCAACACCTTCAGGGCAGCTCAAGATGGGAGCGCGTTGTAAATAGGGCTGCACTGCTCTTTCAAGTAATTCTAGTTCATTCCTGCGTGGCAGGTGTTCGGAGCCTTTATCGAAAAAAACGCTATTATTTATTTATTTTTATTTTATAAATACTGCAATCACCATGCGGTGATTTTAGCAGGGTGGTACAAGCATAACGAATACATTGTTATGTACAGAAAATGTACACGGTAATAAAGAAAACTGTTATCTGAATAAATACAAAGCGTACAGGTTGGGCACACGCAACGTTACTCTAAAGAAGTAAAACACTGTCACTGCAAACATGGCACAAACAAAATAATGTCACTGTAAACATGATAAAAAAGAAGTTAATGTTGGCGCAGAGACGACGTCATTTTTTTAGCTGGTTCCAGTCCACTACTGTGCGCGTAAAAAAAGAATACTTAAAAGAGTTGCTGCGTGAGGAAAAAGGAGTTATAGTGAAATTATGTATTTGCCGAGTAGCGCATCCGGAGGAGAAGGCTATGATCTTTGTTATGTCCATCTTATAATTCCCCTTTATTAGTTGATGCTATCTTGTCCAAATATCTTGTCCAAGAGCGCTAGAAACTCGGGCTTGAAACTCATTGCTTGAGAACTGGTGAAAAGAAACACCGGGTGTTTTCCCGGAACGCGACTTGCAATACGGAAGACAGCAATACACCATCACACAGCAGTTTTATACCGATCTGCAATGAACGGCGCCAAGTCTTGGCTGTGGCCGCGCGTACTAAAGGCATTGTACGACCGTCTTCAGGATGGATGGATGGATGGATGAAGAGCTTTATTAGTGTCCTTCTGGGCGCGGAGCCCACAAATTACTTCATACTGAACACTGACAGAGCACCGAATAAAATGCGCGGAAAACGATCGTGCGAGCGCGAAGGCAAGCGCATGTACGCAGAGCAGGGTCAGGGTCGCAGCGCCCCTACCGCCGACGGGTGGCGAAACGTGCTGAGAAACTCTCCCATTGTAGCCGCCGCCGTTGGAACGGAGGAGGCGTTTACGGAGAACACGCTGGCTTGGGGCTGACTAGCCTGCTGTTAGGGGATCGGTGGTATTCCTAAATAAACGCATCACTGTTTTGATGATCCAAATATAATCTCACTATCAGGGAGGGAGCAGTCTACCTGACTGGAGCAGTATATTTTTATTTGGGGTGTTGCTACGCTGCGCTCCGCAACACCCCAACGACCGCCGCTTCGCGTCGGCGCCCGGCACCACGGCTTCCGCCGTGGCGCCGGGGTTCAAACGACCGCCCTGGCAAACAGACAGGAAAACAAAAGGAAAAGCGTGATTGAATAAATATAAAAAAATCGAGCCACTACGGGAATCGAACACGCGTACGCATTATCCCTAAGCGAGCGCCGTAACCACTCAGCCATACAGCCACACTTGCAAGGTCAGCAAGCATGCAAACCATATGATTGCGTTCGAGCGCCCTCGGCGAAAGCAACCACTTAGAAACGCGGTACGCGCGAGCGGCGCAGCGTGGCGTCAGCGGTCGAGCGCTGTACGGGGGCTGAAATAGGAATACGCAACCGGGAGAGGGCAAAGTGCATTTCTCCCGTGTCCGCCCGGCTCCCGCGGCGCGCGTTGTGCGCGCACGAGATGTCCGCCCGGCTACCGCCGCGTGCGCTACGTTCGCAAGCGACGGGCGAGTGCCCGCGGGAGAAGGTGGCAGCGTGTGCTCCCCACAAGCCCAACGAGGGGACGCTGCAGAAACTGGAAAAGCCAGGTCCTGCAAACACTAGCTTTACGCCACTACTGTAACCAAATATGCAGTATCCAAGGTTGGCTACCCACACAAGGTTAACCCTAGCTGCCTGGGAAAACGGAAGTAAAAGGGAAGTGAAAAGAAGACAGGATAGATTGAAAGTGAGAAAGAAAGACGAAGATTTAAGAGGAGGACAAGAAAAGGCAACTGCCGATTTCCTCTGGGTGGGTCAGCCCAGGGGTGCCGTCTATGTGAAGCAGAGGCCGAAGAGGTGTGTTGCATCCGCCGGGGGGCCTTAAAGGTCCGAACACCCGGCATCAGCTCAACCTCCAGGATCCCCCTTTCCCCAGACACGGCTAAGCCACACTCGGCTACACGCGGGAGTGTCCAACCCTCATGTGCTCGGGCACGTGGTGGTGCAACTCACCAAACGCCTTCTGACGCAGACGCCCCTGCGGGAGCATTATAGGCTTATTTGCGAGAAGTACATGCTGTCATTGTATCGTGGCGATGGACATAAAATGGAGAGTTTCCCTGTGATGGCGCGCATCAACGCTAACGAAGCAGATATGGCTGTTGTTGCAGCAGTGATGAGCACGCCTATCTGCGCGGGTTGCGCCGAAACAGGCACATTTCACCACGACACACACACACACTGAACGGTGACGCGAGGGAACCATGTATAGAGCTTTTCAGCGTGCTTATTCCCGACGTGCAGCTGCAGCGGAAAAAGATAAGCACAAGTGACCGATCACCCGAGCAGATAAATTGCGGCACAGGACGCTGTTGTGACCTAACACGCCGAAAACGAGGGTGCCAGCCATCCCACCCTGCCTTTGAAACATGAATCATGTGGCACTTTAGACACCAGTGTGCACGGGAACAAGAGCGCCGCGTACCTCAATTTTCATGCTCCGGTCATCGGCCACTTCTAGTCTTTTTCCGCTGCATAACGTGAAACATGGAGAAGGTAATTAAATACGTCGAAGCAACTTCCGTAAAAAGACTGCTGGATCCATCAAACGTAACTGTAAAAAAAGTAACGGGGACATCTGACGCGCCTTTAGCCACAGCTTAACATTTAATACCAACTACGCCGCATACCACCGGGCTTCACCGCTGCACGAAAACAGCTTTAGAACTCCCGTCAACAGCTTAGATGCAAAAAGCGCAGCCATTCCACTTCATGAATGTGGGCTACCAGCGGAGCTGTTCTTCGGCCGCACGCAATACACGGGACTACTTTACACGGGACCTCCTCACACCAGCGCACGCAACCTACTAACCGGTTACTCGGTTCTTTGCGCAGGCGCGGAAGTGCAGCAGGTGGCTTGCTAGCCACCAGGGTCGGTATTTTGTAGCGATGCCTTTCCGATGCTAATGCCTTTTCGCGCTTTTCGCGCTCAGTCAGAGCGACGGTCCGCTCACGTTATCAACGGGATCAGCCGGCCGTGAGCGGTGGATGAGAAGACTAGTATAGAATAAAGCATAACGCATCGCTACAAAATACCGGCTCAGCTGTCACACCAAATTATCGATGCACGCTACGACCATTAGCGCGCTCCCTCTGCGCAGCCAAACCGAGCCTCTGGCTAAGTCAGGAGCTAGGGTAGCTGTCAAAACCACATCACGTTCACGCTTCGCAAGATGTCGAACGTTAGCATTCACCATCAAATCGGTCTCAAACCACAGTCTGTCGCACACCGTACAAGTGAATCCGAAATTTCTGTCCAGAAAGTTCCTCTGAAATTTCGCATACGCCAGCTTGTGCTCGTCCAATTTACTGGCCAGTTACCTGCATCACTTCGCCGCATTCTCCGCTTCCTGTCGAGGGCGCCGTCCCCTGTCGTTATCCTCATCGTCTTACTCGTGTTTCTGTCGAGCCCGCCGCTCACAGGCAGCCTCTCGGGCACGATCTTCGCTAGTACTCGCCGGCCATTTCCTACCTTTCTCTTGGTATGCCAGGTGTCAGCACACGCCTTACAAGATTGTTCCGCCTCCTCATAGAGGCGGCGTTATAAAGTATTGGGTGGTTTCTTAGCTGTCCTCTTGCTACGCCAGGTCAGATGTCAGCAGATGCCTTACTGATTTGCTTTGCCTCCTCATAGAGGGTGTGGGAGTTTTGAGGCACGGACATTGAAAAATCTGTCAAGGAAATTCCACTAAAACGCAAAGATGTAAACCGTTAACGCGTCAGTTGGTCAGTGTGTTGCCTCCGATTATCTGGTCGGCTAAAAGCCGATGTCATGATTCTCAGTATACACATACTGGGTTGTGCAGTATCGAAAATGAATGTATCTTAGACTCTAATATAAGATACCTTTTGGTTATTTCGTATCTGTAAAGTGATACATTTGCTAAGTATCGCTGCCCAGCCCTGATGTTGGGTTCTAGTAGAAACTCACCTGATAGAGCTGCTGCCAAGGAGGAGGACAGGATAGCCAGAAGAATAACCATCACGACCACATTCCAAAAGGCCATCATCGCCATTTTTCTGTTAATGTCTTCCTCTTTGAGACTCCTGGAATATGTTTGGGAAAAGGTCAATAATAATAGCACTATAATAAAAATCACGATCAGGCGCGCTATGCTGGATGGCCTTCCCCACCCGACCTTCATTAACGTCATCGTTGTACGGTATCACGTTCACTAGTATAGTCTAACACCCTTGACAATTCGCATGCTAATCGTCAAGGGTGTTTGTTCGAGGAAACGATCAAGTTTGACTCACGACGTCAGAATACCGAATTAATATGTTTGCTCCATCCCGGACGCCAAAGCCATGCGAACGAAAATGCGGTCGAGCGATTGTGAAGGTCTCGACAGGGCGCTCCCACAGATCTCCTGGTCATTAAACTCGCGACGCCTTCCCGCTGCTAGAGAGGAGGCAAACAAGTTCATCTTGTCTTGTCATGGAAGCCTCATTGTTCTTGCAATGTGTTTTGTGTGGACATCGTTACCATGTCGGGAAGTACTCTGGCGTCACGGCTTCCGTTTTCCGCAGTAAGGGTGACTTGATCAAAATCGATTGGAATTGCACCATTTTCACTACCTACCCAAGTTCGCCAATTCTACTTTTCGGCGATTTCAATTTTCTATCCATAGACTGGTCTGAAACAGAAGCTACGCTATCAAGAAACAACTTCGCCAGCGAGTTCGCGAGCGCATTCCCTAACTTCGGCTTATCCCAAATAGTCAGTAAATCAACGCGCACCTTTACCCACTCCGCCAACACTCTCGACCTTCATTAACCACATATCCCGATAACTTCTCCGATATCACATACTTACCTGGCTTTAGCGATCACGCAGTCATCCATAGTACGTTTCCTCACCAGTAAAAGAACTAAAAAGACGCTCACCCTTTGCAATGAAGGCGAATATGTGAGCATAAATAATGAACTAACAAAATTATGCAATCATTTTACATCTTTTTTCACTCCAGGACCATCGAGTCAAATTGGCAACTATTCAAATCTGAAATGCTGCGTTTAGTATAACTAGATATTCCCACTATAAAAAACTGAGCGCACAAACTCCCCATGGTTCAATACAACTTTGAAAAAGATGAAACAATAAGAGAAATCGGCTATTTCGCTCAGCTAAGGACTCGGGTTCTTCCTTGGGATCTTCATTAGCATGGAAAAAGCATCACGCTCCAACGAAGCATTACAACTCGCTTACAACCATAAACAAACCCCAATTTATTTTCCATTCAACTCCTCTAATGTTACACAGCAATACAAAACGTTTATGGTGAAACATCAACCCTCATCAGGAGAGCATCGTTTCACTTTGTCATGACGTAGGCAGTATTATACCGGACAGCGAAATTGCTAATGCCCTAAACATGACATTCTCTTCCGTTTTTACTGATGAATACACAGACAATATGCACGACATCTTGCCATACACTAATACCCATATGAATAGCATTACGTTTGACCCGCCTGGGATTGTTAAATAAATTCATTCACCCAAAAATTCTTCGTCAACCGAAATTGATGGCATCAATTCTAAGGTACTCTAAGCATCATTCCAGCAACATTATTTCCAAAATTTTCCAGCAATCTCTTAATAGGGGTACTATACCGGTTGACTGGCGCGCTGGCAAGGTAATCCCAGTTTTTAAAAAAGGTACCAAGTATTGTCCGAAAAACTATCGCTCTCTTTCAATCACAAGCGTCTGATCCAAATTAATGGAACATGTCATTTTCTCTAGAGTAGCGAAATTTCTATCGTCCATCAACTTTTTTCATCCGAACCAACACGGTTTCCATAAAGGCCATTCATGCGAGACACAGCTCGCCTTATCCTTGAACGACATTCAATCATCACTTGATAGTAACATACCTGTCCTTGCATTTGCATTGATTCTAAAGGGCGTTCGATAAAGTACCTCATGCTCGTTTACTACTCAAGCTCTCCAAATTAAATCTACAACAATCAGTTCTTAATTGGGTTCAAGAATTTTTAACAGACTGTTATCAGTTCATCTATGCTAATACATATTCATTATCGTTTACACAAGTCTTATCCGTTGCCACCCATGATGATGATTATTGTGGTTTGTTGGCGCAAGGGCCAGTTATGGCCAAAGAGCGCCAAGACGATGGTAATGACTTGTTAATGATATATGAATAGTCAATTACATGAATAGATGTGGCATGGCTGTAAAGGGGCCTAAAAACAGTCGCTGTAAAGTGCGTAAAATCTATACGTAATAAGATTATGCCAATGACTAATGATGTGTACTATAGACATGAACAATGCATTGCAAAAGAGTGATAAGACAAAATATCACAGACGTAAGAATCGGCCAGAAGCACAAGTGCCTAAAACAGAGCCCTTGAAACACAAAGGCCTGGAGACATGTGCTATAAAGAACTATCACAGCAACATCCTCTGAAGAGAGGATGCGCTACGAACTTATTGGCCTAATAACATGTAGCACAACATCATTCAAGAATGCGAGGACTGCTGTGGTGTTAAAGAGCGGTTCTTTACCAAGGAACATAGCGGGATGTAGAGGGAGACAGTAGCGATATGCTAGAGGAAAGTGTTTCTTTCTTTCTCTTTCGGCTTCCCGACACTCCAGGAGGACGTGGAGGACGGTGAGCCTCTCGCCACATCTACCACAGGTTGGAGTATCATTACCATTCAATAGAAAATTGTGGGTGCCGTACGTGTGTCCTATTCTCAGACGACAGAATAGGATATCAGTTCGCCGGGTTTTTGTTACGGAGGGCCAGTAACCTAACTGTGGCTTAATCAAATGAAGCTTATTATTTGTTTCTGCGTCCCACGAGCGTTGCCAGTGGCTTCGCAGTTTCTTTCGCAAGAAAGGTTTCAAATCTGTTGCAGGAACAGCAGCTGTAGGGTTATTAGCGGGTGATGTGACTGATGTGGCCATTTGGTCGGCAAGAACATTGCCCTCGATGCCTCTATGCCCAGGCACCCAGCATATAATCACATGCTAGTTAGTTGCGTACGCTCTACAAAGAACAGAATAGAGCTCAATGAGGACAGGGTTTTTCTGTTTACAGGGTGACTTCAGGGCTTTTACGACGCTTTGGGAGTCTGTAAATATAATAGTTTTTTGATGTTTTGATTTCTTTATATGCTTTACGGCTGACAATATTGCGTAGGCCTCAGCCGTAAAGATACTTGTTTCTGGGTAGAGTACGCCAGATTCCGAGAAGGATGGACCGACGGCTGCATAAGATACTCCGGCATATGATTTAGAAGCGTCCGTGTAAAATTATGTGCACGAGTACTTGGACTGTAATTCTAGGAAATGCATTTGGATTTCGACCTCTGAAGCGTGCTTTGTAACTTCTACAAAGGATATATCACATTCTGCTACCTGCCACTCCCAAGGTGGTAACAGCTTGGCTGAAGGCATTAAGCGATGTTCGAGGAGTGGGATGTCCATTTCTTCGCTAAGCTCCCTGACACGCAGTGAGAAAGGCTGTCTTACAGAGGGACGATTCCGAAAAAGTGTAGCACACGTCATATCGTTAACGGTATTAAAACACGGATGCTGCTGATTAGAGTGAACTTTAAGGAAATATGTGAGGCTGGTGAATGTTCTCTGCAGGTGGAGTGACCACTCATTTGATTCGACGTATAGACTTTCAATGGGGCTTGTTCTGAAAGCTCCAGTGGCCAGGCGGATACCTAGATGGTGGACGGGATCCAGCATCTTCAGCGCACTAGGGGCGGCAGAGTGATATACCACGCTACCATAATCCAATCGAGATGAAATGAGACTTTTGTAAAGATTCAGTAAACACTTCCTGTCGCTACCCCAGGATGTGTGAGACAAAATTTTCAGTAAGTTCATTGTTTTTAGACATTTCACCTTGAGATATTTTATATGCGGAATGAAAGTAAGTTTATAATCAAGTATGATGCCTAGGAACTTGTGCTCTTTGTTGACAGGTATTTGTTGTCCATACATTTCGATAGTGGGATCTGGAAGAAGCCCTTTCTTCCTGGTGAAAAGAACACAAGAACTTTTGTGGGGGTTCACTTTGAATCCGTTTTCGTCTGCCCATTTGGACACTTTGTTCAAGCCCTGTTGTACCTGTCTCTCACACACTGTAAGGTTGCAGGATTTGTAACCTATTTGTATGTCGTCTACGTAGACGGAATAAAAAATAGCTGGCGGTAATGAAGCACGAAGCGTGTTCATCTTCACGATAAACAGTGTGCAGCTGAGCACACCTCCTTGGGGTACACCAGTTTCCTGTATAAATTGACGCGACAATACGTTGCCGATTTTCACACGGAAGGTACGGTTAGACAAATAGCTTTCTATTACGTTTAGCATATTTCCACGGATGCCCATTCCCGACAAGTCTCGCAAAATTCCGTAACGCCAAGTTGTGTCGTACGCCTTTTCCATATCGAGGAATATCGACAAGAAAAACTGTTTATGTACAAATGCGTCACGTATATGTCCTTCAATGCGCACAAGATGGTCAGTTGTGGACCGCCTTTCTCTAAAGCCACACTGATAGGGATCAAGCATATTGTTCAGTTCAAGGAAATGTTTAAGTCGGCGATTAATCATTTTTTCAAAAAGTTTACACAGGCAACTTGTGAGAGCTATCGGGCGGTAACTTGCCGCCGAGGAAGGGTCTTTGCCCAGCTTCAAAACTGGAATAACAATAGCTTCCTTCCATGAGGAAGGCAAGTATCCGGCAGCCCAGATAGAGTTGAAAAGTCCCAGAAGTGTCATCTGTGTGTCAGTGTGTAAGTTTTTAATCATGTCATACATGATTCTGTCAGGTCCCGGTGCGGAGCTGCTGCATACGCTCAAGGCAGCTCTCAGCTCGGCTATATTAAATGGACGGTTGTATTGTTCATTCGGTCGGCAATTGTGATCCAGTGACTTAAGTTCTGCTATTTGTTTACATTTAAGGAATGATTTTGAGTAATGTATGGAGCTTAATACACGTTCGAAGTGTTCGCCCAGAGCGTTGGCCTGGTCTTCCAAGGTATTCCCATGGTCGTCAACTAAAGGTAATGGGTGGATTTGCTGCCCCTTTAGCTTTCTTAGGCCATTCCATACTTTACTCTCTTGGGTATAGGATGTTATACTAGAGAGAAACCTCTCCCAGCTAGTCATCCTTGCCTGTCGCCGCGTACGCCTTCCCTGCGATTTTACCAGTTTAAATTCGATAAGATTTTCCGTAGTCGGGGCGCGACGCAATGCGCCCCACGCTTTGTTCTGTTTCTTTCGTGCCAGTCTGCACTCCTCATTCCACCAGGGAACCCGTCTTTTACATGAGAGGCCTTTTGTTTGTGGAATGAATTTTTCAGCTGCGTGGAGTATAAAACCAGTAAAATATGCTACTGCGTCGTCAATACTAAAATCGTTGATAAAATCTGGTGATAAGTAGGTTGACTCTTTAAAACCTTTCCAGTCAGCTGATTTTATTTTCCAACGGGGGGCGTGGGGAGGACTGTCATGCTCCTCTATCAGAGTCAGTGTCACAGGAAAGTGGTCGCTCCCGAATGGATTTTTAACGACATTCCATTCCATATAGGGAAGAAGGGTAGCAGAGCCAATCGCTAAATCTATGGAAGAAAATGAATTATGGTAGATGTTGTAATATGTGGGCTCTTTTTTGTTAAACAGACATGCACCAGAGGTTATTAGAAAGTTCTCTATAAGCCGACCCCTGGCGTCACACCGGGAGTCTCCCCACAAAGTGCTGTGAGCATTAAAATCACCGGCAATAATGTATGGTTCCGGGAGCTGGTCAGTTAGCATATAAAATTCCGTTTTGCTGAGTTTGTAGTCTGGCGGTATGTAGATAGAACAGATGGTTACCAACTTGTTGAAGAGTATCGCTCGCACGGACACCGCCTCAAGTGGTGTCTGAAGAGAGAGATTCTGGCAAGCAACAGATTTATCCACAATTATTGCTACACCTCCAGAGGAGGCAACAGCAACGTCACGGTCTTTACGGAAGATAGCATATTGTCTGAGGAAGTTTGTTTGTGTGGGTTTTAGATGTGTTTCCTGAACACACAGCACTTTTGGGTTATATTTTTTAAGAAGTTCCCTAATATCGTCGAGGTTGTGGAGAAGTCCTCTCACATTCCACTGTAAAATTTGTGTGTCCATTTTGAATGTGTTTTTGTGCTGTGCGTTCAAGAATACAAAGTTAGCTCACGGGCCCTTTCCAGGAGCCGTGACACGAGATTTTTCTTTTTTGGAGCGGTCGATGGAATCGCGCCGCTCCTTAGGCGCTGGCTGCGCCCTCATGCTTGGTGTTGTGTCCATCTCCTCTTGCGAGGCGCTGGACACGCGCTCTTGCGAGCGGTTAGTTTGACGTGAAGGCCTCGTCTCGAGGGACGAGACCTTGGAGGCCACCAGCCCGGAGGTCGATGGCCCCTTGTTCTGAGATGGCGGAGCAGCGCTAGCTGCAGCCGCCGAGGGGGCGGATGGCGTCACCGCCGGCCCACTACGCGTGTGCCAGACAGCCGCCGGGAGCCGTTGTGGCGCTGCCCCCTGACGCGCCACTTCGGCAAAGCTGGTTTTTGGCAGGTGCAATACCCGCCTGCGTGCCTCCTTGAAAGTTATGTTTTCCTTTACTTTAATAGTTACTATTTCCTTTTCTTTTTTCCAGGTTGGGCACGACCGCGAGTAGGCGGCGTGCTCCCCATCACAGTTAACACAATGTAGAGAGCTTTCACAAGACTCGGAGGAGTGTTCAGAAGCACTGCATTTTGCACAAGTTTGGCGGCCTCGACAGTTCTGTGAACTATGGCCGAACCGCTGGCATTTAAAACATCGTACAGGATTTGGCACGTATGGCCTAACACGAAGCTTGATGTATCCGGCCTCGATGGTTTCGGGCAGCACACTCGAGTTAAAAGTAAGTATCAGATGCTTGGTCTGGATTTCCTTGCCGTCGCGCCTCATCTTGATCCGTTTAACATTGATTACGTTCTGGTCACTGAAGCCCTCCAGGAGTTCAGCTTCACTCAGCTGCAACAGATCATCATCTGATACAACGCCACGGGTGGTATTCATGGTACGGCGCGGGGTTACTGTTAATTGAGCTTCTCCAAATGCCACTAGGTTGGGTAGTTTCTCGTATTGTTTCATATCACGGAGCTCCAAGAGGAGATCCCCGCTTGCCATCCTGGATGCTTTATAGCCGGGTCCAAAAATATCAGTCAGAGTCTTTGACACAAGGAAAGGTGAGATTGTTCGTACTGATTTGTCTGTTTTTTCTGAGTGGATCACATGAAATCGGGGAAAGTTCTGTGTTTGACGTCCAAAAAACTGGAAAACATCTTCGGTGCGCCCTCGTTTCAGACGGCGATCAGTGAGTGGGGGGAAAGAACTTGCCATAAGTATAGGTGAATGTTCGGCGGCAGCGCCAGCCACCCACCATGGAGCCCAACTAGGGGACGCTGCAATACCTGGAAAAGATTGGTCCTGCAAACGCCAGCTGTACGCCACTACTATAACCAAATATGGAATATCCAAGGTTGGCTACCCACACAAGGTTAACCCTAGCTGCCTGGGAAAACGGAAGTAAAAGGAAGTGAAAAGAAGACAGGATAGATTGAAAGTGAGAGAGAAAGACGAAGATTTAAGAGGAGGACAGCAAAAGGCAACTGCCGATTTCCCCTGGGTGGGTCAGCCCAGGGGTGCCGTCTATGTGAAGCAGAGGCCGAAGAGGTGTGTTGCCTCCACCGGGGGGCCTTAAAGGTCCAAAACACCCGGCATCGGCTCAACCCCCAGGATATCCCCTTTCCCCAGACACGGCTAAGCCGCGCACGGCTACACGCGGGAGGGTCCAGCCCCCATGTGCTCGGGTACGTGGTGGCGCAACTCACCAAACGCCTGCTTGCGCAGACGCCCCTGCGGGATCCGTTGCCACCCAGGGCACGGTTCTCGGGCCATGGCTACCCCTTGATGTGTAATCAAAAATTCGCCTCTTCGCCGATGATTGTATTCTATACCGCCCTATCAAAGTCTCGTCCGATATGTCTATCCTGCAGAATGACCTTCGTCATACAGAAGAGTGGTGTAAAATTTGGTTGATGTCTCTCTACGTTAATAAAATTGTACGAATTTGATTTCGCCGTCGTCGCAACTTTTCAACTCCTGAATACACCATTATATAAATCCTATAAATCTCGGTGACTCGTTTAAATAACTCCGTGTTCATATCTACCACGCCCTAACTTGGACCAATTATGTTAATCAAATTACTAATTCCGCAAACCGTGTCTTGGGCTACATCCGTCGCAATCTCACCCTTGCACCTTCCTCTGTTAAGCTCTTAGCATACAATACACTCGTCCGTCCAAACTTGAGTATGCAAGTGCAATATATGACTCTTAACAATTAAACCCAATTAAGACACTCGAAGCAGTCCAGAACCAAGCTACTAGATTCATACTGAGTGATTGCTCCTACAACTCTAGCATCACAGCGCTGAAATCACAACTTGATCTAGTCGCGCTGGCTCATCGCCGCAGCAATTCTCAACTGAATCTTTATCACAAGTTGTTTCACTGTTAGCCGCCTAAAAGCGAGCTTATTGTTCCTGTTCATCGCATGTCACGCAACACCCATCCAAACGCCGTCATCCCTCCACGTGGCCTCACCACAACACTTCATCAAGCATTCTTTATTCGTACTGAGCGTGACTGGAATCGCCTTCCCGGTCATATCGTTACGATCATCGACCCTGCAGAATTCAAATCCGCCTTCCAAGAAATCACACGCATCGACTCTAACCCATAAGATTATCGTGTATGATGCTGCAACCATCATTATTATTTTATTTATTCATACCTTGTATTCACTAACTCAGTTGTATTCATTTGACCTGTATTCACAAATTTTTACTGTAATTACGTTGTATCCCCTGTACCACCCCTCATGTAATGTCCCTCACGGGACCCTTGAGGCATAATAAATAAATACATAAATAAAAAGATACGCTGTGACGTGAAGTAACAATAAGATTGTAAACAATGACTGGAAATTAAGGTACCTGAATGAAGAGATATGTTGCTTCTCCCGCTCGTAGCGGAGGATGATGCTTTGACTGAAGCAATCAAAACAGTGAATGAGATTTCAAAATAAACTGACGTTCTGCCTGAGAAGTATGGCACTGTACTTGAAAAGGTAGAAAATCAGAACAATGATGTGCTCGGTGGATGTTTCATTTTCCCTTTAATTCCGAATTTTTTTTCATATAACCGCACGCAGTCTAATGAACAAGGTAGAAGAATTGGACATGTTTCTTCGTTAAATCATGAATTTGATACGCTCGCTTTCTGTGAAACTTGATATGCTGGCAGCTCTGACAATATACCACTCTCGGGATAAAACTACGAGGCGTTGAATAAAGGAGGCGGCGTTGCTCAGGAAAAATAAATAGTTTGGGTATGAGATTATCCCTCATATCTGAGTTATGCTCCCAAGACATGAAACGATATTCATTAAGGTATTTTGTTCTGGGCGTTGTCTATCACCTCCCGTCTGGGCCCTGTGTCAGAACTTTATTTCCAAGAAACCGTACTGCACGACCTTATTTAATTTCAAATGCCAGGTGGTAATTTGCTCCAACCGCAAAAGTTATAGCTTCCGAGTTACGTGATCACTTGTCTCTTTTTTGCATGGTCCTAAAGGAATCTACCTATTCAAACGACTTCCCTAATGTCACCACAACAAGCGTGTTATAACACAGGACCGCATTCAAGATTTTCGTGAGGTAGTATCGTCCGTGGATTGGAGCAACTCGTGAAAGAGACAAATATTGACACCAATTCATTGTATGACTTGTGCTTAAATAATATAATAAAATTTTATCATCGTGCGTTCCAAGTGGCAATCAGACGAAAGTGCGAGAAGGCTAAGAAGGATTACCCGTTCTCTTTTAAGACGTATTTCTAAACTTATTAAACCTTTAAAATTCTTAAGTAGTAGACATATAGAGGTTTAGAAATAATAAAATAAAATCAGAAATCAGCCAACTGCAGATATTTAAAACTCCAGAAATCAGTGCGATTCAAAACAAACTTGCTCAAACGTATTTTGACACCCGAAAAACTTGGTGTGCTATCAAACATCTTCTGAAAAGAACAAATACATACATGTTCACTCAACTCAATCTAGGTGATCAGATTGTAACTGGCAAATACTTCGCTAATGAATTTAAGCGACATTTTGTGACATGTTCAGAATTTTATTTCCCTAGCAATCACAATGATGCCAACCAGTATAGGCAATTCAGTATGCCCAGTACTGTGTTTCTTTATCCGACTTCTCCTTCAGAAATCCTCACTACCGTACGTGAGCTGAAAAATAGCTGCTCGGCTGGGTTTGTTAGTATCAAGGCTCCACCAATTGAAGAAGTCGCCGATTTGATACGCGAGGTATGTGGTGACATAATTTATTATATACAGTCTACGGGATTATTTTCTCATAACATGAAAATTGCAAGAACTACTTTCTGGCATATGGGTGTTTCACCAATAAAATTAACAATTATAGACCCATATCCATACTTCTGTGCTTTTAAAAAGTTGTAGGGAAAGTGATTAACTCCAGATTAGTAAATTACCTACATAAGCATAAGTTGTTATGCCAACATCAATACGGATTTCAAAAAGGCCAATCAACAGCAAGTTGGAATAAAAACTGGGGCAATTAAAAACGGGGGCATGGAATAAAAGGTACGACACTTAGCCCAATTCAGAGCTATTTATATAACCGAAGTCACTTCCTTCTAATTACCGATGTGAAGCCTGACCTACAGTCCGTCAAACATGGCGTACCACAATGATAAATTTTAGGGTCTATTTTGTTTCTTTTTTATATCATGATATTGTTTTTATTCCTCAGACCCCTGAAATAGTCCTCTACGCAGATGACACGAGTATTATATTTTATTCTATTAGTTTACCTTGCCTCATAGATTTGGGTGGCTGCACTATTTAAAACACTGGTTAAATAATAGCGTGCAAAATCTAAATGTTAACAAACCAAAGTTCATAATATTTCATGCTATTAATAAATCAGTTGCTTCTTGCGGTTCACGTTCTTAAGGTTGGCTACTGCAAGTTGGCAAGTAGTACTTGGTAAGGGTAAGTCAGCAAATGGAAACGATAAGTAGAAGAAATCGTGAGGCATGCCTTCCTGTTCCTTTCTCTGTGCGTTGCTTCACGATTGTTTTCTAGCTGTCTTTTCCGTTTGTTGGCATACCCCTACCACGTTCACGTTCATTTAAGCCTCAGGCCTCAGATCGTGTCATCATCATCATCGTTAGCCTATATTTATGTCCACTGCAGGACGAAGGCATCTCCCTGCTATCTCCAATTAGCCCTGCCTTGCGCTAGCTGATTCCAACTTGCGCCGGCGAATTTCTTAACTTCATCACCCCAGATAGTTTTCTGCCGTCCTCGAATGCGCTTCCGTTCTCTTGGTATCCACTCTGTAACTCTGATGGTCGGCCAGTTATTCATCCAACGCATTACATGGCCTGCCCCGCTCATTTTTTTCTCTTAATGTCAAATAGATAATACGAAATGCCCCTTTGCTCTCTGATTCACACCGCTCTCTTACTGTCTCTTAACGCTAGGCCTAATATATTTCGTTCCATCGTTCTGTGTGCGGTCCTCAAATTGTTCTCGAGCTTCTTTGTTAACCTACAAGTTTCTGCGCCATTTGTTAGCACCGGTAGATTGCAATGCTTGTACACTTTTGTTTTCAACGACAGTGGTAAGCTCCCAGTCAGAATTTGGCAATGCCTGCAGTGTGCACTCCAACCCACTTTTATTCTTCTGTAAATTTCCTTCTCATGATCAAGGCCCCTGTCAGTAATTGACCTAGATATTCCTTTACAGGCTCTAGAGGCTGACTGGCGATCCTGAATTCTTATTCCCTTGCGAGGCTACAGAGCATTATATTTGTCTTCCGCATATTAAACTTCAACCCCACTCTTACACTTTCTCGGTCAAGGTCCTCAATAATGTGTTGTAATTTGTTGCTGAGTAGGCCAGTATCCAAAACAGCCAAGCTACTTTCATTCGAAATAGTGATGAACCGGATAAAGAAGCTCTTTCTATAACTAGCGATGAAGTTAGAAGGGCCTTGAAAGACATGACCAGGGGAAAAGTGCCTGGAGAAGATGGAATAACAGTAGATTTAATCAAAGATGGAGGAGATACCATGCTTGAAAAGCTTGCGGCCCTTTATACGCAATGCCTCACAACTTCATGTGTACCAGAGAGCTGGAAGAACGCCAACATTATACTTATCCATAAGAAGGGAGACGTTAAAGAATTGAAGAATTACAGACCCATTAGTTTGCTTTCAGTATTTTATAAAATATTCACCAAGATAATTTGCAATATAATCAGGACAACACTTGACTTCAGTCAACCAAGAGAACAGGCTGGCTTCAGGAAGGGATATTCTACGATGGACCATATCCATGCCATCAATCAGGTAATCGAGAAATCTGCGGAGTACAATCAACCTCTCTATATGGCTTTCATAGATTATGAAAAGGCATTCGATTCAGTAGAGATACCAGCAGTCATAGAGACATTGCGTAATCAAGTAGTAGAGGAGGCATACGTGAATATCTTAGCAAATATCTACAAGGATTCCACAGCTACCTTGGTTCTGCACAAGAAAAGTAGAAAGATACCTATCAAGAAAGAGGTCAGGCAAGGAGACACAATCTCTCCAATGCTATTCACTGCATGCTTAGAAGAAGTATTCAAGCTCTTAGACTGGGAACGATTAGGAGTGAGGATCGACGGCGAATATCTCAGCAACCTTCGGTTTGCAGATGACATTGTCCTATTTAGCAACAATGGAGATGAATTACAACAAATGATTGAGGACCTTCATCGAGAAAGTGAAAGAATTGGGTTGAAGATGAATATGCAGAAGACAAAGATAATGTTCAATAGCCTGGCAAGGGAACAATAATTCAGGATCGCCAGTCAGCCTCTAGAGTCTGTAAAGGAATATGTTTATCTAGGTCAATTACTCACAGAGGCACCCTGATCATGAGAAAGAAATTTACATAAGAATAAAATTGGGTTGGAGTGCATACGGCAGGCATTGCCAAATCCTGACTGGGAGCTTACCACTGTCGTTGAAAAGAAAAGTGTACAATCATTGCATTCTACCGGTGCTAACATATGGGGCAGAAACTTGGAGGTTAACAAAGAAGCTAGAGAACAAGTTAAGGACCGCACAAAGAGCGATGGAACGAAAAATCTTAGGAGTAACGTTAAGAGACAGGAAGAGAGCGGTGTGAATAAGAGAACAAACGGGGGTAGACGATATTGTAGTAGACATTAAGAGGAAAAAGTGGAGCTGGGCAGGCCATGTAATGCGTAGGATGGATAACCGGTCGACCATTAGGGTTACAGAATGGATACCAAGAGAAGGGAATCGCAGTCGAGGACGGCAGAACGTCAGGTGGGATGATGAGGTTTTGAAATTCGCAGGCGAAAGTTGGAATACGCTAGCGCAAGACAGGGATAATTGGAGATCGCAGGGAGAGGCATTCGTCCTGCAGTGGAAATAAATATAGGCTGATGATGAGGCCAATGTAATCTGAAACCGAAGGTTGCTGAGATATTCGCCGTTGATCCTCACTCCTAAGCCTTCCCAGTCTAAGAGCTTGAATACTTCTAAGCATAGCGTAAATAGCATTGTACAGATTATGTTTCCTTGCCTGATACGTTTCTTTGATCGGTAACTTTATACTTTTCTTGTGGCGAACCAAGGTAGCTGTGGAAGCTTTGTAGATTTTTACCAAGATATTCACGTATGCCTCCTGTACTCCTTGGTTACGCAATGCCTCTATGACTGCTGGTATCTCAACTGAATCAAGTGCCTTTTCATAATCTATGAAAGCCATACACAGAGGTTAATTGCACTCCGCAGATTTCTCGATTACCTGATTGACGACATGGATATGATCCATCGTAGAATATCCCTTCCTGAAACCAGCCTGTTCTCTTGGTTGACTGAAGTCAAGTGTTACCCTGATTTTAGTGAAAATTATCTTGGTCAATATTTTCTACAATACTGAAAGCAAGCTAATGGGTGCATATTTCTTCAATTCTTTAACGTCTCCCTTCTTATGAATTAGTATAATGGCGTTCTTCCAGCTCTCTGGTACACTTGAAGTCGTGAGGCATTGCGTATAAGGGGCCGCATACTTTTCAAGCGGGATTTCTCCTCCATCTTTGATTAAATCGATCGCGATTCCATATTTTCCAGCAGCTCTTCCTCTGGTCATGTCTTGCAAGGCCCTTCTATATCGCTAGTTGTAGAAGGAGCCTCTTTATCTTGTTCATCACTACTTCGTAGGAAACTAGCGTGGCTGCTCTGGGAACTATACAGGTCAGTATAGAATTCTTCCGCTGCTTTTACTATATCATCCAAATTGCTGATGATATTACCCTGATTTCATTTCATAGCGAAAGCTTTACTAAGGACGTCGAGCCGA
Organism: Dermacentor silvarum; assembly: GCF_013339745.2. Lineage (NCBI taxonomy): Eukaryota > Metazoa > Arthropoda > Arachnida > Ixodida > Ixodidae > Dermacentor > Dermacentor silvarum. The sequence continues at coordinate 203,323,570 of NC_051157.2, read as the reverse complement.
GTGTCGCCGTCGCCAGCAATTTGACCTTCATGTGACTGCAGCTGCGCCGTAGCCTTGGCAACGCATTACGTGACTCGCCGCGCCGAGCTCCGTTGCCGCCGCCGGCTTGGCGCATGCGCTCTCCGCAGCTGGGTCGCCGCCTGACCACGTGAATCGCGGCGCGCCTCGCTAAAGCAACCCCCCCCCCCTCACACACACAAACCTTTAGCGCTTTTACCGGCGTCGCTTGCCGCTGCGTCTCTCGGCGTCGCCGGTGACGGCAGCGAGATCTGGCGTCTTGAGCTCGGCGTTCTGTCTTGGCGCCTGCCTGGCGTTTCACCTTGACGCCGGGTGACGCGTACGAAACTCCAGAAAACGCAGGGAAAACGCTGAATGTGTGGAGGCCTTAGGAAGCGCCGCGCTCGCCTACTCAGTGCGAGCTTGGCCATGGATGAGGGCAAGGCCCTCATCCATGGCCAACGCTTATGTGAGCGTTGCGCGGGAGAGGAAGGCTTTGAGCCGTCGTCGGCAAGTGCGTCTGACCACCCCGCGGATATCTCCCGGCGAGCTGGTTCACTGGAGAGTGTCCGAAATGCCAAGCGCGCGAAGCTAGCGTTGGAGACTGAGGAAGAGCGAGCCGTTCGACTCGCAAAACGCCGGAAGCGGGACCACAACGTTGGTTAAGCTAATCAAAGGTTAACCAAGTGAAACCAAGACTTAACCAGGCTAAACCAAGCTTTCGCTTTGAATATCCAGGGTTAGCTAAGCTATGCCGCAGCCATATTTGAGTGCATGCATCTCACCCTGTCCTGTGCCAAGTTTTCTTTCCACTGATTTCATGCTGCGTCCGTATATTACGGCTTCCTCAATCTTTCCCACGTTATAATTTCGAATATCCCTTACTTTCTTCGTGTTGATCAGTTGCGACAGTTCAGCGAATTCTCTCTTATCTCTTCATGTTTGGCACTTTCATGCTTTGTAGTTTCTTCATTAGGTCCTTTGCTACTTGGAAGCGCTTACCTACTGGTTGCCTTGGTGCCTTACCTCGCACTTCAATTGCTGCTTCTGAGATCAGCCTAGTTACGGTTTCATTCATTACCTCTATGTTATCTTGATCTTTCTGTTCTAAAGCTGCATATTTCTTTGCGAGCACCAGCCTGAATTGGTCTGTTTTTGCCCGTACTGCGTCTCGGTTGGCCTGTTTCTTCTTGATTAAGTTTACTCCTTGTCTCTTCTAATTGTGAGAAATCCTAGACCTCAGTAACCTATGGTCACTGTACTTTACCTAACACTTCTACATCCTGCAATATGCTGGGATTGCAGGGAGCATGAAATTTATTTCTTGCTCGTTTCTCCATTAGGGCTTTTCTATGTCCACTTCCTGTTGCTGCGCTTCCTGAAGAAGGTATTTATTATTCGGAGTCTATTCCTTTGCGCGTATTCCCAGAGTGTGTATCGCAATATAAGTCCCTAAGACTACAACGCCCTGAAAATTGGCGATGGACACCGCATGTGGAATTTGTTCTAAATTGCCCATTTGTTCTAAATTGTAGCATTTGCGAAATTTTTTATCGGAAAATATTTTTAGCATTCATGAAGTGTATAACCATCGTCTTTCCGAACTCATATTTACACATTACTGGACTAACTGGCAACAATTTTTGCTGCCTATACTAATAGCATTCAGAATTATGACTTTATCATTCAGTTTCCACGAAACCAATAGCTAGAACCAAGTACGGACAGCTGATGTTAAAATAGCAAATGCCTGATCTGCTAAATACTCATTCGCATGCACTAACCTTCATAACGCAATCTTGGTACATTTATTCATTAAGACAGTAATCGAAGACATTTTCTTGATTCTGCTTTATATATATATATATATATATATATATATATATATAGGTGTCTCTTAGCTTATGCTTATTGTGAATACAGTAACAAAGTGTCCTGATTAGTTTTTTCTGTTATTTATATTCTATTTTATTGTTATACACCATTACCTGATTTAAATGGTAAATACTTTTTTTTTGTCATCCATTCTGTTTATTTCTACTGATACCGTGTAACCAGTGAACGTGCCATTCTGCTTACTGGCTGTTTACAAACGTTTTCTTGCTCCTGTTTTGTCTTCAGTGTCGTTGTTTGGTGAATTCATATTGTGTTGCTAGTGTCCTAGCCCGGCACCACGATAATTATGTGCTGTCAAGTAAATAAGTAAATAAACGAAAAGTTGTCGCAGTTTCACCCGAAAGGCGAAGCATCAATTGCGATAGCAACTTAGTAGAGAGCTATACGGAGTAAGGATAGTAGTTTTATCCGCTGTACAAACTTGGACATGCAGCAGCACCGGCAACACACAGCACTGTTGTCGACGCCGTCGGCGTTAATAACGAATAAATAAATAAATAGTGTGTACCAGCTAACGTTAGCCGAGCTGTTCAATGAAAAAAGTGGTTAAAGAGCACGATGCACGATACAGTTTTAATACCTACGGTGTTTGGTGGTCAGAGCGTTGAAGACCGAACACCGTAGGCCTTAAAGTCGTATCTTGCACCATGTGTCGAGATTTTCTTTTCTCGATGAATAGCTTGGCTAACGTTCGCTGGGACACATGGTACGTATGCGCATACACACGTGCATACACGCTCTTCTAAGCTCTCCCATCCTCTCCCTACCTTTACCACGTGACCTACTCCCCACATTTCAGGCACACACGCTCTTTTCCACTTCGGCACTACTAATTCTAACGCAATGATACGAAGCCTATTGAACGCACCTTCACTCCCCACTCAGTCGGCATCGCAATCGAGCAAAGGCAGCATTCTACCTTCAGCTGCTGGTATGAGTGTCGTGCGGTTTGGAGTGGAGTGGCTGTCAAGCGGCGGTGTGCGCACCACGTCATGGTGCGTGCAGTGGTCTGAGCGGAGCGACTATGTTTCAGGATACCATACCGCTGACAATTTGTCTTCTGTTTCATCTCGTGCACCATTGAAGTGCGACGTCTGCAATGCCGGTAGTGGTGCTGCTCATCAAGCCAGCGTTGGGAGATGCCTAATAGCTGCCAGGTATGTCTCGGTTTGCGCGGCGCAGTCGCAGTTCCCTCGCGTGCTGTAAAACACTCTCGGACAAAACTGCCCAATTTTTCCCCCACTGAATCGTGCTTACCATACTCGGTTTTAGAATTAAGGTGCAAAGCTATGGAGCGTCGAACCACATTGCGCTATGTGCGTCCATGGGCAAAATGTAGTGGGCTAAATGTTGTTACGTAGCACGGCCACGTAATATAAGCAAGAATAATAAAAATGCGCGCATTCAATGTGTCTTTGTTTATCATCGCTATATTATTGCCATTACAATACGTGTGTCTTTCTTCTTCATTGCCTGTATGTACCCAATGTCATCGTGGGCTACGCCTGGTTCTTTCGCAGGGTTTCTCGGGCTCAAAAACGATGCGCGTACCAGTGGCCTCACAAGCGGTGGAGGTTCATGTCGGCCTTCCGTGCTCCGCTTGCCCGGTCTACTCTCTCGAACTTTCTTCATGTCGCCGCTTGCGACATCTGTCTGCCCGCATTTCCTAGGACCAGCGGCCCGATGCTTCTATGCTGCTACCAAGCCGGTACTGTAAGCTGCAGCATCTTAGATCGTCACTTGTCACTCGCGGATTTCCCTATCTATTGCATCAAGACTGCTAATAAGGTTAGTTGAAAATGTACTATTCATGGTTACGAAAATTCAGCGCAGACACAAGGGACAAAGAAGTAAATACCACGACATGAGCGCTCGTGTCGTGCTTCTTGTTTGTCCCTTGTGTTTGCGCTGAATTTTCACAACCATGAATCCCGATCTGTTCACTGGACTTCACCGTGAAGATGTAGATAACTCGCTAGACGACTGGCAACGTGTTAGTTCAGCTAACCCATGAGACGGTCTCCTCAAGCGCCTTTGATCTGAAGAACATGGCGAAGACCTCTTCAAAGATGAGTTAGATTTTCCGCATTAGAAGACCATGCAGCACCTGCGGCAAATTGTCGGCACATCGGCGCCCCGCCGCGCCCTTGCGAAAAATATGTTCTAGTGTTGAAACGCCACCTCGGCGAGTACATCGAGAACTTGTTTGCACTTTGTCGTAAGTAATGACTGCGTTCAACGAATCTGAGTATTTGACGGTCTCTCTCAATGTGATTTGGGTCTCAAAGAGAATTGGGGCCCTCAAGGCGCTCGTGATTGAGAACCCGGCTACTGTTGCTCACAGCTTCTACGTGAGAACGCTTTATCGAAATCGAATCCACACGCTTACAGGTGGATTTTTATGAAAACATTCCACGGTAGATCCAGAGCTACGTCTGATGACCAAGGCCAAAATAAGTGAACAACAGAATCTACTGGCATCTCCTTACCCCTGGCTTCTCTTTCTCAACCTCTCGGCATCTTCTTGACCGACGTCATCAAAGAGCTGGCGTGCAAGACTTGTGCTGCGCATGAGGACAAGTGCCCACAAAATATTCGATTATTTCAGTTCAAATTAACATCATACGACGACATAGCTGTACACTAAAAATTACCTTGATTGTGTCTAATTGCGCTGCTATATTTTCCCCTTGCTTTTATCCAGTATACTTTAGCCAGTATTTTACGACAGATTCCAATTGAGCCAGGGTCTTGCCTTGACATCGGATTCTGCGGCACCATCATATAAAGGGTGTCCAAGCTAACATTAGCCAAACTGCTAAAACTGGCACATATATAACTTCGAGACCTACGGTGTTAGGCTATCAGCTCTCTTGTGCAACCAGAGTAAGTGTAAAATGCTAATTAGCTGTGTGATTTTATAGTAATAATTATTGAACACATTAGTTTTCAATTAAGTGCATGACTTTCCATGGTAAAGCGGTTATTGCATCTGGCAATGTCTTGTGCTATTATTAATTCGTTTATGAATTTTACTTGTAGCGCGCGAAATATGAAAAATAACACGTTACTAAACACACGCGTGTCGCGGCGCCAGTGGACCCAAAGGTGACGCCGTGCAGTAATTGGTAAACGTCCTACAGAGGCCAAACTTGAAACCTCAAAAGAAGCACTAAGCAGTACATCAAGATATGAAGAAAGACAACGCAAGCTCGATTGCCTTGGCGGGCCATCACCTGCCTAGTAACCCTGCTACTACGAGGCAATCTATCCAAGAGACAAACGTGCGCTCTGGGCCACATAAAGCATAAATAATTGAACATTATAGCGTTCCTTTGATTGTGATCAAGACATTTCATAACAGTTATAAAAGTTGAATTATATGGGGCATTTTCTTACGCGAAAGCATCAAATGGCCCACTGAGCGAAAAAGCCGGCGTCTGCAGCAACGAAGCGGCACCTAAATTTCCATTGGCCGCGACGCCACGTCACGTGCACGCCTCGACGGAGCAAAGCTGGAGAAAGGGAACACTTGAAAGGGTGTTGTGTGAGGGGAGAAGACAGCGCCATGACGCTCTCGCTTTTGGAGGCCTGTGTTATCCTCGCGTTCTTTGTCTCGGTTATCGTTATAAAGAAATTAATCTATAAAAACAGAATAAACTAAAAAGTAAGAACGTTGTCGGTAGCGAGTTTCGAACCTACGAACCTACGCTCAGAAGCGGAGTCTTGCCCACTGGGCTAAACCAGCGCTTCCAAGCTGGCAGGCTTGTGCGCTCTGCTTTATGACGCCAGGCTACTTGGGACGGAAATTCCCATTACAAAGCCCGGCGTGACAAAAGCGGTAACTGCAAAAGTACTATGAGCATCCACATTAGATTCTATGGCAGTCGGGAAAGGTAGCATGACGTCATCGATTAAAGTACACGGGCCTTGTGCTATATAGGGGACGTTAGCCAAGCGTCTCAACGCGCTCGCTTTCCCGCGAAGAGTTTATAACTCGAAGGACCGCTCAGCAGCGTTCAATTGAACGTTAATTATTTCGCATTTACAACTCATAAGAAATACTTAGGTGTCCTCGGATATTGTTTTCACATTTACAGAACTTTTAGAGAACGCCCTGCGGCATATGGCATACATTTACTCATTGAACTGGATTACTCGAAGAAGTGGACATTACTTACATCGCAAATCAAAATGCCTATCTCAGTAATAGACTTCCTATCGAATTTATTGAGCGCACATTTTGCGATCTGCGAATTGAAACCAGTGATTTGCCAAATCCCATTTACTAGCAACGAATGTTGAAACTAGCACAAGCCCATTCACTAGCAACGAATGTTGAAACTAGCACAGGTTTCGAGATAAGCGCTGTCAATGTGGCGGTAGAAATGCACTGTTATACCGCTTGCTTTTTTTCTTTTTTTTACAGAACGCACTTTTTATTGCACAATTGAAACGGTTGCGCAAAACAGGACAGCCGAGCGCAAACTATCACCTGTTTTATCTTCTTCTTCTTTCTGGGGTTTTACGTGCCAAAACCAGTTCTGATTATGAGGCACGCCGTAGTGGAAGGCTCCGGATTAATTTGGACCACCTGGGTTTCTTTAATGTAGCCTACAGCGAAAGCACACGGGCGTTTTTTGCATTTCGCCTCCATCGAAATGCGGCCGCCGCGGCCGAGATTCGATTCCGTGATCTCGTGCTCAGCAGCGCAACGCCTTAGCTGACTGAGCCACCGCGGCGGGTCAACTGTTTTATTTTTAGGCTACTGGCATGCGCAGCGATGCTCTTCCCAGTTTACCTGCGCCCTCAACTGTTAGTGATTCAGCTAATCTCTTTTTTGCTGAGTGATATAGAAATGTAGAAACCAAAGAAAAAGATAAGTCGTTGAAACGTTCAACATCAAGATGGCCCAACATGACTCGTGCCAACGCGCCGTGAAATCACTCAGGGAAAAAACAGGAAAAAAAAGAAAGAAAAAATGGTCTCCAATCCATGCATTGAAGCTGGTTGTACAACGACGCTGTAAATGACAACTAGAACGATTACCCATTGCGACGTAGCTAGAAATCATTCACATGGCGACGTTCACATCCCCTTTATCTAATTAGTAGCCTAAAACGTTACAACGGCCTGCGACTTGGCTTGCGCCGGCACTTCTTGCCCCTGCAAAGAGTGGGCCAGAGAGAAAAGAAATGCACTTATCCACACTTTCCCCGCGCCTCGTATGCACGCTGCTCTTCAGGGGTCCTCACTATATGTGGCCTTCCCACAGCATTGTTACAACACGAATCAGTTGCTAGGCGGATTCTTATACATACGAAAGTGTAGTTACGTCACTCTCTGCTTCGTATGCTACAGTTGCTTCTTCCCGGCAACTGCAGCTTATGCAACCGTAATTTTTACCGGGAAACGCTTGCGGCGAACGCTATACGCGAAAGCGAGCTTTGTAGTTTCTTTTTTTTTGTCTGTGCCCCGCACGGCCGGTGCCGCAACTGCCGCGGATGCGCCGTGGCGAGCGACATCTTGTGGCGCACTGCAAGGACCCCAGCCGCGCACGTGGCGTGCGCCTCACCAGTTTTTGCCTACGGACAAGACATACCTATTGAGATGTATAGCTATACAGCCTTTGCTGTAAATACATACTATATATATATATATATATATATATATATATATATATATTGCAAGCACATATGACGTACTTCATCATTCTCATTTGTATATCATTATCATCGTCATCATCATCATGAGCCTATATTTTATGTCCACTGCAGGACGAAGGCCTCTCCCTGCGACATCCAATTACCCCTGTCCTGCGCTAGCGTATTCCAAATTGCGCCTGCAAATTTCCTACCTTCATCATCCCATCAGGTTTTCTGCCGACCTCGACTGCGCTTCCCTTCTCTTGGTATCCATTCTGTAACCCTAATGGTCCACCGGATATCCATCCTACGCATTACATATGGCCTGCGCAGCTGCATTTCTTCTGCTTAATGTCAACTAGAATATCGACTATCCCCGTTTGTTCTCAGATCCACACCACTCTCTTCCTGTCTCTTAACGTGTCATTTGTATATAGCCATCATCATCCCTGTTTTTCTTCTTGTTGTTTGAGCCTGGGCCGTGCCTGCGGAATAAACGTGTCTGCCAATGCTGCCTGTCCTGGTCGTCTTCCGTCTTTTAATATATATATATATATATATATATATATATATATACCAGAAAAAAGCGATTCTGGGTCCGGGTAAATATTCACAGTGAAGTAGACGCGCGTATGAAGCGGTTTATTGACGTTTCGGCCGGGGTCCGGCCTTCTGATGAAGGCCGGACCCCGGCCGAAACGTCAATAAACCGCTTCATACGCGCGTCTACTTCACTGTGGATATATATATATATATATATATATATATATATATATATATATATACATATATATTCTAAAGGTGTTTATTCGGCAGAGCTTGGAGCAGCGCAGCGTCAAGGGTCTGCGCAGTAACAGCTTCCCAGCACGAGAGCCGTTGATGAGCGAGAGCGCTCGACCCACAAGCGTTTAGAGCCAGTAGCGCTGTATCCACTAGCGTGTCTCTCTTCACTACAATCACCCCCGGGAGCGATGAGGGAGCCGTCCGGCGACCTAACAGCTCGTCACGATGAGCGGGTCGAAGTAACGCTTGAGACGGTCGACTTGGTCAATGTCTCGTCCACGGCGGCGCTTGTCTGAAGATGGCTCAACTGGTTCTATTACGTAGTTCACAGGGGATGCGCGTTCGAGAACACGATAGGGGCCTTCATACTTCGCGACCAGTTTTGATGAGAGACCAGGGGCAGTGAAAGGGACTGAGAGCCACACGAGCGCTCCCGGATCGAAGGTAACCGTGGAAGTGGCGTCACCGCGAGAGCTTCTCTGGCGCTCTTGATCATTAGAAGTAAAGGCCCGTGCTAGGTCGCCGCACTCTTCTGCATGCCTGACCGTGACAGAAATAGGCACACACTCGGATGCATCCGGCCGGTACGGTAGAATGGTGTTGATGGTGTGCGAGGGGTGTCGACCATACAGTAAGAAATAGGGTGAAGATCCAGTGGTGCTCTGCGTAGCGGTATTATACGCGTAGGTGACGAAGGGCAGAATGGCGTCCCAGTTCGTGTGCTCGTAGGTGACGTACATTGAAAGCATGTCGCCGAGTGTACGGTTGAAGCACTCTGTGAGGCCATTCATTTGAGGCTGGTACGCCGTAGTCGTACGATGAACAACGTGGTACTCCTTAAGAATCGCTTCAACTACTTCCGCGGTCGCTGAGCAGTTCTTGAGGTGGACCATGCCGCAGGATGAACCGGCGAAGGAGGAATGTGGCAACATCGCGCGCCGTAGCTGCTAGGAGAGCGGCGGTTTCGGCGTATTATGTAAGGTGATCTACTGCCACAATGGCCCAGTGGTTACCAGCCGACGTCAAGGGAAGTGGCCCATACAAATCGATGCCAACGCGCCCGAACGGCCGGGTAGGGCAGGGTAGAGGCTGCAGACCCGCTGGCGAGAGTTGGGGTGAAGATTTCCGGCGCTGGCAGTCGGGGCATGAGCGAACGAACTTTTGAACGCCAGTAGTAGCGTTGTCGGAGGCGCTGGTACGTTTTGAAAAGTCCCGAGTGTGCACACCGTGGATCAGAGTGGAACCATGAGCAGATTTCAGAACGCAGGCTTCGAGGTACTACTAATAATTACTGGCGGCCGTCAGACGTGTAATTGCGTCGGTGAAGCAGGTCGTCGCGAATGGCGAAATGGCGAGCTTTACGGCGCAACGCACGAGTGGTTGGCGGCGATGACGGGTCAGCAAGGAAGTATATGATGGAGGCAATCCAGGGGTCCCTGCGCTGCTCGGAAGCGATGGTCAAGCTGGGATAGTGCTCGGATAGTGCTTCCGCTGCTCGGAAGAAACAGCAGCAGGCATTGTCGTCAGGCAAGGGAGAACGTGAGAGCGCGTCAGCGTCAGCATGGTGGCGTCCGTTGCGGTACAGTATGCGGATATCGTAATCCTGTAAGCGCAGCGCCCAGCGGGCGAGACAACCTGAGGGATCTTTCAATGACGACAGCCAGCATAGTGCATGGTGGTCCGTGACGACATTAAATTGGCGACCATACAAATAGGGCCGAAACTTTGTAAGCGCGCAGAAGATTGCCAGACATTCTTTTAACACGAAAGTGTTTTATGCCGGGGTCCACCATGACTTCACTGACGTATTTCCGTCACGGAAATACGTCATAGAACATAATACAAAGAAAGAAACCAGAAGAAAAAGTTCCACAAACATGCAAAATTTGGAAATCGAACCCACGACCTCTCGGTCCGCGACGATAGATCGCCGAGCGTTTAACCCATTGCGCCACAAACGCATTTGCAGAGAGCTACACAGACGCGCCTTATATATCTAACACTCCTCCGTGTACCCGCGCTCTTGCTCGGGGCGGTGCCGCCGCCTACGAGCAGAAAAGAGAAGTACTGCATTATGACACTAACGCGCACCGACAGTGAACGCTTCGGTGGTCTCAGCACTACGACGCCTCGATGCCAGCATTCGAAGGGACGCTGGCATCAAGAAGCACTACCAACGCTACCTAGGTGGCGTTCACCGTACTCAGCACAGCGGAGCGTGGCCTCCGCAATTAGCTCTGAAAATGTTTCTGAAGTTGATCGCGGAGGCTGCAATTACGACGCGCTGTACGCGCTGATTTGACTCGGTGACGATTCAGTTACGTGCTTTGTCTTGCGCGTTGTATTAGTGTGTCAGTTACGTGCTTCGTCTTTCGCGTTGTGCTAGCGTGTGCAGCGTAGTGCAGCTTCCATATGCACGACGGTTGCTCATGGTCATCGACGTTGGTAGTCGTGATGGAGGAGACGTGCCACCAGGCGTCAGCGTGGGTGCATCAACGCCTAAGGGCGCTTTAGCCACAAAACACCAATAGACATTATATATCAATGTGCAATAAACATTACACTACTTCTGTGAAGACACGTTTCACTTTCGTGTTCTATACCGATTCCTATATAAGAGGGATCAACCACATTTTTTTCCATTCTTTTAGTAAGCGTACGGCTTGCATATGCCACAACATATTCAGGAAACCCTTCTTTGTGCTGCGCTAGGACAGCGCCGAGACCAACACCCCTGGCATTTGTGTGTACCTCAATAGGTGCCGTTGGGTCGTAGTGCCGCAAAATAGGAGGAGATGTCAGCAAAAGACGGAGCTCAGTGAACGCCTCGTCGCACTCGGACGTCCACGAATGGAATGGTCCGTTGCCTCCGAGGAGCTTCGTCAGGGGCGATATGACGGCGGCGAAATTGCGAATGAAGCGCGTGCAGTATGAACACAAGCCTACGAAACTGCGCAATTCTTTGACGGACGTCGGTTTAGGGAATTCGGCGACGGCACGAAGTTTGGCTGGATCGGGGAGGATTCCATCCTTCGAGACGACGTAACCTAGTATCGTGAGCTGCCGCGCTGCAAACTGGCACTTCTTTAGGTTCAGTTGGAGGCCAGCGTTTGCTAAGCACGTCAAAGCACGCCGTAGGCGTTGAAGGTGCGTGGTGAAGACAGAGGCAAAAACAACAACGTCGTCGAGATAACATAAGCATGTGTGCCAAGTCAAACCGCGCAGAACTGTGTCCATCATGCGTTCAAAGGTTGCTGGGGCATTACAAAGTCCAAACGGCATGACGTTAAATTCGTATGAGCCGTCGGGTGTGACAAAGCCCGTCTTCTGCCTATCGACTTCAGCCATGGGTAAATCCGGAGCGTAAATCTAGAGATGAAAAGAATTCTGCTCCTTGTAGGCTATCGATAGCGTCATCGATTCGCGGCAGCGGGTATACATCTTTGCGAGTGATCTTGTTCAGGCGCCGATAGTCTACACAGAACCGTACCGAGCCGTCTTTTTTCGTAACAAGGACGACAGGAGATGCCCATGGACTGTTCGAGGGTCGGATCACTTCGCGGCGAAGCCTATCGTCCACTTGCTCATTAATCACACGGCGTTCTGTGGCAGAGACGCGATATGGGCGTTGCCGCAATGGCGGTTGGGAGCCAGTGTCAATATGGTGCGTGACAGCAGACATCCGGCCCAGGGAAGGTTGCCCGACATCATAAGAAGAACGAAATTCCTCTAAGATGCGCAGAAGCTGAGAACGCTGAACTGGGGTGAGGCCGTCGGCAATAGCTGAATCGAACACACCTGTGGGCAAAGGGTAGGACGTAGAGAGAGAACTGAGCGTGTTGTAACTGGCGCAGGACGTGGCTTCGGGAACATCCGTAATTTGTACGTCGTCGACCACCTCCACATGCCCAAGACATTCGCCTTGAAGCAGCATCACGGGGTATGAGAAGGGGTTACAGACGAAAATAGCGGTGGCGCCCTGTTAGACGTTCACAGTTGCAAAAGGTAGCAGCAGACCTTTTCGAGTATAAAATCGACCAGACGCAGAAAGTAGGGCGGTGGCATCACAGAGGCTGCTGCAATGCATTGAGACAATCACTGACGAGTTGGGAGGAACGCTGGTGTCGTGCCTGACGAGCAGTTTGTTCGCAAAAGAAGCATTATCGACAGGCGTCATATCTGAGATCGGCGACAGTTCTAGTTCGGCCCGTGCACAATGAATAACAGCATTGTGGCGGGCGAGAAAGTCCCACCCCAGGATAACTTCGTGGGAGCCCGAAGAAATCACAATAAATTCGATGGCGTATACAACGTCCTCGATGAGAACACGAGCGGTGCATGCCGCTAGCGGATGAATACGCTGTGCGCCTGCTGTGCGGAGGGAGAATCCGGCAAGGGGCGTCGTGACCTTTCGAAGGAAGCGACAAAGCTTTGCGTCCATAACTGATACAGCGGCTCCGGTATCCACGAGGGCATATGTGCGCACACCGTCAACTAACACGTCTATCACATTGGTTGGGCTACGTTGAGGACTTTGGCGTTTCGACGGCGTCGCAGGCCTTGCCTCATGGACTGCGACGATTAGTTTTCCTCATCCCGAGCTCCGGGACGAGGCCGCATCGGTGATGGGGAGCGTCGGCGTGGAGAAGGTGAGCGGCGAATGTTGGCAGACCGGCAGAATGGTTGTGACGCAGCCCGAGGTTCGTCGTCGTAATATGGGCGCGGAGAACCCACCATAGGACTTGGCACATATGCTGTAGCGCTAGGCGACTGCACGCGACTACAGTGGCGTGCGACGTGGCCTGCGTAGCCGCACGCAAAACATATCGGCCAAATGTCCGCCGTACGCCACCGAGTCGCTGTGGCAGGTCCCATCCATGTGGGAGGACGCGTTGGACGTGGCGGCTGGTGAAGTGATTGCACGGCAGGCGGTTGTCGGGGCATAGCAAGGACTTCGGCGTACGTGAGAGGTCCCCGTTGAGGGAGTTGTTGAGGGTGTGTGGCGACTTCCGCGTATCTGCGTGGCACAGTCGTCGGTATCTGTTGGGGCCTGGCCATGACTTCGGCGTATCTGTGAGGCGCAGCCGCAGGAACGCGCTGGTGGTGCTCAGGCAAAACCTCGCGCAGTTCTTGCGCTATGACGCGGCGAAGCGGAGGCGCAAAACTCGGCGTTGGCGCGTGTACCGGCTGCGGCTGTGCAAAATCCATTAATGAGAGTTGCCAGGCTACTTCCTCACGGACAAACGCCTTCATTTCTGCGAGCAAAGCTGTCTGGTCGGACATGGCAGCCAAACCGCCGAGGTGTTCGTCACGCGGTAGAGATCGACGGGTCAGTGATCGCTGCCTGCGGAGTTCTTCATAGCTGTGGCACAGTGTGATAATTTCAGCCACAGAGCGAGGACTTCTGGCCAGCAACATGTTAAAAGCGTCGTCTTCTATGCCCTTGAGGATGTTACGAATTCGATCAGACTCCTCCATGGTCGAATCGACTTTCCTGCATAGGTCCAGGACATCTTCAATATAACTGGTGAATGTTTCTCCCGGCTGTTGAGCTCGTTCCCGCAAACGCTGCTCGGCCCGCAGCTTGCGAACAGCAGGGCGACCAAATACATCGGCTAGATAAATCTTAAATTCAGACCATGTCTGGAACTCTCTTTCATGGTTATTATACCACAGGCTGGCCACACCAGCGAGGTAGAACAGAACATGGCGCAGTTTGTCCGCTTCGTCCCACTTGTTATGGGCGCTTACCCCGTCTTACGCCGTGAGCCATTCGTCTACGTCAGTGTCGTCCGCTCCAGTGTGATAGGAGGGTCGCGGTGACGAGGTACCCCGGGACACGCAGTGGGTGCGGGATGAGGCGTTTGCTCGGAGCCGTCTTGGGGCATGGTAGATGGTAGGGTACGGGACCGGAGTTCAGGATGATTGTCTGAGGTTACCCAGCACTTCCACCAATTCTAAAGATGTTTATTCGGCAGAGCTTGGAGCAGCGCAGCGTCAACGGTCAGCGCAGTAACAGCTTCCCAGCACGAGAGCCGTTGCTGAGCGAGAGCGCTCGACCCACTAGTGTCTAGAGCCAGTAGCGCTGTATCCACTAGCGTGTCTCTCTTCTTCACTACAATATATATATATATATATATATATATATATATACACTGTACTGTCAAATAAGGAGCAGTGGGGATGTGTCTGTGAGAGAGAACGACGAGAGAGATAAGCCTTGCGTCGTGCTCGATCGGCTGTGCTACCTCTCGCTGCTTTATCGTGCTAGTCGCGAACGCTGACTTCCCCAAGTGCTTCGTAACATTTGGTGGAAGGTGCTGGGCCTGTTGCAAACCTGGATCTCCGCAGCCGGACAATCCCTGTCACATCTCCCATGCCTGAGGGGACTCGTCCTACCGATCCACCCCCGGCACCGCCTTCGGTCGTCTGTCCTGGTGCGCCACGCCAACGGGATCCTCCCGTATTCAATGGCACTAACGATCATGACGTAGAGGACTGGCTGTCATCGTACGACCGAGTGAGTACCCACAACAAATGGAATGACGCTGACAAGCTTGGTTACGTACCGTTCTACCTGTCCGGGGTCGCCCATCTTTGGTTCCGCAACCATGAGGCTGACTTTTCTACCTGGACAGCATTCAGAACGAAACTTCAAGAAGTATTCGGTCGCCCTGCTGTGCGCAAACTTCGGGCTGAACAACAGCTTCGCTGTCGTGCCCATCAAAAGGGCGAAAGCTTTACCTGCTACGTTGAAGATGTAGTTGACATTTGCCGGCGTATCAACCCAGATATGTCCGAAGATGACAAAATTAAGAACATATTGAAAGGCATAGACGATGACGCCTTCCAAATGCTCTTGGCAAAGAATCCGCAGACGGTCAACGACCTCACCTCGCTTTGCCAGAGCTTTGAAGAGCTACGCAAACAACGGCTTTTTACGCGCCGAGCTTCCGCTCCGGACGTCGCGCTTTCAGCTCTGAGTGACGGTGTCAGTGCTACTTCTTCCAGTTCAGCAATCTTCAACCAAATCAAGCAATTTGTACGAGAAGCAGTGGCACGCCAACTCTCTCGTCTGCGAGCCAGTCAAGTGTCGGAGTCACCCTTGTCTCCTGATCTCCGTCAGGTGATACAAGACCAAGTCGCTAGCGCCGTGCCACTTGCTCATCAACCGCCTCCTACACCTGTTCCACTTACCTACGCTGCCGTTGTCGCAAATCCAAGGCCTCTGTCTGCCTATTCAATCCAGACTTACCAGCGCTTTTCCCTCACCTCCGCAAGTGGCTGCAACATATGCACCTCCAAGCAGCTACTGGCCGCCACAGCAGCCAGTGCGCCCACCTCGCCAATATCTCCATCAGTCTCAGCCCGCTGTTCTCAATCCATGGCGCACCCATGACAACCGCCCTATCTATTATTCTTGCGGCCTGCCTGGGCATGTAGCACGGTTTTGCCACCGGCGTGGGTGGTATCCTTCGGATTCTCCGAGGGCACCAAGCAACGGTTTCGACTCTCCGTTCCGTTCCGCTTCTGCCGCTCACCAATTCGAAGCCTCACCTCCTGCTTCCGAAACCTTCAATACCCGTCTGTCGCCGCTTGTCCGCCGCCCTGAAGCTCTCCGAGAGGAGAGCTTCAGGGCGGCAGTTCCGGAGGCAAGGAACGCAGTTCCGGAGGCAAGAACTGCGATCTCAACGAACTCCTCAACACCTAATTTTTTTCCTGCGAACGTCCTTGAAGTTTATGCACAAGACATTGCCGTCCATGCGCTTGTAGACACGGGAGCAGCAATATCAGTGATTTCGAATCAGCTTCGTCTTCAACTAAGAAAAGTCGTGACGCCATATTCTGCTGTTTCATTACGCACAGCAAGCGCGGCGCCGTTGGACCCTTAGGGAACTGTACCGTGCGTGTTCTTATAAGCGGCACTTTATACCGTGTTGAGTTCGCTATTCTGCCCCGCTGCTCCCATGCCATGATTTTAGGATGGGACTTTGTCATCTCATCGTGCTGAACTCGCTCTGTCGCCATTCGGCCCCAACATTTTTGACGATACTGATGACGCTTCCGGTCGTGTGCTCGTCACCGCCGACACTGAGATTCCTCCATACTCTGCCGCACTTGTGCCCGTTTCCTGCGTTGGGTTTTCCGACTCCACAGTTCTTTTCACGCCGTCTAAACTTGTTGCTCGCTGTCATCCCTTCTTGCTTCCTTTTGCCCTTCTTGCCATTCGACAAGGGTCCAGCGTACTTTATGTCTCGAACCTGTTTCCTTGCACTGCTAGACTGCTCCACGATGACTGTCTTGGTTATGCTGATGCAATCGAGCCAAGCTTCCTTTATGATGTGCCTGACGACCCGGATTCTTCTCAGGTTGACGCTATGGCCCTTCAAATTTCTCCTCCGACGCCGCCATGTGACCCAACATTTTCACGATGTGTTGATCCCAACCTCACTCCAAGTAAGCACGCCCATATCGCCGATCTCCTTGACCGCTTTCGCACTTCATTCGACCTCTAACCATCTCGCTTAGGTCGCACTTCCACTGTTGTCCATCACATCACACCGGCAACCATGCGCCTTTACGCCAGAGGCCTTATCGTGTATCCGCCACGGAGCGTGACGTCATCGCTGAGCACGTTGGAGACATGCTCCAACGCTGTGTCATACAACCTTCGCACGGTCCGTGGGCTTCTCCTGTAGTGCTTGTCAAAAAGAAAGATGGCACAATTCGCTTTTGCGTGGACTACACGCGCCTCAATAAGATCACCCGCAAGGACGTTTATCCACTACCTCGCATTGACGACGCGCTAGACTGCCTCCAAGGAGCCGAATTCTTCTCATCTTTAGACTTGCGATCCGGTACTGGCAAGTGCCTGTGGCTGAGTCAGACCGCCCTAAAACGGCCTTCATCACACCCGACGGTTTATTTGAATTTACCATGATGCCATTTGGCCTGTGTAATGCGCCTGCCACATTTGAAATAATGATGGACAACATCTTGCGCGGCCTCAAATGGCAGATATGCCTGGGTTACCTGGACGACATCGTTATCTTTTCACCGGACTTTCCTTCCCACTTACTTCGACTTGAACGCGTCCTCAAATGCGTAGCCGATGCTGGCCTCCAGCTTAACTTGAAGCGCCCGGCAGCTGGTCATCCTCGGCCATGTCGTGTCGAAAGAAGGTGTACTCCCTGATCTGGCGAAACTACAAGCTGTTGCCCAGTTTCCACGACGAAAGACCTTGAAAGACCTGCGCAGCTTCATTGGGTTAGCGTCATACTTCCGCCGTTTTATCCGCAATTTTGCCACCATAATAGCACCTTTAACGCAGCTTCTTGGTGATGACCACAACTTGTCGACCTGGTCACCGGATTGCGATGCGCCATTCACGAAGCTGCGTCGTCTCTTGACGTCTCCCCCAATCCTGCGCCATTTCGACCCAAGCGCTCCAACAGAAATCCACACGGGTGCCAGTGGCGTCGGCCTTGGTGCCGTTCTTGCTCAGAGAAAGGTTGGCTTCGATGAGTACGTCGTCGCCTTCGCCAGTCGTGCACTCACTAAACCTGAATTGAACTATTCAGTAACTGAAAAAGAGTGCGTGGCTATAATTTGGGCCATAACCAAATTCCGCCCGTATCTCTATGGCCGCCCATTTGACGTGATTACTGATCACCATTCGATGTGCTTGCTGTCGTCCTTAAAAGAACCATCCGGTCGTCTTGCTCGATGGGCGCTTCGACTGCAGGAGTACGACATTCGAGTGCTGTACCATTCTGGCCGAAAACACTCGGATGCGGATGCCTTGTCTCGTTCGCCATTAACAGACGAGATTACCTCCCCGAAGGCCCCATTGTCCGAGTCTTCCCTTGCTGCCACGGATATCCTTCTGGAGCAGAAGAAAGACCTTTGGATTGTGTCAATGCTCAGTTTCTTGTCCGCCGCATCGACAACCACTACCAATCGCGCCTTACGTCGCCAAGCACATCACTTCTCCATTCGCAACGGGCTCTTGTACCGTCGTAACTACCTCCCGGACGACCGCAAATGGTTGCTTGTCATCCCTCGACATCTACGTTTGGATATTTGTGCAGCGTTCCACGACGATCCCCAGTGCGCACATGCAGGTGTACTAAAGACATACGCGCGTCTACACTTTCGTTACTATTGGCGAGGGATGTACCGATTAATCCGTCATTATGTCCGCTCCTGTCTCGTTTGCCAACGCCGCAAAGATCCCCCTCGTCGTTCAACCGCTCCATTGCAGCCTTTGCCTTGCCCAGCACGTGCTTTTGATCGAGTAGGCGTCGACATTTATGGACCTTTGCCAACCACATCAGACGGCAACCATTGGGTAATCGTGGCCATCGACCATCTTACGCGCTATGCGGAAACTTCCCCTTTGTCCAGCGCTTCTGCACGTGACGTCGCCTTGTTTCTCCTGCGCCACATCATCCTTCGCCACGGAGCTCCCAGGGAATTACTCAGTGACAGAGGCCGCGTCTTTCTCTCTGACGTCATCAAGGCTCTCCTCAAAGAATGCCGCATTATTCATCGCACCACTACTGCATACCATCCGCAGACCAATGGCATGACCGAGCACCTTAATCGAATTCTTGGTGACATGCTGGCCATGTACGTTGCATGTGACCAAACCAAATGGGACCATGTTCTACCATTTCTGACTTACGCTTATAATACCGCCACGCAGACGACCACGGGATTTTCGCCCTGCTTTCTCCTGTACGGACGCGAACCTTTTTCCACAATGGACACTATCCTTCCGTACCGCCCTGACAACACAGAAACCACTACCTTGTCTGAAGCTGCTGCACACGTAGAAGAGTGTCGTAAGCTATGCCGTATATTTACGCCACAAGACCAGCAACGCCAGAAGCACCATCGAGAAATTTCCCATGCTCCTGCATCCTATGCTCCTGGCTCGCTAGTGTGGCTTTGGGTTCCAGCCCCTACCCCTGGACTGTCACCGAAACTCGCGTCGAAGTACCAGGGCCCCTACCGCGTGATTGAGCAAACGTCTCCAGTCAACTATATCGTGGAACTTCTCGAGCTATCTTTGAATCATCGCCGTCGAGGACGCGACATTCTGCATGTCCAGCGTCTCAAGCCGTACTATGATCCGCCTGTCTTGTCCTACCCCTAGGTCGCCGGGACGGCTTCGTTTATCGCGGGGGAGATAACTGTACTGTGAAATAAGGAGCAGTGGGGATGTGTCTGTGAGAGAGAACGACGAGAGAGATAAGCCTTGTGTCGTGCTCGATCGGCTGTGCTACCTCTCGCTGCTTTATCGTGCTAGTCGCGAACGATGACTTCCCCAAGTGCTTCGTAACAATATATATATATATATATATATATATATATATATTGTCACGGGATGTTCTTGCAAGTCCACAGGGCGTCTGACTGATGTACAAGAAGACGGAGCAGTCTCAGCTGGACACCGATCGAGCGCGCACTCCTAGTTCGTCGACTTCCTCTTTCACACTTTACCGTGCCAGTACCGATAATCTGGCGTACCGAAGCTGGCGAGCCACTTCTTCCCGAATGTATTGTTGAATCTGCGGCCGCAAGCCACAGTGATCAGCGCCAAGGCATCCAGGCTCCAAGGCCGAGAGGTCCGCGGACTGCACACTGGTGCGACGGGTGGAAAGGCTCTGCTTGCGCAGCTCGTCGAAGCTTTGACAGAGCTCAATTACTTGTGCAACTGTCGTAGGGTTCTTGGCCACGAGCATATGGAAGGCATCGTCGTCGATGCCTTTCATAATGTGCCTTATCTTATCGGCTTCGGTCATGGACGCATTCACGCGCTTACAGAGGTCGATGACGTCCTCAATGTAGCTCGTGAAGGTTTCACCGCTTTGTTGAGCGCGACCACGCAAACGGTGTTCAGCACGGAGTCTGTGCACAGCGGGACGGCCGAAGACCGAAGTGAGGGTCTCGGTGAAAGCTGACCAGGTTGGAAATTCGGCTTCGTGGTTTCTAAACCACAGATGTGCCACATCAGTCAGATAAAAGATGGCGTTGGTCAGCTTGTCGCGATCAGACCACTTGTAATGCGCGCTAACGCGGTCATACTCTGCAAGCCAGTCCTTCACGTCGTGATCGTCGGTGCCGCTGAAGATGGCAGGGTCGCGCTGACGTACCGCACCAGAACACACAACAGCCGGGGGGGCGGGAGCGGATTGCGAAGGGCCGGCGTCGTCGGTCATTGTGGCCGCAGATGGCAACATACGGCTGCGGAGCTCCAGGTCGGGGAAGGCGTTAACCCAGCACTTCCACCAAATGTCACGGGATGTTCTTGCAAGACCACAGGGCGTCTGACTGAAGTATAAGAAGACGGAGCAGTCTCAGCTGGACACCGATCGAGCGCGCACTCCTAGTTCGTCGACTTCCTCTTTCACACTTTACCGTGCCAGTACCGATAATCTCCAGTACAATATATATATATATATATATATATATATATATTGTAACGAAGCGTTGGAACTCTGAAGTGGGTCGTCCGCTCCAGCGCCTTGAAGTGGGTCTCCTTCTCCAGTACCGTATAGTGGGTCGTTTCCTTCGGCTCTCGAGCGCCGCTCGTGCTGAGAGTCCGTGCTGCGCTTCTTGGACAGTCCCCATTGCGCTGCTTCAAGTGCCGTCCAATAACATCCTTATAAATTGGTGGAGAGTGCTGTACCCTCAAAACTGCTCCGAAGCCCCTTCGATGCCCCTGGAGCTTCGATCCCGTGCACTACCATCTGCCATGCCGCAAGACGCCTCCCAGCAAACGCCCCTCCCGCACCACCCGCATGTCCCGGTGTCCCTCGTCAACGCGACCAACCTATCTTCACTGGCGCGGATGGCACCGACGTGGAGGACTGGCTCGCTCGAGCGCGTCAGCGTAGCCAACAAATGGGACAAGGTAGGAAAGTTGAGCAATTTGGCCTTTTACCTGGCGGGAGTAGCAAGTCTGTGGTACAACAACCACGAATCCGATTTCCCGACCTGGTCCGCTTTCAAGACTGCCGTTATCGACGTGTTTGGCCGCCCTGCTGTTCGTAAGCTACAAGCAGAACAGCGTTTGCGCGAACGAGCTCAGCAGGCCGGGGAATCTGTTACATAGAGGACATTCTGGACTTGTGCAAGAAAACCAACGCGACCATGTCCGAGTTGGATAAGATAAAAAATGTCATGAAAGGCATCGACGACGACGCCTTCACCATGCTCCTCGCCAAAAATCCTCGCACGGTGGCAGACCTAATAACTCTGTGCCAGAGTTATGAGGAGCTACGCCGGCAGCGGTCGTTGACCCGTCGGCTGCCGGCACGGGACGCAGATCTCGCTGGCTTGTCAACCGTTTCTGACCACACAACCTTGCTGGCAGAAATGAAGACATTTGTGCGCGAAGAAATTGCACGCCAGCTCTCTCTGCTGCCCTTTGCTCACCCGCAGCATGTGGAACAGCCATCAACCACTCTCCCGCCTCCCCTCCGCACAGTGATTGAACAGGAAATCGCCGAAGTCATGCCCGAATATCACCAACGCCCTCCGGCACCGGCGCCACTTAGCTACGCTCAAGTTGTCGCTAGACCTGCCCAAGTAATCTCTGCGGCTGCCCCGTTTGGTTACGCCGAAGCCGTCGCTGGACCTCCGTCGTTCGAAGCGGTTGCGCCGCCTACGTACGCCGATGTCACTAGGCTCCATCTGCAGCCCACCATGCAGCCATATCAGCAGCCGCTACGTCCACCGCGCCCTGAGCCATGGGTGGGACCCTCTCCAGCCAACCGTTGCCGCACTTCCGACAACCGTCCCATATGCTTTGCATGCGGTTACGCCGGCCACGTTGCACGTTTTTTGCAATCGCGTGCAGCCGCCTCGAGTCGCATCACCCGTCATGAGCCAGTCCAGCCGCCCTAATTACGAACCACCGCCGCCTGTGTCACCGACGTTCCGCCCAGCTCCATCTACCCGCCGTTCACCGTCTCCACGACGTCGCTCATTGTCGCCGATGCGGCCACGTCAGGTCGCACGTGATCGGAAAAACTAGTCGCAGTCCACGAGGCAAGGGCTGCGACGCCATCGAACTGTGAAAGCCCTCAGCAGAGACCATCGAACATAATAGACGTGATTGTAGAAGGTGTTCCCGCATATGCCCTTATAGACACTGGAGCCGCCGTTATCCGTTATGGACGCCAAACTTAGCCGTTTCCTACGAAAAGTGACGACGCAACTTTCGGGGCTATCCCTTCGTGTGGCTAGCGCCCAAAGTATTCACCCAACAGCAGTATGCTCAGCTCGCGTCGTCATTCGGGACACCATGTATGCCGTCGAATTCATCATCATTCCTGCATGCTGGCACGACACCATCCTGGGATGGGATTTTCTCTCCCGCCACAACGCCGTCATTCATTGCACACCCGCCGAAATAGAACTCTCACCGTTCTCAGAGATGACGCCGGCAGACAGACCATCGCTTTCGAACAAGGTACTCGTCACAGACGATACCCAAGTGCCTCTGAACGCGTCAGCGGCTGTGTCAGTGTACTGCGACGGTCTCTGCGACACCATTGCACTCCTATCGCCATCTGAACGCGTTCGCACTAAGAAAGGATAGTTGGTTCCCTTTGCGACAGTGCAAATTACTCACGGTGACAGTGCTAGTTTTGTTAGAAATCCATCCCCATATACTGTCACATTGCTGCGAGGGGAATGTCTCGGCAGAGTGGAACCCCTCGAGGACGCACAAGTTGTGGACGCACCCGATGACACGCACTGGCCCAGTTCCTGTACTCTCAGTGCTGTTTCGAAGTCTGATTCGTCGCCCGAAGATGTATTTGGCTCCTCCCTCGATGAAAACCTTACGCCGGTCCAGCGTTCACAGCTTCTGTGCCTGTTGGAAGAACTTCGCCCATCTTTCGATGTCGCGCAGACTTCCCAGTGCCGCACGTCCACTGTCACGCATGGCATCGACACTGGCTCCCAACCGCCACTGCGGCAACGTCCTTATCGCGTATCTCCTGCAGAGCATCATGTAATTAACGAGCAAGTCGACGACATGCTTCGACGGGATGTTATTCGACCATCAAACAGTCCATGGGCGTCTCCGGTCGTTCTTGTTACGAAGAAGGACGGTACCGTACGGTTCTGTGCGGACTACCGACGGCTCAACAACATCACCCACAAGGACGTCTATCCGCTGCCACGAATAGACGACGCGATTGACAGCCTCCAAGGAGCTGAATTCTTTTCATCGCTCTATTTGCGCTCAGGGTACTGGCAAGTCCCTATCGCTGAGGACGCTCGACCGAAGACAGCCTTCGTCACGCCCGACGGCTTGTACGAATTCAACGTCATGCCATTCGGACTGTGTAATGCGCCCGCGACCTTCGAGCGCATGATGGATACCGTCTTGCGCAACCTGAAATGGCACACGTGCTTTTGCTACCTCGACGACGTCGTCGTTTTCGCTCCGGACTTCTCCACGCATCTTCAACGCCTCCGGCATGTTTTGACGCGTTTCAGCAACGCCGGCCTACAGTTGAACCTAAAGAAGTGCCGATTTGCAGCACGGCAGCTGACAATACTGGGCTACGTCGTGTCCAAGGATGGCATTCTCCCAGATCCAGCCAAGCTTCGGGCCGTAGCCGAGTTTGCCAGACCTACGTTCCTTAAAGAACTGCGCAGTTTCGTAGGACTGTGTTCCTACTTTCGACGTTTAATTCGAAACTTTGCCACTATTATATCGCCACTGACGAAGCTCCTTGGCAGTAAGGGGCCCCTCGACTCGTGGTCGTCAGTGTGCGAGGATGCGTTCGCAAAACTCCGTCATTTGTTGACGTCTCCGCCCATACTACGCCACTACGACAGTACACAGAGGTACAGAGATACACACGGACGCCAGCGGTGTTGGCCTTGGCGCTGTCCTTGTGCAGCGCAAGCCAGGGTTCCCTGAGTATGTCGTGGCGTATGCAAGTCGTACGCTTACTAAAGCCGAGGCTAACTACACCGTCTCCGAAAAAGAATGCCTGGCGATCATCTGCGCCCTTACGAAGTTTCGCCCTTATTTGTATGGTCGCCCGTTCGATGTCGTTACTGACCACCATACACTATGCTGGCTGTCGTCATTGAAGGATCTCTCAGGCCGTCTCGCCCGTTGGGCACTTCGTCTGCAGGACTACGACATCCGCGTGCTCTACCGCAAAGGACGCCAACATGCCGACGCCGACGCCCTCTCGCGCTCCCCCTTACCCGACGACAACGCCCGCTGCTCAGGAACTCAGCTGGCCGTTTCTTCCATCGACCTTCACACCATCGCTACAGAACAGCGCAAGGACCAATGGATTGTCTCGCTGATAGACTTGCTCACTGATCCGTCGGCAACACCACCCACTCGCGCATTGCGTCGTCAAGTCCACCATTTCGCCATTCGCGACGAGCTACTTCACCGACGCAATTACAGCGCCGACGGCCGCGAGTGGTTCGACACGATCGACACGATCCTCCCGTACAAGCCAGACACGTCTGAGTATACACCTATATCTGCCACAGCCAGACATGCTGAAGAGTGTTGCGACCTTGCCCAGACCTTTACTACAAATGAACAAGAGCGGCAGAAGAGCATTCGCGTTGACACCACCACTTCTGCGCCCACGTTTTCCCCTGGGGCGCTCGTCTGGCTCTCAGTCCCTACCACCCCAACTGGACTCTCTTCGAAACTGCTGCCCAAATACGAAGGCCCCTACCGTGTCGTCGAACGCACGTCCCTAGTAAATTACCTCATCGAACCCGTTGAACCATCTTCGGACATGCGCCGTCGAGGGCGCGACATCGTCAATGTGGAGCGCCTCAAGATATACCATGACCCACTCATGGTGACAACCTGTTAAGTCGCAGGGTTGCTCCCTTTTCACACCCGGAGTAATTGTAGCGAAGCGTTAGAACTCTGAAGTGGGTCGTCCGCTCCAGCGCCTTGAAGTGGGTCTCCTTCTCCAGTGCCTTATAGTGGGTCGTTTCCTTCGGCTCTCGAGCGCCGCTCGTGCTGAGAGTCGGTGCTGCGCTTTTTGGACAGTCGCCATTGCGCTGCTTCAAGTGCCGTCCAATAAATATCCTTATAATATCTATACTATAATTATTGTATAATAGTAGTATAATATTATACTATACTTATAATACATAATCATTGCATTATACCGGTGCTAACATATGGGGAAGAAACTTGGTGGTTAACAAAGAAGCTCGAGAACAAGTTAAGAACCGCACAAAGAGCTATGGAACGAGAAATCTTAGGACTAACGTTAAGAGACAGGAAGAGAGCGGTGTGGATCAGAGAACAAAGGGGGATAGCCGATATTCTAGTTGACATTAAGCGGAAGAAATGGAGCTGGGCAGGCCATGTAATGTGTAGGATGGATAACAGGTGGACGATTATGGTTACAGAATGGATACCAAGAGAAGGGAAGCGCAGTCGAGGTCGGCAGAAAACCAGATGGGATGATGCAGTTAGGAAATTTGCAGGCGCAAGTTGGAATACGCTAGCGCAAGACAGGGGTAATTGGAGATCGCAGGGAGGGGCCTTCGTCCTGCAGTGGACATAAAATAGGCTGATGATGATGATGATGATGATATATATATATATATATATATATATATATAACCTTATTCACTGCCAATAGAACATGCAGGTAGACTGGGAAGAGCATCTCTGCGCATGTGAGTGGCCTATATGTATGCCTCGTTTTCTCAAAAATAACATAGGTAATAATTAGTTTGCACTGCGGTTTCGTGTTTTGTTTTCTAGCCTAAATCATGTCCCTTCGTCAGTTTGCGCACGAGTTTTAATAATGTCAAATCAACTAGCCCACTGCGGAATTTTCCTTGACTGCATTTTTTCTGCATTGAAGCTCTGGAATTGCTGGAACACCAATGTACTGCGTAGGAAACTTTGGGAATGCGTGTAATAAAACTGTGTTATCCGGAGAATTCATTCCAAGTGGACAAGGTTTTCTAAGTCGCCGGCTACGATCCTTAAACGGCCCCTGAAAGGATTTTGACTATTTTGTACAAACGTACTGAGTCGTTAGGGTAAGTCCGTCTGATCATTAATTGGCGCATTTGAGCCCTCCGCGTAATGCGTGTAATTGATTTTAAGGTTTAAAAAATGTGCCTCGCTACCATTCACAGCGGCTCCGCTCCGCTGAGTTTTCAGCCGCCCCCTCCCTATTGACGTAGTCAGCCCAATTGACGTCAGTTGAGCTATCCGAATATGGCTACCCGGGCCCTATTACGGACGAATGTGTTCGTAATAGTTGGGATGTTGGTTAATTTTTGGTGGTGGTGGTGCTGGATTGTAGCAACACGCGGGTTTAGCCTGGCGGTAAAGGCCGGCAATTGCTCCGCCTAAGCGTCTCTTACAATATCGCTGAAGGGTTTTACCATGTGTCCATCAAACCAGTCTCTCTTAAGAATTCCATAACGAGACGTGAAGTTCCTGTGTGGTTTCTGGCGGTACAGAAAGAGAATTATGATGATGTATAGGGTTTTTTGGCGCAAGAGCCAGTGATGGCCAAAGAGAGCCAAGAAATGGTATGGAAAAGTCGATGACGTGGTGAATAAAAAGTGTAAAATGTAACGAGGCTGTATAGAGGCCTAAAATATTCAGTGTAAGGTGCATAAAATATACAAGTATTAAAAGAATGCTAGTAACGATTGATGAGAGCGATGACCACAAAATATACGCTAGAATGAAATAACATGAAAGGCTGCGTCGCTTCCATTAGCACTACCGCCTCACTCAGGCCCTAGGGCAAAAGGGCCCGGAAGGAAGTGCACTATAAGACAGTACACCGGCAGCAATACCATCTAGATAGAGGGAAGGCTACGAATTTCTCGGGCTAATAACATGCAGCACAACTTCATTTAGAAAGTTCAGGACTGCCTTGTTTTCAAACAGAGGTTCTGGGCCAAGAAGCAGTGTCGGATGTAAGGGGATATTTTGTTTGTATGCCAAAAAAAGTTGTCGCAATTTCACCCGAAAGGCGAAGCATCAATTGCGATAGCAAATTTGTAGAGAGCTATACGGAATAATGATAGTAGCTTTATCAGCTGTATAAACTTGGACATGCAGCAGCACCGGCAACACGCAGAACTGTTGTCGACGCCGTCGGCATTTTGCCCGCGTTCGCACAAAACGCGTGCGGCTTTGGTGACTGTTGCCGGAGCCTC
This sequence comes from Dermacentor silvarum, assembly GCF_013339745.2. Classification (NCBI taxonomy): domain Eukaryota; kingdom Metazoa; phylum Arthropoda; class Arachnida; order Ixodida; family Ixodidae; genus Dermacentor; species Dermacentor silvarum. The sequence goes on along the minus strand of NC_051157.2, from coordinate 203,296,028 downwards.
TGGAGGCAGCTCGGAGGTTTTCTACGACATCAGAACAGGACACTCGTCGAGCAGCGTCAGAAGTCTTTACCACCTTCTCGCCTCACAACGTTTTTATATAAATAGGCACTTGGTGCCGCAGCTAAACGTTGTCTGCCTTCCCTCCTCCTCCCCCCCCCCCCCCCACCCGCGGCCTTTCGCGCATCGGAAGAAGGCGCGTTTGCTCTACATATATGGTGATTGTAAAGAGGAAAGAGACGCCTACTTCTGCAGCCCTTAAGGGAGCACGGCGCAGAACACGCGTTTGTTCTCCGCCGTGGGTTCACTCCCCGCGAAAGCGCCCGTCCCTCGCGCCCTTTCACTCGCACATACAGCGTTCGGCGCGCGGCGACGATTTCATCTCCATTGACGTCATACGGAACCTCACGGCGACGGCGACGGTAGAAATCTGCTTTGGAGTGTCCATATAATTGCTATCGCAATAATAAAGTACCTTCTTCGCTCTGCTTCTGCTTCCCGGCACTCCAGAAAGGCGTGGAGTACGGTCAGCCTTTCGCCACATCTGCCACAGAGTGGAGGTTCAGCGCCAGTTAGAAGGAATGAGTGTGTACCGTATGTATGCCCTATTCTGAGGCGGCAGAAGAGACCTTCAGATCGTCGTGACTTTGTTACTGATTGCCAGTTACCTAAATGTGGCTTAATTACGTGGAGCTTATTCAATGTTTGTTCATCCCATAAGTGTTGTCGATAGATTCTGAGATTCTTGCGTAGAAATGGCTTTAAGTCTGTGGCACGAACGGGTATGGCCAGATTGCTAGGCTTTGTTGCCATGGTGGTTGCCATTTTGTCTGCAAGCTCGTTACCCTCTATACACCTGTGCCCAGGCAGCCAACATATTACAACCTGTTAGTTAGAAGCGTACATATTGCAGATCAGTGAATACAGGTCGTTTATTACATGATTTTTCTGTTTTCGTAGCGATTTCAAAGTTTTGACGACACTTAATTAGGGAATCTGTGAACATAATGGCATTTGGGTGCTTTGCTTTCTTGATGTGTTTAGTAGCCGACAGTATTGCATAGGCAGGCCTCTGCGGTGAAGATACTGGTTTCAGGATGTAGTACGTCGGTTTCTGAAAACGATGGGCCAACAGCCGCGTAAGAGACGCCAGCTTGTGACTTTGATGCATCTGTGTAAAACTCTGGGCAGGTGTACTTTGACTGAAGCTCTCGAAAGTACATATGGATGTGCGCATCTGGGGCATGATTTCTTACATCTACGAATGATGTGTCGCATTCAAAGATTTGCCATTGCCACGGTGCTAACAGCTTTACTGGAGCCATTAGACAATGTTCGAGGATTGGGACGTTCATTTCAATACTAAGTTTTCTGACTCGTATTGAGAAAGGTTCTCTCACTGAGGGTCGATTATGGAATAGTGGAGCACATGCCACATCGTTAATATGTTTGTAGCAAGGATGTCGAGGGTTAGACTGCACCCTGAGGAAATAGGTGAGTCTGTTGTATGTTCTTTGTAGGTGAAGGGACCACTCATTCGATTCGACGTATAGACTCTCAATAGGGCTTGTTCTGAAGGCGCCTGTGGCCACACGGATACCCAGATGGTGGACGGGATCCAGTATCTTTAGCACGCTCGGCGCGGCAGAGTGATATACCACGGCACCATAATCCAAACGTGACCGAACAATGCTCTTATAGAGGTTCAATGGGCACTTCCTATCTCTTCCCCATGTTGTATGAGAGAATTCTTATTAGGTTAATTGTCTTTAGGCATTTCGCTTCATATATTTCATGTGTGGAATGAAGGTCAATTTTGCCTCTAGCACAATCCCTAAAAACTTGTGCTCCTTGTGCACAGGTATCCGTTGCCTAGGCACTTCGCTACTTGGATCTGGGACTAGTCCTCCCTTTCTTATGAAAAGAACACAGGAGGTTTTCTGCGGGTTAAGTTTAAATCTGTTTTCTTCTGCCCATTTACATACTTTGTTCAGGCCTTGCTGTACCTGTCATTCACAAACTGCGAGGTTACAAGATTTCAAGCCTAATTGTACATCGTCTACATAGGCAGAATAGATAATTGCTGGAGGTAGCGATGCACGGAGCGAGGGCATCTTAACAATGAAGAGCGTGCAGCTGAGCACGCATCCTTGAGGTACACCAGTTTCTTGTGTAAATGCACGGGACAATACATTGCCAATTCTGACTCGGAATGTACGGTTAGACAGGTAGCTTTCTATAGTGTTGAGCATATTCCCTCGAATGGCCATCTGCGACAGGTCTCGTAAGATACCGTACCGCCATGTTGTATCGTACGCCTTTGCCATATCAAGAAATATAGAAAAGAAATACTGCTTGAGTGCAAATGCATCGCGAATGTTTGCTTCGATGCGCATGAGGTGGTCAGTTGTAGATCGGTCTTCCCTAAAGCCACATTGAAATGGGTCAAGCATTCTGTTCGACTCTAGGAAATGTACAAGACGGCGATTGATAATTTTCTCAAAAAGCTTACAAAAGAAGCTCGTAAGCGCTATAGGACGGTAGCTGGTCAGCAATGAAGTATCATTACCGTGCTTCAAAACTAGGATGACAATAGCTTCTTTCCATTTAGATGGAAGATACCCAGCCGCCCAGATGGTATTAAAAAGTGTGAGTAGTGTGATTTGCGTGTCGCAGTGCAAGTGCTTAATCATACCGTACATGATTCTATCCGGATTCGGTGCAGAGCTCTGACAAGCTGACAAGGCGCCTTTAAGTTCAGCAATGCCAAAAGGACGGTTATAAGGTTCATTTGGGCTACATTTCCTGTTCAGAGGCTAACGTTCTTCTATTGCTTTATATTTCAGGACGCTCTCCGAATAGTGGGTGGAGCTAGACGCGAACTCGAAGTGTTCACCAAGAGCGTCGGCCTGGTCTTCCAACTTGTTTCCTTCTTTATCCACCAGGGGCAATGGATGAATTTGTTGTCCCTTAAGCCTCCTCAGCCCATTACATACTTTTGCCTCCTGTGTGTATGAATTAATACCGGATACGAACCTCTCCCAACTTGCCCTCTTAGCTTGTCGTCGCGTTCGCCTTCCTTGCCATTTAGTGTGCTTAAATTCGATCAAATTTTTTGCCCTTGGGGATCGACGGAGTATGCCCCACGCTTTATTTTGTTTTTCCGCGCCTCCTTGCACTCATCATTCCACCACGGCACTCGTCTTTTGGATGAGCTACCGCTTGATTGTGGAATGGACTTGTTTTATGCGTCGATGAGCAAAGCGCTAAAGTACGCTACTGCGTCGTCTATAGTAAGATCGGCAATAAAATGTCGTGACAAGTCGATTCCTTAAAATGATTCCACTGAGCGGAGGCTAGTTTTCACTAGGAGCATGTGGTGGGCAATCGTGTTTTTGTATTAAATTTAACATTACAGGAAAGTGGTCACTTCCATAAGGATTATTGGTTACATTCCATTCCAAGTGAAGGAAAATCGAAGCAGAGCCAATCAACAGGTCTACTGATGAATAAGAATTATGATGAAGATTATAATAGGTTGGTTCCTTTTTATGTAAGAGGCAGGCACCGGAGTTTAAAAGGAAGTTTTCAATGAGTCGACCTCTTGCGTCACATCGCGAGTCTCCCCAAATCGTGTTGTGGGCATTAAAATCACCTGCGAGTATGTAGGGGTCCGGAAGCTGATCAATGAGGTTATAGAAATCGGTTTTTCCAAGATGATAGTTTGGGGTATGTATGTGAAACATATAGTGACGAATTTATTAAAAAAATGTCACAGTTTCGCCCTAAGGGCGAAGCAATGAATGCGATAGCAACACAGCAATGTCATACGAAGTAAGGTGAGCGGCTTTGGTAGCAACAACACGCAGAACTGTTGTCGACGCCATCGGCGTTTTGCCCGCGTTAGCTCAAAATGCGTGCGGCGTTGGTGACTGTTGCTGGAGCCTCTGATATAAATAGGCACTTGGTGCCGCAGCTAAACGTCGCCTCCCTTCCTTCCCCCTCCCCCACGGCCTCTCGTGCGTCTGAAGAAGGCGCGTTTGCTCTACATATATGGTGATTGTAAAGGAGAAACGAGACGCCTACTTCTGCAGCCCTTAAGCGAGCACGGCGCAGAACGCGCGTTTGTTCTCCGCCGTGCGTTCACTCCCCGTGAAAGACGCGCCCCTCGTGCCCTTTCACTCGCACATACAGCGTTCGGCGCGCGGCGACGATTTCATCTCCAAATGACGTCATACGGAACCTCACGGCGACGGCGACGGCAGAAATCTGCTTTTGAGTGTCCATATAATTGCTATCGCAATAAAAGAATTGCCCGAACTAACAATGCCTCAAGGGGCGTCTGAAGGGCGACATGTTGACAAGCTACAGACTTGTCTGCTACTATTGCTACACCGCCGGAGGCGTTAGCATCATTACGGTCTTTCCGGAAGATGGTGTATTGAAGGAGAATATTTGTGTTTGTGGGTTTCAGATGTGTCTCTTGAACACAGCAACTTTGGATTGTGTTTGTGTAGGAGTTCTGTAATATCGTCGAGGTTGTGAAGAAGCCCTCTGACATTCTATTGTAGTATTTGTGTCTCCATAATGACAAATGTGTTTGTGCTGTGTGTTTAAGAGATGAAGATTAGCTCGCGGGGCCCTTTGCAGGCGCCGTGACTCGAGATCTTTCTTTTCTGGAGCGGTCGAGAGATTCCCGCCGTCTGGCCGGTTGTTGTGTCCATCGCATCTTGCGAGGCGCTGGACACGCGCTCTTGGGTGCGGTTAGTTTGACCTGACGGCCTCGTCTCGAGGGACGAGACCTTGGAGGTCACCAGCCCGGAGGTCGATGGCCCCTTGTTCTGAGATGGCGGAGCAGCGCTATAGCTCCAGCCGCCGAGGGGGCGGATGGCGTCGCTGGCGGCTCACTGCGTGTGGACCGGACAGCCGCCGGAAACCATTGTGTCGCTGCCTTCTGACGCGCCACATCGGCAAAGGTGTTCTTGGGCAGATATGATACCCGCCTACGTGCTTCCTTGAATGATATGTTCTCCTTTACTTTGATTGATACTATTTCTTTTTCTCTTTTCTAGGTCGGGCACGACCGCAAGTATGCGGCATGCTCCCCATCACAGTTCACACAGTGTATAGAGTTCTCACATGATTCAGAGAAATGTTCGTTCGCACTGCATTTTGCACAAGTCTGACGGCCTCGGCAGTTCTGTGAACTGTGGCCAAATCTTCAGCATTTGAAGTAACGGAGAGGGTTGGGGATGTACGGCCTTACTCGGAGTTTAGTGTAACCTGCCTCGATGGTTTCTGGCAGCATACACTGGAACCGAACGTGAGTATTGGGTGCTTAGTGTCAATTTCTTTACCATCACGCCTCATTTTGATTGGTTTTACGTTGATTACATTTTGTTCTCTCCATTCTTCCAGAAGTTCAATCTCGGTCAACTCCATGAGATCATCGTCGAAAATCACACTGTGGATGGTGTTCATGGTGCGGTGTGGGGTCACTGAAACTGGTATGTCCCCGAGAGACACTAGTTACATAGTTTTTCATGTTGATTTTTGTCATGAAGTTCCAAAAGAAGGTCGCCACTCGCAAGTCTGCTTGCCTTATAGCCTGGGTCAATTGTCTGAGTTAGACTTTTGGAAACGAGGAAAGGCGAGATCATTCTGGTTGTCTTTCCTGGTTTCTCACAGTGTAGTAAGTGATAGCGGGGGAAATTCTCAGTGTAACGACCAAAAAATTTAAATATTTCTTCGGTGCGCCCTCGTTTTTGAAGGCGATCAGAGAAATTGGGAAAGGAGCTATCGATCGAAAATTTTCAGTTTTCGGCAGTAAAGCCAGCCGCCAACCGCGGAGCCCTACAAGGGGACGCCACAGGTCTTATAAAACACAAGTGTTGCGGACGCCAACTGTACGTTTCCGCTATAACCCAATATGCACAGCCAAGGTTGGTTGTTCCACACAAGGTTAACCCTTGCTGCTAGGAAGATCGGAAGCAGAAGAAATGAAGAGAAGGCAGGAAAGATTTAAAGTGAGAGAGAAAGACGAAGGTTGGAGGAAGAGAGAAACAGGAAAAGGCAACTACCGATTTCTCCCGGAAGGGTCAGTCCGGGAGTGCCATCTACGTGAAGCCAAGACCAAAGGAGTGTGTTGCCTCCGCCGAGAGGCCATAAAGATTCAAGCACTCAGTATTGGCTCAACCCCCAGGATCGCCTTTTCCCCGGACACGGCTAAGCCAGGCACGGTTAAACGTTGGAGAGTCCAGCGCTCGTGTGCCTGGGTCCGTGTGTCGCCACACACCAAAGACGCCCCTGCAGGGCCGAAAGAGAATACACAACGACAACTTATCCCTCCACTTAGGCACTTCCGGCACACAGGAAGTGTCGTACGTCTGCTTGTATTACGTTCTCTCTCTTGACGGAAACTGTGGGGTCAGCGTTGGTCTCGAGCTTTCTTTTCGCGAGCACCATGGATTGCCCTTGCTACGATGTTACGCTGCTAATCTACCGATCGGCGACATGTGAAGCTGCGACATCGAGTCACTTTGGAAGGCAAAATACGAGCGGTGTGGCTGCAGCGCATCGAGCTGTCGCCATCCGATCGGCGCCGCCATCTACGCGTTTGCGGCCGTCACTTCACGCCGGAGGATTACTACCAGAATAGACAGTTTTTGCGTGTCCGGTATTCAGGTAAACGCAAGTGCAAGTGGACTGATTGTTTTACGCGGTTAGCCGAGGTGCAAAGATGAACAGCCTGCACGGTGCACTCACCTCGTGGAACAGAGCTCAACCAGACGGTAACCGCGAGTACTCTACTTTGCTACTGGTGTAAATATTCGGCTGTAAATTATCAGGACGTCACATCCTGATAATGTCTCGTCACTAACAATTTTACCTGGGTTGAGTGATCACGTATTAGTTCATGGTTCCGTTCATTGCAAGCTATTGCACCCTAAAAAAGAAAGGAAATATTAACACTGTACGATAAAGGGGATTATGGCAGCATAAATAGAGACCTAGCTGAGTTGTGCACTTGGTTCACAGTTGATTTTCTGGATAGATCAGTTGAGACAAACTGGCGATTGTTTAAAAATAGAATGTGTGACCTCATTAATAGATACATACCAGCTATTTATGTTACAGAGCGCCGTATCGTCCCCTAGGTTCAATAAAACTTAAAACATCTGACCAACAAAAAGAAGAGACATTTTTGAGCTGCCAAAAACACAAACAATGCATGCGCTTGGGCAACATACAAGGCGGCAGAAAAAAACATTCCAGAGCGGGAACGCGAAGCAACGATTCCTTTCTACGATATTACCTACAATGTTGCGTAATAATCCAAAGCAATTCTAAAAAACAATTAAACCAGGCCACCATAAAACATTTTTTTATGCCACGATCACAATAATTCTCTTCCTGAAGCAGAGGTTCCTGATGTGCTCAATGAAACTTGTTCTGTAATCACTCTCGAACACATTGATGAACTGTCCGATATTCCTGAATTTAGTTACCCTACTATGCCCGACATACAAGTCAGCCCTCACGGCATCAGCAAACTAATTGACAATCCTATGTTATCACCTTCTGCAGGCATCAATGGAATTAACTCTAAGCTGCTAAAAAATACGAGAGAGAACAAGTGTCATCCTGTCTTATATTTTCCAACAGTCCGTGTCATTAGGAGTGGTGCCACAGGATTGGAAGGTGAGCAAGATACAGTTCCGAAGAAAGGTACTACGTCATCATTTAATAGTTATCGACCCATGTCATTGTGTCCTGAAAATTAATGGAGCATATCATTTATTCACATATAACCAAATATCTAATCACTGTTGGCTTCGTTGACCCAGAGCAACGACGTTCCCAAAAAAGGTTTATCTTGTGAGACCCAGCTTCCATTATTTATTCATGACATCAGCTCAAGCATTGGTCACAATACTCCCATAGACTTCGAGAAAGCCTTTTGATAAGGTGCCACACAAACCGCTATTCCTTAAGCTCTCACACCAAAATACCGGCCGCGGCGGCCACATTTCAATGGAGGCGAAATGCAATAACGCCCGTGTGCTTGCGTTGTAGTGCACGTTAAAAAACCCCTGGTGGTCAAAATTAATCCGGTACCCTCCACTACGGCGTGCCTCATAATCATAACTTTTTTGGCGCGTAATACGCCACAAAGAAGACGCAGCTCTCAAACTTAAATCATAACCCCTTTGTCGTCGACTGGCTCTGTGACTCCCTAAAAAACAGGAAACAGTTTGTCTGTATTAATGGGCATACTTCCTCGCTAGCACCTGTTATATCCGGAATGCCTCATGGCGCCCGCACCATTACTTTTCTTATAATCTTCATCCACGAGCTACGGACAAACATCTCCTCCTGTATTCGCTTTTTCGCAGAGGGTTGTATCCTTTACCGTCCTATGCATAGCTTCCATGATAACAATTCCCTTCAAAACGTTCTAACTGTTGAAGACTGGAGTACAACTTGGTAAATGTGCTTAAATATCAATAAAACTTCGCAGATCTCATTCCACCGCCGAGCTTCCTATCAAGCATATAAATACGTCGTTTTTGGCTCCAAATTATCTTTAGCTTCATCGTATCTGGGTATCACAGTGACTCATGATCTCAGCTGGTGGCATCATATACGTAGCGAGTATAACAAACGAAGCTAACCGTGTCCTTTGCTATGTCCGGTGTAACCTTAAGTTTACCCCTCTTCACGTAAAACTGCTAACGTACCAAATGGTTATTCATCCCAACCTGGACTACGCATGCGCAGTTTGGGATCCGCACCAGATTAACCTACAAAAATTTCTTTCTCAGATTATTCATACTATTCTAGCATCACTGATCTAAAACATACAGCTAATCTTCCCAGTCTTGTGTCACGCAGAAAAATAGCGCGCGTGTTCCTCTACCACAAGTTTTATCACTCGTCTCTTGCTCACTCGATTATCATACCAGCTTGTCGCCTTTCGCACCACAACAGTCATTCTCAAGCTATATACCCACCACCTTCACGCACTACTGCGCATCTCATTTTTTTTTTCATTTGAACAGTGAACTACTGGAATTATCTGCCCATCGACGCTGCGCACCACTCCTATCCTAGCCACTTCAAGACTTTATTGAGGTTTTAAAGTCACTTCAAGCCCCTTCAAGTCATTCATCGAAGACCTCGCACAAATGTAACGCACCCCTCATGTAATAACCCATACCAGGGGCATTTGAGGTTTCAATAAATATATAAGTAAATCACGAACATGTGTTTTTAAATGTTCAAAATGTTTAACACTTGGTTACAGTAATAGTAGATATGTCTTTGGCTGGTGAAGCTGTGCACCACTAGGTGGCTGCACCGCTCAGGCCGCTCACGTTTACGCTAAAGCCCCTTCATCACAGCTGTAGTAGTATGGAGGGGCTTTAGTTTATGCCTCCGACCATACGTCAAAACACCCAGCTCGCCTGCGGTTAGCAAAATACCGGACACGCTCGGCGCTGCGACAGAACGCTCGCAACGCACGCTGCTTGGATAGTCTGGCGGGGGATCGACAGCCAGGCGGCTATAGCAGTGATGTTGGAGATGCTACGCGCGATGGCTCCAAGACAACAAGTAGTAGGTGTCACGACGTCACATCATGACGCAGAGCCAGTGAAGACGGAGCTTAGCCCCGATCGCTCGACGAATGAGTTGAGGAGAAAAGGCATGGCTACAGAGGAGGATAACTTGTAATCGTCCGTAGCTCTTTTAACCCTGTTATGCCAAACGTATCATATATGCTACGCTGAGTTTGATGTCTCAAAATGCTGATTGAAGTGCACGAAGCCTAATACAAAGCCTATAGTTGCGTTTTAATATGCTGGTGTGAAGTTTCAGCAGTGGACAATGTAACAAAACATTTGATAATTACTTAATTATTACAGTAATTAAGTTGTGAATGTATTCTCCATGGCCAGAAATAAATGTCAACAATTTGCTCCAATTTTCTTTGATGTAGAACTCCGTTTGGACATTACAGGGTGAATATCAGACGCTTCACTTAAATTGTGGCGCAAATGTTTTACGATAGCTGTACGTAACGCGTCTACAAAATGTCCGAACCACCTTAGGGACCCTCTAAGCTGCAATATGTGCCGTAAAGTAATCAGCCTAAAAGTGAGTTGCGAACTTCGTAAATAAGTGAAATATTCCTTTTGATTTCTCGTGCAGTTAATGTCCGCCTCTGAGAGTAATCTAGCTGAAGACGTAGAGTTGCGTTACACACCTTTTTCAAAGCTAACCTAACGATAAAGAATCAGGCAACGAAAACACCGCATATGTTTTTCTTTTCACGTTAGGCGAGCGCTTGCTTTATTTTTACCAAGCCAAATAAAGTGCAATCTGGGTGGTTTTTTTTTGGTTTATAAAGTTTATATGGTGTGACACGAACCATAGATTTCATGCTGAGGTCATCTTAATTTTTTTGACAGACATATCTCAAGATTAGCGCATGGTGACTTATTGACCAAACCAGTGAATTGGTTTTGTAAAGCTTGCAGTTTGCTTAGGCTACCAAGTATTGTATTTGTCCATCCTAGCGCAAAATAATTTAGCGTAGACTAAACAACGCATAGACCAGCATGTAACGCGTAGGGTAGATGACCGGTGGGCCATTAGAGTAAGAGAATGGGTGCCAAGGGAAGGGAATTGGTCGATGGCCGCGCCAGGGCCAGCGCGTTAGTAAAAAAAAAAAAGTATCTTTTGCAAATATGTGCCACCTGCATATTTTTCCAATAAGACACTACCCGGACCTATGGTAGCGGACCTTTTTTTTTTTCAGGCATACATATAAATGTTTGTGTATGTGTTCGTTACTATATAGCGTATGATACGCTGAGGGATGCTTACAAAGCTATAGCATGAAGCTAAACATAATTACCTGTCTGGTTGGGAAAATTGATTACGAGTGACTCCAACCAAATAAGGGAATTTATTAGCCCGACGTTTCGGAGCCAATTCGGCTACTTCTTCAGGGGGTATTCGGAGGTGACGATGTGCAGCTTTTAAAAGGTCCATCGTAATAAAGGAGGAAGGGGGCGAGAGCGGAAGGTGGGGAGACACTGGACAGGGCACCTGTTCCCGCGGGTAAAGCGGCCCCAGCATCGGTCCACCCAGCCGACCAGCAACGCCGCCGCTCCGCCCCCCCCCCCCCCCCCCCACCCTTCCGCCTTTGTCGTCTGGCAAGCACAGGTGCCCTGTCAAGTTTCTATCCACTTCCCGCTCTCTCCTCCTTCCTTCTTTATTTCGATGGACCTTTCAAAACCTGCACATCGCCACCTCCGAAGAAAACCTCCTGAAGAAAGAGCCGAACTGGCTCCGAAACGTTGGGCCCTTATTTCCTTATTGCCTTATTTGGTTGGAGTTCCTCTCTAAGTCTTAAAGCTATAACATACAAAGATACCAGCCCAACGTTGGCTGATAAGTAATATTATTCAGTTAATATTACATATTTCAAAGAAAATTGAAGTCGGCAATAAATAGTGCTTCGCCTTTGTACTTACTCACTTTCCTCCTGATAGTATGGTGTCAAATTTACTGGTAAAGCTGAAAACAAAGGATTGCGACAAGCTTTTAATCACGGTTGCTTGAACAGGTGTAGATTTATTACCTGCACAAAATATATGCGGCATAATATTTGGAGTCAGATGATATGTAAATGAATGGGAATTGTTTTAGGCGCTAAGCAACGATATTAGGGCGTCGTAGTGCTGGCACAAACAAGTTGTAACCATGGGCCGGTATAACTTACAAATATTCAAATCTCTTTTATTGTAAATCGGCCATTGGCCATCCGTGATAGATCAGAATGGTTCGAGTTCAACCCATAATGGCGGGCGCCCCGCCTGTGTGGGCACAGCCCGGAACATATTACCTTACAGGCCTCGCAGAGGCATTGCGTAAGGGGGGGGGGGGGGCGATACAAAGTAAGAACAAATTGGGTTAACATCAAAGCCAGCAATAACAAGCAGAACAAAATGAAAAACAACAGCAAAAAAATGTCAAAGTAAAAAACTAGTCATATGTATGTCATATGTATAGGCAAGTTTGAGTCCAACCTCCAAGTTTCAGTCCAACCATTGACCTCTAACGGAGGGTTGATGGCTGACTTGGAATAAAACAGATTGGAATAGTTTTACGTTATACCGGCCATAATATTGTTACGTAGGAAGACGCAGACGACAAGCTATATACAAGTATATTTACAAACAAAAACGCCGCACTTGGCCAAGAGGCAACAGCCCGCTCTAGCCTCTAATCGTCGTCGTCTTCACACTGCTCGCCTCTTCGCCATCGTAAATACCGGTCCGTAGCACTACCCTCGGCGTCAAAAGCGGCATTCCGGTGCAACTAAAGGCCGGACTCGGAAGCAGTGTAGTAGGCCTTGAGCCTACTGACGTGCACGACATCACTGGATGCTAGAGTAGAAGGAGAGGTCGAAGTGACAGGAGCAATTTCGTACGTCACTGGCGTCACATGGCGCAGCACGAGGTAGGGCCCGGTGTTTCGCGAAAGAAGCTTCTCTGGAAGTCCAATGTGACAAGAGGGCGACCACAGCAGCACGAGCGCACCAGACAAAAATGTAGGTCATGGTGCCGGGCGTTGTACAGACGCTGCTGAGCGGTTTGCGAGGCCGTCAGTCGAGTACGGGCAAGCTGGCGTGCATGGTCGGGGAGGGCGATGGCGTCGCGCGCATACTCGCTTGTTGAGGTCGCAGCAGGAGGAAGTGCTGTATCGAGGGGCAAGGTCGGTTCGCGACTGTACAGTAGATAAAATGGAGAAAATCCGGCGGTGTCATGCCGAGAAGAATTATGCGCAAATGTGACGTAAGGAACGGCAATGTCAAAATCGCGGTGGTCCTTGGAAACGTACATGGACAGCATATCTGTTAGGGTGCGGTTTACCTGTTCGTCAGTCTATTGGTTTGAGGATGGTATGAGGTAGTCAGCTGGTGTTGAGTGGAGCAGGAACGCAGAATGTCGGTGATAACTTTCGACAGGAAGTTACGACCACGGTGAGTAAGCAACTGTCTCGTGGCGTCATGAAGCAAGATAATGTCCCGAAAAAATGCCTGCGACGTCAGTGGTGCAACTGGTCGGGAGAGCCCGCGTGAAGGCGTATCGGGTGGCGTAATCAGCTGCAACGGCTACCCATTTGGTCCCAGAGGATAATGTGGGACAGGGGCCGAGGAGGTCTAATCCAACACGAAAGAACGGTTCCACAGGGACGGTGATCGGTTGGAGATGACCAGAGGCGTTTTCCGACGCTGGCAGGGATCAAAGGCAGCAACATAGCGTTGGACGGAGCGAGCGAGACCGGGCCAATAGAAGCAGCGGCGGACGCGGTCGAACGTGCGAGTTACCCCAAGGTGTCCTGCAGTGGGTGCGTCATGGAGCTCAAAGAGCACAGCCGTAGATGTTTATGCACGACAAGATCAGATCCGCCAGGGAGGAAGTTCCTTCGGTACAGAGTGCCGCCCTAGCGAACTGAGGCGTCAGTAGGGCTAGAGCGCAGACACTCGATGATTGCTCGCAGCGATAGGTCATGGTACTGCTCATCGGCGATGTTAGCGAAGGCAGATAGAGAAAATTCCGTTGGCCGCACTACTGCCGGCGTCATCGGGCTCGTCGACCGGGTAGCGAGAGAGGCAGTCAGCGTCCTTGTGTAGATGGCCAGATTTGTAGATGACAGGATACGAATATTCGTGGAGGCGTAAGGCCCAGCGACCAAGTCTTGCTGTAGGATCTTTCAGTAAGCACAATCAGCAAAGCGAGTGATGGGCCGGTATTTTGCGAGAACGCAGAGGCCTCGTTATCGCCCCACTGGAAAGGGGCGTGTTTCCTCAAAATCTCGGTTTGTGGTGGTGCAATTGTCGCGAAATTTTTCATGAAGTGGCGGAAGTACGAGCAAAGGCCTATGAAGCTGCACAGCCTTAACACACTTTAGAACAGAGAAATAAGTAACAGCATGGATCTTGCCTGGGTCCGGTTGTACTCCGTTCGCGTCAACGAGATGCCCAAGGACGGTAATTGGCACTTTCATGCATTGAGTTGCAGACCAGCTCAACGAAAAACGTCTAGGACTGCTGAGAGGCGCTCGAGGTGCGTAGGGAATGTTGGGGAGAATACTGTAACGTCGTCCAAGTAGCACAGGCACGTGGGCCATTTGAAACCATGAAGAAGCGAGTATATCATGCGGTCGAAAGTGACAGGAGCGTTACATAGACCGGACGGCATCACTTTGAATTGATAAAGACCGTCGGGTGTTACAAAGGCAGTCTTCTAGCGGTCCAGATAGTCCACGGCAATCTGCCAGTAGCCGGAGCGAAGGTCAATAGATAAGAAATAGCCAGCACTGTGGAGGCAGTCAAGGGCGTAATCAATGCGAGGTAGGGGGGCAACTAACGGCCAGAAGCACAAACCGCTGTGCTTCTGCTGCAGACAAATGATGAGGTTTCTCGTCACTGCCGCAGTCGTTCGATGCCCCCGCCTCAAAACACCTTCTGGAATCCCTTCACTTTGCCTTCAAGCGCTGCACCCCGCTGCTTCTATCATGCTTCCAACACCTCTACTGCTGATCGCGGTTACGCTCGTTCTAGAGCCTAACGGGAGAACGAGCCAGACCCACCCCAACTTCGCCGAACTGCTTTCTCGAAATACCTACTGCCAACTCAGCCGAAAAAGTAGGCACTACGGCACTAATACAGGTGGTGCTGCAATGCCATATTCGTCACGAAATCCTCCAATGACGCTGTCTACGAGGCACCGTTCTTTTCGCATTGATTTCAGATTGCGCGTAGATACACCAAGTGGCAGAACAGCAAAATATTTGTCTGCCAATCGCAACAGCAGTAATCCAGCAGTCCCAAATGGCGTGCTGAGCACAGAGGTAGCTATGTCAGCTACCTTTTCGGAGCTAAAGTTATATCCAGATAAATTGTAACTGATTTATATGAACAGAGAGAGTAATGTTTGTTTTTTGTGGTTACTTGCATGGGCTTACTTTAAATCGTACAAAAGCGTGAGAAGTGTTTAAAAAGGTGAACGTTGTGCGGTCTCGTGAACAGCCTATGAGAATGCCGCTCATCGCAAATGTTGCCCCAGGGAAAGAAATTGGAGATGAGCGTGATGTTTCCACATCAGCAAGGGTCGACCAAAGGCGTTAAGACTGGGAAGACAATGTGCTTTAATCTTCATGAATTAGTAAAATTGGGGGTGCATAGTTATCTACGGCGTCTATTAGCTGGTAGCTCCTTAGTGTAGTTGACAAAGAGACAATATAGCCAAAGCACACAGACACACAAAGAAAGAGCACGTAATTATTGGCTCTGTCGAAAAGCGTGAATAAGAATGACCTCAAGAATAATGACCAGTGCCCTAACCACGGCTCGTGGTTAGGGCACTGACGATGGCATAGCGTGTCGCATAGTTTCTTGCAACGGCTATCCACTTGCTCCCTTTTTTGGGCGTAAGAAAGGGCCAGTGACAGTCCGTGACTGTCGACGAGGATGCCAAATAAAGCTTGCGTGGGAACATCGCTGAGATGAAGGTGGCCGTTAGGTTGGGCACATGATGCTTTGTTCCGCTGCCAGAGCTCACAAGCCGCGACGTAGCGCCGCAAAAAGTGTTACATGCTGGGTCAGAACAGCAGGTATCGCACACTCTCCTATAAGTGTGGTTGGGCACTCAGATGGCCACCAGTGGCTGCATTGTGGAGATAAAAAAATTAAATTATGGGCTTTTACGTGCCAAAACCAGTTCTGATCATGAGGCGCGCCGTAGTGGGGGACTCCGGAAATTTGGACCACCTGGGGTTCTTTAACGTGCACCTAAATCTAAGAACACGGCTGTTTTCGCATTTCGCCCCCATCGAAATGCGGCCGCCGTGGCCGGGATTCCACCTCATTGTGGAGCTGTATGAGCACTGTGGAACGGAGATGATGGAGGAAGACAAGAACGAAAGCCGATTCTCCAAAGCTCATATTACATCGATAATGTCACTGTCCATCACAAACATTTGAAGAGATGTATACGGGCGGCCTAAAGACAAGCGCTCGACGATCGACAGTAAATAGTCGTGCTTCCGCTGCTGGCTAACGGTGTCGAAAAAAACAGAGATGGACAAGAGGTTTGTGTGCATCAACCTTTTAAATGATTTCAGGAGAGCCGACGAGGTGGCGCGACAGGCAGTGGGCGTGCAGGTGTACGTGACCTGACTTTTACATACCAGCGAATGAAAACTCCTGATGTCTTAGTGCCTAGCGACCAAGGCGGCCAGTCGGGTCTTTCATGAACGATACCCAGCAGAGGGCGTGCTGGTAGATAGTGAGAGATATGGGCAGCCCATTAAGTAAGACTAAATTTGTCCAATGGCCACACCAGAGCTAGGCAATCGACCTAGGCGATAGACAAATTGCGCCCTAAAAAGGACAAAGGGGCACAGGCACAGGCAATACTGCACTCGTGTTTGTGCTGATGTCGGAGAAGATAGCCTCATTACCGTGGTCGCTGGCGTCGGTGCTATTTGGATTGGTGTAGGTAGGTCCAAATGTCTTTATATCGTAGGCGATGTGAGTAAGCGGATAGGGGGTTTTTAGGGTGTCGGATTATTCACGACCTCAAAAGAATACGTCTTTCATGAGAAGACCCTTCCATGGCCGGGTGATACTCGCAAACTGTTAGAGCGAAAGCTCTACTACGCTATGTCTCACGAGGTCATTCATTGCGTCGTAATGACCTCGAGCCGCCGGAGCGCAAGTGTGGCAGGTGTGGCGTGACGCCACGTGATCAGCTGCGGAGAGGCGTGGCAGCTGTGCTCGCTCGGACCCTCGCCGCTGCGGGCCACGTGACTAGGCGAGGTTTTAAAGGGACACTAAAGTCAAATAAAAAGTCAAGCTAAAGTGGTAGAGTAATCCTCTAGAACGTCTAAGGCGTCCATATAATCGCGAACAGCACTTTAGTAATCGAAAAATTGAGGTAAATGCAGGACACGATAACAGACTCCCCAGGGACGTTCCGGCACTTACCCGATGACGAAGGCACTCCTCAAACAAAAATATGTCACCAGTACTCGACCGCTCGTGTTAAAAGATTATTTCGTTGGATTATAAGACGGATGAAAATGCTACTTGTCTACTTCTATTAGATTCTTAGAAAAAATACCTTTTTGGCGTTACACTTGATAACGACACGGGCGGTCAAAAGGTTTCGTTTTCGCTCGCCTCTGCGCCGCGCGCGCTTTCCAGTTTCAGTAGTTCCGATATCGCGTAGTGCTGCGCTGGTGTTCCTGGCTCACTAAACTCGCACTTGAATTTGCTAGCAGCATAGAATTCCACGTCAATGTGATGTCGTGGTACGCCCGAAAGGTCCGCGCGACGGCACGTCCAGGCGGTTACCAGCTTCGTCGCCCGACGTCGCATTGCTGGAGTCCTCGCTGCTTTCGCGCTCGGAAGAGCCGGCATCGAGGCCGCCGTCGTAGTAGGCAACGACGACGGCTGCGCGAGCCCTCAGCAGCATGTCACGCTCATCGGAGCTTAAATCGCTAAAATGGAGCCCAGCACCGCGAGCCAATGTGTCGTTGTCAGGGTCGTCAACAAGTTGGTCCATTGCGACGAGCGTCGACGATCACCGTGTTCACAATTCGGCGCGCGCTTTCTCTTCCGTTTTCGCACTGCCGTCAGCTCTGCCTTGGCTTTGTTCCTGGCCGCGCGTTTGCGCTTTCCGCAAAAAAAAAAAAAAAAAAAAGCCGTAACGCCGTCTGCGGGCGCCGTTTTACTAGAGTGTACTAGTTTGGGGGAGTGGGTCCAACGCAGGCTTCCCGCTGATGCTTTTTTATTGAAAAGTTGGTGGCGCCCCCGTCGCTTTCTCCCAAACGAGCGGCCCCGAGCGCCGGCCGGACGCTTGTCGCGTCGGAGACCCCACCGCAGCTGCATGGAGCTTTGGCAGGCGGATACTCGATGGCGGCAACACTGATATTATTCCCCCGCCAATCTAATGTAATTAAAATGTAACAAGAGCGGAGGAAAGAATGCAAACCACGGAACAACGACGGTGCGTCGAGAAGATGACAGCGACTTAGCCCGTGAGGGTTGAGCTCGCCTCAGCCAATGAGCGCTGCCGAAACAGCCGGAGCCAACGTTTATTGGCCTGATATTCAGAATAAGGCGACGGCGGCGTCGCCGCAATTTCAACGTTTTTTGCTTCAGCCTCGGCGCTTGCCAAGGCGTCCGCTAGACTCACTGCCCCATTCTAGTACACTCTAGTTTTGCTCACCAGCGGCACAACGTCACTATATGGCCATGACGTCACTAGTCCTCGCTCGGCGGGTGATCTGAATTGCGCTACAGGTACGCGGACGCTTCAGACGCAATTTTCTCGTAAAATAAGTCTTTTCTTGGCACGAAACAGGCGTTTCGAGGTTTCTGGTATGGTATTTTAACAGTACACGTTAAATAATATTTGCCTTTAGTTTCCCCTTTAACGGCTGCTTCGCCGGCCATTGGTCACTCAGTCTCGCCATGGATGGCGCGCGGGCTGGGCCGTCTGTGGGTGCGCTTCAACGCAAGTGACAGGCTGAATCCATTCATCCATTAGATATAGCAAGACAGCAGGCTGCGAAATCTCAAGCAAAGGCCGTATTCGTCACCATTCAAGAAATACAGACACACAGCATCACATTTGCAATAAAGCCTAACTTTAATGAAACGCTGTGTACATAGTCTTTGCAAAACCAAGCCAAACAGACGTTGCACTCATGATAACTAGGTTTACAAGAGTTAAACCTCAGTCAATTTTTTAACCCATTGATGCAATTACTGATATAAGCTTATGAAGCTGCGTACAGCTTTTGCTGAGTGGAGCACGGGAAATCTTTTGAAGAACTTTGTGAATCTTATCGGGACGTACAGCGGCAGCACTGACAAGGTGGCCAAGGACTAGGGGAGACAATGAAATCACCACAGACTAGAAACATGCGGATAATATAAAGCACTGGATTAGGCCCTCACCGTTTAGAAAGTTACTGGGGCATTACAAACAGCAAAGGGCATATCAATGAAATGGCAAAGCCCGTGCAGTGTAACAAAAAATTTTTTTCTTGGCGGAATTCATGTAGCGAAATATCCATATCGATAACTGGAACCAGAGATATATTGGGATTTTTAGAATGGGTCGAGAGACTCATCGGTCCTAGGACGCGGATACACGTACTTTTTGTAGTCTTGTTTGGGCGACGCTAATCCACACAGAACCGCCATTTGATATATTTTCTTTTTAGCCAAGACAACGCGTGATGCTCAAGGACTCCACGAGGGCTAAGTGAGATTTCTGGCAGGCATTTTCTCTACTTCGGCTCGTCTGGTTTAACGTTCTGCGTAAGACACAGAGCAGACGTCGGCGGATTAGCCTAGGAGCAGCGGGGTCTACATTATGAGCGAAAGTAAAAGTATGGCCTAGAGGGTGCGCGGTAAGTCAGAGCCGTCGTGGTAGGACGGATTGGAATTCTGCAGTAGTTTCAGGAGGAAGCCCATGGCCGATCACCTGTACGAATGTATCAGGAACTGACCCCATGGAACCTGGAGAAGAGGCTGGAACATCGACGTCCAACATGGAGATGGCAGTAACGTCTAATAAAGAAGTGCTGGTCAAAGACGTGCCTTGGAAGGTCCCTTGAGAGGACAAGGCGATGTTTAAAAGAGGAAGTGCGATTGTTGGCAATAGTTACATTAGTGTGAGGCACGGCGATAGTGCGAACCAACAGAACATCAACACTTGGGGTCAGCACATAGTCGATGTTAGGGTGGGCTGGGAGGCACGTCAGTGGTATTTAAAGGGAAACTGAGACATCCACCCAAATGTAGCAATTGCTACAATGGAAACCCAACCGGGTTCCTCGAAAGAAAGCCTCGCAGTTGAAGAAAAATTCGTCCTGGTCCGGGACTCGAACCCGGGACCACCGCCTATCCGGGGCAGCCGCCCTACCATTTGAGCTAACCAGGCGGCTAGCAGATGGCAGGGCGAAGTCGAATTTGTCAACAACTCGAAGCAAAGGCAAGTGTATGACGTAATAGTTCAGCGGAAATCCGCTAGGTGCAGATAAATAATTAAAGGGAAACAGAGACATCCACCCAAATGTAGCAAATGCTACAATGGAAACCCAACCGGGTTCCTCGAAAGAAAGCCTCGCAGTTGAAGAAAAATTCGTCCTGGTCCGGGACTCGAACCCGGGACCACCGCCTTTCCGGGGCAGCCGCTCTACCATTTGAGCTAACCAGGCGGCTAGCAGATGGCAGGGCGAAGTCGAATTTGTCGACAACTCGAAGCAAAGGCAAGTGTATGGCGTAATAGTCCAGCGGAAATCCGCTAGGTGGAGATAAGTAATTAAAGGGAAACTGAGACATCCACCCAAATGTAGCAATTGCTACAATGGAAACCCAACCGGGTTCCTCGAAAGAAAGCCTCGCAGTTGAAGAAAAATTCGTCCTGGTCCGGGACTCGAACCCGGGACCACCGCCTTTCCGGGGCAGCCGCTCTACCATTTGAGCTAACCAGGCGGCTAGCAGATGGCAGGGCGAAGTCGAATTTCCGCTGGAACTGGAGCTATGGCCGTGGACCGTGGAACCGAGGCGTTTTATCCCACAATATTCCAGTAGAGCTCGAAGTCGGGCTAGTTGGTTAATATGCATGGTAAACTTTTTAACTGCATTAACACACACGGACAAGGACGAGGCAGACAAGACGTGCTCAAAACAAGAGGCAGGGAAACTGTCCAGATGACCAGGTCGGGTTGCGCACTCTGCGCACGTCTTGTCTGCTTCATCCTTGGCGGTGTGTGTTAACGCAGTTAAGAAAGTTTACCATACTATATATTCAGGCTTTGAGACTATATATCTTCTTCTTTCTGGCGTTTTACGTGCCAAAACCAGTTCTGATTATGAGGCACGCCGTAGTGGAGGGCTCCGGATTAATTTTGACCACCTGGGGTTCTTTAACGTGCACTACAACGCAAGCACACGGGCGTTTTTGCATTTCGCCTCCATCGGAAATGCGGCCGCCGCGGCCGGGATTCGATCCCGCGATCTCGTGCTCAGCAGCACAACGCCTTAGCCGACTGAGCCACCCCGGCGGGTATGAGACTATATATATATATATATATATATATATATATATATACATGTCCAGGATATTCCACGTAACTTGCACCAAACTTTCAAAATATGCAAATGCCAAGTAGCTCGACAGAACCAAGGTGATGTTGTTTGCCTCGCTTGGTGATAAGATTATTTTTTTTTTGCATTCCGCCTTGTACACGTAGCATGCATGTGTTTACGTGATGCAATTGTGTAAACCCACGTAAACACATATCTACAAACGTAACTTGTATCAGAAGCGTAGCGAGGCGAAAACAGGCAGCGATTTCCGACGCTACACGACGAGTGAACCCACTTCTTCCAAAATCGAAACTTGTCGGGGTGCCGTCAGAGGCGCTGGCTGTAGTCACGGGCACTGCTCGCGTTCGGCGTGAACGCGGCGAGATGCAGACGGCGTCGGCAGTAGCTTTGTTCGCCTTCAGTGCGTTGCCTCGTTGTTGCTGTTACATAGGCCCCTGGGTATTGAAGAAGCCCGGTGAAAGTCGGGAGTCTGAACGATACAGAACAACGTTCGTTGGTTGTAGCCGTAGGAAGAGTCAGAGAATGCAACGAAGTAGCAGCAACGGGAACGGGAGACATGGTGTCGTCGGGCATTGTATGAGGCTGCGGGTCTTCAACAATGGCTGCTATTAGGCGGTAAATAGACGAGAAAACGATCGCCAGAAGGCGCTGCTGCACCTCCTGACAGCGCCCCCAATGTGGCAATGTCAAGACGCGCGGTCGCGCCTTGCTGCAGTCTCCGCTTTGTCTACATTGTTTCGCCGGTGCTTTCCTTCGCTGCTCGTGCTCACGGCGCTCAGTTTTCGACGGCGGCAGATCGCGTGCTTGCTGAAGAGCGATGCAAAGACTGCAATGCAGTTTCAAGAAGGTTGCCGACGCCGACAGCTTTTTTCGTGGCGGCAACCTCAAGAAAGGGGAGCGTCTGCTTCCACACGTGTATGGCGTTGAAGAAATTGTGGGCGGTGATGTGGCAGTGAAAGCCAAGTGCGTGTCGGGGGTGTCCAACAAGATCGTATACGACATCGAATTAGAGGTACACACCAAGTTCAGTAATTTAGTCACTTTTATTTCTCTATGGTGCAGTCACAAAGCGGCCATGCATGCTTGCAGAGATGTGCAGAGACAATAGGGAGTTTTAGTATAGCGGAAAACGCTTACGTTAGCGTTAGCGTGTGACGCAACGCTAACGCAAGGAAAGCCTGCACTGCGCGGTACAAGGTAGTGTTTTAGAATAGCGGAATGGAGCAAAACGCTAACGCTAACGCAAATACACTTGGGTGTCATCTCGAGGCGGATACAGCAAACATGAGCAAACCCTCTCGTTAAGCCTACTTCACCACTAATCGAGAACGTATATCAAAAACAACGCCCATTTGTCACCTGTACGCCGCTGTCGAAGCATCATCACACAAATCTAAAGCAAACACGAGCATTAGTGGGGAACGAAGGAGCCGAACAGTGCAGGCCGACGACTCGGTAGATCCGAAGTGGACGGCTCTCGCTTCAACAGGCGCCGCCATCTTGCCCTACGTACGGAATCCCTTGCGTGCGTTAGCGTTGAACGCTATATTCCGGAAATAACGTACGTACGTAAGAGTTCTGGCTACGTTTACGTTCTGCGCATGCGCAGTTTGCAGCACGCAACGCTAACGTTAACGCTAAATTCTTGCGTTTGCTGTTTTCCGCTATACTAAAACTCCCTAGTGACGATTGCGGTTGGTTTCGTCGGTCGCTGGGCGCGCACACACGGATCATCTCGTTTTGGCCCCCAGGGAGTGGCATTCGCACTGTCAGCACAGAATGAACACATGCATTAGGCACCAAAAAGCCAATAAAATTAATTAACGTTGTAAGTGCTACATATGCGCTTAATGCCTTATATCATGCGGTATAAATATTTAATGTATATCATGCCTTATCCAATCCAGATGTTAGAGTAATGGCAACTCATTGCATTATTGAGCAAGGTATCTTTTCACTGCTCATGAGAAATCGCTCGTACAAAATGCTCCGCGAAACGCGAAATGAACCCAGATACGGTAACCGGCAATTACCTTGGGACCACAGCACGAGCGCAAGAATTAGCGATACATGCCTCATCAAAGCAAATCTACTTTCTCGTCGGGCGAATGCCTCACCGCAGCTAAAGTAAGCTCACACCGATGACCGGCTACTACACGAAACGAAGATTCTGGGAAGGAAGAGTGAAGCGGGAAGAATGCGCAAGGTGGGAATTACTTTAAAGCATGCTTGGATATTGTGAACCTAGAAAGCATGGCCAAGCAACAAACATAAACACGCATGTCTCGGGCAGCTGCTTTCCGATCTGCCACTTACCGACGTACGCGATGACCGCAGCTTGCATTAAATACAGATTGCCACCAGACAAAAAACAAGTAGCGCGCGGACCCTTTTGTTGCCTGCACAACTAGCAATTTATGTTGCAGCGTTTGGAAAAGGGATATAATTCTCTTGAGCTCGTCCTTGCCGATCACGAGTAAACGAACTGTACAATCAATTAAATTCGGGGGTTTTACGTGCCAAAACCACGATATATCATTATGAGGCAATACTGTAATGGAGGGTCTCAGAAATAATTTTGACCACCGGGGGTTCTTTAACGTGCACAAAAATCAAATTACGCGGTAACAAGTGTATCCTTGCATCTCGACCCGATCGAAATGCGGTCCCCGTGGCCGGGAATCGAGCTCGCACCGTCGAGCTTAGCGGTGCAACACGTATGCATTTACCGCTAACATGGCGGATGTCACTGCACGATTCAACTACGCGACACATCTAAACAAACGCCATGCGCTAAATACAAGCATATTACTATTGCGTGTTTATCAAGCGGCCGTGACATTGCACGCGAATGCGAAAGTACGTGACTTACTTGACTCGGCGCACTGCAGTTATCCACACTTGTCGTCTGTCCTTCTCGTACCACCTCTCCGGAATTCTGTAGGACTTCACGGG
Source organism: Dermacentor silvarum (assembly GCF_013339745.2). Lineage (NCBI taxonomy): Eukaryota > Metazoa > Arthropoda > Arachnida > Ixodida > Ixodidae > Dermacentor > Dermacentor silvarum. Next base: position 203,271,868 of record NC_051157.2, on the reverse strand, counting down.
CGGCTTTCGACCTTTCGAGGCTGTTGTGCCAATCAACAACACAGCAGTATTGCGTGCCACCTTTCCTGGTTGATGTGGTCGTGCTCGCCGTCGCGAAAAGAACGCGCACGATCGCTCGCGCCGTAGAGAACACGGGCTGGACCAGCGACGACATTCGACACTTCCATACTTCCGCCTGGGGAGTATTCGGCGCTGGTGCCGCGCGGGCAAACATTGGGTTGCCTCGTCAATAGACACGGAATCGTGGCGACCGTGCAAATCGAGCGTATAGAACTTCTCACTGCGCTTGATGATGCGAAGTGGGCCATCGTAAAGGCGCTCCAAAGGCTTGCGGACTGCGTCGCGACGGACAACCATATGTGTCGCCGTCTCCAAGTCAGGAGGGATGTAGGGGGAATCACGGTAGTGTGTGCGAGGATGCGGCGCACAAACAATGCGCAGAGCTGAGCGCAACTGTACCACATACTCGGACGGGTATAGGGGCAAGGCAAGGTTGATGTAGGGTCGAACAGTTCTCCGGGAAGACGGAGCGACGAACTACAGATTAGCTCAGCAGGTGTGCACTTGATGTCCTGCTTTAACGTTGCCCTAAGGCTAAGCAAAACAAGAGGCAGGGGAACTGTCCAGATGACCGTGTCGGGTTGCGCACTCAAAGATGCTTTCTATGTCCGGTGAAAATGTTCGACCATGCCATCTGCGAGGGGGTGGGTGGTATGCTGTGGTACAAATCTGCGAACTTCCTAGCAAGGCCATGAGCTTTATGAAAGGGAAAACACGAACTGTCGACCTCGATCGGTGGTGATGCTAGATGGAACGCCGAAACGTGACACCCATCCCGGAAGGAAAGCTTTAGCGATGGTTTCACTCTTGATATCGAGACTGGGAAACGCCTCTGGCCATCGAGTAAAACGGTCAGTGCACGTCAGCAGGCAAGTGTTTTCATCTGATGGAGGCCGTGATCCTAGAATTTCGACATGGACCTTGTCGAAACGCTCGGTAGGTGGTGAGAAGGAACCGTGCCGAGACAAAGTATAACGATGGACCTTGGATTCCTGGCAATTCAGACAACTGCGAGCACAACCATGAATGTCGTTGTTGATGCCCGACCACCCAAACCCCGGGTGTTACGGTGTTGCGTGGTGCGGGTGCCTGGGTGGGAGAGGCCGTACAAAGAGTCGAAAAGAGCGCGACGGAAATCACTGGGTCTAGGATTGTCAGGAGTATGTCGCAGAGAACGGGAACAGTGAGCGCGGAAGGGTAACTTCACGAAACTCGAGCGATCCAGAAGCAAGGCGATGCTTAGCGATTTCTGCGTCTTGCGCTTCCGCTGCAGAGAGGGCACTGAAATCGACAGTCATTGGCGATGCGGCGCAAGATACGGACAGTGGTAAGCGAGACAACGTATCGGCGGCATCGTTCGCATATCCTTGCACGTGCCGGATATTAGTGGTGAATTCCGCGATATAACCGAGGTAAATGGCATTCACGGAGTGAAAACTTGCTACTGGCTGATCTGATGGCAAACGTCAACGGTTTGTGGTCCGTGGTGATGAGGAAATTTCGAGCTTCGAGGAAATGCTTGAAGTGACACACAGCCATGTAAGTAGCGAGGAGTTCACGGCCAAAAGTGCTGTGATTCCTTTCGGTGGAAGAGAGCTTGCGTGAAAAGAACGCTAGCGTTTGCCACGAACCATCAACGCACAGTTGTATGGCGGCTCCGAGTTCCACGTCTGACGCGCATTTCATAAGACAGAGCAAAGCTTCAGGTATTAGGTGAAGTAGGGTGGCGTCTGCAAGCTGTGTCTTAATAGCCTCGAACTAGCTGGACGCATTCTCAGACCTTGTATAGGAATGAAGTAGAGTTTCTCTTTTTTCCCTGAAGTATATCAGTAAGTGGACGAATCAGATGAGCACAGCTGGGGATCAAACGCCGATAGAAAAGTAAACACAGATCTACAAACGGAACTTTATCAGAAACCTTGAGAGGCGAAAAAAGGCAGCGACTTCCGACGCTACACGACGAGTGAACCCAGCTCTTCTTCCAAGGTCGAAACTTGCCGAGCCGCCGTCAGAGGCGCTGGCTGTAGTCACGGACACTGCGCGCGTTCTGCGTGAACGCAGGGAAATGCGGACGGCGTCGTCAGTAGCTCTGTCTCATCTTTCAGTGTGTTGCCTCGTTGTTGCGGCTAGAGCCTAAATACGTAATGAGTCTTAATTAATCAACTGCCAATAACAAAATTGTAGAGAAACATGAAAAACTCCCGACACAGCTTTCTGTCGCGCAGAATGTGGTAGAGAAAAGTGCTTTTTCTGAGCGTGAAAGAAGCCCGCGCATACACGCAAAATGCCTCGAGTGGCCAGACGCACGGCAATTTTCGCCACAGCGCTTTTTTTTTGCTCTTTCTTTTTTTGTAAAGTGCACTGTGGCCTTGCCGTGGAAGTGTTCCAGCCTATACACTAAGATCAAAGCAAGCCCAACACAGTGAGGACCCTTAACGACTGCTCATAACTTGCAGGCAACTCACACGGCAAACTAATTGCGCTATCGAACTTATTCGAGGAGGCTGGCCCCCGTGCACGGCCAATATTATTATTGACGTACCCATCTTTTACTTGCCGTCACGCCATTATTGCTTCGAGCCATGGCGTACGAATAAAAATGCTTCTGTGCATCCAGGCGACGCGACTATAGGGCGACCTGAGCGATGGGCGGCAACATGACAGACAGGACTGGTGACTGCGCGGCGATGGTGAGCGACGGCGCCATGTTATCGTTCCATGAGCGTCGTGCACGTTTGAGGTACGTATGCAGGTACGTCATGCACGTTTGATGAGCGTAATGCACGAATCGCGCGTTTCGGAACTTCTTTTAACCCACGACGTGCAGGCCGCACACACGCCGCTGCTACCATCACTGCCCGACGACGCCTACAGTTCTGCGGCTCTAACGCATCTCGAGTGCTCCTATAATAGCTATAGCAATAAAAATAAACGATTTACTTTCAAGCGTTTTATAACAGTTTCGAAGAATGCCAAATCCTCTGTAGCAAGTGCATTGCGTCTTCGTTAGAACATTTTCAAGGTGAGTAAGGAGTAAGCAAGAAAACATGCGCATAAAAAAATAGTTTTCGTTACTTTTAGGTCCCTGGTAGAAAAGTATTATTAAAAACATGTTCCCCTGTTTTTAATAAGACTCGCCATGGTTGCTTAGTGGCTATGGTGTTGGCCTGCTAAGCACGAGGTGGCGAGATCGAATATCGGCATCGGCGGCCGCATTTCTATGGGGGCGAAATGTGAGAACACTCGTGTACTTAGATTTAGGTGCACGTTAAAGAACCCCAGGTGGTCCAAATTAATCCGGAGCGCTCCACTACGGCGTACCTCATAATCAGGTCGTAGTTTTGACACGTAACATCCCACAATTTATTTACTAATCGATTGTTGAAACTAAGGTCTGAATGCGAGGTACTTGGTAGGGCAATATCTTTGAAGGGATCAGCGCAAAAGACGGGAATGTGGAGTGGCAAACAAACACACAGAGTGCTGAGTGTATACGTGTTTGTCCATTCATTTATCGGTTCTTCGGCGCTGCTCTTTTGGAGACAATTGTCGAAACTTAACCGTTCTTTTTTAATAGGTCTCCTTCTTTGACGTGTTCATTCGTTTCGCTGCAATAAAATCCTGTAAAGACGCTATGCCCACAATGTCGGCCGTCAGTCCTTGTCAAAGCGCCACTCAACATTTCTATTAAGCGGAAAATATAATAGTTATTAACGCTTACCTTCGTCCATTGAAGTCGTCGCTGGTACTCTAATAAAAAGATCGGAATGAACACAGACTTTGTCTTCTTCCTATTCCGCTTCTCAATTAAAAACACATTGCAAGAAAAAAAAAAGAAGCGCAGATGAAATAGATGTTGCATATCGCTGAGTGAAGAAACAATCAGAGCTTAAGTTGTCAGATTATCACTGCTTGCTGTTTTGTCGTGGCTTCCGCTGTTGTCGCTAAGAAAATTAGGATGTTGTTTATGTTCATTTGTGTAGCCCTTGCTCATTTGCACATATGCACAAAAGGCTAAAATACTGCAAACGCATGCGCAAATCAGCAGAGAAGCAACGAACGGTAACTCATATCGCTTCTCTGAAAAAAGAAAGAGAACAAAAAAAAAAAAAACATTCTTTTTTTTTTATGAAGACGGCGATATTTTCATGTCATCTTGGCCAATACCCCGGAGGCGGTTTGCACCCTCATAAAAGGAAAACGAAACACACCGTGGATTCAACAAGCTCTGTAATTTGTTTTTCTATTAAAGGGCATTTGCGCACGAACATAATGGGTACGTTGCGAATCCTTTTAATTCTTCATCGCAACCGGGTAACAGCAATCACTTATGCTTAACGCCGGTCATCCCTATTGCGAAAACCAGCGGCTTCCAGTGCCTTCCAATGTGAAACCGGCGCATTTTTACACTGGATCGCACTGGGGCCGCTGGCTCTCGCTGGCGCTCGCTGGGAGTCACTGGGAGACCGGTGAGATCGCTGGGTAAGCACTGGGTCACACTGGACGAGACGCGGTTGCACTGTTGTGACGCTGGGGCGCACTGGTGTGCGTTGTAGACGCGCTGGTTGTCGCTGGAGTTCGCTGGCTCTTACTGCAAACTGCGCTGGCTGCGTTTTTGCCGCACTGCTTCCAGTACGCAACGAGTTTACGCGCTGTTGAATGTTAGATGCTTGATACAAATTTATGGGCAGGTACTAGTCTCCAGCCCTAAACAACGCTATACTTTGGGGTCTTAAATGTCAGTATTATGTCGCAGCTTGGAATAAAGGTGCGTGAGCTGCCCATGCACATGCGACACTGAAGATCACTTTCGTTTTATGCATTTCCCTTTTGACTGGTGCGGATAGCTATATTCTTAAAAGAAAATATGCAAACGCAGGCAACGCCTCCTTTTCTATTAGTTTGTACGCAACCGATGACTTCGAGTTGTCGCAGTGGTGTGCAGTCGACACGAAACCCAGAAGTCGTTAAGACGCGATCGAACGGACACCGCATGCATGCTGCTTATAGGTAATATCGCACCGATAACAAAGCTGCGGCAATTCGTGCGCTTACACTTACCCTAGTGTTCTAAACAATAATAGTTTAAAATATGCTGAGGCTAAAATAGATCTCTGACATAACCCCTGACACAACTCCTGACATAATTTTCTCTGCAGACGACACAAGTATCTTTTTCACAGGTAAACACTCACTTGAACTTGAAGTGGCCGCTAATAGCTGGTTAACAGAATTATCAAACTGCTTGAATTTAAATCAGCTTCATCTAAATGTAGAAAAAACTAACAATATTATATTTAAAAGCCGTAATAAGCCTGATGACTATAGTACTTGCATTAGATTTGAAGGCTGTGCTATCAAACGGGTTGCTACTTATAAATTTTTAGGTGTTGTCTTTGAAGAGAACTTGAGCTGGACACCTCATGTAAACAAGCTCCATGCAAATATGTGCAAGTCAATTTCAATATTATATAACATCAGAACCTTGGTGTCAAAATGGTTAAAACTTCAATTATACTATGCACTTCTTCATTCACATCTACACTACTGTCTGCTAATCTGGGGTACAACTATTAAGACAAATTTAGATAGGTTGATAATCCTACAAAAAAGAGCTGTGCGTTGCATAGAGAACCTTAAACGAAGTGATCACACAGCGCCATTTTTTTCCAAACTAAACATACTCAAAATAGATCAGCTATTCCAAATAAGGCTTGCTATGTATACACATAAGGAAATTTTGCATGACCCAAATGCCCTGTCCACATCTTCGTCATCTGACAACTCACAATATCGCCTTAGGCATAACCTACTTAGAACACCTATGTTTAGAACCAAATATGGTACTCAGACACTCGCCTAACTCATTTCCTAAAGAAAAAAAAGCCGGCAGATCCCACGCCCTGTGGGAATCGATGTTATGCGAAGCAGTGTGCGGGGAGCCTACCAAGTTAACGAAACGACCATGAGAGCACCAAGACGTTGGCGGCTCTTTCATGACCTACATGACACGCATGTCACGACATTCATATCGTGAGTCCTCAGGAGTCTCTTTAGCTACACCTAAGAGACCTTAGGGCGATAGCCTTAGTCATACTCGTGACTATGACTTCTACCAACATCCTCTAGTGTTTCCTTCACTTAGTACCCACGTCCGAACCCATTTATGTGTTGTTCAGTGTTAATAATTTTTTCGCTGAGTCATTGACGTTTTTTTTTTCTGGGTCATGCTCATTACTATGATTTCTACCATCATCCTTTAGTGTTTCCTTCACTTGTACCGACGTCCGAACCCATTCCAGTGGTTTTTAAGTGTTAATATTTTTTCGCTGAGTCATGCTCATGACTACGACTTCTGCCATCATCCTTTAGTGTTTCCTTCACTTAGTACCCACGTCAGAACCCATTTCAGTAATTTTTGAGTGTTAATCTTTTTCGCTGAGTAATTCTCATTAATGCTGAGTCATGCTCATTACTATCATTTCTACCATCATCCTTCAGTATTTCCTTTCCTTAGTGCCCACGTCCGAACCCATTTCAGCGGTTTTTGAGTGTTAATCTTTTTCGCTGGGTCATTGTCATGACCTACATGACACGCATGTCATGACATTTTTTGTCATGAGCTATCACTTATGTTCGTCATACACTCCTGTCATAATATATCAATTTTCGTACCTACCAAGTTAACGAAACGACCACTACAGCAGACATAGGCGGCTGTTTCGTCATCTACATGACACGCATGTCATGTTATTCATGTCATGATATATCATTTAGGTTCGTCATATACTGCTGTCATAGTATGCCAATTTTGGTACATAACACGTTAACGAAACGACCATGAGAGCACAAAGTCGTAGGCGGCTAGATGGATAGATGAGGTCAAAGTAGCAAATGTTCGACAGGAAATACTTCGCATTTAATAATAATTGAGAAATCGCTCATATGATTCAGGAATGCAGGTCGGCTTCCAGTCTCAAGATAAAGCTTCGGAATTATCTTTTGCTTAGCTCCTAACACTCCTGTGCGGTACTTGGCTCTGCTAGCAGTCTCGATATTTTTTTTCTCATTTTTTAGTCTCTCTTCTTTCTCTTAATTTTTTTTCTCCTATTTGTTGTATAATGTTTGTAACACTGATTAGTATCATTTGCTTGTTTAAATATTTCCTTGTTCCCTCGCATTACCGATGCTATACTACGTATAAAGTGTAAGAATCTTACTTTTTGCATATTTGATTGCCTGCCGCATACACTTTGTTCGTTTTTTTCTACATTGTTGCACTGTCTTTCATAATGTTCCACCCCCTGAGCAATGTATGGGTAGGGGAGCCTTTGTCAAGCAGTTGCATCTGCCTTTAGCCCTTACATCCCAAACAATGACTTGTATAAATAAAACATTACCAAAAAATGCAAACATTTTAGGATTCACCAGGTACCCTTGCCGCGCACGACGGCAGTTTGTGACCTGAGAATGGCACGAAGAACAAAGAAGAAAATCCAGCGCCGTTTGGACTAATCGAATGAACAACTTTGGAATTCCTTCTGTGAATCACTCGACACTCGTAAACCAATGTCACACATCTGGAGTACTGTTCGTGGCCTGCGCTTGTCTCCGCAACAGCGGCATCCTTTCATGGCGTTAGCCCTATAGCACTGCCAGACGCAGCTTGAGGTGGCGAATGATTTTTGTGCGCGGATCGCTGGCGTGTGTGTCACCCCAACGCTGAAGACGTTAGTGTCGCCCCTGCGTCTCGCGAGCCAGAAATGGAAATTTCATTTACTATGGAAGAACGTGACACCTCTTTGGCGGCTTCTCGACGTTCATTTTCACCAAGGCCCGAAGGCATCAACTATGCAGCTCTTGGCCATCTTCTTGACGGAGAGGCCAGGAAAGAGCTGTTGAAATACTACAATCGCGCATGGCATGACCGCATTGTTCCTCGGCAATGGAAGATAAGTCGTGTTGTAGCGATACTCAAACCAGGAAAGTCGCCTTTAGACCTGACATATCGCCCGATTGCCCTGGAAAGTTGCATAGGGAAAGTAACGGAAAAGCTAACCCTTACACGCCTAGAATGGTACCGTGAACGCCACAATATATAAACGTTTTCACGAGGGCGTTTCCGACGGTCTGGCGTGGAGAGTATGTGTCAGTGTTGCCTGTTTGGTCTGGACTGTGAGCTTGCCTTGCGCTTGAATTGCGGAGTGGTAGCTTTCCTTCGATGTTTCCGTTTATTTTTGTCACGAATGACTTACGCTCATAAATAATGGCATATATACTCATCAAAAGGCTACAGGCCAGCACTGTGCAGTTTATGGGTGCACAAACAACCAGCGGAAAATAACGATTTTGGGGACTAAGTGTGTCCACAACACAGCACTCCGCGAGACCACTGCCGCGATGTGGTATGTTCACGCTTCCCCGGTTTCCTGCATCACCTGAGGACTTGGCATTTCAGTCTAATGTGAACGGATGCACACATCAGTAAAATAACGCATTTTGGTAAACTCTTTTCGGCACATTCCCCAATAGGTTGCGAGAATTGTCAGCTCTTCGATGCAATATTTTCTGGTATGTAGTGACAGAGGCTACATTTGTTATTCTTTCAAACACGACTTCATTCCAGTGCCTAATCGGGGGTCACACGGCGCACTTTTGATCGTGATCGAGCCCTATATGGGTCGAATTTCTTCGTCGCGATTGGCTTCTTTGCTCAATCTGCCGAAGGGAGCCAATCGCGGTCGAACATTCCGATCTAGATCGGTCTCGATCGCTATCAAAAGTGGCCGTGTGACACCGGTATAAGACAAATTGGAGCACTCTGAGAGATAACTAGTTGGTAAATGCACTTCGCAACGATCTGGAAAAATCGTGTCCTATGGAAGATGTATGCAGACCCTGTGTCCACCAAAACATTGTCTCTGCGTTCACAAGCACCCTGCGCGGCCCTGCCCATAAAGGTAATTAACTTCAACAGTGTGGTGCTGCATCCAGCTCACCCATCTTTGAGCGTTGTCTATGTGCTTGGGCAGCAAGAGAATGCAAAAACGAACGTGTCAACCTCATCAGCGCGGCCTAGCGTCAGTGCTAGAGTTCGGGAACCGTAATGCGCTGTGCGTGGCGTAGAAACGCGCTAAATGAGCCCGCGCAAGTCAGAACGTAAAAAAAAACGATATTCGCATGGGTACGCGGACAATAGCATCATGCTGGCAAGAATAACAGTAACGAAAAAAAAATTATTCGCGCAGTCGATCAAGTGAAATACTTACGTGCGTGCAGTGACCGCTTCGCTGACCACTAAGCGCTTTTCACTCACGGTCATAGTGGTTTACAGTCATATGCATATGTATTTATTCGACTATTGTTAAGACTCGACATTACTTTATTATGAACATAGCACAGTGAGACGTTGTAAGGGAAACAAGAGAAGGAGCAGAGATGGCCCTAACGCCGCAATATTATTGGCTTATTTCGCCTCAGAGATAGCGCACACGACCAATTCTTGCCGTACGCGATATCTTCAATACAAACTTCACGCACGATCTACGTTAAGGTTCACCGTGAGCGAAGCTTGTTCCAAATTCAGACATTCGAAAGGAAAGCCATTCCAGGTAAACAAACGTAAAAAATAGGTAAACAAATATATCTTTATAACAAGTCTTGTTATAATCCGTATTGGGATTGACAGTATGTATAAATAAATACCAAATACTAAAATTAAAATCCAGCACCTGGGCTGTATCAGTTGCACTGGCATCTGTGATCACTGTCGCGCGTCGTTTCGCTGCAGGTACCGCGCTGCTCGATCGCCACGCTTATGCTTTGACATTTGGTTATAAGCACCCTGCACCGCACCAAATCCAATAAATTTTGCATGATTGAGCTGTTCATTTGCGTCGAAAGCGTATGGAGTCACCACCGCATATCTACCAACCACAGACACGCGTCATCGGGCCGCCGGCGCCTGGTTCTAAGCATTGCCCGACAGCTATGTACGCGCCTGCTTTCGCTAAATGAGGCAACCCTCAACCGCGAAACGTAATGGTGATCACATTCAATCGACGATACGGTCACATGTGCCCAGCAATAACAATGAAATATACCGCTGATTAGCACGCCAGGTCTCGACGAAGCAGACGTGGCTGCCGCCGCTACCGACGACGAAACACCACATCCACTGGCTGGGCTTGCTGTTGCCATGGCGCACTACAGTGATGATTAATGGGGTTTTATGACGCAAGGGCCACGGAAGGCCAAAGAGCGCCAGGACGCACTACACTGAGCGCTCACGCGAGCACGTGAAACAAGTAACAAGTCAAGCGGCACAAGACAAGCGAAGCGGAAGAAAATAATCGAAATAATGCGCAGCGAAGATCACACAACCGAAGTGCAGCTGGCCTGCTCTCGCAAGGCTCACAGTCCAAAATGGTGGCAAAACATGTTCTGACGCTCGACGTCGCCCGTGTCGGCCAATGGCGCTGCTCAAACGTCGGTTTGTGAAAAGGTCGATACCCTGAGTCCATGACAGCCTTTCGGCGACGCAGGTCATCAATAGACAATGTTATTGACATCATAACGTTAATACAGCAAAAATGCCTCAAGCGCATCTCAGTGGCGCTCTTTCTTGTTGTGAAAGGGACAGATGATAGTGTCACACATGAAGCGATCTTTGAGTCATTTGAGGCTGTTGGAATCGGTGGCTGGACGTTTCAGTGCATCAGAGACTATTTGTCCAGAAGGTCCTTCTTTGTGAACACCGAAGATGGCCCTACTGCCAACTATTACACATATGGCGGCGTGCCACAGGGAGGGGTATTGAGCCCTTTTTCCCTTAAACCTAACTATTATTTGCCTTGCTGAAATATTACCCAAGACACCTATCACCTATCAATTTACGCTGCCCATATTTGTCTTTCGTCTTCAACGGTGACTTGTCTTCAAGTGCGCGCAACAATTCAGCGGGAAGTTACCTTAACCTATTCGTATCAGCGAAAACAAGGCCTGAGTATGTCCATCGTAAAATGCACGCTCATCGTGTTTACGCGCAAGCCCATGACCACGTACCTTGTTTTTCTCAATGGACAACCTATCACACACCAGAAGTCTCGCCTCTTCTTAGGTGTGATTAATGAAAGGGACCTTTCATGGAGCCCCCACTGCATCTACCTGAAACGGAAACTAATTTCGGTTGTACATATAATGAAGTTCCTGTGCGGAAAAACCCAGGGCACGTCGATACGGTCCATGCTGCAGCTGTGTAGAACACTCTTTCTGGGCTTTTCCGGTACAGCTTGCTGGTTTTGGCGAAGACATGCAAAAGAAATATTTGCACCCTCCTAAGTTTGTAAGGCCAGGCTCTACGAACATGTTTTTGACTACCACGATGTGCCTTGACTCATGCAACAATCATGATTGCTACACACTACTTAGTTCCACCATACATCACGGTTGACAACTTCAGAGCACACGTTCGACACCTGTGTCATGCAATCAGTCACTACATTTCTGCTTTGCCGCACAGAGACCTCAAACCACATTTTCCAAACTTGTTTCGACGCATAAAGGATGCCTTCCGTCGGGCTTTACACTAGCAGCAAGACCACTGTTACCCCTGAGGTGCCTAAGACCGCCACAAGTATACCTCACGATTCCGGGAATTAGGAAGAAGATCCGTCATTCCACAGTGCCTCTACGACAGTTGACATAATCATTACTGAAATATGAATATGAACAAAGAACGCAGGTTTACACCGATTGATCTGTCTCAGTCACCAGCTCCACATGCGCTTTTATCACCCCAGCATTACAAGTCACAATAAAGTTGAAATTGTCCCACATAACGACCTCTACCTCAACAGAACTTGCCGCCCTACGTGCTGCTGTTAATTACATCGTAGAAGAACCACCTCGAAAGCGGGTCAGTTTTTGTGACTCCAAGGCACCCATTCACAGTCTGCAGTCAGCATTGCCATGCAAGACCAATGAACTGGTGTTTGAGACCAGAAAGGTTCTCCATCAAGCCCTCATGAACAGACACGACATCATCTTTCAATGACTGCCGGGGCACTGTGGCATAGTCGGTAATGACCATGCTCATGATGCCGCCCGGTCAGCCCATAAGGAAACCCTGACAGTTCGTATACCCTTATCAAGGACAGACGCTGCGAGGGATCTTCGTTAACTCGCTTAAACCAAGACTGAAAATTCATGGAACACCCCGATTTGCTCGACCTGTAGTTACGTTTGGCCGAGTTGGGTTCCAAGCCGGGAAAAGAAGACGCCGGGAGAAGGAAGAACGTACTTTTAATGCGGCATGCTTGCCGAAAGTAGGTGTACAAAAGAAGCGCCCACGGCGTGTTCCGCAGTCCTTTTTAAAGGAACGCCGTGATCAAAGGGCGAGGGAAAATATTTCAGCGCACATGCGCGAAACAGATTATCGTCGGGAACAGATGAGCCAGACTTGGGGTGCGGTCTTGTACGCGTTCCAAAATGGAACGGAGGCGGTCCGTTCCATCGAGCCGCACACGATTGGTCAATTTGATCGTCACGGTTCAAATTGACCAATCGTGTGCGGCTCGATGGAACGGACCGCCTTCGTTCCATTTTGGAACGCGTACAAGGTCGCGCCCTTGGGCGCCGGCTGATAAGCGGTGCGCAAACGCAACAGCACGGACTGGATCCTACACTGAAGCTGCAGATTCCATCCAACGTCTCCCGCCGTAATGCGACTTTACTTTGCCGCCTCTGGTTAAGGGTAGCTTTTACGAAAGCCAACTCATTCCTAATGGGCATGTCCGGCACACCGATCTGTGACTCGTGCAACTGTGATGAGACGATCGAGCACGTGTTGTGTTTTTCTAATCTTTATGACATTGAACTCGACATTCTTCAGAGTGTGTTAAACCAATTAGACAGCAGACCATTTTCAGAGAAAAAGATTCTTGGAACATGGCCGCACGCGTCGCAAGCTTACAAAGCAACGCGGGCATTGCTACAGTTCATGAAATCGACTGGCCTCAGTGACCGATTGTGAAGTGTTCGACAACCGCACGTGTTCACACTAAGAGTATATTATTCCCTCTCTCCTTTGTTTCTTTCCAACCCCTTGAACGCCTTCTCCGGTCTAGGTTACCAAACCGGACGTTGGTCTGGTTGAGCTCTCTGCCTTTCCTTTCTTTATTTTCCTCCACCTCGTTTTGTTATTACATGGCGTCTGCTTGCTCTGAATTTTCTTCTCTTTGTTCGTGCTCAATTCCCCGTTACCCTTGCTTTTTTATCCTACTAAGCCAGAATAAGTTCAGTCGGTTATTACTGGTTTGCGCGCAACGGGAGACAGCATAAATGACGCTATCATAAAATTAATTATTTAACTAGGGTGTTCGAACAATTGTTGAAAGGTTTTACCTGTCTTTAAAAAAGCTGGCTATTTCCGGGCTGCGACTTTACAAGTGCTAGAAGGTACAGCGGGGGTGTGGACGCGGCTCGCATAGCAGGTCCCGTGACTTCCACTGCTTTCAAAAAGTAAGCGAAAAGATAAGTGTGCTGTGGTGTATGTAATGTTAACCAAGTTTTCATAAAGCAGGAAAATACTGTGTGCGACGCGCGTTGCTGAAATTACCACGTGTTGTCATGGCAATTGCGGCGTCGCGAATCTTTTAGGGACTTTTGAGGCACTGGTCTGGCCCACGCCGACCGCGCTTTATATTCTTTGACCGCGCAATGGCTGTGGGTGCAGTGTTTCTTGAGGGAAAGCCGTGTAACACCCGTATTTCTGAACGATTCGGTGGTGCTGACGATCGAAATATTCATATGACATAGCGCCTCCGCTATTGAGTTACCGAACCAGAGCTGCGGTGTCGCTGAGTTCGAGGGATGTGCTGCATCCTATAAGTGACATATCGGTGATTGCGTCGACCGCGCGCTGTTCTTCAATGCGAAATGTGTGGTTTGTATAGTGTGCTGCTTGAAACGAGTGGTGCCGCCGTGCAGCGCAGGTGGTGGAGCGTCGACCGCACGTTGTTCAACGCCAAATGTGTGGTTTGTGTACTGTGCTTCTTGAAACGAGTGATGTAGCCGTGCAGCCGTGGAGAAGCTTCGGGTCTCCAGTTGCGTATTCACTGACATATGCTCCCATTTTGGTCTGATTGGCGGCTGTCACGAGATTGTGGTGTGTACCTGGCCTATTATTAACTTTACGATGCTAACACAACTTGTTCACGTTCTTCCATTCTAGGTGTCATTTGCGTATGACGATCGAGCTGCAAACGGGACCTATATTTTAAATTACTTTGTATTATGCAAGTTATGGCAGTCTTATTACCAAGTAAGTAGGGACGTAAATATATAAACATATTTGTGTATGTCTCAAGTTTTGCATTACACATATAAATGTTGTCTCCTTTACGACTGATAAGTGGGCTACACGGCCTGTGCGAGTCAGATACATTTTGTTGCAACGCTCTTCCATTCGGTATACTGATACATGGTGCACGTTTATTTCTCTACTGTTGTGATCACAGTCAAAAGAGCCATTTATTGTGTTTATTTACCCTGTATAAATTTGTGTTGGGTGGTGAAGCATGCCAAAGTGGGAGGGACCGCTATCAACTGCGTGTCTTGCTACGAAGGGTGCAAATAGGCAAGAACTCCCCGCAATTACATGGTTCTTCTTTCTAGGTAATAGAGTACTTACTCGAAAAAGTTTTTTTTCTTTTTCGAATCTTTTATTACACAGTCACTTTAATGAGTGCATCCGTAGCACAAAAAATGAAAGCTTGCACCAAGTGGTCGTACAGGCAGACTGGCTGCACTAAAATTGCTGGCTTTACCCCAACATTCTGAAGACCTCCGAAGTCGATGTGCATTCTTTGACAGCATCTGTGAGGAGTGCAGAATTTCTGCAGCTCAAGACCAGGGAAAACAAGGCACTTTCAATTCAATTCAAACCAATTTATTCTCCAGTTTACATTCTGGACGGTCACTTTGGGCTAAAAGCTACATACGTAGCTTGACGTGACCCAAAAGACAAGGCAAGGCAAATAGCAAACAGTGTGCAAACAGTGCAGCAAACAGTGTGCAAACATGTACAATAATTCGCATATAATTCCAGCTGACGCTGGAATTCCTCATGGACGGAATAGCTATGAACGGAAAGACAAAGCATATTTCCGTCACGGCGAGTTAACAGAAGTGGAAAATGTTTAACAGAATACATTTTAAACAACACTACAATAGCATTACCAGCTATACAAAACAATGCAACACCAGCTATACAACATAGCATGCGACTGAATTTTACAAGATTAACATTTGCAAAAAAAAAAAAAACGAAACAAGTTGTACATTATATACTCAGAACAATACACACGCAGAATAATAATCACATCAGATACATTACAAGCGAACAAAGTATGAGGTATTTCTTACTGAAATTATCGATATTTTCGTATTTGTTCAAAGTGAATGGTAGGTTATGTATTAACGACTGATGCTTAGAGAGTGTTCTGAAGTATGGAATTGACCATATCTCAGGATTTCTTGCGTTCGCATTAATGCGACGTCGCTCTAAGGAGGCTAATTGTTTTATGTAGCTCCAAGCTATTCTGACGAATATCGTGCACTATCTAATAAACGATAAGTGTATAGGTTATCAATTCGAATAACATTATTCTTAGGGAACGCTTCTCTGGTGCTTGAATAATAATCTATATTTCCAACATAGCGAATTATCTTCTGTAACATAAGAACTTTATGTATGTTAGTTTTGGTGGTTGTACACCATATTAAAGCGCAATAATATAAGTGTGAGTTAAATAATGCATTGTAAATCTGCGCTTTGACTCTTAAAGGAAGTAAACTACGACATCGTGACACAGCCCCTGTCACGGAAGAAAGTTTTTTACAGAGATAATTGACGTGCATGTTCCAAGATAGGTGTGAAGACAAATAAACGCCAAGAATTTTATGACTGTCAACTATTTCTATTTTTTGACCTTCAAAAGTGATAGTATTGTTTAACTACAGTACCTTGTTCTTGGAGCGAAAAACAATTATCTTAGTTTTAGTCGCATTAGCATTAATTTGCTTTAAGTGAGACCAGGTAGATAGGCTTTCTAGCAGCACATTACATCCTACTGTTAAGTTGTGCATATCATTTCCAGATAACATGATAGTGCTGTCATCAGCATATATAATTAATTAAGCTTTAGTATCGCTATTTACAATGTCATTCATGTAGACGCTAAATAAAAGCGGTCCTAGTAAGCTTCCTTGTGGTACGCCAAATCTGTTCATTAGGAAAGACGACATGTGAGCGTTCGCGCACACAGTCTGTAATCTGTCACTTGGATAAGATGTAAATAGAGATAAACAGATTCCACGTATTCCGTAACGCTCCAGTTTTTCTAATAAGATATTATGGCTGAGACAGTCGAATGCCTTACTAAAGTCTATACATAAAGCAAGCGTATAGATATTCATTTCTATGTCTTTAATATGTTTTCGTTTATGACAGTAGGGCTGTTTCTGTTGACCTATGTTTCCTAAATCCATGTTGCGCATTAGTTATAACACCAAATTTATCAAAGAAATTGACCATACGACAGTGAATGATTTTCTCGAGGCCCTTCGAAAACACAAGCAACACCGAAATTAGCCTGTAGTTGTTTGGATCATTAGGACTACCACCTTTCAAAATTGCCGAAACTTTAGCGTACTTCATTGCTTAGGCAAATACGCCTGATTGAAGCGTTAGATTTAATATGTGAGCAAGAACAGGGGAAATAAAAGTTATGCAATGCTCAATGTGTCCTAATTGTAGGTTACACTACCAGTGTATACCACAAATGTGGTATACACTTCATATTCGTCGGTAGGCTGAAAGTAAATGCCATCGGTTAAAATGCTGGCATTTTTTTATAATACAAGCTTGTGTAATGGAACATTTGTCATAATTCGCAAAGTGGGGGGAGGTAAATAACTTTCATCACTGGTTAGTTAATTCTAATCAAAATAGAATGGGAATGTAAGCACAATATATCCTCCTGGCACCTTAAGACAGCTCAGGCCCTTCAAGTAGGTTATTACTACTAATGCCTGATAGGCTTTGCATTGGAGACTCAAG
This sequence comes from Dermacentor silvarum, assembly GCF_013339745.2. Lineage (NCBI taxonomy): Eukaryota > Metazoa > Arthropoda > Arachnida > Ixodida > Ixodidae > Dermacentor > Dermacentor silvarum. The sequence continues at coordinate 203,254,686 of NC_051157.2, read as the reverse complement.
ATAACGAACCCACTTGCACTCAGAGAAGCTCCATGGAACTAGGGCACTATGTACGTTACTAAATAATGCAGTCAGGCATTGTCGGTCTTTGTGGTCTTCAAATTGTTCACAAATACAGCGTCAAGCAGCAGAAAAGTGCTACCTTTGTGGCACGTCTCTTTACCATATGTGGTTTTGAACAAATTACAGAAATTGTCAGTTGTGCAGGTTCATTACACAGGACTGGCCAACACCTTTTACACTGCTATAGCGAGCGGACAATGTTTTCTGTGAAATTGCTGGAAGTTTCAAATGGTGCATATTGTCAAAGTTACAAGAACGTGAATATTTGAGGTAATGTTGGTGTTCGTGAACATGACAAGTGCACTTAGGTTCGAAACAGATTTGCTGGTGGTCTCTATGCACTGCGTTTCCCAGTCCATTTCATTACTAGGTTTGAACATGTTGCACATTCCAATGATATTAGAAATGTCTGTAAGGAAGAAATATATATAATGCCTTATGGCCGATCATAGAAATATTTGCCTGAATTAATAAAATTTGCTTTTATGGCAACTTTACAAAAAATACGTGTACAGCAATAATTGCGTTGCTTCGGGCAACGATGCAGCTCACGTGGTCATAATTGGAACACGTGGGCACGGCGGCAATGCCAAGATGAAAGCCAGTATTAAAAAAAATGAAAGTTATATGAGAGCCAGCCAGTATTAAAAAAAGGCATGCGAAGAAGCACTCGGCAGTGGGCACGGCGGCAATGCCAAGATAAGGCCTACAAACCCATTCGTTTTGTTCATACTGGTGAGCAAATGCTACGGAAAATGCCTGCGTAGTAACAATATATGCCTCCTTTTGCTGCCGTGCCCATGGCCCGTGTTCGATATGTTCTGTACTCTGAGTGTTTCACTTTGGTTCTTGTTGCTAATGGGAGGCGACAACGAGCCAAATCCTGGACCTGATCCTTCTATTGCAGAACAATTGAAATGAATTGTGCGGCAGACATTCAAGATATCAAGAAATGAAAAACCGTAACAAATCAGAAGCCTAATGCTATTGAAAAGAAGCTAGAAAAATTAGGACACCTGGAGAAACAAGTCTCGAATTGTGTGAAAAAAGTAACTGAATTAGAGCAACAGCTTTCGATAATGACGAAAAAAGTAGACGATTTAGAGAACAGAAGCTGGCGATCCACCCTTGTCGTTTTTTACATAAAGGAACAAGATGACGAGACCACCGAAACACTTCACGCAGTAGTAACAAACGATATTCTGAATGATAAACTAGATTTGACGATATCGGGGATAGAAAGGATTCACCGACTCGGTAGTCGAAAGACGGATAACGACGGCAAAGTTCGGCCAGTTCAAACTGCAAGACTACCGTGATAAAGTAAACATTGTAAAGAACTGCTCTAAACTGGAAGGATCTGGTTACTCAATGAGCGAAGATTTTTCACGATATGTCCGGGACGTGAGGAAAAAGTTATAGAATCGAACCAAAGGAAACCGAGACAGGAAAGAAAAAGTAAGGTTGACGTACGACACGGTGCGAATAAATGGTCGCCTTTTCGCTTGGGACAATGATAGCAACGACATCATAGAACCCGATCGCGGCGGCAGTAACTTTGATAAATCTGAATGCGTGCAGCATTATCAACAAAGCTGAAGATCTTGAGGCTATCTTGCTAGCACTTAAACCCGATATTGCCACCATAACTGAGACCTGCTTGCACACGAATATTTCAGATCACGAAATTGTTCCACCCGGATATGTGATTGAGCGGAAGGACAGAGGGTCAAAGGGAGGGGTCGTTGCCATTCTCATCAAAAAAGGCATATCTTATGTTGTAATGCCCGCCGTTCCGGAAGTTGAAGCTGTATGGTGCAAAATTTATCTCCGAGAAAGTCTTGTACACGTGGGCTCCGTCTACAAACCACCAAACGCGGAAGCAACGTATCTTGATCCTCTGTACGATTTCATGCAGAAGCACATGCCTGGAGGCAAAATTATCTTTGCTGGCGACTTCAATCTTCCTGATGTAAACTGGAGCTCTCTGAATCCGGGAATGGTAGAAACTAATCGCATTCTCGATTTTATGTTCACATTTAGCCTTAAACAACTTGTCCTAACGCGTAAGCGTATTCAGGGGAGCTCCAGCTCGGTCTTAGATTTAGTTTTTGTCACTGATAATTTTGTGACAACTGATACCCATGTAGAACTGTTACACGGCTTGTCGGACCATAAACTTGTCCTGTGTACTTTGCCTATGGCGCGTACACAGGACAAGTGTCGCGCCATAGGCAAAGAAGGGCCCTATCAAATATATATTTGCCTTTAATAGGGCAAATGATGCTGCTATTATGACGTATCTTACCCATGAATACTATGACTTCTATAACCTTTGCACTGACAAGCAGTCACATATTGACGATGTATGGCTGAAATTTCGGGCACATATTATGTACTGCATTAACTGTTTTGTTCCGAAAATACCAAAGGTGACGAGAAAACACAACCCGTGGATTACACGCAATATAATCCATTTGAAGCGTAGAATAAGGAGGCTAAGGAAAACTAAAAAGTTATGCACGAATTCTGGTTACTGCTCGCGTTTCAATTCTCTTACGACTTCATTAAAAGGCAAAATTCGTGGTGCTAAAGAGCATTTAAGTAGGACCACTTTAAAACATTTCATCAAGGACTCACCCCATAAGTTTTGGCGTTACATCCACTCTCAAAACAGTAGCCGCGAAGCATCCCCAGTGAAAAATAAAGACACAGCAGATTCTTTTAATAGCTACTTTCAGTCGGTGTTCACGCGTGACGCAGATGTCCCAGCAGACCCATTTACCTTTGGTTCTCAATACAGTAAACTAACTGGCTCTCCAACTATTACCGAAACTGGTATACTTTCCATGTTATGAAATATCGACGTAAAAAATGTAGCGGCCCTGATGGAATTCCGAACGAATTCTTAAAACGGTACGCAGAACCTATCAGCAAGTATTTGCATCTGATATACTCAAAATCAATACGTGATTTTCCACTCTGCCTCCCAGCAGAGTGGAAAATTGCTAAAATTGTTCCAGTCCATAAATCGGGAGCAGCTTCATCGCCAGCAAACTACCGCCCTATATCCTTGACTTGTACTTGTTGTAAAATGCTTGAGCATATTACAACCTGTAGGTAGTGGGTCGAGGGCGAGAGTGGGTCGAGCCCAAAAGAACAAAGACCGCGCGCCCCTTCCCTGCTCGAGCCAGCCCCGACGGTCGCGTCTTCCAAGAGGTGGCTGCTCTACGGTTATTAAACCTTCAGGACTACTTCTGAATACCCGGCTAGAGTGACCTAGAATATGGGAGAGTGTCCAAAGCGCCGCGCGAATAGATGGGAGGAGCGAGGACCTTTTTGTGTGAACTCCCGCGCCGCGGCGCTGCTGTACCGGACCCGTACCGAAACGAAAAGGACAATGGAGATTTACAAGAATGAGAAGAAAGAAATTAGAAGGGAAAATCTGTACGATAACACAAAGGGCAGTGCCTTGCTATTTGAGGCTCGAGCCGGTTGCCTAAGGACGAAAACATATCGGAACAAATATTCGGAATTAGATGAGACATGTGTATGCTGCAGTAAAGATCCAGAGACCACTCAGCACATCCTAATGGAATGCGACGGGATCCACCCAGCGAGAACCGTAGGTACCGTGCAACTCCCAGAAGCGCTTGGGTTTAAAGTGGAAGGAAACATAAACAGATCAGCCGTAGAGATCAGCAAGAGACGATTAGAGTACTGGTGGAAAAAAAGTAGGGAAAAGATGGATGCGACCTGATCTCTTAAAATCATAGGCAGCGGTACAAGGTAAATTTTTTAAAAAGAAAAATAATGATAGGTATACAAAAATTCAAGATAAAGAACATGTATAGTATACCTGATTAAATCAAGCAGGCTAGGTGACTATTTGTCGCCGCCCCGTTTCAAAGGGGATGCCAATAAATCATCATCATCATCATCATCATCATCATCGTGGGCTTTCTCCGCTTCGGAAGCCGCGCCAAGGCGGCGGGCGTCTGCTACCAGCCTGATATTTTGGTTGCTATTAGCCAACATCGTGATATAATTTGGGATATATTAAGTACCACGTCACCGCAACGTAATACCGCAGTGACTCACCGCACAGAGAACGCGTTTGCCGGCTGTGAATACGGGTATTTTGTGTATTTACTTCTAGCTCGCTTGGTCCGCGCTACGCCGCTGTTTGAGTAACGCATTCCGCGCGCTTACTTCATTTAGTTATGCATGGAATGAGCAACGTGAACGTGCTGCAGAAGAAAATAAGCAGGAAATCGCGATGACAACCAGGAGAACGTGGCAGATATGGTTAGCTCATGCTAACGCTTTTACGCCCTATCGTTCCCTTTCTTTTATTTCGTGCATTCGGTTTGTTTTATAAGACTGCCTTTCGCGCTCTGCTGTTTCTTTATTAAGGCGAAATGCTTAACAGGCTCTTGGGAAGCGTAATGTGTCCGTCGGTGGGGCCGCGGTACCAAAAATAAATACAAACCGCGTAACTCTCGCGTCTCGTTCACTTGGTATATATTCCAAAGTATAGCGTGGAAAGGCACAAATGTGTGACTAAGATGACTGATAGGTCATGGCATTAGTAACTTGACATACTTGCATTCACGTCGCGATTAACGACAACAATATCACGTGTGGTGCAAACCCGCATTTTTCGGCCAGAAATGCCTCTGCTGGTGTGGGTGTGACGATAAGAACGTGTTGAATGCCAATCTCGATCCCAGCGTGTCGAACTTGTTCATCTATCATGAAGAACTGTGAGCACAGGTAAAGGGTAATAATAGTAATGATAATTTCTGGTGTTTTACATCCATAAATCAAAATATGGCTATGAGAAACACCGTATTGGAGGGCTCCGGTAATTTCTACCACCCGGGGTTCTTTAACGTGCACCTAAATCTATGTACACGGGTGTTTTATGCATTTCACCTCCATCAAAACGTAAGCCGCCGTGGCCGCGAATCGAACCCGCGTCCTTGAGTTTAGCCGTCCAACCTACCAAAACCACTAAGCTACCACGGCGTGTAGGTAAAGGGTACGTGAGGAATTTACGTGGCAAAAAACTAGACAAACCAAAATAAATGAAATGCTAACAGTGCAACATTGTGTACGTACACCTCATTTCATAATTACGAGCGAACGTCAGAAAACGAACATGACGCTTTACGGATGTGCAACTCGTCTTTCGCCTTCCTGTGTTGCAAGAGCGCAAGCACTAAGCGAATTTTAACATGAAAGCAACTTTAGGAATATTTATTGCGTATGCTCGCTGGTTCGTACACAGCAAATATACTTACTGATAAATATTTACATATTTGTAGTTACGTAATGAAAGAGGCAACTAATCACCAGAACATAAACTTCTCATGTTTTACTGATTGAAGGTAACTATTTTAGGGATATTGTCACGTAGTAGTGACGCTGAAGAAAACAGTCGTAAAACTGTGTACAACGAAACTGGTTGTTTATTGGGCGAACCTGTGCCCACAAAAGCAAGGTACACTCAAAGCACAACGATAGCGGCGAACACAGTCGGCGATCGTCGAAAATCTGATCAGCGGTGAAACGCGTCGGCTTTTATACCTGAGTCATCGAAGGTTCTAGATTAATCCCTGATGCCCGCGTGTCTTCCAGAAAGTTCTAGACAATTCGCGTCAGTCATGCAATCAGATAACATAAGCGTCGGTGAAAACAGGCAATGGAAAGAAGCATCGATAACGTTCTAGAAACTTCCGATACAGGCGCGTCCTGCGCCGAGCGATAACGTTTAACATTTGTTAGCCGGTGGAAAGCGGCCACCGGTGAAAGTTAAACATCTATACGTGTCAATATGTAGAATCAATAGCGATATTTGTAGTACATCAAATATTAGAATATTCAAGACGATTTTCCACTCAATATAATGCAAGCACAAACATCATCACGCGCCATGAATGCTTGTTAGTTTATGTAAAAAATCACACGTTAAGCAATAACTATTATATATCATGAGAACTTATGTTGGTAATTTCAGAGAGGATTCACTGATCAATAAAACAAGGATATTGCTGCAATAACGTTTGCATAAGAAATGAGTGAATAACTAGGCCAGTAGTAGCTATCTATTCATTTCAATGTAGAAAAATATATATTTGCTCACCTTTTTTAATGTTTATTAACCTATTGGCTAGAATGGCTTTTGTTTCGAATGTCTGAATTTGAAACCAGCTTCGCTCACGGTGAACCTTAAGGTACATCGTGCGCGAAGTTTGTATTGAAGAGTTAGCGTACAGCAAGAATTGTTCGTGTACGCTATCTCTGAAGCGAAATAAGCCAACAATTGCGGCGTTAGGGCTGTCTCCGCTCCTTCTCTTGTTTCCCTTACACCTTCTCATGGCGCTCTGTTCATAATAAAGTATTTTCGAAGCCAAAAAAATATGAATAAATACATATGCATATGGCTCTTAACCACTACTGACCGTGAGCGAAATGCGCGTAGTGGTGAGCGAAGCGATCACATGCACGCACGTAAGTATTTCACTTGACTGCGCGTGTAATTTACTTTTTTCGTTACTCTTATTCTTGCAAGCATGGTGCTATTGCCCGCGTACCTATGCGAATAACGTTTCTTTTTTTACATTCTTTCTTTGCACGGGCTTGTTTAGCACGTTTGTACGCACGCACAGTTTTTGTATTATCTTGCTGCCCTAGCACAAAGAAACGCTCAAAGATGGGTAAGCTCCATGCAGCACCACACTGTTGAAGTTAAATAGAGTTTAAGTGCTTTGCATGGAAAACGAACGCAAAAAACTACAGCGCGTAGCAGACGACCCTCGCTTCCCGCGCGCTTCGCGAGCGCGAGAAGCCCACGGGTCCGGAGCAGTAGCGGCGCGGCGCGGCAGTTCACAGAAAAAGGCCCTCGCCGGAGCCGGCGCTTTGGACACTCTCCCATATTCTAGGTCACTCTAACCCGGCTTCAAATCCCGGCTTCAAATACCCGGCTTCAAATCTGAAGGTCGTAAGTTCGAATCCTACTCCAGTCCACCACATTTTCAGGCATAGAGTGGTGCCTGACACCGGCAAGAAAAAAAAATCACAGCATATCCACGAGGTGAATGATGGTGAGGTGGGCGAAGCTCCGGAGGTTATGGGTGATACCGTTAATCCTCCGAGAAGTTCGCCCGATAAAATCATCATGCCAACACGTGAGGTACGGTGAAGAAAACTTTTATTGAGATTTCAAGTTCACTTTATATATTACGCACTTGTGGTCGGAGAGGGTAGTACACACTTGTGGTCGGAGAGGGTAGTACACACAACACGTGAGGGTAGTAGATGCAAGTAGAAGTAGGTAGTTCCCGCGGCGTCATTGGCGCGCACCGTCTCGGGATCTGCCAGGCGGCGCGCTGGCTTGGCGGCAGCTTCTCGAGCTCGCACCGCGGGATCCTGCCGACGAGCACGAGCCGCAGCGGCCATCCGCGCCCCCCGCTGCGCATCCTCCATGCTCCACCAACGATCCGACACGTACGGCGACGATCCAAGAAATGGGAGAGGCGCTCGCTCCCCGCGCAGCCCGCGCAGCAGCCAATCGGAGAGCAGCGGCACTTCCAGCGCCATCTAGTGTCGATTCACACAAGCGCCATATTGCACACAATTCTATTGGACCAACGCCATCTAGGAAATGAGAAGAGAAATGGTGATGACGACACAGATTGTGTAAAGCACCATCTAGAATATCGTCCCTGAACTGCAGTTTGTATGTACTTCTATGAGACAGCGCCATCTATTGCATTATACGGGAGATACTGCCGTTTACTGCCGGGAGATACGCCGGACAACGGAGACGTGACAAGGTTAGACTAAGAGGAGCTACGCCCTTAAAAATATATCGCCGAGAGCTAGTGGGGCTACTAGTTCAGGTGCAACCAAACTAGGAAGGCCCACTAAGCTTCATCAGTCACTCCCTCACCAGAACAGGAATTGGCCACCCTGGTGCAGTATTCGGCCACTACCTCCCTCACGACTCCGACAATTAACCCATGGCCCTCAGTTCCCAGTGGCTGCGGAGCACCTGACCAAGGCGGCGGTCAGACCTGCTACGCGGCAGAGGGTGCTAAGAATCTCGGGTCAAGACAGGCCGCCAATGGAAACTGAACCTGGCAACGTTCAACACGCGCACCCTCTCGAGTGAGGCTAGCTTAGCAGGACTATTTGAATAATTATCAGGCATTTCCTGGGATATTATTGGCCTTAGTGAGGTTAGAAGAACTGGTGAGGCTTACACAGTGCTGACTAACGGCCACATCCTCTGCTACAGAGTTCTTCCAGATAAGAAAGAATCCGGGGTAGGATTTCTAGTGCATAACAACATAGCGGGCAACATTGGTGAATTCTACAGCATTAATGAGAGGGTAGCAGTCGTCGTAATAAAGCTGAATAGGAGGTACAAAATGAAGGTAGTACAAGCCTATGCCCCAACCTCTAGTCACGATGATGAAGAAATAGAACAGTTTTATGAAGATGTTGAACTGGCAATGAGAAAGGTGCAAACTTTCGGAATTTTCGGAAACACAACTTCGGAATTTTTAGGAGCGAAGCTCCTTATAGCGGCACCCGTTCCGTCCCCGTCGTCGTAGTAGTAGTGTGTAACCAGTCTGAGAAAAATGAGAAAAAAAAATTCCGAAGTTGTGTCCGTAGCGCGGAATCAAAGCAGGGACCCCTCGCTTCCGAGCGCGCGGCGTTAGCCCACTACGCCACGAAGCAGACATGGACACACGCACCACGATGGCAATAAATACCCAACATTAACGAAAGGCCGCGTTTCTAGCGCGTTTCTAACGCGTTTGTGCTAGCGCGTTACGGCCCGTGTAAGAAGCTGGTGTAAGACGCTGTGGCCTCTCCGCATTGCCTTCAACGCGTTTCGAACGCGCTGCCCAAGGCGGTGGCAAGTCAAGTTCAAGTCGAGGAGCGTTTATGAATATGGGGGGTATACTCTCTCAGCAGTCATGTGATGGCGTCGGCAAACGCGGTGCACGTTCCGGCATGTGTAAATGGCTGCGTAAGACGCTGTGGCCGCTCCCCCTTACTAGAGAGTACTGCACGTTTCTAACGCGTTTGTGCTAGTGTCCCCTTAAGCGGGAGATCCGATGATTCCCTCCGGAGCTTCGCCCACTCATCATCATTCACCCCGTGGATATGCTGTGATTTTTTTTCTCATTTTTCTCAGACTGGTTACACACTACTACTACGACGACGGGGACGGATGATGATATGTGGTTTTTTGTGGCGCAAGGGCCAGGTATGGCCAAAGAGCGCCATGACTGATAATGTTGTGTTAAGCGCTGATTGATTAGTTGCGATGATAGGATGTAACATGGCTGTAAAGTGGCCTAAAATCAATCGCTATCGTAGTAGCGTAAAACGATATATAGTATAAAAATATGATAGTGATCTGTAGAGTGGTCTATGGGAACAGTACGAATGACAAGTGATCATGAGGCTAAAATGCAAGAGAATGAAAATAGCACGTGTGCCTCCTTAAGGCCTTTGAGCCCAAAGGCTGTGAGGCAGGTGCTTTCTTTAACGCAGCTACCGCAGCAGAAACCTCTGTTAAGAGGCCGTGCTACGGATTGCCTGGGGCTATAACATGAAAACTGTGTATATCTTTTAAGAATTCCAACAATGATTGATATTTAAACAGAGGTTCTATACCTAAGATCATTAGAGGATGAAGTGGAATTTACTGCCGGTGTGGTAATGGAAAATGCTTTTTCCGATTAGCGTTCAATTCAGTGCATTGCAGCAGGATGTGAAGCACGGTAAGTGGCTCACCACATTTATCACACGTGGGTGAATCACCACCGGACAAGAGGTAAGCGTGTGTACTGTATGTGTGTCCTATCCTAAGTCTGCAAAGTGTTACTTCTGTGCGGCGGTTCTTTGATACCGGCGGCCAGTTGCCAAGATACGGCTTGATAACATGCAGTTTATTTTCTGTTGCTCTATCCCACAACCGCTGCCAATAAGCCCTCAGCTTTTTCTTTAGGGTGGGCTTGAGGTCCATTACAGGGACAGTCGTGGAAGAGTTGGAAACGTTCGCGTGGACGGATGTGGCTAGCTGGTCAGCCAACACGTTACCTTCTATCTCTCGGTGCCCCGGCACCCAGCATACCACGATATGTTGCTTGGACGCATAGGCGGTGCATAGTACAGAGTAAAGGGATAGAATTACAGGGTTTTTATATTTTTTGACAGTTCTTAAAGCGTTTACGACGCTCAACGAGTCTGTGTATATAACTGCCTTTGGGATATTAGATTCTTTAATGTGTTTAACGGCGGCCAATATCGCGTGGGCCTCTGCTGTGAAAATACTTGTGTCAGAGTGCAGAACACCGGCATCCGAAAAGGACGGACCGACCGCTGCGTAAGACACGCCGGAATTACACTTCGAAGCATCTGTAAAAAATTCAGGATAGGAGTATTTGTGCTGTAGTTCGAGGAAGTACATTCGGATATGCGCGACAGGTGCACGCTTTGTAATAGCTACCAAAGATGTGTCACAGTGTATAAGTTGCCACTGCCACGGCGGGGGCCGTATAGCAGGGGGCATTAGGTGGTATTCAGACAGTGGAACCCTTGTTTCTTCAGCTATGTCTCTAACGCGCAGTGAGAAAGGCTGTGCCACTCTGGGCCGGTTGCGAAAAAGTTGAGAGCTGGACAAATCATTTATAGTGGAATACGCGGGCTGCTCACTATTTGAGTTCACTCTCAGAAAATACATAAAAGACGAATATGTTCTCTGCAGATGAAGTGACCACTCATCCGATTCAACGTAAAGGCTTTCTACTGGGCTTGTTCTAAAGGCGCCTGTGGACAGACGAATGCCTAAGTGGTGGACAGGGTCCAGCATCTTCAGAGCAGTTGCAGTAGCCGACTGGTACACTATGGCTCCATAATCTAGTCGTGTGCGTATGAGGCTTTTATACAAGTTCATAAGACATTTTCTATCACTACCCCAGGTTGTGCGTGACAGCACCTTTAAGATATTCATTGTTTTCATACATTTGTTTTTTAAATACTTTATGTGCTCTACAAAGGTTAATTTTTCGTCTAAAATTACGCCTAAAAATTTATGTTCCCTGTTTACAGGCAGACGCTCACCATGTAACACAATTTCAGGATCAGGGTGCAGGCCTCTCTTTCTAGAGAAAACTACACAGGTGCTTTTTTGTGAGTTCAGTCTGAACCCGTTCTCATCAGCCCATTTGGAGACCTTGTTGAGACCAAGCTGGACTTGTCGCTCACAGATTGCGAGAGAACTTGATTGAAAACCGATCTGCACATCGTCAACATATGTTGAATAGAAGATGTTACGTGGTATGCAGACGCGAAGAGAATTCATTTTTACTATAAAGAGCGTGCAGCTGAGCACCCCGCCCTGCGGCACTCCAGTTTCCTGTAGAAATTTCCGTGACAACACATTGCCCAATCTAACACGGAATGCGCGGCTAGACAGATAACTTTCGATAACATTGAACATATTACCGCGTATACCTAAGTGTGATAGGTCTCTCAATATCCCAAACCACCACGTAGTATCATAGGCTTTCTCCATGTCAAGGAATATAGATAAGAAAAACTGCTTATGAACAAAAGCTTCACGGATACGTGCCTCGATACGTATGAGGTGGTCACTGGTGGATCGGCCCTCCCGAAATCCGCACTGGTATGGGTCGAGCAATTTGTTTGATTCGAGGAAGTGTAGTAAGCGACAGTTAATCATTTTTTCAAATACTTTGCAGAGGCAGCTTGTTAACGCTATAGGTCTGTAACTTGATACAGAGGAAGGATCCTTTCCGTGCTTCAGAATTGGAATTATGATAGCCTCCTTCCAAACAGAGGGGATCTCGCCGGAAAACCATATAATGTTGTAAAGGGAAAGGAGGGTTTTTTGTGTTTCGGAGGGTAGTTGTTTCAACATATCATATATTATGCGGTCTGAACCTGGGGCGGATGTATTACAACAGTTCAGCGCTGCCTGCAGTTCTGCTATGCAGAATGGTTTGTTGTACGCCTCACTTCCTGTACATTTTCTTTCTAGCTTTTGTTGTTCTATTCGCGTTTTGTAATTTAGGAAGGTTTCGGAGTAGTGTGAGGAGCTCGATATGTGTTCAAAATGAGCACCAAGAAAGTTTGCTTGATCTTCCAGGCTTTCTCCGTGGCTGTTTACTAAAGGCAGGGAATACGTTTGTTGCCCGTTAACTTTCTTCACTCTATTCCATACTTTCCTTTCGTCTGTGTACGAGTTGATGCTTGATATAAACTTTGCCCAACTCTCTCGTCTTGCTTGTCGGCGCGTTCTCCTTGCCTGCGATTTGACAAGCTTAAAGTTTTCCAGGTTTTCTGCTGTTGGAGAATCGCGAAGCAGCGCCCACGCTTTGTTCTGGTTCCTCCGTGCTTGCCTACATGCATCGTTCCACCAGGGAACACGCCGCTTGGAGCCCATGGCGCTTGCTTGAGTAATACATTTACAGGCAGCGTCAAGTATGAAAGCTGTGAAATATTTAACAGCATCATCTATGGTTAGACCGGACATCTCAGCCCACGTCATGTGAGTAAGAGTTCGGTACCGTTCCCAATCGGCTGAGTCAACCTTCCACCGAGGGTCCTGCGGGGGAAGCTGATCTTGTTTCGGCGTACTCAGGATTATCGGGAAGTGGTCACTGCCATACGGGTTATTAAGCACATTCCATTTAAAATACGGTAAAAGCGTCGGCGATAAAATGCTAAGATCAATGGCAGAGTATGACTTGTTAGCCAGGTTAAAATACGTAGGCTCCTTCGTATTCAAGAGACATGCTCCAGAGGAAAAAAGGAGCTGTTCAATAACGCGACCTCGCGCATCACAGCGTGAATCGCCCCACAAACTACTGTATGCATTAAAATCACCAAGAATCAGATAGGGCTCTGGGAGCTCATCTATTAATGATTCTAGGTCGCGTCTATGAAGCTGATAATGTGGTGGTATATACAATGAGCAGATGGTTATGAGTTTATTTAAAAGAACGGCTCGAACGGCCACTGCCTCAAGGGCCGTTTGGAGCTTCAAATAGTGACACGCTACACTTCTATCAGCAATAATGGCTACACCGCCAGATGATGCGACAGCATCCTCGCGGTCTTTCCTGAAAGTCAAGTATTGTCGGAGGAAGTTGGTGTGTTTGGAATTTAAATGCGTTTCTTGCACACACAGCACTTTAGGATTAAACTTACAGAGAATTTCTTGGACGTCATCTAGGTTTCTTAATAGTCCTCTAATATTCCACTGTATCATGTTGTCCATGTTGAAAAAAAAAGAATGTGCTGTGTGGCTCTAAAGGGAGGAGAGTGACTTACTTTACAGAGCCTTTGTTAGGCCCTGTAATTGGTGTTTTGTCTTTTTTGGAGCGGTCAAGGGAACCTCGCCGCTCCATCGACGCTACTAGCGCCGTTTGGCTTGGACTGGTGTCCATAGCCTCTTGCGAGGCACTGGACACCCGCTCCAGACAGCGATGTGTGCGTCGCGTAGACTTCATCTCGAGCGACGAAGTCTTCGTCCCCACCGGACCAGAGGTCGACAGGACCCCTGGGGCCTCTGCGGTGCCCTGGCTGCTGCCGGAGCTTGTAGAGGCCACTGGTGTGGACAATTTGAGAGATGGCAGGGCAGCGTTGGCTGCTCCCACCTTAGGGGCGGTAGGCGTTGGCCTCGGCACGCTAGGCGTGGTCCGGGCTGCCGCCAGATGCCGTTGTGGTGCCGCCCCCCGTTGCACCACTTCGGCAAAAGATGTTTTGAGCAAGAATAACGAGGAGATGCGTTGTCGTGCTTCACGGAGTGTTATGTTCTCCTTCACTTTTACAGTAGTTATTTCTTTTTCTTTCTTCCAGGCTGGACAAGTTCTGGAGTATGCAGGGTGACTGCCATCGCAGTTAGCACAATGTACCTCGTCATTATTGCAATCGTCAGAAGAGTGACCGGTTGTGCCACACTTTGCGCACATAAGTTGCCCTCGGCAGCTCTGGGATGCGTGACCAAATCTTTGACATTTGAAGCAACGTCGCGGGTTCGGAATGTATGGTCGAACATGAAGTTTTACGTAGCCGGTTTCAAGGGTCTCGGGTAAAGTAGTTGAACTGAAAGTGAGTATTAGATGCTTTGTTGGGATTTCGTTGTCATTCCGTCTGATTTTGATGCGCTGCACATGGATTACCCCTTGGTCCTTCCATCCATCCAGGAGTTCTTCATTCAATGTCATTAGGTCTTCGTCTGATACTACGCCTTTTACTGTGTTCATTGTTCGATGTGCGCTTACAGAAACAGGGATGTTACCAAAGGCTACGAGGTGTGCGAGTCTGTTGTATTGTTCTTTGTCTTTTAGTTCGAGGAGCAGATCTCCACTTGACATCTTTGTTACCTTATAACCAGCTCCAATAGTCTCTTTTAGGCACTTGGCCACAAGAAATGGGGAAATTGCTCTAGCTTTCGTAGATGACTGCTCACAGTGAAGGACGTGGAATTTCGGGAAAGTTTCTTTGTTTTTGGGTCAGAATAGCGCGGTTGCGTCGGTGCGTACCCTTTTCGAGGCACGATCGGTAAAGAAGGGGTTTGAGGGTCCCATGGAAAGAAATTATTTATTCGGCAACGGCGTCTGCCACCCACCACGGAGCCCTAACAAGGGGGCGTGGCAGAACATGAAAAAAGTCTGCACAGCGCCAGCAGTATGCCGTTACTATAACCCAATATGGTATACCCAAGGTAGGACAGCCACACCAGGTTAACCCTTGCCGCCAGGAAAAGTCGAAGTGAATGGGAAAAAAAGGGGACAGGACAGATTAAAAGTGGAAGGGAAAGACGAAGATGAGGGTAGAGAGAGATAGGAAAAGACGACTACCGGTTTCCCCCGGGCGGGTCGGTCCGGGGGTGCCGTCTACGTGAAGCAGAGGCCAAAGAGGTGTGTTGCCTCCACCGAGGGGCCCTAAAGGTCCAAACACTCGGCATCGGCTCAACCCCCAGGATCCCCTTTTCCCCGGACACGGCTAAGCCACGCACGGTTAAACGTGGGAAGGTCCAACCCTCGTGTGCTCGGGTCCGTGGTGTCGCAACACACCAAACGCCTGCTTACGCAGACGCCCCTGCGGGGACGACGGGGACGGAACGGGTGCCGCTATAAGGAGCTTCGCTCCTAAAAGCAGGTTGGAGAGCAAGCAATTGGCAACTACGGCATCGATTCTAGGAATGCAAGAGGAGAGATGTTAGTAGAATTCGCGGAAAGGAATAGGCTCCGAATAATGAATACCTTCTTCAGGAAGCGCAGCAACAGGAAGTGGACCTGGAAAAGCCCTAATGGAGAAACAAGGAATGAAATATATTTCATACTCTCTGCCGATCCAAGCATAGTGCAGGATGTAGAAGTATTACGTAAGGTTAAGTGCAGTGACCATAGGTTAGTGAAGTCTAGGATTCCTCTCAATTTGAAGAGAGAGAGAGAGAGAGAGAGTGAAATTAGTCAAGAGGAAATGGCCAACCTAGAGGCAGTAAGGGTAAAAGCAGACCAATTCAGGCTGGTATGCAGCTTTAGAAAAGGAAGATAAAGACAACATAGAGGTAATGAATGAAACCGTAACTAGGTTGATCTCAGAAGCAGCAATTGAAGTGGGAGGTAGGGCACCAAGGCAACCAGTAGGTAAGCTCTCCCAAGAAACAAAGGACCTAATAAAGAAACGACAGAAGATGAAAATGTCCAGCTCAAGAGATCAGATAGAATTCGCTGAACTGTCAAAACTAATCAACAAGGAAAAAGTATGGGATATTCGAAATTATAACGTGGGAAAGATTGAGGAAGCCGTAAAATATGGACGCAGCATTAAATCAGTAAGAAGAAAGCTTGGCATAGGACAAGGCAAGATGTATCCACTGAAAGATAAGCATGGTAATATCATCAGCAATTTCGATGACATAATAAAAGCAGCGGAAGAATTCTATACTGACCTGTACAGTGCCCAAAACAGCCAAGCCACTTTCATTCAAAATAGTGATGAACCCGATACAGAGGCTCCTTCTATAACTAGCGCTGAAGTTAAAAGGGCCTTGAAAGACATGACCAGGGGAAAAGCTGTTGGAGAATACGATATAACAGTAGATTTAATGAAAGATGGAGGAGATATCATGCTTGAAAAGCTTGCGGCCCTTTATACGCAATGCCTCACAACTTCATGTGTACCAGAGAGCTGGAAGAACGCCAACATTATACTAATCCATAAGAAGGGAGACGTTAAAGAACTGAATAATTATAGACCCATTAGCTTGCTTTCAGTATTGTATAAAATATTCACCAAGATAATTTTCAATAGAATCAGGGCAACACTTGACTTCAGCCAACCAAGAGAACAGGCTGGCTTCCAGAAGGGATATTCTACGATGGATCATATCCATGTCATAAATCAGGTAATCGAGAAATCTGCGGAGTACAATCAACCTCTCTACATAGCTTTCATAGATTATGAAAAGGCATTTGATTGAGTAGAGATACCAGCAGTCATAGAGGCATATTGCGTAATCAAGGAGTACAGGAGGCATACGTGAATATCTTAGCAAACATCTACAAGGATTCCACAGCTACCTTGGTTCTCCACAAGAAAAGTAGAAAGTTACCTATCAAGAAAGGGGTCCAGGCAAGGAGACACAATCTCTTCAATGCTATTCACTGCATGCTTAGAAGAAGTATTCAAGCTCTTAGACTGGGAAGGCTTAGGAGTGAGGATCAACGGCGAATATCTCAGCAACCTTCGGTTTGCAGATGACATTGTCCTATTCAGCAACAATGGAGACGAATTACAACAAATGATTGAGGACCTTAATCGAGAAAGTGTAAGAATTGGGTTGAAGATGAATATGCAGATGACAAAGATAATGTTCAATAGCCTGGCAAGGGAACAAGAATTCAGGATCGCCAGTCAGCCTGTAGAGTCTGTAAAGGAGTACGTTTATCTAGGTCAATTACTCACAGGGGACCCTGATCACGAGAAAGAAATTTACAGAAGAATAAAATTGGGTTGGAGTGCATACGGCAGGCATTACCAAATCCTGACTGGGAGCTTACCACTGTCGTTGAAAAGAAAAGTGTACAATCATTGCATTCTACCGGTGCTAACATATGGGGCAGAAACTTGGATGTTAACAAAGAAGCTCGAGAACAAGTTAAGAACCGCACAAAGAGCGATGGAACGAAAAATCTTAGGACTAACGTTAAGAGACAGGAAGAGATCGGTGTGGATCAGAGAACAAACGGGGATAGCCGATATTCTAGTTGACACTAAGCGGAATAAATGGAGCTGGGCAGGCCATGTAATGCGTAGGATGGATAACCGGTGGACCATTAGGGTTACAGAATGGATACCAAGAGAAGGGAAGCGCAGTCGAGGTCGGCAGAAAACCAGATGGGATGATGAAGTTAGGAAATTTGCAGGCGCAAGTTGGAATACGCTAGCGCAAGACAGGGGTAATTGGAGATCGCAGGGAGAGGCCTTCGTCCTGCAGTGGACATTAAATATAGGCTGATGATGATGACTACTTCTCGAGGCTCGTGATAAACTGGCGGAGGTGCGGGGTAAGCGACCTCACGGATGTTGCAGACCCCTCCAAGGATACGCGCTACGAATCCAGTGCCTGTCGACACTCCCGTGCATCCGGCCAGCCGCAGGATCAGGGGACTGTCCCCAGAAGTCGTCGACGCTACAGTTCCCATCACATCAACCGGTATGACCAGCGCTTCCCTTCAAACCGCCCCAACGGGTACGGGAAGCACGATGTCGAACCGGTACACACTTGAGAGCCCACGGATCCCGAAGACGTTTCATGGCACAGTGTTCGAAGACGTCGAAGACTGGATGGCCGACTTCGACCGCGTGCCCTCCATGAACGAATGGAACGACACGGAAAAACTCAGACACGTCTACTTCTACCTGTAGGATGGCGCGCGTACGTGGTTTCAGAACCGCGAGGAGCAACTGACGTCGTGGCACGAGTTTTGTCCTCAGCTCTTGGAGACCCACACCAGTGCTGATCGCCACGAACGAGCGGAACGAGCAATGCAGGCCCGCATCCAGTGGCCGGCATCCAGTGATGACTTGACGGCGCGCACTATGCCTTCAGTTATGCTTCGGCCACGCGCTCCGCTGTTCGCGTTTCTTTCCATCGCGATAGTACGTATTTTATTGCGATAGCAATTATATGGACACTTCAACCGGATTTCTGCCGTCGGCGTCGCCGTCGCCGTAGCCGTCGCCGTCGCCGTGAGGTTCCGTATAGATAAAATCTTCACCGCGCGCCGTATGCCCGAGCGCAAGCGTGCTGGGACGCACGCTATCACGGAGAGCGAACGCACTCAATCCCCCACGCGCAAGCAACGAAGCGGGAAGCCAGCGCCGGAGGGAGTGGGGGGGGGGGGGGGGGGGGGGCACTTCTACTGTGCCAACAACCGCGCTCGTCGCTCGGCCGCACGGTCTCTTATCTCTCCGGCGCGCAAGCAAGGAAGCGGGAAGCCAGCGCCGGAGGAAGCGGGGGGGGGGGGGGGGGGGGGGGGGGGGGGGGGTGCGCACTTTTCTTCTGCCAACAACCGCGCTCGTCGCTCGCCGCACCGTCTCTTATCTCCACACGGCTCTGACCTTTATGAGCCGTGCATTCGCGGCTCAGTTCCTGTTGAAGCAATAGACCGCACGTACCTTCGCCCGCAGCGGCGTATGCTTGCTGCCAGCGTTTTGACAGTCGTTGTCTGCAGTCATTCAGTGTGATCTCTTCATGTTTGTTTGTGCGCGCTCACACCACGCTTGTTCATTCAGTTAGTATTAGTCGGGTCACATTTTCCAACGCACGCTACACATGTAATCCTGCCCGGATCGGCAGTGCAGCGCTACAGGTGTGTCCCTTCGCACGCGCGCTGCCCACGGGAAGCGCTTCTCATCAACACCACCGTTTCACACGCGCCTTCTCGTGGTCATCGAGTCTCTCTTCATGTCGGTCTACTTACGGCGCAGCACACCTGCTTACTTAATCAGCTCATGTTTA
Organism: Dermacentor silvarum; assembly: GCF_013339745.2. NCBI lineage: Eukaryota > Metazoa > Arthropoda > Arachnida > Ixodida > Ixodidae > Dermacentor > Dermacentor silvarum. The sequence continues at coordinate 203,235,536 of NC_051157.2, read as the reverse complement.
CTACAATTCATATTGTTACCAAAGCCGCTTAAGTTAACGTACAAGTACGTTAACTTAAAATTGGAAAATCAGAAAGGCCAAACATAAATCTCGCATCTCATTCACGCGCAAGCGTCTACCGCGACCTCAAGGATTCTCCGCTCCCTGCAGGTCGCAGTTTAGCACTGTCGTCTGCGCGCTGAACATCCAAATTGGGCCTCAAAATTAAGGCCACGTAGCCTCCACCTTTGCAAAGAGTAAATATTTCTTAAAACGATTACCACAGTGGATGCCTGCCTGTCCGAATAAGGGGAGGAGGGGGTTGGTCCGGAATCATTTTTGGGGGGTGTCCAAATACTCCTGGGAGGGTGTTGGGGGGGGTGTTAGGGGTGTGTGTATAAATTCCTGACTGCATTACTGGACTACGGCAAGGTGACAAATTTTGTTTCACAGTCTTCGACGCAATTAGGCTTAGGGCACGGGACCGAGACTTATGAAGCAGTTAGCGAAAAACGGCTCGGCCGTCCCTGCGCTGTTAATTTGAGTAATGAATCATGCTGGCACATGTTTCCGACGCTTCCTAAGGGATTATTGTAACTTATTTCGGTACTTTTCAGGCACACTGGCCGCACAGGGCGCTGTGACGTAGTTAACGAGCACCAACTCGGCCGTGGTGCGTAGTGTAGTGTATCTTACTAGGAGAAGTTTGGGCCGCTTTCTCTGGCGCCAGACATTACTGAAAAGTAATTTCGTAACTTTTTGAGGTATACTTTTGAGGCACGCTGGTCGCATAGGGCGCTGTGACGCAGTCAGCGACAAGAAGCTGGGCCGTGGTGACAAAGTTAGTTTGGCGTGTAATGAATCTTAGCGGGACAAGTTTGTGGCGCCGCAACAACATTTACATTCTTTCGGTACTCCGGCATAGAGAAAGGAAGTCAACAAGAGCGGACACACCCATAGCGCCCGGCGGCGGAATTGATGGCAGCGCGCCAAGCGGTCGGCATCAATCACTTCCGTTTTCGGTTTTGGGCGCGCGCATTTTTAACGCTAGCTAGCACGCCGGCTCATTTTTTTTTTGCCCGACCGCACATGGTCTTTGTGCGGAATCGGTTTATTATTTGGTAAAAATGATTGCGAACGATCTTGTCAAGTCCCATCGCATCTGTTCCACGTGCAATTTCGCAATGTAGACGCAAGACTCCTTGCGAAATAAGGAAATATTTAGTTTGCTCTATATAAAAGTTCGTTCCGCACTTTTTGTTCGTTCATCCAACGTTGTGACCCCAGGTAAGCAGTAGTTCCCGTATGAAGCTCCACCGGACGGCATCAGCTGAAAAAAAGTAAATTACAAGCATGTAACAGCATGTTACAAGCATGTGTCATTTGGTATTAAGATATAGGAATACTGCGTGTAGAGGCGAAACGTGTAAAAGCGGTGAATGGGCGCCATTACAAACAAAAGCAATTCGCATTTACATACATGGCGTCGAAAATACCCAACTCATCCCCAACAATACCGTAAAATATGAAAACATCTGATTTCCAAGCAATCCTCTATTTCCGGGCATTTCCAACACTTTAGCAGCACAAATACACAGGTAACTACACGTTTCCAAAATTTGGCCTCAGGCGACGCGACGCTACATACACAGAGACGGACGCAACAAAGGCTCCCAGCCGGACCATGCTAGACGATCGCAGAATGCCTTCTACGCGCACTCAAGACAAATGCGTGGGTCCTTTCAGTCCTTTAGAAGACGGAATTTTCGAATTAAAAGTTTCTGATATCTTCCTCGGCGTTATCTTTCGCGCATTCTACCGGCCCCAGCAACACACTGCCATGTTATCACTCTTAGCAATCGCCCATCGCGTTTTCGACAGGCGTGAGTACGGAAAGAAGGTATATGTTGTTGCGGGGCCACAAAAAACGTCACAAACTTGTCCCTCTAAGATTCATTACATGGCAAACTAACTTTGTCACCACAGCCGAGCTGCTTATCGCTAACTGCGGCACAGCGCGCTGCGCGGTCAGTGTGCATCATCAACAGAACCGAAATAAGTTACAATAATCCCCGAGGAAGCATCGGAAACATGTCCCAGCACGATTCATTAACTCAAATTAATTGCGCCAGGATGGCCGAGCTGTTTTTCGCTAACTGCGTCTCAGTCCCGTGCCGTAAGCCTAATTGCGTCGTAGACTGTGAAACAAAATTTCTCACCTTGCCATAGTCCAATAGTGCAGTGTTGTTTTGTCCCAGTGCACAAGAAACGCAAGAATACGCCGGGAGCCCAAGAAACCAGGCTACATCCGCCTTTTGCATTGCGCTGTGGCGCCACCTTAGCGGGCTCCGCGAGAAACAATGCGTACGGCGTTGGGGTCCCGCGGGACGCAGAGGCACGCTGCAAGAAGCGAGCTGAAATGGGTTTGTGCATTTGTCAGTCGTTGTAATTTTCGTTTTGTGTCAGTCGCCGCTTGTTGGACAGGATGCCTAGGCCGGCAATGACTCTGGTGCGACTTAAAACCGCAAGTCGTCGAAATATGACGACGAGATTTCGTGCAGCTACGCCTACAAAACCAGTCACCGTGCGATGTGCCTGTGAACGAATACATACGCGATTGACACAGCGCCTACGCTTGTATTCCTGTTATGCATATTTATTCGTACCGAATATGAGACCAAACATGCTTCGGAAGTTGAAATGCACGAACGTGAGCACTCGCCAGCCGCCCACATAAAGTTTAAGCTGGGGTCGATTCCGCACAGCGGAGGTTAGCCGTATCGTATAAAACAGCAGAGTTCATGCATTTGCCACTGTACCTGCACTGAACGTACGCTAATAGGATGATAGAAACTGCTTTTATAGCCCAGTCTTGACCACAGTGGCCATAGCTCTTGGAAGGGGCGACACTGCGCCCAGAGTATTTATGCAACGCAAGGACGGCGCATTTCTTTACATCCACACGCGTACGGCCACCGCTTGCTCTTCGCTTCAAGTACAGTAGAAACCGTGCACCACTCACGAAATAATGAGGAAATGTACAAAGCATACATGAACACTTCTCATGCACATATCAGAAGCGATCACACTGAGACGAGAAGGCATGAACATCCCGGGCACATCGAAAACGGCCACAACCACCACCTATAGCCGCACTGGCACACAAAAATGCCGATGCCCGCCGTGCTCGCGTGGCACCGAGCGGTGTTGTTGCTTACGATGCAGTATCGAAAGGGCCATCACTTGTTGCCTGTTTAGCATAAGAGGCAAACTGTGTTTTCGGTAACTGCTAAATCTGGCAGCACAAAAATGCACTCTCCGTAGTTGCACTTCGTTCATGGAAGCGCCGGCGACTGCGACCGACAGCCTTCGTTCAAGAACGGTGCCTGTACCGCGGTATTAGCACTGCACCGTTTCGCCGCTTCCCACTCTGTGTGTGCATCGTACCTTGCTAAGAGTGGTTCACTTCAAAACGGTAAGGTCAGTACCGAACTATATATGCAGTTTCCTTCGTCCGTACTTGCTTATCCTATATTTCAGGTCCGCCGGTAACGGACGAACTCGTAGGCTGTGTTAGGCCTATTGAAGCTGCCTGAACGAGATCGGCACTGCCTCAAACTTGCTGTGGAGGGCTTTAAAGAGCTGGAAATCGTGCATATCAGCGTCGGAAGCACGTTTCCGTTCAATTTGAGTGTCAATAAATACATACACGAGCGCATTTGCGGCGATATTCACGTTGTCGGTGCGATGTTCTCACTCGGCGGCCGCTCGCACGGCGATTAGCACACTGGTTTTCTCGGCGTCGTGACCGTCGTCGGCACGAAAGCTCATCACACTACGATCACTCGCTGTCGTCGGTCGCTTCTTCGTCATATACTTGTATGACAATATAGGTCTCCCACTGGCACAGTATCACAACTACAGCCGGCCGAGCACTGGCGCCGGCGTGAGGTCAACTTCTGAACGACATCGGTGTCGTGTCGGCATATATTGTGATTTACCGGACGTTAACCGAATATCGCTGTGAACAGCTGAAGTTTCGACCGAAACAGCGCAAATACCGCCTCGTCAACTGGCACAGCGTCGACAATTATAGTTATCGTGCTCGACGGCTATGCTGCATCCGCGTGCGTCGTCAGCTGCACGAACAACCGACGCCGTACAAAACGTTTTCGGCGCTCGCCGCTAGAGTACAGCGCATGCGCACTCGGAACATGCAAAAGGTGGATTGAAAAAAATATAATAAAAAAAGAGAGAGACAGAGGGGTCGCCGCGGGCGAGTGCTCGAACGCGCGCGCAGCCTCCCCACGCCGCCCTCGCTCGCCTCGGGGGAGAATTGACCCCTTTTTCGCGGAGCAGTTGGTTATAGAGAAACGAGATGGCGATAACGGCGGCGTGCCATGCCTCTCCTCAGCGACCGCGCACGAATACGAAACCATTACCGCTTCTACCTTGCTTCTGTGCGATCAGCTGTCGGAAATGCAACTGAGTTTTCGCTAACGCACTGTGCACCAATCATGCTAGATTGAATCATGTGGATTGAAGACGTGTGCAATAGTTGGCTGCAAAAATAGTGACTGGCATGTTAAGGAATAGAATGAATCTGTGTGGCCAAGTTCGCCGACCCCTGCTGCAACTGTCTGAACGTGTTACCGGCACTTCGATATGTACGGCTTTCCTCGAGGATACAGAAATTTGCTCATCCGCCAGCCTTGTATCGCTAACCTTCAAAGAAAGGGCTTCATCCCCAGAACTTCGGCAAGAGTGAGTACCACTCGTTAAACAATGACAAAGGGAGTAGTGCCGCTTCCTGTCATAGTAAGTTTCGCGCACGTTATCTATACACATCTGTTCCGAATGGCAAGAAAACTTACGCCCACTCTATCGCCGACGTATCAAGAATAAGTGAATGGGCGTACACTTGAATATATGCGCACAGTGCCACTGTATACGCACAATAAATGACGGACTACACCTATGGCGCACGAATGGTCGAAGCTGAATGTTTTGTGACGGTCCACAAGAGTAAGCGAGTTACTAGCTGTAATATTACAAGGTATTACAATGTGCAAAACAGCTACGTTTCAAGCCTTGTGCGCAGCAAGAACAAATATATCGGAACTGAGCACACCCGCGAGCGATTAGGCAGAAAATAATCACATAGTGGCCGCACCGAGGAACTTCACGGAGTCAGAAACTGACAAGCCACTGCTTCACAATATTTGCCGAATAAAGAACAAAGAGAAAAACACACCAATTTTGACTGAATTCATAATCGGAAAGCTTGGGTAGCTTGGAATACATATTTAGCCCCGCTTTTAAACAAGCACCAAATACGCTGCTTGCGTCATTTGTACATAGCTTAATCAGCCCCGAAAGCGCTTTTGCATGTTCTCTGAAGCCGTGATCAAAGCTTCGTGTCGTCCACCTAGTCACCGTCTACGATATCTTCGAAAACAGAGGTTTTTTAAGCCGCGCCGGCGTCATACACTTCCATTGTAAACAAGGAGGCAACGTAGGCAGTGGAGGCAAGCAATGGACGCGTCACCACGTGATCAAACATGGCAGCGCCCACGGGATCGCCGCGAAAAGGGTCAATAAAGAACCAACTGACGCATGCATCTGGCGCGTCATTGGCCTGTCGCTAGGTAAGGCAAGAAAAATAAATCGCAAAGTTTAAGTTCATTTATACGCAAAACGTTTTAGTTCTCGCGGCAAAGAATTAAAAAAAAAACAAATCAATGTCTGTTAACTCAATTTCACTTTCTTTTTTTCGATGCTCACGGCAGGTAACGTTCGGCATCAATGCTATAGCGTGACGTATGGTGACCTGTTTCCTGTTTCCAGTTTTTGCCGAGTGTCCCCTCTTGTTGAATTTCTTTCTCTATGACTCAGGCTTGTCGAAAACGCGATGAGCGATTGCCAAGAGTGATAAAATGGGAGTGTGTTGCTTTCGCCGGCAGAACGCGCAATAGATAACGCCGACGAACATAACAGAAACTTGTAATTCAAAAATTCCGTCTTCTAAAGGACTGAAAACAGGCTTTGCACATACGCATTTGGCTTGAGTGCGAGTAGAAGGAATTATGCGAGCGTCTAGCATGGTACGGAGCACGGGCATAGCATGGAGCCTCTGTTGCATCCATCTGTGTACGTAGCGTACCATCGCGTAGCCTGAGGCCAATTTTCGGAATTCGAAGTCGCCCGTGTATGTCTGCTATTAAAGTACAGGAAATAATGCCCCGGAATGGGGGAATGCTTGGAAATAAGTTTTCATATTTTATGGTATTGTTTGGGATGAGTCAGACATTTTCTACGCCATGTATGTAAAAGCGAATTGCTTTTGTTTGTAATGTCGCCAATTCACCGCTTTCGCACGTTTCGCCTCTACACGGAGTATTGCTGTCTAAATACCAAAAAAAAAAAACAAGCACAATAGGCACGGAGAAGCCATATACTTTAAACAATACAATTAAAATATAACAACTAAGAACGAAAAAAGTCGGCAGATCCCATGCCCTGTGGGAATCGATGTTATGCGAAGCAGTGTGCGTGGAGCCTTCCAAGTTAACGAAACGGCGATGAGAACAAACACCAAGACGTAGGCGGCTGTTTCATGACCTTCGTGACACGCATGTCATGACCTATCATTTATGTTCGTCATACACTCTTGTCACACTATGCCAAGTGTAGTATATACCAAGTTAACGAACCGACCATGAGAGCACCAACACGTAGGCGGATATATATATATATATATATATATATACACTCTCAAAGTGGTATATGATCGCCAAGGAATGATTCGCATTTAAAAAGTATATAAGCGCATCATGCCCGCTTCAATCCGGTACATACCATATCCAAAGAAACTACTAGGCCAACTTGGCTGCCACATTCACAAAATAATAATAATAGTAAATGATGGGACTACACAAACGACACAGTTCCACCGTGACACCCCGCACGTATCTACAATACCTGACGTGGTTTCTTGGTTCACATCATATAGGTTTGGTTTGGTGCATATACGAGTTATGTATAGCACAACCCACTACAGGGGATTGGCCATGAATCGGGTGACGGGAACAATACTTAAATAGGATTTTCTTATTTAATAATGACATCAAATGAATTCTAATCATTAATTTCAATTTTCATGGTATATTATAAAATTTGAAGTTATTTTTGTTTCATGTAGGCTTGGTCCACAAACTACAAATATTCATCCTTTTCTTCGTCTGTTGCGTTCCTAATATTGGGGATACTTGAAGCTTCGATATGAATTTTCATCAGCGCGTCGACATGGGCCGGCGTCATGTGACCTCTATCTGATGGTAAGAACCTGTTCATGGTGGCAAAGCTTCTTTCAGCGACAGCAATTCCTACGGGAAGAAGCAATAACTTCGTTGCAGCTGATCACAAAGCAGGGAACATTCTTTTTCCCGACCTCACACACAACCATTAGCAGTGCTTGCTGTGAAGCGAGCTCTCCAGGATACCGTCTGTAAATTCTACTCATTCAATAACGAGAGCAATCTGTCACATTGTAAATTTTACGACTAAGCACAGGGATAGTGCTCGTACTGTAACTACGTATTCTGCCTACGAGTACGTTGACTTAAAAATGGAAAATCAGAAAGACCAAACATGAATCTCGCATCTAATTTACGCGCAACCGTCTACCGGGACCTCCAGGATTCTTCGCTCCCTGCAGGTCACAGTTTAGCACTGTCGTGTGCGCGCTGAACATCAAAATTGGGCCTCAAAGTTAAGTCCACGTAGCGTCCACCTCCGACAAGAGTAAATATTTCTTAAAACGATTACCACAGTGGATGGGTTCAGCGTAATTTTTTTCCAGGATGCGTGCTTGTCCGAAAGAGGGGAGGGGGGGGGGTTGGTCCGGCATAACTTTTTTTTAGGGGGGAGGGGGAGTGTCCAGATCCTCCTGGGAGGGTGTTGGGGGTTGTTAGGGGTGCGTGTGTAATTCCCTGACTCCATTACTGGACTACGGCAAGGTGAGAAATGTTGTTTTACTGTCTTCGACGCAAGTAGCGTTAGGGCACGTGACCGAGACTTATGAAGCAGTTAGGGAAAACAGATTGGCCGCCGCGGCGCTGTTAATTTGAGTCATGAATCATGCTGGCACATGTTTCCGACGCTTCCTAATGGATTATTGTAACTTATTTCGGTACTTATGAGGCACACTCGCCGTGCAGGGCGTTGTGCCGTAGTTAACGAGAACGAACTCGGCCGTGGTGCATAGTGTAATGTATCTTACTAGGAGAAGTTTGTGCCGCTTTCTCTGGCGCCAGACATTACTGAAAAGTAATTTCGCAACTTTTGGGGGCATACTTTTGAGACACGCTGGTCGCACAGGGCGCTGTGACGCAGTTAGCGATAAACAGCTCGGTTGTGGTGACAAAGTTAGTTTGGCGTGTAATGAACCTTAGTGGGACAAGTTTGTGGCGTTTTCTGTGGCCCCGCAACATATACCTTCTTTCGGTACTCAGGCTTGTCGAAAACGCGATGAGCGATTGCCAAGAGTGATAACATGGGAGCGTGTTGCTTGCGCCGGCAGAACGCGCAAAAGATAACGCCGAGGAACATAACAGAAACTTGTCATTCGAAAATTTCGTCTTCTAAAGGACTGAAAACAGGCTTTGCACCTACGCATTGGCTTGAGCCTCGAGTAGAAGGCATTATGCGAGCGTCTAGCATGATCCGGCTGGGAGCCTCTGTTGCGTCCATTTGTGTACGTAGCCTATCATCGCGTAGCCTGAGGGCAATTTTCGGAAACGCGAAGTCGCCCATGTATTTCTGCTATTAAAGTGCAGGAAATAATGCCCCGGAATGGGGGAAGGCTTGGAAATAAGTTTTCATATTTTATGATATTGTTTGGGATGAGTCAGATATTTTCTACGCCATGTATGTAAAAGCGAATTGCTTTTGTTTGTAATGTCGCCAATTCACCGCTTTCGCACGTTTCGCCTCTACACGCAGTATTGCTGTCTAAATACCAAAATGACACATGCTTGTAAATCTAACATGCTTGTAATTTACTTTTTTTCAGCTGACGCCGTCCGGTGGAGTTTCATTCGGGTACTGCTTACCTGCCGTCACAACATTGGATGAACGCACAAAAAGCACGGAGCGAGCTTTTATATAGAGCAAAATAAATATTGCCTCATTTCACAAGGGGTCTTGCGTCTACTTTGTGAAATTGCACGTGGCACAGATTCGATGGGACTTGACAAGATCTTTCACGCTCATTTTTACCAAATAATAAACCGATTGCGCACAAAGACCGTACGCGGTCGAGCAAAAAAAAAAAAAAAAGGGGGGGGGGGGGGGGTGCAGCCAGCGTGCTAGCTAGCGTTCCAAATGCGCGCGCCCAATACCGACAACGGAAGTGAGTGATGCGGACCGCTTGGCGCGCTGCAGTCAATTCGGCCACTCGGCTCTATGGGTACGGTGGCTAGATGGGTAGGTGTGCCGTCCGCCGGGCACGAAGAGTAGTTCAGCGCTTCTCCGCATCATGACGACAAAATTGGCGCTGCGGTCGGGGGCTTGTCGAAGGCGGCGCGCGTCGTCTGCTGCTGCGGCCACGTTACATTGCAACTGCGGCATATATTTACCATCGTATTTAAACTAAAAACCACATTCACAGTGGCATCATAGACAGTTACGAATTTCTGAACGCAGCAAAGTTCTGTCACTTGCGAAGGTAACGTACTTGCCTTTTCCGTCACCTGTTTGTTTCCCTGTTTGAGATTCAAGAATATAAGAGCTATCAACGCTGTTTAGTTTTGTCAACACGTTAAACTTGAGTCTACGAGGAGAAACACAAATTCTGCATGGACGAAATAGCCGTTCATCAGTTCTTCTAAAGCGAGAAAGGCGAAGTTTGCTTTGCAGAATAGATGTATACAGTAGTATGTAGGGCCTGTACGCGAACGTCCAGGGCGTATTCTTATACCAAGGAATGCGCAAGAGAAATGCTTTGGCTTGAAGGGATGTAAAACACAATGGCATAAATATTGATATTCGTACAACTAAAATCATTTGGTTCAATTTCCTTGGCTGTATTGGGGTTATTATAAATTTATGAAATATATTATAAACTTGTTCGAGATGAAGAAGAAAAGTTCTTACGTTGGACGATTATGTATGATGGGAGCAGTAGCTTGTAGCAAGAAAAATCATAGTTTGTACTCGTGAAGATCGTATATATGTATATTTGAATGCAATAATAATTTAAGTAATTCTTCGGTCACACATGCAAACCACGCAGCAACGTACACCAAGCTTTTATTGCAACTATAGCTTTAAATGAAACACTGCACTGCACCACAGCGCTCAAAATGCACGTAGCGTAGCCGCAGCGTAAGGTGCTTTTTATTTTCTGGAGTACGCTCAGGAGCCAAGTTTTGGTCATCACAAGGAAGTGCAGGCGAGCAATGTATTAGATTGATGATGCTGTTCGTAATTTCGATTTTATGCTGCTCACAATTAACCAATGATTTCTGAACGCTTCAGCTGGCGAAAGGGGAAAAAATGCCAGCGGCAGGGCATATCTGCCAGTCGTTGCGTTGTAAACCGCGGCCGCTGCACTTGAAGCTGAATTTTTTGCTCGCACAAACATTTCGTCGGCCGTCTTTGAGCAGGTTCATTTCTTCACTTGTCTACAAATACTCATTCTTCACCTGTAGAACACGCGACATTTCCATTCGCATCCTATTTGCTTGGAGCGTGTGTAAAATTGCCCAATGTCTCGAAAGGAGGCATTGGTTGGCGTCTCTTCCGGAATATTTCAACGGCCAACATGCCGTTGGAGCCTCGCTTGTTCTTTTTCTATAAATTTTCTTCAATACGTAAGGCGCAGCGTCGGGTAGCAGCGAAGGAAGCGCCACTCCAACATACGGAATCTGCACAATCTTCCTCCCGGTCATACGCTCGATGACATATGCTCCTAGCTGTGGCGCTGGCACATGACTAATGCAGTTGAAACATTTTTTCAGCACGACGAAGGGCAAACTCACGTCTCTCGGAAAGTTCTGGGTCTCAGCGCATCGAAACCAATGATTCTTTCGCGCGTGGCTTGCATGTTTGTAGCCGAACTTACAGTTTGGCACAGAGCAAGTGGTGCCCTTCCGGCTTGTTTTCTTCTGTGCAGGAACACTTTCACTCTGTCCCGAAGTCTCACGAGCTTGGTATTCACGTTCATCACCCACAGTTTTCACTTCGCTCCTTAAACGTCTAAGGAAATTACAAGAACTCGGAAACTATCGTGACTACGAGCGCAGCGCTCCGTGAAGTGAGCGTGTTAACAGACGATATAAATGACCGCTTTTGAAAATTACTCATTGCAACAAGAAACATCGCACTGTTAAGCACTCTCTCAACAAATTTACCCATTTTCTTTCAGGTTTTACTGTGAAAAACCTATTATCTTAAACATAAAAGGCGCGCAAAAACAACACTCTCAGTAGCAGACGACGCGCGCTTCACGGCGAACCTCTGACCGCAGCGCCAGCCTTGCTGTCATGGTGCGGAGAAGCAGTGAACTACGCCGGTCGGCACACCTACCAATGCAGGCACTGTACTATGGGAGCGTCCGCTCTTGTTTAATTTCTTTCTCTATGGAGAAGCTTTGTTAATCCACGGCCGTGGGGAAAGGGGGGGGGGGAGGGTGGAGAAGGAGGCCGGCGCAAGCCGGATCCCACCGGATTTGGGGCGAGCGCATTTCGCGTTTCGCTATTCGCTGCGGCGCAGTGGCGTGACGACGAACGCCGGGTTACCATTGGCTGCGGCGGCTGGCGTCTCACGCCTCTCGTCTTCCCGTTCCGACGGCGTTCGCCTCGCCGTCAGTTGCCCTTGCTACCTTTGTTAGAAGTGAACGGTGCAGTTGGTTGTTTCACCGGCGCTGCGCAAAGCAGCTGCTTCTGTTGCCAGAATGGCCGTCCAAAGAAGAGTGTGACCGACGCTGCCCTCGGGGAACGAAGTTGCCGTGCAGCCGATGCGGCGAAGGTTCATCGTGTGCAGCCTTGACTTTGAAACTGGAGTCGGCGCATGTGAGTAGGCTTCGTAAGTGTTTTGTTGCGCCGAGCCAAGAGATGCCGTCGCAATGGCGAAGTGGCACGAATGTGCCGCACTGCCGAAACGCCGTGGCTGCTACGCACTTGGCGTTTTGAAGCGGCGAAGGGGACGCACGTAGAAAAGCAATATAGTCAAGATTGTGAACACACTGACAGAACGTCACCGACATCACGCATACGAAAAAAACGTTTTGTGTTAACCCGATGGAAATTATTTTGTGATACACTCCCATTAAATTTGCACTCGTGTGGTCTTCGTATTCCGTTTCATTTGTCCACGCTGGAGGTTCACGTGCAGTTGCACCGACTGTCCGTTTTATGTAAACCTCAAACGTTATTTTTTATTTTCTGTAATGTGATACAATTCTAATAAACATTTAGTAATGAATTCGCAACTTGTGTGGTCTTGTCTCATTTGTTCTCAGTGTACGTTCATACGTAGTATGACTTTCTAACTTGTTGGGCAAAGTTCTGACTGGTGTAGTAGAAATCCGTTGCTAGACTACCTGCTTAATTTGACGACGCCGTTTCCGAGGAGCACAGAGTTGCCAGACCCGGAGCAGAGCACGCGCATTCTCCCAGCCCGGTAGTACCCTAATGTTGCTGCATAAACCCGCGCGCTTTGTACGGGCCCAGTTCCCCGACGGTACGAAGCGCTTTCTTGTGCTGCGCGCGATGGCTGCAACTGGACAAAGCGACACTGAGACGCGTCACATAACACTCGGCGCTTTCTTGCGCGATGGCTGCTACGTATACGTGTTGAAGCTTTCGCTGGATCTGAAACTGATACACCTCGCAGAATCCTCGGGTGCTTTCTTGTGCTGCGCGCGATGGCTTCAACGGGACGAAGCAAAACTTAGACGCGTCGCGCATCACTCGGCGCGCTTTTTTGCTCGATGGCTGCTACGTATACGTGAGTTTGTTTTTTGTGAGTCTGGTCCACTTTAAGCGGAATTGAAAAAAAACATCGTTTTTTCCTACTGATGGAACGGTGGCGCCTGCTGAATAATTTTTTGTCACGGTACGCATATGAGCAAAGGACCTCATGGGAGCACTGAAACAAAAATGTGACGTCATTACTTTACCAGATATGAACCTTTATAGTTTGGATCTGGCACAAATAGATTCGTCACACAAGAGTTGGCCTATTTTGAAATAGGCCAACTCAAAAATAGGCCCTCAGGCCCTTTTGTCTTTTCTAACACAGAAAAGACAAAAAAAAACGTGATAAATTTTTTTAATATTCTGCATGAAAGTATTATCGACTGTGATTTTCTAGCTGCAATTCTTTGTTGCACTAGAAGAGAGGCCACTGGGTGCCGAGACCAGGCCTAGATGTGGACAGCAGTGTCTTCTTGGCGACGTGCGCACTCTTCCTGTTCGTCGACACCCCTTTCTTGATATTGGATTCTGTTAAAAACCTCGGAAAAATCCTTCCGCTCTTCATGCTGCTTAAGGTAAGGTAAAGCTTCTTCATCTGTCGGCAGTAATGCGACTCTCTAGCGCGAAGGCGCTTTATAAGTGAAACTACGGCTGCACGCTTGCGACCACACTTTCTTACTTTCTGGTCGCCGCCTCGACTGTCAGGGTTGATTTCACATTTTTCATGCTTGTGCTTTAGCAATCTTGTGACGGTACCGACTCCTAGCACCGCACAACACATATCGCGAGACACTGGAATCCCTTTTTCGTCGTCGAGGCGTACCTTGCATGTCGCTGAGATCCCACGGGGGGGGGGGGGGGGGGGGGGGGCGTGTATCCGCTGTTCTCTGGTGTTTCACGGGTTCCGAAGAGCAAAACATTAAAATAAAAGCACCACGCTGTTGTTTCGGAAGTCCCAGGAAGTTGTCCTTGAAACTTCTTGCGAAAGTTGTCGAAACGAGAGCGCACTTCTACGTTGTCTTCTTGTGCTCGCACTTGGACAGTGGTACGTTTCGCGCTCCGCGTACGTTACGTAGTCTAGGACCACTAATTATTCTGGGAACGGACCGGTCACTCTGTGCTCTGCCACCTTTCATACTCGGCAGCCATGCATCATTGGCATGTTGCAGAGAGGAACAAGTCAAATTCCCCTCATCAGAAAGGTCAAGCTCACCCTCGGCTTACCTGTAAGCACTCGGACCGAAAACCTGTTAAAGCTCGGAGTACACAACACGCTCGAAGAAATAATAGAGGCGCAAGAGCGTTCACAGCTGCTCAGGCTATCCGGCACCCCGGCGGGCCGCAAGAGACTCGACGAGATGGACCTCTACCCTGTCGACCAGTGCCCCGACGCAGTGCGGATTCCCAGCGACATCAGATCTCAACTGCACATCGCGCCAATTCCCCGCAATATGCACCCCGCACACAACGTCGGCAGACGTCGGGCCAGGGGTAGAGCTCTACTCGAACATGTCCGTAACAACCACATTGAGGCAAGCTTCGTGGATGCCGCGGCATATGTCCAACAAGAGGCGTTCGCCATCTCCATCGTCGACTCTAATTCCAGGATCACTTGCTGCGCTACAGTACGCACTTCGAAGCCATTAGTAGCCGAACAGGTTGCAATCGCGCTGGCTGTGCTCGATGGTCGCAGAGAGGCAAGATATAGCGATTCTAAGGCGGCCATTAAGGCCTACCAAACTGGGATGGTCTCCCCTCAGGCCCTTCGCATTCTCCAAAGCTTGAAAAGTATCTCTCCGCATTCTGTCATTTGGTTTCCCGCTCACTTGGGGTCGACTGAGGGCTCTCCCTCTAACCCTAACGAGAGCGCGCACGCGGCCGTGCGAGGATTCACTCACTTCTTAGTCCCCCTACCCCACGGGGAACCATTGGTGACGTATAATGAGATCACCATGCAATATCTGTCAAGACGGGTATTCCCCCTCCCGCACCCTGCCTTATTCAGGGCGCAGGCGGTGACCCTTCGACTTTTACAAGCGCGTGCGTATGCTAACCTTGCGGTTCTTCACGCTATATACCCTGAAAGTATCCCAGTGCGGACAGCCTTGCCTGTGGACTAACGGCAACATTGAACTATGTGTTGTGGGAGTGTGAAGCCATCGGCTCCGCCTTCAGCGAGGATAGGTGGGCTGCGCTTTTGGGCAGCCCCGAACTCGACGACCAAACCCTGGCCGTCCAGTGCCCGCGATCGGGCCGTCAAGCTCGGCTTGGCGGTCCCTACGTGGGACTAGACGGGTGGCGCGGGGTCTCCCCTGCGTCTTCTCTGGACCTCAATAAAGTTATTTCACTCATTAACAGAGTCACCATTCTCTTCGTTACCGTCTTGTTCGGTTTTAAACGAGAAAACTTAGATAAGAAACACCAAAACAAAGCCACACGTTCAAGCGGGAAGCAGAGTAGTGGCAGCCATTTTGGCTGTTTGATCACGGGGTGCGCAGGGAGAGAGAGAAAAAAACTTTAAACGATAAAATGAAATTTTAGGTCCCGTGGATGGGGCCCCTGGTCCAAGGCTCCACTGGCACGAGCGGTTCGCTGGGCTTGGTCCAGGAGAGCAAGTTGGCTGTCCTGGTCCTCGTCCACAAGCCGCGCCTCCCACAGCCTGTTAAAATCTTGTGTTTTTAGTTCTGTGGAGTTTATATGTTTCGGTCTGTTTGGGCATATCCATGTGATGTGCGGTGACGTTGGCGTGTCCCCGCACCACGAGCATTCGTCAGTGTATCGTGCTTGGTGAATACGGCTAAGTGTATGTAGGTTTGGGTATGTGTGTGTTTGAAGTCGGCGCCAACTTGTTGACTGTTGAGGGCGTCCATATTACCTCCGCTCCTGTCATTGGTGTTCGAGGATGTCGCGCGGTGTAGAGGGAGGCTCGTCACTGGGTCGGTCCGCAGCTCGGATCATCGGATGCTTAGTACGCGAGCTAGCCGGTCCGCCCTTGTGTTGGGCTCCATGCCCTCGTGTGCGGGGCACCAAGTGAGGTTGTGAAATCCGGTAATTTGACTCCCTAGAATATTTAGTACTAAGCGCGGCGCCGTCCCGGAGAGATACAGGCGGTTTGTGAGTCCGTGAGTATGGCAGCAGATACGTCCCTATTCTCCGCGTCCCTAATTGCAAGTGCAATCGCTGCGGCTTCTGCTGTGCTGGCAGATTTTGCCCTGACCGATGCAGCTATCACACGATTTTGGTTCGTGGCTACCACCGTATGCTTGTCCCTGTCCGTTTGACTCGCGTCTGTGTAGTACACGTCTGGGAGCGCCCTCATTAGTTGAGTGGATTTGGCTCACTTTGAAACATGCATCGCCTTTGGCTCATTTTGTTTTGAACAGTGTCGTAAATGGAAGTCATTTGCAAGTAGTTTTCGTTGCAGCCAAATTTAGCCTAGTTTCGGTTTCGGGATTTGGCTCATTTTGAAAAAAAAAAAAAAACTCATCGGGGTCGTATTGAAGCTTTCGCTGGACCTGAAAATAAAACGCGTCGCACAATCCTCGGGACGCTCTCTTCCAGTGCGCGCGCGATGGCTTCAGCGGGACGAAGCAAAACTGAGACGGGTCGCACATCACTCGGGGTGCTTTCATTCGCGATAGCTGCTACGTATACGTGTTGAAGCTTTCGCTGGATATGAAACTGATACGCATCGCACAATCCTCGGGACGCTTTCTTGCGCTGCGCGCGATTGCTTCAACGGGACGAAGCAAAACTGAGACGCGTCGCACATCACTCGGGGCGCTTTCTTGCCCGATGGCTGCTACGCTTTCGCTGGACCTGAAAATGAGACGCGTCGCACAATCCTCGGGACGCTTTCTTGCGCTGCGCGCGATAGCTTCAACGGGACGAAGCAAAACTTACACGTGTCGCACATCACTCGGGGCGCTTCCTTACGCGATAGCTGCTACGTATACGTGTTAAGCTTTCGCTGGATCTGAAACTGAGACCCGTCACACAATCTTCGGGTGCTTTCTTGCGCTGCGCGCGATGGCTGCAGTGGGACAAAAGGTTTGCTGTGCCTTTTTGTCTGCGTAGAGAATCTCCCAGGTTTTCGCTGGCCGCACTACAGGCTTTTCTGAAACGCGTCGCAAAACCCCCGGGACTTCTTTCTCTCGCTACACGCGCGGCTCTTGGGGCAATTTCGTCGCGCATAAATTATTATTTCACTGCTTTCAGTCGTCATAGCTGCACAAATTTCTTAAATATGTTGTGAATGCGCTTGGATGCTGGAGTGAATACTGCAGTGCAACCGAGGTATTTCTCGGCTGGAGAGGGTCACGGCCGGAACAGCGTGAAATTCACGAACTCTGCCGATACATCATTGGAGTGGCTCAGAAGAGCAGTTTTCGGGAAAAAATTGAGCAAAAGTGGAGGATGTTCGACAGAAGGGGCTGTCGTTGGTTCAGATCGACGAGTACCTAATGAAACGCAAATCGAACCGAGGTCGCCTCCTTGCTGGTGACAATGTTCGTCCTAGGCTCTGAAATAACTACGGCGGTGTATAGGACCGGGGCCCTTGGATTTTTGACATGCGTGGAGACAAAGGAGCTAATGCTGTTTGAGGTAAACAAGAGGTGCGGCTACCTTCGGCCATCGCCAAAAATGTACTTCCGAGCACCACAGGCTACAGCGATGAATGGGCTGCATATCAATGCATACCCAGCCTTGCGGACACCAATGGAGCACCGCTGAACATGGGGGGGGGGGGGGGGTATTCTGTAAGAATCCACCTGACGGACAGTCCACTTCGGCTGTTGCGATTGGCTCCAGCTTTACAAGCTCGAACGAGACTGGCTGGCTCCTTCGCGCTCGTGAAGCTGGCGCCAGTGGCAACAGCCGAAGTAGACAGTCCACTAGGTGGATTCTTACAGAATACCCCCTCTGGACTCGCACAGCGTCAACTTTGTGGCCCTTGTAACAGGGGCCAACACGCAACGCATCGAGAGCGAGTGGCAGAAGGCGAAGCGCCGACTCGTTCGGAACGGCAACGGAACGTCGCCGGCCCTGCTGCGCTCGCACCTTGGCTGGATGTGGTAGATTTCCGCCAACGGGCGACCGGGGTACACAGAGTGCTTCCTTCGGCTGATGGAAGCAATCGCCCGCCGGTATCCCCTCTAAGAAGACCTCGAGGAGCTGCCTGACAGCCCCTGCTGTTGAGCATCATCCGCTTTTTCTAAATTTCATTTCGAAAACGGCTCTTTTCTGTGCCACTCCAATGATGCATCGGCATAGTTCGTTAATTTCACGCTGCTCCGGCCGTGACCCTGTCTAGCCGAGGAATAACTCGGTTGCACTGCAGTATTCACTGCAGCATCTAAGCGCATTCACTGCATATTTAAGAAATTTATGCAGATGTGACGACTTAACGCACTGAAAGACAAATTTAACCGTGGGCATAGCGAGAGAAAAAAAGCCCCGGGGTTTTTGCGACGGGTTTCAGAAAAGCCTGTAGGGCGGCCAGCGAAAACCCGGGAGATTCTCTATGCAGAGAAAGGCACAGGAAACCTTTTGTCCCACTGCAGCCATCGCGCGCAGCGCAAGAAAGCACCCGAAGATTGTGCGACGCGTCTCAGTTTCAGGTCCAGCGAAAGCTTCAACACGTATACGTAGCAGCCTTCGCTCAAGAAAGCGCCCTCAGTGTTATGTGACGCGTCTCAGTTTTGCTTCGTCCCGTTGAAGCCATATACGTAGCAGCCATTGCGGAAGAAAGCGCCCTGAGTGTTATGCCATGGCCGCTGGATAAAAAAAAGGTGCCCTTTTTTTATCCGGCGGCCTTGGTTATGCGAGTTATGGTCTGGTACCGGTTCACCGGTCTGAACTACTTTTTCAAGGACGTCAATTCGAGAGGCGAGTCTGCTGACCATATTTTTTAAGTTGGCATTTTCCGCGCGAATGAGGGTTAGTTGATCCAGCATTGGCGTTTTTTGACCAAGTTCAAGGCGGGAAATGACATTAGCTATAGTTTCAAGGGAAGTGGATGGGTTATTGTCAGGACCAGGGTTTAATTCGACGTCTATGGATAGCAGAAGTGAGAGACTGGCAATGTGGACGTTGATGCATAATGAATACAATTAATGACAATAATAGACGTACGTAATCCAACAGGCCGAGGTGGGGGCACGGCACCGCACTTGAGTATCGGTCATTGCAGTGAACGCTAATAGTGTTCGGCAATTAACTAACCTGCGTAAACAGCGACAGTCTCATGACGGACTGTTGCGGTGGCATGCCCCAAGTGATTGCACAGTGACAGCGGCTTTTGTAGGCGTGGAGTATCTCCCGCGCGCATGGTGGAACACTGCCAGTCGAAGTCGCTGTTGATTACCAAGTTCAGCGGTAGGCGTTTTGTTCCAGAGTCCCACGATGAAGCAGGGTCTGAAGTTCCGAACTTTCCAGGTAGACACGGGATCGCAGGGAGCCCATGTGCAGACCAGTCAAGGTCCGATGTCGGTGATGGCGAGAAACGAGCCAGCCGCGATGGCCACCATAGCGATAACCGCCCGATCGCAGTACACCTTCACTTTCTGCATGGGCGTGTGCTGCCGAACTTTCATGTGCACGAGTCTTCTCTGTTGGTCGAACACCTTCAGGTACAGGTGCTTGTATGCTTCTTCATCCTTCATGTCGTCCGACATTTCTAGATAAACAACAATACTCTCATGAATTCGCAAGTCAGCGCCGCGCTCAGCAAAAAGGAGCCAGAAGTTCAGAAGTAGCCATGCCATAGAATCTTTGCGCCAAATTTGTACAGTAGTGTTTCGCCACTGCATATTAGATGGCACTCATTATATTTATTTGTGTCTCGAATATTAGTAGCACTAGTGTGCAGCGTGACTCCTCCCCTTTTTAATGAAAAAGGCAACGAAGAAAGTTTTCTCCATTGGAGACACTGAATGAAAGGGCTAGTGGCAGCAATCACCTTCTGCTTCAAACCCTTGCCCAAGGTCTGCGCGACGCATAAGGCAGACTTATGTATGCTTTCATCGAGCGGCGGTGAGAGAGAGAGTACAATGAATACAGAGGAAACGGAAGCATCAACTCGTACACAGACGAAAGGAAAGTATGGAATAGAGTGAAGAAAGTTAACGGGCAACAAACGTATTCCCTGCCTTTAGTAAACAACCACGGAGAAAGCCTGGAAGACCAAGCAAACTTTCTTGGTGCTCATTTTGAACACATATCGAGCTCCTCACACTACTCCGAAACCTTCCTAAATTACAAAACGCGAATAGAACAACAAAAGCTAGAAAGAAAATGTACAGGAAGTGAGGCGTACAACAAACCATTCTGCATAGCAGAACTGCAGGCAGCTCTGAACTGTTGTAATACATCCGCCCCAGGTTCAGACCGCATAATATATGATATGTTGAAACAACTACCCTCCGAAACACAAAAAACCCTCCTTTCCCTTTACAACGTTATATGGTTTTCCGGCGAGATCCCCTCTGTTTGGAAGGAGGCTATCATAATTCCAATTCTGAAGCACGGAAAGGATCCTTCCTCTGTATCAAGTTACAGACCTATAGCGTTAACAAGCTGCCTCTGCAAAGTATTTGAAAAAATGATTAACTGTCGCTTACTACACTTCCTCGAATCAAACAAATTGCTCGACCCATACTAGTGCGGATTTCAGGAGGGCCGATCCACCAGTGACCACCTCATACGTATCGAGGCACGTATCCGTGAAGCTTTTGTTCATAAGCAGTTTTTCTTATCTGTATTCCTTGATATGGAGAAAGCCTATGATACTACGTGGCGGTTTGGGATATTGAGAGACCTCTCACACTTAGGCATACGCGGTAATATGTTCAATGTTATCGAAAGTTATCTGTCTAATCGCGCATTCCGTGTTCGAGTGGGCAACGTGTTGTCACGAAAATTTGTACAGGAAACTGGAGTGCCGCAGGGCGGGGTGCTCAGCTGCACGCTCTTTATAGTAAAAATGAATTCTCTTCGCCTATACATACCACGTAACATCTTCTATTCAACATATGTTGACGATGTGCAGATCGGATTTCAATCATGTTCTCTCGCAATGTGTGAGCGACAGGTCCAGCTTGGTCTCAACAAGGTCTCCAAATGGGCTGATGAGAACGGGTTCAGACTGAACCCACAAAAAAAGCACCTGTGTAGTTTTCTCTAGAAAAAGAGGCCTGCACCCTGATCCTGAAATTGTGTTCCGTGGTGAGCGTCTGCCTGTGAACAGGGAACATAAATTTTTAGGCATAATTTTGGACGTAAAATTAACCTTTGTACAGCACATAAAGTATCTTAAAAACAAATGTATGAAAACAATGAATATCTCAAAGGTGCTGTCAAGCACAACCTGGGGTAGTGATCGAAAATGTCTTATAAACTTGTACAAAAGCCTCGTACGCACACGACTAGACTATGGAGCCATAGTTTACCAGTCGGCTACTCCAACTGCTCTGAAGATGCTGGACCCTGTCCACCACTTAGGCATTCGCCTGTCCACTGGCGCCTTTAGAACAAGCCCAGTGGAAAGCCTTTACGTTCAATCGGATGAGTGGTCACTTCATCTGCAGAGAACGTATTCGTCTTTCATGTATTTTCTGAGAGTGAACGCAAACAGTGAGCAGCCCGCGTATTCCACCATAAATGATTTGTCCAGTTCTCAACTATTCTGCAACCGGCCCAGAGTGGCACAGCCTTTCTCACTGCGTGTTAGAGACACAGCTGAAGAAACAAGGGTTCCACTGTTTGAATACCACCTAATGCCCCCTGCTATACGGCCCCCACCGTGGCAGTGGCAACTTATACACTGTGACACATTTTTCGTAGCTATTACAAAGCGCGCACCTGTCGCGCATATCCGAATGTACTTCCTCGAACTGCAGCACAAATACTCCTCTCCTGAATTTTTTACAGATGCATCGAAGTGTAATTCCGGCGTGTCTTATGCAGCGGTCGGTCCATCATTTTCGGATGCCGGTGTTCTGCACCCTAACACAAGTATTTTCACAGCAGAGGCCCACGCGATATTGGCCGCCGTTAAACACATTAAAGAATTTAATATCCCAAGGGCAGTTATATACACAGACTCTTTGAGCGTCGCAACGGTTTGAAAACTCAGAAAATATAAAAATCCTGTAATTGCATCCCTTTACTCAGTACTATGCACCACGTATGCGTCCAAGCAACATATCGTGGTATGCTGGGTGCCGGGGCACCGAGAGATTGAAGGAAACGTATTGGCTGACCAGCTAGCCACATCCGTCCACGCGAACGTTGTCAACTCTTCCACGACTGTCCCTGTAATGGACCTCAAGCCCGCCCTAAAGAAAAAGCTCAGGGCTTACTGGCAGCGGTTGTGGGATAGAGAAACAGAAAATAAACTACACGTTATCAAACCGTATCTTGGCAACTGGCCGCCGGTATCCAAGAACCGCCGCACAGAAGTAACACTTTGCAGACTTAGGATGGGACACACATACAGTACACACGCTTACCTCTTGTCCGGTGGTGATCCACCCACGTGTGATGAATGTGGTGAGCCACTTACCGTGCTTCACGTCCTGCTGCAATGCACTGAATTAAACGCTAATAGGAAAAAGCACTTTCCATTACCACAACGACAGCAAATTCCACTTCACCCTCAAATGATCTTAGGTATAGAACCTCTCTTTAATTACCAATCCTTGTTCGAATTTTTAAAAGATGTACACGAGTTTCATGTTATAGCCCCAGGAAATCCGTAGCACGGCCTCCTAACAGAGGTTTCTGCTGCGGTAGCTGCATTAAAGAAAGCACCTGCCTCCCAGCCTTTGGGCTCAAAGGCCTTAAGGAGGCATACGTGCTGTTTCCATATTCTTGCATTTTAGCCTCATGATCACTTGTCATTCGTACTGTACCCATAGACCACTCCACATATCACTGTCATAATTTTATACTATATATCATTTTACGCTTCTACGATAGCGATTGATTTTAGGCCACTTTACAGCCATGTTACATCCTATCATCGCAACTAATCAATCAGCGCTTAACACAGCATTATCAGTCATGGCGCTCTTTGGCCATACCTGGCCCTTGCGCCACAAAAAACCACATATCATCATCGGAGGAAACGGAATAAATCGTTATTTTTACATTATGCTATAAATGCTTACAGCAGCAGCATAAGTATATCGCAATGGGGCAGAAATAGTGGAGCGAAGGTGTATTTACAGGTATTTACAAAATTGCAGCAACGCTAGATACACAAGATGGCTGCCCGAACCAGCCGCGCGCTCTCTTAGCTAAATCGTCTTCGTTGCCCCACTGCTCCGTAACATCACGCCCCGGTCGGAAAGCCGCCATCTCG
Source organism: Dermacentor silvarum (assembly GCF_013339745.2). Taxonomy (NCBI): domain Eukaryota; kingdom Metazoa; phylum Arthropoda; class Arachnida; order Ixodida; family Ixodidae; genus Dermacentor; species Dermacentor silvarum. The sequence continues at coordinate 203,212,211 of NC_051157.2, read as the reverse complement.
GCGGTAGTGTTTATGGGGCGAAGTCGCGGTGAAAAGGGTTTCAGCGTAGAGACGTGGACGACATCAGTGGGAACAGGGGCATACGATGAACGATAGTGCAGCGGGGAGACTTGTTAGTTGACGTCGCCGAGCTGGCGTAGGATCTTGTAAGGCCCGGTGTAGCGCGAGAGAAGTTTCTCGGACAAGCCAATGCGGCGGCTTGGTGTCCATAGAACTAGGGACCCTGGGGACAAATGAACGTCCCTCCCGGTGGCGGCTGACGTACCTCGGCTTCTGTGCAGCCTGCGAGGCGGTGAGCCTTGAGCGGGCAATCTGGCGAGCTTTGTGAGCCCGGGCGAAGATGTCTCAGGCATACTCATTTGGAATGTTGGTCGAGGGGGAGGGGAAAAGTGTGTGGAAGGGTAAAGTAGGGTGGCGGCCGAACAGCAGAAAAAAATGGTGAAAAGCCGGCGGTCTTGTGGCGGGACGAATTATAGGCTAATGTTATGTAGGGCGAGTCGTCCCGGTCCCTGTGGTCCGGAGAAACGTGGAGGGTTGTCCACTCTTAGGTTCAACACGACTCAGCGTGGCCAGTCCGTGGCCCGGTGTAGCGCGAGAGAAGTTTCTCGGACAAGCCAATGCGGCGGCTTGGTGTCCATAGAACTAGGGACCCTGGGGACAAATGAACGCCAGTCCGTCCGGCGCGGCCGCGCATCGAAGCGAAGCGGCGCTGGCGCACAGGGGCCTAGGGGAGGTGCTTCGCGTAGTCTGCTACAGCGCGGGAGTGCGCCACTCTTGCTTTGCTGTGAAATACACTCCAGTAAACGCAGGCGACCGAGCACCCGAGGCGGCGTCGAGGAAAAGCGCGTTTCACTAACTGAAGCATTTTGCGGCTGATTTTTCCTACAACTTGTGAACAGCCTGCTTGAGCAATATGCATAAACAGAAACAAACATGTCAGCACATAAACGACATAGCTGTAAGCTCCTAATATAAATTTTTGGGTATTATCTTAGATAGTTTATTAACTTTTATATCCCATTTGAAGTAGCTTAGAGCGAAGTGCCTCAAGACTATGAACCTGTTGAAGCTCTTGTCACGCACATCCTGGGGAAGTGACAGGAGATGCCTCTTAAGCTTGTATAAAATTATATTATTATCACGACTTGACTATGGAGCCATTGTCTATAATTCCGCTACGCCTAGTGCTCTGAAGATGCTGGATTCCGTCCACCACTTCGGTATGCGTCTTGCTACAGGTGCATTCAGGACTAGTCCTGTGGAAAGCCTGTACGTTGAATCCAACGAATGGTCTCTACATCTCCAAAGGACCTATTTCTGTCTCTCATACGCCCTTAAGGTGAAATCAGATATAGATCATCCGTGCCATTCAATTGCTCGTTATTTGTCCACGGCCAGGCTGTTCCATAACCGCCCAGCCACTAGGCCTCCTCTGTCCCTCCGGTTGGAAGCACTGTGCGAAGAAACAGACGTCCCTCTTCTGGAGAATGTCCTAATGGCTCCTACTCGGCTTCAATCGCCTTGGGAGTGGCAGACTATCGAATGTGACATCTCTTTCGTAGAAACATCAAAACGTGCACCTGAGGCACAAATACATTCACATTTCCTTGAGCTTCAGGAGAAATTTTCCTGTGCTGAGTGTTATACAGACGCTTCAAAGTCTCCTGCTGGTGTTGCTTACGCAGCTCTAGGACAATCGCTTTTACTATCCGGTACACTTAACCCATATACCAGTATTGTTACGGCTGAAGCATACGCGATCCTCTCTGCAATAAAACACATAACGCAAACAAATATCACTAGGGCTATTGTGTTCACGGACTCATTGAGTGTAGTACGAACCCTATACGAAAACATAAAAACACTGTTATTAACGAACTGTATGCATTGCTACGCTCAGCTTATATGGGCAAACCAGTAATCATCCTATGCTGGGTACCTGGACACAGTGGTGTAAAAGGCAGCGAAGATGCTGACGAGAACGCTACCTCGGTAGCTTTTACCGACACTGACATAAACATACCCATTCTGGCAACAGACATTAAACCATACTTACGGCATAAGGTAAAGAAGCACTGGCAGAAAGAGTGGAATACCCAGGTATCCAATAAACTGCACTGCATAGGTCACACCTTCGGCACCCACTCCTACCTATTGACTGGAAGTGATCCTCCATCATGTCGAAGGTGTGGCGACACCCTTAACACTAGTGCTCCATGTCCTCGTCCAGTGCAGAGAATTAGAAACTCAGCGTAAAAAGTACTTCCGTCTTGCGTATCGCCAGCAAATTCCACTTCACCCAGCATTTTTTGCAACAAATTGCAAAACTTCCCCAGATTTCATGTTATCCATTCCGATAAACCCGAAAAGACGGTGAGAATGATTTCCACCCTTTCTCGTTTCGAAAAGTCTGACCGAAGCTCTTGGAGCAGGCTACAAAGCGGCGAAAATGGCTAGCGGCGACCTCCTTTTGGAACTCCGCGATATGAAACAGCACGAAAAGCTTCCTAACCTAGTGTCATTTGGGGAGATCCCAGTGACAATATCCCCGCACCGAACTATGAACACCAGCCTTGGTGTTGTTGGAAGGCTGGAGCGAGCAAAACGTGATCACTGTTAAACGAATCATGCTAAGACGGGACAAAGAGATCAAAACCAAACATATAGTACTTACTTTTGGCTCAAGCATCCTGCCCGAGACAATCGAGGCAGGCTATGTAAAGCTACGGGTCAGACCCTATGTACCAAATCCTCTTCGTTGCTTCAAGTGCCAGCGTTTCGGCCACAGTTCCCAGAACTGCCGAGGCCGACAGACATGTGCTAAATGTAGTTCCGGTGACCATGCCTCTGAAACATTTGAAAACACTCTACACTGCGTCAATTGTGATGGCGAGCATGCCGCATACTCGCGGTCATGTCTGTCTTGGAAGAAAGAAAAATAGTCACGATCAAGGTAAAGAAAAATATAACTTTCAAAGAGGCTCGCAGGCGGGTGTCATACCTGCCCAAAGTCAGTTTTGCCGAGGTGGCGCGTCAGGGGGCAGCGCGAAAGCGCCACCCGGCGGCTGTCCGGTCCACAGAGAGTGAGCTGGAGGTGACGCCATCCGCCCCCTCTGGCGGCTGCGGCTAGCGCTGCTCCGCCATCTCAGAACAAGGGACCATCAACCTCCGGGCTGGTGGCCTCCAGGGCCTCGTCCCTCGAGACGAGGCTTTCACGTCAAACGAACCGCTCGCAAGAGCGCAAGAGGCAATGGCCCCGCAAGAGGCAATGGACACAACCGGCCAGACGGCGCCACCAGCGCCTAAGGAGCGGCGAGAATCACTCGACCGCTCCCGAAAAGAAAGATCTCGTGTCACGGCGCCTGCAGAGGGCCCCGCCTAGCTAATCTTCATCTCTTAAACACACAGCACAAACACATTTGTCATTATGGAGACACAAATACTACAGTGGAATGTCAGAGGACTTCTTCACAACCTCGACGATATTACAGAACTCCTACACAAACACAATCCAAAGTTGCTGTGTGTTCAGAGACGCATCTGAAACCCACAAATACAGACTTTCTTCGTGAATACACCATCTACCGCAAAGACCGTGACGTGGCGAACGCCGCCTCCTCTGGCGGTGTAGCAATAGTTGCCGACAAGTCTGTAGCTTGTCAATATGTTGCCCTTCAGACGCCCCAAGAGGCAGTGTCAGTTCGGGCAATTCTTTTCAGTAAGTTGGTAACCGCATGCACCATTTATATACCCCCGAATCATCATCTCGAGAAAACAGACTTCCATAACCTCATTGATCAGCTTCCCAAACCCTACATACTCGTGGGAGATTTAACGCTCATAACACGATGTGGGGAGACTCACGATGCGACACGAGAGGTAGATTCATAGAAAACTTCCTCGTGAACTCTGGTGCATGCCGCGTGTAACGCGTGTAACCGCGTGTAACCGTGCGCGGCTTAGCCGTGTCCGGGGAAAAGGGGATCCTGGAGGTTGAGCCGAAGCCGGGTGTTTGGACCTTTTATGCCCCCCCCTCCCCCCCCGGCGGAGGCAACACACCTCTTTGGCCTCGGCTTCACGTAGACGGCACCCCCGGACTTAGTCACCCGGGGGAAATCGGTAGTTGCCTTTTCCTGTCTCTCTCTCCCTCCAACCTTCGTTTTTCTTACTTTCACTCTTTCCTGTCCTCTCTTTATTTTCCTTTCACTTCCGACTTCGCGGGCAGCAAGGGTTACCTTGTGCATTATATCCTGCCTTGGGTATATGTATTTGGTTATAGTGGCGGCGTACAGTTGGTGTTTGCAGGACCTGTCCCTTACAGACTCTGCAGCGTGCCCTTGTTGGGCTCCATGGTGGGTGGCTGGCGCCACCGCCGAAACTCATCCCACATATACGGATAGCTCCTTTCCTGCACTTGCTGATCGCCGCCCGAAACGGGGTGCACCGAAGAAATATTCTAATTTTTTGGCCGACAAATTGAGAACTTTCCACGATACCACGTGGTACATAGTGAGAGTGATCTCACTGACAAGTCCGTGAGAGTGATCTCACTTTATTGTTGCAAAGACTCTGACAGAGACAATAGGACCAGGTTACAAGGCGACGAATATGGCCAGCGGTGATTTCCTTCTGGAACTCCGCGATAAGAAATAACATGATAAACTACAGAATCTAGTGTCGTTTGGAAATTTTCCTGTGACTGTGACCCCGCACCGCACCATGAAAGCGGTGTTATTTCTGATGACGACATGTTGGAGCTCACTGAAGATGAACTTCTGGAAGGATTTGAGGAACAAAATGTTTTGGCTGTAAAACGAATCAAGATGAGGCGCGATGGTAAGGAGATTCAGACAAACACGTAATTCTTACTTTTGGTTCAAGTGTTCTACCCGAGACCATTGAGGCCGGATACGTCAAACTACGTGTCAGGCCATACGTGCCAAACCCGCTCCGATGCGTCAAGTGCCAAAGATTCGGCCACAGCTCGCAGAACTGCCGAGGCCGACTGACATGTGCTAAATGTAGTGCCTTGGAACACACATCTGAATCGTGTGAAAACTCTGTCCGCTGTTGAACTGTGATGGTGAGCACGCCACATACTTGCGGTCATGCCAGTCCTGGAGGAAAGAAAAGGAAATTGTAACTATAAAAGTGAAAGAGAATATTTGATTTAAAGAGGCACGCAGGCGGGTGACCTACCTGTCTAAAACCAGCTTTGCCGATGTGGCGCGTCAGGGGGCAGCGTCACAACGGTCTGCGGCTGCTGTCCGGCTCACACGTAGTGAGCCGGCGGTGACGCCATCCGCCACCTCGGGGGCTGCGGCTACCACTGCTCCGCCATCTCACAAGAAGGGGCCATCGACCTCCGGGCTCGTGGCCTCAAAGGTCTCGTCCATCGAGATGAGGCCCTCACGTCAAACACTGCGCTCGCAAGAGCGCGTGTCCAGCGCCTCGCAAGAGCCGATGGACACAACAACCGGTCAGACGGCCCCGCCAGCGCCTAAGGAGCTCCGCGAATCTCGCGATCGCTCCAAAAAAGAAAAACCCCGCATCACAGGGCCCGACAAGGGCTCTGTAAGCTAATTTACAGTCCCTTCACACACAGCACAAACCTCTTTCTCAATATGGACACGCAAATATTGCAATGGAACGTTAGGGGACTTCTCCATAACCTCGATGACGTTAAAGAGCTCCTTCATAAATATAGTCCGAGGGTGCTGTGTGTCCAGGAGACGCATCTGAAATCAGGAAACACAAACTTTTTAAGGCAATACGCCGTTTTTCGCAAACACCGTGACTACGCTACCGCCTCGTCGGGCGGTGTCGCTATAATTGTCGATAAAGGTGTTGCCTGTCAACAATTAAACCTCCGAACTTCCCTTGAATCAGTTGCTGCCTGAGCAGTACTGTTTGGCAAACTAGTCACGGTTAGTTCGATTTACATCCCCCCTTGCTATCAACTTTCCAAGACACCGTTTCAAAATTACATAGATGAACTTCCGCCGCCATATATAGTTGTCGGAGATTTAAATGCACATAACACTTTGTGGGGAGACTCTCGTTGCGATGCGAGAGGGCGCCTAATTGAAAACATTGTTTTCTTCAGGTGCATCTATACTTAACCAGAAAGAGCCAACGTATTTCAGCGTTACACATAACACATACTCATCCATTGACTTAAGTATAGTATCGAGTACACTAATACCGTACCTGGAGTGGACTATTCTCAAGAACCCCTTAGGGAGCGACCACTTCCCTATTATGTTAAACTCAACAAAACAAGATGGATGCTTGCCATGTTTTCCTCGATGGAACGTGGACTCGGCCAACTGGCAACTGTTCGGAGAGCTTACATGTTTATGTGGCGATGACATTGCTGATTTTAATGTAGACGATGCTGTGTCATGTCTAACATGTTTTATTATTGACGCTGCTACGAGATCTCTTACGCAAACTAACGGATTGACCAAGAAGCGCCGCATCCCATGGTGGAACGATGAATGTAGGAAAGCACGCAAAAATCAAAACAAAGCTTGGGGATTGCTTCGCAATTCTCCAACCACCGAAAACCTCATTAATTTCAAGCAGGTTAAGTCGCAAGGCAGGAGAACCCGTCGACGTGCAAAAAGAGAGAGTTGGGAGAGGTACCTCTCTGGCATAAATTCTTACACGGATGAGGCGAAAGTATGGCATAGGGTAAATAAATTGAAAGGCCGGGAGTCGAACCATCTACCCTTAGTAAGCACCCAAGGAGATAGCCTGGAAGATTAGGCAGATTATCTGGGCGAACACATTGAATATGTATCCAGTGCATCTCATTACACAGAAACATTCATGAGGTTCAAAGACCGTGCAGAGCGACAGCCCGTTAATCGGAAATGTGCTCGAAATGAAGATTACAACCGCCCGTTTAGTTTAGCTGAATTTAAAATTGCTCTCGCTTGTTGCAACACCTCAGCACCAGGTGCTGACCGTATCATGTATGAAACGATCAAGCACACCTACACCCTGAAACACAAAAGACCCTCCTCTCTCTTTTTAAGGTCATGTGGGCGGCTGGGTACATTCCATCTTCTTGGAAAGAAGCTATAATAATCCCTATACTTAAACAAGGCAAGGACCCGTCCTTGCCTAGTAGTTATAGACCCATTGCCTTGACAAGCTGTCTGTGTAAGCTCTTCGAAAAGATGATTAACCGGCGCCTTGTCTATCTCCTAGAAAGCAACGGAATACTAGATCATTACCAGTGTGGCTTCCGAGAAGGTAGGTCGACTACAGACCACCTTGTCCGTATTGAGGGGATTTTAAGGGATGCCTTTATACACAAACAGTTTTTTCTATCTGTATTTCTTGACTTAGAGAAAGCGTATGACACCACATGGCGCTTCGGTATTATCCGAGACCTATCCACTATGGGTGTGCGCGGCAATATGTTGAGTACTATCGAAAGCTACCTTTCTAACCGTACCTTTCGTGTAAGGGTGGGCCGGGCATTGTCGAGGTCTTTCACCCAGGAAACTGGTGTCCCGCAAGGCGGTGTGCTTAGCTGCACACTGTTTATTGTTAAAATGAACTCTCTACGCACGGCTATTCCACGAACGATGTTCTACTCTGTATATGTAGATGATGTCCAGATTGGTTTTAAGTCGTGCAACTTTGCTGTCTGCGAACGACATGTCCAGCATGGCTTAAATAAAGTGGCTAAATGGGCTGATGAAAACGGTTTTAGGTTGAGCCCGCAAAAAAGCACATTTAAGAGAGGAATAGTACCAGACCCTTCTATTGAGCTCTCTGCTACCACATTACCTGTAAGCAAAGAGCCCAAGTTTCTCGGCATCATACTGGACTCGAAACTCACATTTGTTCCGCACATCAAATACTTGAAGGTTAAGTGCATGAAAACAATCAACTTATTGAAGCTGCTGGCACGTACAACATGGGGCAGTGACAGAAAATGCATCTTAAACTTCTATACGTGCCTTGTAGGCTCACGACTTGACTACGGCGCGATAGTCTATCAGTCTGCTGCACCCAGTGCTTTAAAGATGTTGGATCCTGTTCACCATTTAGGAATCCGCCTCGCGACTGGAGCCTTCAGGACAAGCCCCGTACAAAGCCTTTATGTGGAAGCAAACGTGTGGTCGCTCTACCTTCAGAGGACTTATGCCAGTTTTACATATTTCCTTAAAACAAATTCAAACCGTGCACATCCTACCTACTTTACCATAAACGATACCACATGTGCCACACTATTTAATAATCGACCAACAGCGAAGCAGCCCTTTTCGCTACGCGTGAGAAAGCTCAGTGAAGAAATGGGTGCTTCACTACTTGAACATTGCCTAATGCCTCCAGCAAACTGCTACCGCCGTGGCAGTGGCTGCTGGTTGAATGTGACACATCGTTTATTGAAGTGTGAAGTCACAAAACACGCGCCAGATGCACACATTCAAATGCACTTTTTAGAACTAAAGTCGAAGTACTCTTGCCCTGAATTTTACAAGATGCATCAGTCACATTCTGGCGTTTCCTATGCGGCAGTCGGTCCGTCCTTCTCGGAATCCGATGTACTTTATCCCCAAGCAAGTATCTTTACGGCCGAAGCCTATGCAGTACTATCGTCAGTGAAACACATTGATAGATTGAAACTCCAAAAGGCTGTAATATTTACCGACTCTTTAAGCGTTGTTAAAGCGTTAACGATGCCGCAAAAACATAAACACCCTGTAATTATCAACCTCTTCGCGCACTTCTACTCTGCCAACAACCGCGCTCGTCGCTCGCCGGCCGCACTGTCTCTTATCTCCACACGGCTCTGACCTTTTCTATGCGCTGTGCATTCGCCGCTCAGTTTCCGTTGAAGCGATAGACCGCACGTACCTTCGCCCGCTGCGACGTATATGCGCTTGCTGCCAGCGTTTTGACAGTCGTTGACTGCGGTCATTCAGTGTGATCTATTTATGTTTGCTTGTGCGCGCTCATACCACGCTTGTTCATTCAGTTAGTAATAGTCGGCCCACATTTTCCAACGCACGCTACACATACAATGCTGCCCGGATCGGCAGTGCAGCGCTACAGGTGTGTCCCTTCGCACGCGCTGCCCACGGGAAGCGCTTCTCATCAACACCACCGTTTCACACGCGCCTTCTCGTGGTCATCGAGTCTCTCTTCATGTCGGTCTACTTACGCCGCAGCACACCTGCTTACTTAATTAGCTCATGTTTACTAACAATTCATATTGCTACCAAAGCCGCTCACCTTACTTCGTGTCACATTGCTGTGTTGCTATCGCATTCATTGCTTCGCCCTTAGGGCGAAACTGTGACATTTTTTCATTCATATATTAATAGTCTGCTGTCGCTGCTGCTGCTACTCTGGTTCTCTTTGTACTTTGTACTTCGTTCGTGTGCATCGTTGCCGAATTGATTGTGTTTGGGCCCGCTTTTGCCCGACAGTGCAGAGGATGGGTGGGAAAGATTACGCCAAGGAGATAAAGGATCCGTCTAAACAGCTTGAAGCCTTCAAACGTGACATGCGAACGGAGTTGAGAGAACTGAAGGAGAGTGTAAAATACTGTGCGGATACGTGCGATGAAGAGAGCGAATTCAAAAAGGAATTCCTATCCTTGAGGGATGGGATTAAACAGCTACTGAAAGAAAACAGCACCCTAAAAGATGAAAACGAAAAACTGACACAAAAGATCGAAGAACTTGAACAGTATCAAAGAATGAATAATCTCGAAATCAAGGGTATTCCGAAAACAGACAAAACAGATGACGTCATGAAAATGGTTGAAAAAGTAGGTGAAGCTCTTGAAGAAAGCATCCAGGAAAGTGACATTGACACATGTCACTGCGTCCCGACACCGAAACCAGATGTGCACAACATTGTTGTTCGCTTCGTCCATCGAAGGAAGCGCGATGAATTGCTCGCCAAGGCCAGAAAGAAGTGGCTGACATGTAAAGATCTTGGTCTGGAATCTAAAACCTATGTGTATGTAAATGAACACTTGACACAAAAAAACAAGAAACTGCTCGCAGCCGCGCGCAAGAAGAAATCCGAGGTGAACTGGCAGTTCGTTTGGACATCCAAAGGGCGAGTGTTGGCACGGAAAAATGAGACTTCAAGGGTCATCCGCATAGCCTCCCAAAATGACCTCGAAAAAATGACGTCAGAGGGCGAATAGATTGTCAGGCCCGCCTACATTACCTCGAAAATTCTTTTAAGATGGAATTTGGATCGATCAGTGAGACTTATTATGACGTCCTTCGTCTCAACAGAGAAGCCACAGGTTTAAAATATTTTTCAACTATACATATTAATGCCAGGAGTATAAGGAACAAAGTAGACGAAATTGACAATCTGATGTCAATAGAAAATAAATTTGATGTTTCATGTTTTACCGAAACTTGGTTATCACCAAACGACCACATACCTTTCTTTGAAGGGTATCGCTCGCAGCACATAACTAGAATCAATAAAAGGGGAGGTGGTGTAGCTATGTACATAAATGAAACAAGACGTTTTACAGTAGTGGAAAAATTCTCTGTAGTTACCGAAGACGTAGAATGCCTTACTGTACATTTAGGAAAGGCCTCGGCATCGGTGATATATAGGCCTCCTACTGGCGACAAAGAAGTTTTGCAAATTTTTAGACATGTTGCTATCACATACCTGTTCTAGCAATGAGCCTGTGATAATCATGGGAGATATCAATATAGATATGAGCTCACATGACACGTGGGCATGGGAACTGAAATCACTTCTTGCTTGCCACGCCTGCACAAATCATATTAAGTTACCAACCAGAGTTACAGCGAATAGTGCCACTTTAATTGACATCTGTGTTACAAACGTAAATGAAGATGAAGTATTTGCCGGCGTTCTGGTAAGTGACATAAGTGACCATTTACCCCTATTTTCCTTTACCAATTTCACTAACAATCGCTCTACCCATGCGCCTTGTTATCGGCGAATAATAAACAATTTTTCTTTAGAACACTTTCGGGAATTAATTGTAGCTATAGACTGGCAGGCGGTCTACAATGAAAGTGATGTTTAACACAGCTTTTAACATCTTTCTTTCAAACATACAAAGTTCTTATGAATCGGCTTTCCCGCTACGATATGAACGAAACAGAATAAGAAAGTACGAAAACCTTGGATAAACCGTCATTTATACAATGACATAAAAACGAAAAATGCGATGTACCACCTTTTTATAAAAACACGTGATCAAGAACAGTTCGCGGCATTCAAAAAGTTCAGGAATCACCTACAAAGCAAACTGAAGAAAGCCAAACAAGATTATTACCAACAATTGTTTTCTGGCATACGCAACGAACCAAAACGGCTATGGAACGCTGTGAATAAAATAACGAGTAGAAAGTCAAGTTGCACGTCACAGATACAACTGCTGAACAAAAGTCAAATGACGAGCATGAACGAACATTTTGTACAAGCTGGGTCACGTGCCTCGAGAGGAGGCGAAAGAAGCATGGTTCATGTAATCGATATCCCGCCAGTGACCAGCTCTATCTTTCTGCAACCCACAGATAGTGTTGAGATACAAAATCTGATAGACAAAATGAAGTGTACAGCCTCGGCAGGACCTGACGGAATTCGGCCGGAGCCGATTAAATATGTTTCGGGCGAAATAAGTGTCGTTCTAGCTTACATTGTCAATTTGTCAATATCTTCAGGAATTTTTCCTGATGCGCTAAAAACCGCTCGAATAACACCAATCCATAAAGGTGGTGCGAAAGATCAAGTCTCAAATTACCGGCCAATATCGGTTTTAAACATATTTTCAAAACTTTTTGAAAGTGTCGTGGTTGACAGGTTGTGGTCTTTCTTGACCAAACATAACGTAATCTCTAAGTACCAATATGGTTTTCAAAAAAAATAGGTCAGCAGAGCAAGCCCTTCTAGATATCGAAGATAAAATAATTGACAACATTGAAAAACAGAAGGTTACACTTGGTCTTTTTTTAGATTTTCGGAAGGCTTTCGACTCGATTGATCATAAAATATTATTACATAAATTAGAAATCTACGGGGTACGTGGCGTCGCTAATGATTTATTAAGAAGTTATTTAACGAATCGAAACCAATTTGTTCAGATAAATTCTGTTGCCTCTGACATTTTACCTATAAAGCAGGGTGTACCTCAGGGCTCGAAACTGGGCCCACTATTATTCTTAATTTATGTAAACGATATTGTACGAATACCTGACTCACCCGACTTGGCAATGTATGCCGATGATACCAACGTATTTTTTACATCCAATGACACTTCCGAACTTACTAATATTGTTAACGCGTATCTAAATCGCTTGTCAGTTTGGCTGAGAGAGAATAGTCTAGAATTAAATACTGCAAAGACAACATACATTTTATTCAGAGCTCGCAACAAGAACATACCCAATGAGATTAACATTTATTTCAATGAAACGGCTATTAACCATGTCCAGGAACAAAAATTCTTAGGCGTATGGTTTGATGAACATTTATCCTGGGGTTCACATATAAGGATGCTTTGCAATGACCTGTCTAAATCTGTCGGTATCATTAATAGAATAAAACATCTAATTCCGTTTTGGCTCAAACAACAATTATACAATGCTCTTTTTAACACGAAAGTGTTTTATGCCGGGGTCCACCAAGACTTCACTGACGTATTTCCGTCACGGAAATACGTCATAGAACATAATACAAAGAAGAAACCAGAAGAAAAAGTTCCACAAACATGCAAAATTTGGAAATCGAACCCACGACCTCTCGGTCCGGGACGATAGATCGCCGAGCGTTTAACCCATTGCGCCACAAACGCATTTGCAGAGAGCTACACAGACGCGCCTTATATATCTAACACTCCTCCGTGTACCCGCGCTCTTGCTCGGGGCGGTGCCGCCGCCTACGAGCAGAAAAGAGAAGTACTGCATTATGACTAACGCGCACCGACAGTGAACGCTTCGGTGGTCTCAGCACTACGACGCCTCGATGCCAGCATTCGAAGGGACGCTGGCATCAAGAAGCACTACCAACGCCACCTAGGTGGCGTTCACCGTACTCAGCACAGCGGAGCGTGGCCTCCGCAATTAGCTCTGAAAATGTTTCTGAAGTTGATCGCGGAGGCTGCAATTACGACGCGCTGTACGCGCTGATTTGACTCGGTGACGATTCAGTTACGTGCTTTGTCTTGCGCGTTGTATTAGTGTGTCAGTTACGTGCTTCGTCTTTCGCGTTGTGCTAGCGTGTGCAGCGTAGTGCAGCTTCCATATGCACGACGGTTGCTCATGGTCATCGACGTTGGTAGTCGTGATGGAGGAGACGTGCCACCAGGCGTCAGCGTGGGTGCATCAACGCCTAAGGGCGCTTTAGCCACAAAACACCAATAGACATTATATATCAATGTGCAATAAACATTACACTACTTCTGTGAAGACACGTTTCACTTTCGTGTTCTATACCGATTCCTATATAAGAGGGATCAACCACATTTTTTTTACTCTAAACTCTGCTACGGGGTCTTGGTATGGGGTACAACTTCAAAAACAAACTACAACAAATTAATTATTTTACAGAAACGAATCCTTCGTATGTACGTACTGCAATCACCATGGCCGTTTCGTAGACCTCGAAACAGCTCCATTATTTCAGCGCTACTCCCTTCTTCGAGCAGAAAAAATATACTTTAAGAAGCTTCTGGTCGCCATACATAAACAAAAATTATTCACCAAAACGGACAGTGATGAAATATCTCGTTACCCTCTACGCCGGAAAACCAGGCACATTCCAAAAACAAGAACAAATTATGGAAACCAAACATTCCTATATCAATCGACAGAAATATTGAACAAGGTAGGAGAACTGTTAAATTTTAGCGCTTGTGAAAGCTCGTTCAAAAAAGAGCTTAGTGCATTATTACTCGCCGAAGACATTGCTTTCACTAGTTATTCATATTTGGTTTCTTTCACATCTGTACGTATGCATGTATGACATAAAAAGTTCATATAGGTATCATTTGTGCTAATGTTTTTTTTTTTGTTTACTCAATACAATGAAAAAATGTATGTTATCACCGCTGTTGTAACTGTGGGGGCTGGGACCTCTGTCAGGGCCTCAGTGCGTTTAGTCCCAGTCTCCCCTCGTTTGAACGAGAAAAATAAAGTTCATTCATTGATTATAATACGAGCTCGGGAAGCATCAGCGAATATCTTATAGATGGATTGAATCGGTTGGAATGGTTATTCGGCCCTTAAATGCGCGCAAAGTGACGCATGCAAAGTGACGATAAGATCCTTGTACAGCGTAAGCGCTTTTCCTAAAACCTTTTTTTCGTTTTAATTCTACCACATGGTATTTCTTCTGTAGAATTTCTGAAGTTCTATTGCAACAACTACATTCACAGATACCGACTAGGCTTCATGAAAAGCGTGCTGACCAGCGTTCACTATTCCGTGTCTGATTAGAGTGCGATTAGCAGGCGTGGCCTCGGTCCTCTCGTCCGCATGCTGGATGGGCCTTTCCCGGACGGGTTGTACCTTTTCCAGCAAGAGAGGAGCCCCGGGCAAATGGAACGCCGAGTCACCGCCGTGCTCGAAAACTTGGCCGTGCCAACCTTGCAGTGGCCACCAAGTCGCCACCAAATGGCGCTGACATGAATCCCATCGAGAACGTGTGCGGCTCATCAAGTCGAGGCTTTCCAAACGAAAGCTCACCCGAGCCACGGCCGATGATGCTCTTTGGCCACAATAAGCGAAGAATGGGAACTGCTTCGCACTCGCCAAGAAATAGTGGCCGCTCTCTATGGCTCTATATCAAGAAGGGTGACCGCAGTCATAATTCTGAACGGGAATTTCACGCTTTATATGTGAAAGAAGCAGGGATGTCTCATCTTTGCTTGATCAACTGCACTACGTTCCGTAATATTTCCTTAAAGTTTCTGCTGCATTTGGTTAATATTTTTTTTTCTTCTATAGACCATGGTACGCTGCAAGATTGCGCTAGTTCTCGTGAAGCTGCTGAAGCTCGTCAGATTTTGGATCGGTCAGGAACCCTCCTAAACACCAAACGCCAAGTCGCAATGATTGGCTCCGGAAGTTTTGACGGCCCGGAGCTTCTTAAGCGTTCTCTTTTTCATTTTTCCCCATTGATGATGATTATTGTGGTTTATTGGCGCAAGGGCCAGATGTGGCCAAAGAGCGCCAAGACGATGGTACTTGTTAGTGGTATATGAATAGTCAATTACATGTACATTAGATGTGGCATGGCTGTAAAGGGGCCTAAAAACAGTCGCTGTAAAGAGCGTAAAATCTATACGTAATAAGATTATGGCAATGACTAATGATGTGTACTATAGACATGAATATACATTGCGAAAGAATGATATGACTTACAAAAAAAATATTACAGATGCAAGAATTGGCCAGAAGCACAAGTGCCTAAACAGAGCCCTTGAGACACAAGAGCCTGTAGGCATGTGCTATAAAAAAAACTATCACAGCAACATCCTCTTGATAGAGGATGCGCTACGAACTTACTGGGCTAATAACATGTAGCACAACATCTTTCAAGTATGCGAGGACTGCTTTGGTGTTAAAGAGCGGTTCTTTACCAAGAAACATGGCGGGATGCAGAGGGACACAATAGCGATATGCTAGAGGAAAGTGTTTCTTTCTCTTTCGGCTTCCCGACACTCCAGGAGGACGTGGAGGACGGTGAGCCTATCGCCACATCTACCACAGGTTGGAGGATCATGACCATTCAATAGAAAATTGTGGGTGCCGTAGGTGTGTCCTATTCTGAGGCGACAGAATAGGACATCAGTTCGTCGTGTTTTTGTTACGGAGGGCCAGTAACCTAACTGTGGCTTAATCAAATGAAGCTTATTACTTGTTTCTGCGTCCCACAAGCGTTGCCAGTGGCTTCGCAGTTTCTTTCGCAAGAAAGGTTTTAAATCTGTTGCAGGAACAACAGCTCTAGGGTTAATAGCGGGTGTTGTGACTGATGTGGGCATTTGGTCGGCAAGAACATTGCCCTCGATGCCCAGGCACCCAGCATATAATGACATGTTGGTTAGTTGCGTATGCTCTACAAAGAACAGAATAGAGCTCAATGACAATAGGGTTTTTCTGTTTACAGGGTGACTTCAAGGCTTTTACGACGCTTTGAGAGTCTGTAAATATAATAGTTTTTCGAAGTTTTGATTTCTTTATATGCTTTACAGCTGACAATATTGCGTAGGCGTCAGCCGTAAAGATACTTGTTTCTTGGTGAAGCACGCCGGATTCCGAGAAGGACGGGCCGACGGCTGCATAAGATACTCCGGCATGTGATTTAGAAGCGTCTGTGTAAAATTCTGTGTACGGGTACTTGGACTGTAATTCTAGGAAATGCATTCGGATTTCAACCTCTGAAGCGTGCTTTGTAACCTCTACAAAGGACATATCACATGCTACCACCTGCCACTCCCAAGGTGGTAACAGCTTGGCTGAAGGCATTAAGCGATGATCGTGGAGTGGGATATCCATTTCTTCGCTAAGCTCCCTGACACGCAGTGAGAAAGGCTGTCTTATAGAGGGACGATTACCAAAAAGTGTAGCACACGTCATATCGTTAACGGTATTAAAACATGGATGCTGATGATTAGAGCGGACTTTAAGGAAATATGTGAGGCTGGTGTATGTTCTCTGCAGATGGAGTGACCACTCATTTGATTCGACGTATAAACTTTCAATGGGACTTGTTCTGACAGCGCCAGTGGCCAGGCGGATACCTTGATGGTGGACGGGATCCAGCATCTTCAGCGCACTAGGGGCGGCAGAGTGATATACCGCGCTATCGTAGTTCAATCGTGATGAAATGAGACTCTTGTAAAGATTCATTAAACACTTCCTGTCACTACCCCAGGATGTGTGAGATAAAATTTTTAGTAAGTTCATTGTTTTTAGACATTTCACCTTGAGATATTTTATATGTGGAATGAAAGTAAGTTTAGAATCAAGTATGATGCCTAGGAACTTGTGCTCCTTGTTGACAGGTATTCGTTGTCCATACATTTCGATAGTGGGATCTGCAACAAGCCCTTTCTTCCTGGTGAAAAGAACACAAGAACTTTTGTGGGGGTTCACCTTGAATCCGTTTTCGTCTGCCCACTTGGACACTTTGTTCAAGCCCTGTTGTACTTGTCTCTCACAGACTGTGAGGTTGCAGGATTTGAAACCTATTTGTATGTCGTCTACGTAGACAGAATAAAAAATAGCTGGCGGTAGTGAGGCACGAAGCGTGTTCATCTTCACGATAAACAGTGTGCAGCTGAGCACACCTCCTTGGGGTACACCAGTTTCCTGTATGAATTCACGTGATAGAACATTGCCGATTTTCACGCGGAAGGTACGTTTAGACAAATAGCTTTCTATTACGTTTAGCATATTTCCACGGATGCCCATTCCCGACAAGTCTCGTAAACTTCTGTAACGCCAAGTTGTATCGTACGCCTTTTCTATATCAAGGAATGTCGACAAGAAAAACTGTTTGTGTAGAAATGCATCACGGATATGTCCTTCAATTCGCACAAGATGATCAGTTGTGGACCGCCCTTCTCTGAAGCCATACTGATAGGGATCAAGCATATTGTTCAGTTCAAGGAAATGTATAAGTCGGCGATTAATCATTTTTTCAAAAAGCTTACACAGGCAGCTTGTGAGAGCTATCGGGCGGTAACTTGCCGCCAAGGAAGGGTCTTTACCCAGCTTCAAAACTGGAATAACAATAGCTTGCTTCCATGAGGATGGGATGTATCCGGCAGCCCAGATAGAGTTGAAAAGGCCCAGAAGTGTCATCTGCGTGTCAGTGTGTAAGTTTTTAATCATGTCATACATGATTCTATCAGCTCCCGGTGTAGAGCTCCTGCATACGCTCAAGGCAGCTCTCAGCTCGGCAATATTAAATGGACGGTTGTACGGTTCATTCGGTCGGCATTTACGATCCAGTGACTTAAGTTCAGCTACTTGTTTATATTTTATGAATGCTTCTGAGTAATGCATGGAGCTTGACACACGCTCGAAGTGCTCACCCAGAGCGTTGGCCTGGTCTTCCAAGGTAATCCCTTGGTCGTCAACTAAAGGCAATGGGTGGATTTCCTGGCCCTTTAGCTTTCTTAGGCCATTCCATACTTTGGACTCTTGGGTGTAGGATGTTATGCCACAGAGGAACATCTCCCAGCTAGCCCTCCTTGCCTGTCGCCGCGTACGCCGTCCCTGGGATTTTGCCAATTTGAATTCCATAAGATTTTCCGCAGTCGGGGAGCGACGCAGTGCGCCCCAGGCTTTGTTCTGTTTCTTTCGTGCCAGGCTGCACTCCTCATTCCACCAGGGAACCCGTCTTTTACATGAGAAACCTTTGGTTTGTGGAATGAATTTTTCAGCTGCGTCGAGGATAAAACCGGTAAAATACGCTACTGCGACATCAGTACTAAAATGGTTGATAAAATCTTGTGTTAAGTAGGTGGACTCTCTAAAACCTTTCCAGTTAGCTGATGTTATTTTCCAACGGGGGGCGTGGGGTAGACTGTCACGTTTCTCTATCAAGGTCAACGTCACAGGTCGCTGCTAAATGGATTCTTAATGACATTCCATTCTATATAAGGAAGGAGGGTAGCAGAGCCAATCGCTAGGTCTATAGAAGAAAATGAATTATGGTGGAGAATATAATAGGTGGGCTCTTTTTTGTTAAAGAGGCACGCACCAGAGGTTAATAAAAAGTTCTCTATAAGCCGACCCCGGGCGTCACACCGGGAGTCAAAAGTAAAATCACCGGCAATTATGTATGGTTACGGGAGCTGGTCAACTAGCGCGTAAAATTCCGTTTTGCCGAGTTTATAGTGTGGCGGTACGTAAATACAACAGATTGTTACCAACTTGCTGAAAAGTATCGCTCGCACAGACACCGCCTCTAGTGGTGTCTGAAGAGAGAGATTCTGGCATGCAACACACTGATCTACAATTATTGCTACACCTCCGGACGAGGCAACAGCATCATCACGGTCTTTACGGAATATAGCATATTGTCTGAGGAAGTTTGTTTGTGTAGGTTTTAGATGTGTTTCCTGAACACACAGCACTTTTGGCGTATATTTATGGAGTTCTGTGATATCATCGAGATTACGGAGAAGTCCTCTCACATTCCATTGTAGGATTTGTGTGTTCATTTTGATAGATTTTTATGCTGTGTGTTCAAGAATATAAAGTTAGCTCACGGGCCCTTTCCAGGTGCCGTGACACGAGATTTTTCTTTTTTGGAGCGGTCGATGGAATCGCGCCGCTCCTTAGGCGCTGACTGCGCCCTCACGCTCGGTGTTGTGTCCATGGCCTCTTGCGAGGCGCTGGACACGCGCTCTTTCGAGCGATGTGGTTGCCTTGAAAGCCTCGCCTTGGAGCCCACCAGCCCGGAGGTTGATGGGCCCTCTTTGGATGGCGGAGCAGTACTGGCTGCACCCGCCAAGGGGGCGAATGGCGTCACCGCTGGCTCACTACGCGTGTGCCAGGCAGCCGCCGAAGGCCGTTGTTGTGCAGCCCCCTGACGCACCACTTCGGCGAAGCTGGTTTTGGGCAGGTAGGACACCTGCCGACGTGCCTCTTTAAACGAAATGTTTTGTTTTACTTTAATTGTAACAATTTCTTTTTCTTCCAGCATGGGCTGGACCGCGAGTACGCGGCATGCTCCCCATTACAGTTCGCACAGTGCAGAGAGTTTTCACAGGATTCAGAGGTGTGTTCATGATTACTGCATTTCGCACAAGTTTGCCGCCCTCGGCAGTTCTGTGAACTGTGCCCAAATCGCTGGCACTTAAAACATCTCAGAGGATTTGGCACGTATGGCCTCAGACGAAGTTTGATGTACCCGGCCTCGATGGACTCGGGCAGAACACTTGAATTGAAAGTGAGTATCAGGTGCTTGGTCTGGATTTCTTTTCCGTCACGCCTCATCTTCGCTTAACGTTGATAACATTTTGTTCACTGAAGCCCTCCAAGAGTTCAGCTTCAGTGAGTTCCAACAAATCGTCGTCTGAGACAACGCCACGGGTGGTGTTCATGGTGCGGTGCGGGGTTACAGTTACTTGGATGTCCCCAAAGGACACTAGATTAGGCAGCTTTTCATATTGCTTCTGATCATGGAGCTCCAAGAGGAGATCACCACTGGCCATCCTCGATGCCTTATAACCTGGCCCAAGAGCATCAGTAAGGGATTTATAGACTAGAAAAGGGGAGATTGTTCTTACTTGTTTTCCTGCTTTTTCCGAGTGAATTACATGGAATCGTGGAAAGTTTTGTTTTTGATGTCCAAAGAACTGGAACACGTCTTCGGTGCGCCCTCGTTTCAGACGGCGATCAGGGAGTGGTGGGAAGGAACTAGCCATAAGGATATATGGATTTTTCGGCAGCAGCGCCACCCACCCACCATGGAGCCCAACAAGGGGACGCTGCAGGGCCTGTAAACACAGGTCCCGAAGACGCCAGCTGTACGTCACCACTATAACCGAATATGAAATAACCTAGGTTGGTTACTCACACAGGGTTAACCCTCGCTGCCAAGAAGATCGGAAGTAATATGGAAGTGAGTAGAAGACAGGAGAGATGAAGAGGCGAGAGAGAAAGACGAAGATTGGAGAGAGAGACAGGAAAAGGCAACTACCGATTTCCCCCGGGTGGGTCAGTCCGGGGGTGCCGTCTACGTGAAGCCGAGGCCAAAGGGGTGTGTTGCCTCCGCCGAGGGGCCTTAAAGCTCCAAACACTCGGCATCAGCTCAACCCCCAGGATCCCCTTTTCCCCGGACACGGCTAAGCCGCGCACGGCTAGACGCGGGAGGCTCCAACCCTCGTGTGCTCGGGTACGTGGTGGCGCAACTCACCAAACGCCTGCTTACGCAGACGCCCCTGCGGGGTTTTCCCCATTGAGATGGGGCCGCTGCTGCCGTGATTAAGCCCCGTGCCTCGTGCTCGGAAGACGAACGCAACTACACCTTACACTGCTCGACCATGCAACCACAATATAATTGCGATGTTCGTTTAAATCAGACTGTTACCGTTACCGTCTCAAAGCATGCTCCCTCTCCCCTCCCCATCCCACTTCTTCCGCCTCCCTTTCTACAGCATCAAATTTACTTTTGTTGTATTGTTATTTCTTTTTTTAGTTTATATAACGGAAAGAAGGAGTTCAGTTTCGTCTTGCATGTCTCCTATAGGGACCGGGCGCGAGCGAGTTTCGACTGGTGGCGCCGCGAACGTAATGGCATGTGACTGCCAGGATGGCCCCGCAGGGGCGTCTGCGTCAGCAGGCGTTTGGTGTGTTGCGACACCACGGACCCGAGCACACGAGGGTCGGACCCTCCCGCGTCTAACCGTGCGCGGCTTAGCCGTGTCCGGGGAAAAGGGGATCCTGGAGGTTGAGCCGAAGCCGGGTGTTTTGACCTTTATGGCCCCTGGCGGAGGCAACACACCTCTTTGGCCTCGGCTTCACGTAGACGACACCCCCGGACTGACCCACCCGGGGGAAATCGGTAGTTGCCTTTTCCTGTCTCTCTCTCCCTCCAACCTTCGTCTTTCTCTTTCACTTTCCATCTCTCCTGTCTTCTCTTCACTTCGTTTTACTTCCAATTTTTACTGACCCAAGTTTATCCATCCTTGGGTCTATTATATTAGGTTATAGTGGCTATGTACACCTGGTGTCTGCATCTCCTTCAGGTCTTGTAGCGTCCCCTTGTTGGGCTCGGTGGTGGGTGGCTGGCATAGCTACCGAAATCATTGTTACCTTATGGCTTTATCGTCATTCCCCCGACTCCCTGATCGCTCTCACAAACGTGGGCGCACCGAAGATATTTTTCAATTCAATGGCAGCAAATTGCAAAACTTCCCCAGATTTCATGTTTATACATTCCGATAAACCCGAAAAGACGGTGAGAATGATCTCACCCTTTCTCGTTTAGAAAAGTCTGACCGAAGCTCTTGTAACAGGCTACAAAGCGTCGAAATTGGCTAGCGGGGACCTCCTTTTAGAACTCCGCGATGTGAAACAGCACGAAAAGCTTCCTAACCTAGTGTCATTTGGGGAGATCCCAGTGACAATATCCCCACACCGAACTATGAACACCAGCCGTGGTGTTGTCTCCGACGATGACCTCATGGAACTGACAGAAGCTGAACTGTTGGAAGGATGGAGCGAGCAAAACGTGATCACTGTTAAACGAATCATGCTAAGACGTGACGGCAAAGAGATCAAAACCAAGCATATAGTACTTACTTTTGGCTCAAGCACCCTGCCCGAGACAATCGAGGCAGGCTATGTAAAGCTACGGGTTAGACCCTATGTACCAAACCCTCTTCGTTGTTTCAAGTGCCAGCGTTTCGGCCACAGTTCCCAGAACTGCCGAGGCCGACAGACATGTGCTAAATGTAGTTCCGGTGACCATGCCTCTGAAACATGTGAAAACACTCTACACTGTGTCAATTGTGATGGCGAGCATGCCGCATACTCGCGGTCATGCCCGTCTTGGAAGAAAGGAAAAGAAATAGTCGCCATCAAAGTAAAGGAAAACATAACTTTCAAAGAGGCTCGCAGGCGGGTGTCAAACCTGCCTAAAGTCAGTTTTGCCGAGGTGGCGCGTCAGGGGGCAGCGCCACAGCGGCTCCCGGCGGCTGTCCGGTCCACACAGAGTCAGCCGGCGGTGACGCCATCCGCCCCCTCGGCGGCTGCGGCTAGCGCTGCGCCGCCACCTCAGAACAAGGGACCATCAACCTCCGGGCTGGTGGCCTCCAGGGCCTCGTCCCTCGAGACGAGGCTTTCACGTCAAACGAACCGCTCGCAAGAGCGCGTGTCTAGCGCCCCACAAGAGGCAATGGACACAACCGGCCAGACGGCGCCACCAGCGCCTAAGGAGCGGCGAGATTCTCTCGACCGCTCCAGAAAAGAAAGATCTCGTGTCAAGGCGCCTGCAAAGGGCCCCGCGAGCTAATCTTGATCTCTTAAACACACAGCACAAACACACTTGTCAATATGGAGACACAAATACTACAGTGGAATGTCAGAGGACTTCTTCACAACCTCGACGATATTACAGAACTCCTACACAAACACAATCCAAAGTTGCTGTGTGTTCAAGAGACGCATCTGAAGCCCACAAATACAAACTTTCTTCGTCAGTACACCATCTACCGCAAAGACCGTGACGTGGCGAACGCCTCGTCTGGCGGTGTAGCAATAGTTGCCGACAAGTCTGTAGCTTGTCAATATGTCGCCCTTCAGACGCCCCTAGAGTCAGTGTCAGTTCGGGCAATTCTTTTCAGTAAGTTGGTAACCGTATGCACTATCTATATACCCCCGAATCATCATCTCGAGAAAACAGATTTTCATAACCTCATTGATCAGCTTCCCGAACCCTACATACTCGTGGGAGATTTTAACGCTCATAACACGATGTGGGGAGACTCACGATGCGATACGAGAGGTAGATTCATAGAAAACTTCCTCGTGAACTCCGGTGCATGCCTCTTCAATAAAAAGGAGCCAACCTATTATAACCTTCATCACAATTCATACTCATCAATAGACTTGGCGATTGGTTCTGCTTCCCTTTTTCCCGACTTGGAATGGAGTGTAATCAAAAACCCATTCGGAAGTGACCACTTTCCAGTCACACTAAACTTAGTAGCCCAACATAACTCCCTTCCGCATGTCCCTAGGTGGAAACTAGCCTCCGACGACTGGAAACTTTTTAAAGAATCGACATTTATATCACGAGATTTTATCAGCGAATTTAGCATAGACGACGCAGTAGCATATTTTACCGCTTTTATCATCGACGCAGCAAACAAGTTCATTCCACAATCAAGCGGTAGCTCATCCAAAAGACGAGTGCCGTGGTGGAATGATGAGTGCAAGGAGGCGCGGAAAAAACAAAATAAAGCGTGGGGCATACTACGTCGATCCCCAACTGAAGAAAATTTGATATTTAAACACACTAAATCACAAGGAAGGCGAACGCGACGACAAGCTAAGAGGGCAAGCTGGGAGAGGTTCCTATCCGGTATTAATTCATTCACACAGGAGGCAAAAGTATGGAATGGGCTCAGGAGGCTTAAGGGACAACAAATTAATCCATTGCCCCTGGTGGATAAAGAAGGAAATAAGTTGGAAGACCAGGCTGACGCTCTTGGTGAACACTTCAAACGCGTGTCTAGTTCCACCCACTATTCGGAGAGCTTCCTGAAATATAAAGCAATAGAAGAACGTAAGCCTCTGAACCGGAAATGTAGCCCAAATGAACCTTATAACCGTCCTTTTGGTATTGCCGAACTTAAAGCCGCCTTGTCAGCTTGTCAGAGCTCTGCACTTGGTCCGGATAGAATCATGTACGATATGATCAAGCACTTGCACTGCGACACGCAAATCACACTACTCGCACTTTTCAATACCATCTGGGCTGCTGGGTATCTTCCATCTAAATGGAAAGAAGCTATTGTCATCCCAGTTTTGAAGCACGGTAAGGATACTTCATTGCTGACCAGCTACCGGCCTATAGCGCTTACGAGCTGCCTTTGCAAGCTTTTTGAGAAAATGATCAATCACATTTCTTAGAGTCGAACAAAATGCTTGACCCATTTCAATGTGGCTTTAGGGAAGGCCGATCTACAACCGATCACCTCGTGCGCATCGAAGCAAACATCCGTGATGCATTTGTACACAAGCAGTATTTTTTGTCTATATTTATTGATATGGCAAAGGCGTACGATACGACATGGCGGTACGGTATCTTACGTGACCTTTCGCACATATGCATTCGAGGGAATATGCTTAGCACTATAGAAAGCTACCTGTCTAACCGTACTTTTCGAGTCAGAGTTGGTAACGTATTGTCCCGCCCATTTATTCAAGAAACTGGTGTGCCACAAGGGGGCGTGCTTAGTTGCACCCTTTTCATTGTGAAAATGAATTCCCTTCACAAAGTCATTCCATCCCCAATGTTTTATTCAATTTATGTCGATGATGTGCAGATCTGATTTAATTAAGTCTTGTGACCTTGCAATATGCGAGCGTCAGGTTCAGCTCGGACTGAACAAAGTGTCAAAATGGGCAAATGAAAATGGTTTCAAGCTAAACCCTCTCAAAAGCTCCTGTATACTTTTCTCTAGAAAGAGAGGCCTAATACGAGATCCAGATATTATGCTGCACGGACAACACATACCAATCAACACTGAACCCAAATTTTTAGGCATTATACTTGACACAAAACTAGCCTTCATTCCTCATATCAAGTACCTCAAAGCTAAGTGCCTGAAAACAATGAACATCCTGAAAGTACTGTCACACACAACATGGGGTAGCGACAGAAAATGCCTCATGAACATCTACAGGAGCCTTGTACGATCGCGGTTAGACTACGGCGCAGTAGTATATAACTCTGCTAACCCCAGTGCTCTGAGGATGCTGGACCCTGTGCATCATCTTGGTATCCGCCTCGCCACCAGGACAAGCCCTATTCAAAGCCTCTATGTTGAATCGAACGAATGGTCCCTTGATCTACAACGATCATATTCTACTTTTAATTACTTTCTGAAAGTACACACTGATAAAGACCACCCTTGTTATCCTACCATCAACGATATGACCTCTGCAACACTTTTTCATAACAAGCCTGCAGCAAGAGAGCCACTCTCACTCCGTGTGAGGAGGATGAGCGAAGATATGGACGTTCCGCTTCTTGAAAATCGCCTAATGGCTCCTGCTAAGCCGTTACCGCCGTGGTTGTGGCAGATCATTGACTGTGACACGTCATTTGTTCAGGTAACAAAACACGCTCCAGAGGCCCACATTCGTATGCATTTTCGAGAGTTACAATTTAAGTACTCGTGCCCAGAATATTACACAGATGCGTCTAAATCGCATGCCGGCGTGTCTTATGCAGCCGTCGGCCCATCATATTCGGAGTCAGATGTTCTTCACCATCATACAAGCATCTTTACAGCAGAGGCATATGCACTATGGTGCGCTGCGAAACACATCAAGCAGTTAAAACTACATAAGGCGGTCATATATACAGACTCGTTAAGCGTCGTTAAAACATTGATGTCATGCTGCAAACACAAAAATCCAGTAATTGCAGAACTTTTCTCACTCCTATGTACTATTTATGCCTCTGGCCAACATGTAACGGTATGCTGGATGCCCGGACACAGAGGTATTGAAGGTAACGTGCTAGCAGACCGAATGGCAACTTCCTTAGATACAAAATCTTGCAACCTGACCATAGCTGTTCCAGTTAAAGACCTAAAGCCATATTTGCGGAAAAAACTGAGAACGTACTGGCAACATAAGTGGGACGCTGAAATCCTTAATAAGCTCCACGTGATTAAGCCACATTTAGGGTACTGGCCAACACTGACCAACTCGAGACGAAGTGATGTCCTATTCTGTCGTCTCAGAATAGGGCACACTTATGGTACACATAGTTTTTTGTTGACTGGCGGTGAACCTCCAATGTGTAGTAGATGTGGGAACACCCTCAGTGTTCAGCATGTCTTCCTGGAATGTCGCGAAGCACAAGCCGAGAGGGAAAAACACTTCCCTTTAGCATATAGACAGTGTATATATATATAGACACTACACCTGACACTGTTTCTAGGCAGAGAACCGCTTTTCGACATGAAATCTGTTTTAGCATTCTTAAGTGACGTCCATACGCTCAACGTATTCTGCCCAAGAAATTCGTAGCAAGGCCTCCTGCGAGAGGCCGCTGTTGCGATGTTAACCCTTGTTTATAGCACATGCCTCCGGTCCCTTGTACTCAAGGTACCTGGTGAGGCTGTTGTGCTACTCGTTGTCAAGCATCATCTTTTCATTTTTAAATACATGTTATCGCAACCTTGTTGCACATTTCATACTCATAGCATACGCCACTTCAGTCACTATCATTATTTTACCTATATGTATTACGCTATTTACAGCGACAGTTTTTAGGCCCCTTTACAGCCATGTCACATCTACCATTAGAAACTCATTGCGTGCGTCATAGCAGCTCATCGATTACATTACCACTTGCCATGGCGATCTTTGGCCATACCTGGCCCTTGCGCCATAAAACACCACACATCATCATCATCTGCCAGGATGGCGCGCAGTTGCTCGCTACGGGGCCGCGCGGAGCTACGTTGCTTGTGTTCCTTCGTCTCTTGTGTTCAGCGCTGCCGAAATGCCTCGTGGTACCAAGTCCGAACAGACGTGTTGCGTTGTTGGGTGCTGAAACAGCTATTCAAACAAGGCTAAAGCTGTGGAAGCCATTCAGTTCTATCGGTTCCCGTCGTGGCCTCAACAGCTCGAACGGCGGAAAGCCTGGATTGGATATATGCACGGTAGGCCGACAACGGCAGGTACAGGTGTCACAGAAAGTAAACGGAATGCGCGAGCGGTGGCCGAATTGCGTCTCTGTGCACTAGCGGCGGCAGAGCGTACTACAGAGCACGCGCGAAAGAAATCGTTGGTGAACGTGCGATCCGCTTTTGACCACTGCCTCATCGACGGCTCAGGTGAAGGAGTACTTGTTCCAATAATCGACGCTAGGGGACATTTTTGCGCTCGCAGGAACCGCTTATCGGCGGTAATCTGCTCTTAAAGAAACGTTTGCTTTCTTTCTTTTTTTGTACTTTTGAATAAAACGTGTTTATGACCGCATGTATTCGAAGCAGTGGTGGGAGCCTACCGCGCCTAGGGATAACCGAATCGCGGCACCGCCACCATGCTGTTCCCGGCGGCGGAAAGACAACGGAGATCGTTAGTTGCCGAGAAGGTCGATCGCACCACGCCTTAAGAAACAAAGCTCGGGCTGCGGCGCAAAATGTATCGGCACGGAGAAGTTCTTCCTAGAAACGCTTCTAAGAATAACTCCTCCGCACCGATAAATGGTTGCTGCCTAGGGTGCCTCGATGCCCAGCGCGCTGGCATCGAGGCACCCTAGTTGCTGCCAGCGCAGGAACTCCCCCTAGCGTCGACCGTTGGAAGAAGCGCTCTTACACCTGAGCCGTCGATGAGGCAGTGGTCAAAAGCATATCGCACGGTCACCGCAGACCTCTTTTGTGCATGCTGTGTAGTACGCGCTTCCGCCGCTAGCATGCGCAGATGTCATTCAGCAACGTCTCGGGCATTTCGTTTACTTTGTCGAGCTCCTGTATATACATTCCCCTCGCTATTCTGCTTTTGTCTAGCTGCTTTAACATCAATGAAGGAACCGTTCAGTCGCTAGAGCTTCGTGTTCCATGTAAATCCTGCGTCTTCGGGTCCACAGGTGCGACGGCTCCGATTCTTGGGCACCGAAGGCAAATATGCGGATTTCCAGTCGTCATTTTGTAGGTATTAGGAAGTCTGAAGATCCAAGGAGCCCCAGTACCATTTTCCCGTCAGCTTACAGAAAGTGGCCGCAACCATCAACCTCGCAAGATCGCTACGAGGTACGCACTTGTGGTTGAATTTGCCTAGAGGCCCTTTGGGATGGACAGACAAACACAAAAACTTTATTGTTTGTAAGCTTTTGTAAGCGCAAGACGCTCTTGTTGTGTGTGTAAAGCTATCTGACCATCGCTCCGTTGTCGACGCGAAAGCTTTAATTATCGTGCACAAGCAGAAGTATATGTACTTTGAATTTGTTCGTTCGGTACCATTTAGGATGTGACGAAAGAAAAGAAGCTTTGCAATTCTGCTCCAGCAAAATGTAGTGATATTTAATTTGACTGCTAGGCGTCTGGGGCAACGCGCGTAGCACGGTGCAGTTTTGAAGAAGGCATAATAATTTTTTTTATTTATTATTGCATGAAAAGGCTGAAGAAAATACACTGATGAAACTGGCCTTCTACCTTTTAGTGCCCCTTTAAACGAAGCAGATACTGTTTACTAGCAGTCGTCTGTGCGATCGAGACAAACTTGTTTATAAAACTATCTCCAGTTGCATCTATGCGTGGCTGAACATGCGCCTACGGATATATCTAACGACGACTGCGCAGCTGAGGATATTCCAAGTGACGAATGCAATAACAAAACGTGTGAAGTTCTGCATTCTTGCAGTGGTAGGATGTTGGTATGATTGCACCAGTTTGCATTTGTACTAAAATCAGTCACAAATAAATCAGGAGTAGATTATTTTGAAGCTTATAGTTGGTTTATATCTAGCTTCTTGGTACTTAATTGTAATGTTCACCACCACAACATCAGGTGATTGTATACATGCCGTGCATGTATACAATCACAATCAGAAAAACGCATCCAAGAACATAGCACCATCATTACGCCCTGAAACAATCAAATATGCCTTACGACCCTTTGTGCACTGCTTGTTAAAAACACTATACTGTTTGCTGGTTTTGTTTTTTCCGGTCGACACAATGACATCCGTTGAGTGCAGTGAAGATCTCAGTTATCCTTGCATTTTGATGTCTACTACCGATGGCACCAAAGCTTCAACCCAAATTTCCAACAAACTTGTGTCATCGCAGTCAACTCAGTGTCAGGCTTTAACACACATCTTCAGGCCAAGACCATGTTCACTTTAATTTGTTGAAGTTTAAACAGTGCTGATCAATGAAGACACAATGCAAAGTCTACTATGCTCAGTGCGTGTGCATCCTCGATAGGCTCAATAACAAATTCAAGGGGGTGTATAATTAAAAAGCATGTGCGCTTACATGTGCGTAGTTTAAATAGTGTTGCGGGTAGTGAATTCCAAAATACTGCATAACTTTATGGTGCAATCATCTCTACCACTTGCCAGTAATGCCGTTGCTAGCTGAACTTCTGTAGCGCCTGTAAATTTTGTTGCTAGTACAATACAAGTCATTTTGGATGACTGCTCCCTATATTATTTTTCTGCATAAAGAGCATATCGAACCGTGTAGTAGTGTCTCCTGCGGCCCGCGTCATTATAATCTTCGGTGCCTTTCCCGGAAAGCTCTGTCGTGCGTGTCTTTTTTTTTTTTTTTTTGATGCCAGATGATTTTTTCTGACCAACGAGCACAGTAGGCGTAAATTCCTCTCCGCAAAAAGAATCGGAAAAAAAAAAGAAGTGGTGCCATGTTGAAGAAGAGGTTTCTGCTGGACTACTGTGGCATATTTCTAAAACAAAAAACTGCAAATAGAAGGGACAAGAATGTGAGACAAGCCCCACGCTAACTTACAATGAAATGCTTATGTTGCACGACGCCAGATAGATCTGCACTGAAGGGAAGGGGGAAGGCGGAGAACAGAGACAACGCCACAACAGATAGACGGGGGTGGGAGGGGGGGGGGGGGGCAGTGAAGAGAAAAGGTTTGGTCAGACGACCAAGACGAGTATACACAAGGCGATCTCCGTTGGAAGGGAACAGAAAATAAAGAAAAATAAAAAAAAGAACAGGAATGTTCGTGGCCCGCCGCGCCAACCTTGACGGATGGCTGAAAGAGTTGAAGTTACCGACCTGCTACTGAGAACGAAGAGCGAGGCTAAGATTCAGAAGAATACAGGAAAATAGAATGGAAAGAGAAAGAAAATGAACGCTACTGGATAAAAATGTTAGCTACTGAATAAAATTAATTTCTGATTAAAAAGTTAAACAAGCATAAAGAAAAAAACTACTAAATATATATATATATATATATATATATATATATTTGTACATATACATATGTTATATACATTTTTCAAGTAGTTGAACTCTTTTTGTGAGAGCAACAGAGATTTGAATAAATTGTTCGCTGATGTTTGCATCTTATATCAGCTAATCAATAAACCTATCGTTGTTTTGACTTTGCAAAGAGGCATACATAAGCTTCCTTATTCCTTATTAAATTCAGAATCCCACTTACACCCTCAACGACACACCTCTGGTAACCTCTTCCTCTTGTAGATATCTCGGGATACACATCTCACATGCAAAATTTTTGGAATATTTATGTTGAGTTTTAAGTTTACCAATGCTAACCATATGTTTGATTTTCTGCTCCGAAATTTTCTTCATGGGAAGCTTTTATTTTATAAATACATGGTGGGGCCAATCTTCGAATGCACCAGTTCTGTCTGGAATCCAGCAACTGCTATACCATATCACAAGCTCTCGAAAGTGTCCAAAACTTTGCCGTCCGTGTTTTGATACATACAATTAATTACTCACGTGTAGCCAGTGCGTCTTCAATAACATCATCGCTTGATTTACCTTGTCGCCGTATGCGATCTCGCTTGAGTTTGTTTATTATTATTTGTTTTATTACTCCCCTTGCTTAAACGACATATTTTTCTACCTCCCACCTACGTTTCTTCTCGCAGCGGCCAGGTTTGAAGCTTTGTTGCTTATGAAAGGAAGAAAAAAAAACTGCCCGCTTTTTTTATGCAATGCCTTCGGGCTTTGACACTATACTAACATAATAAAGTAAATTAATATGGCGAACTTGAACGAGATTCTTGTACTCGCTTTTTGGGCTTCACTTATATGTTATGCGCCGCGTAAGGTATTGTCGCGAGGTTTCTTAGATACGGCTGCCGCTGCTTTGTGTTTCTTCATTTTTTTTTTCGAAGAGGGCGGTTGTATTATTTAACTAGAAGCAAGAAATGCATGGGGCATGTTAGCAAGTGATGTGCGCCGGACTACTCCTTTGCGCACACGTTGTCTTGCTCTACCGTTCTCCTGGGATAAGCAGCGCAAAAAAATAATAAAAAAACAGTAATTGATCACTTTGAGTTGTTCTACAGGCCCATTTGTCATGTTTTACATTTCAGCTATAATATATAATAAAATCAGCACAAGTGCTACTGCCCGTTCATCCGCAGCAGCTTCTGCAAAGAGAAAAAAAATAATAATAAATAAAAAAAAACGTGCGCCTGTCGTTCTTCACTACTATCAGGCGAAGTGACGTCAAAACACCAAGAATGCGTTTAACTCTCACCACGTTTTCCCTGCGTTCCCTCGCTTTGCAGTGTCGAAGGTATGCACGGTCTATAATGCGCACAGCCGAGCCTGCGTTGCTAATCAGAACCGGATGGGCGCACAAAGAAGCGTGAATAATGCCCTGTCAAATTTGTTGCTCCCTGCGCGGACCTCGCCCGCTTCCAAAAAAACGTGGTGACTCTCGGAGGACGAGGGACCCGTACACATTCTCCTTCTGCCTGAGAGCTGTCGTAGCCCACATTTCTTGAACCATGTTTTGCTTGCGAAGCATGCATCAACTTGTCCAGCAACGTGTTCAGTACCAGCGGCTTGACCTTCAACACTACAAGCTTGGTTCCACACTGCTATTGGGTGAAACATGAACAACTAGCCAAACGCTGAAAAACTGCATTTAGTGCGAAATAAACTAAATTATCGCAAGGTAAGTACAATTGTCTTATTTTTATTCTCAAGTATAGTATTTCAACTAAGTGCATTGCCTAATACGTGTATTTTCTTTTTTTGCAGAGATAATGTGCGGCCACTTTTTACTACGTACGTAGACGGTGCTGTCTCTTTGAAAACGCACTGTCTCTTTGAAAACACGCAGCACGGCACATTTCGGCTGGTACACTCAAGAAGACCAAAGTTGGATTGTCGTAATTCCTTACCCAGGAAGTACATTCTGCGAGCTGACTGGTGTTCAGAACTTCCTGCATGCAAAAGTATAATCTGTTGTATTGTAGCTTGCTTAGGTGTTTATCATGAAACAATGCACCCTTTCTTTGCTACCTCTGTTCTAAAAGCTTACGCATTGCCAAAGGCTAAGTACAGCAACCCACAAGTACTTACGAGAAGTCTTGTGATGAAGGCATAATTCATCATAATTGGCTAGTTAGAACAAAAATCGCATATTTTGATGCAGCGGCATTTCCTACCTAATTTTTGCGTATTTCTGCTTCTTTTTTTCAGCTTCAACAATTTGTTTGAATGGAGAAATCATATCTGTGGGAGATTGCCTTCAATATAATGAACGCCATCATGGACCATGCAGCTCAACTGCCGTACAGCTTGCACGGGAAGAAAAGCAAGAGACTGTTTAACATGCGGCTATGCAGAGTGGGAACAGGTGATACACATTTAATTTCTCAGTTTTTTACCTTTTGCTTATATTGTGCACTGCTGACAGTGTTGGGATAATAAAGGTATATGTATTGTATGCAGATGGTGCCTGAGAGACGCAGACATCGACATCAACCAAGCGCAAGACTTCATAAGAATGTGGCTGCCAGGCGCCGTGGACTATTGCAGAAGGCGGCGTTACGCCGAAGCGGCTCAACCCCCCGTAGCGTCATAAACAAAGCTTTCGTAGGTGGCCCACAGGATCGGGGATACGAGCGACAATCTGTATCAACCTATTTTAAGACCAATAAAGAAATTGTGTATATTATTTGGTGATTTTATAGTAGATTATGGCATGTTGCATCGAGCTACCGTGCAATATTTCCGTAATTTAAAATCGTAGGAAATAACAGCAGCGCCCACATACATCACAATCTGCCAATATGGCCATGCCAGTGGGTAATGCGGGACAATAAATTGACTAAAAGCGGCAGAGCCTACTATTGACCAATACCGGCGCTGCCAGTAGGCAAGGTGGGACACTAGAATGGCAATGAACGGCAGAGCCGGCTGTCTGCCTGCATTGGCGCTGCCACACTATGGCCGAAATAGGCCCTTTAGTGGCATGGCCGTGCTGGGCCATTCTTGACGCGGGTAGTGCTGCCGGTTTCGGGCCTATATTTGTGCCGGTGTTTGCCGTGATATTGCCGTGCTGGGGCCAGCCTGGTTGTGCTGCCTGGGATGCTGCGTGGAATGACTGAATACAGGGAGTTCATTTTTACAATAAACAGTGTGCAACTAAGCAAACCCCCTTGTGGCACGCCAGCCTCCTGGGTGAATGTTCTAGATAAAACATTGCCCACTCTTACGCGAAACGCGCGGTTAGACAAGTAGGTTTCGACTGTGTTTAACATATTTCCGTGGACCCCCATCGCAGAAAGATCTCGCAGAATCCCGAAGCGCCATGTCGTGTCGTACGCTTTCTCTAACCCCGCAGGGGCGTCTGCGTGAGCAGGCGTTTGGTGAGTTGCGACACCACGTACCCGAGCACATGGGGGTTGGACCCTCCCGCGTGTAGCCGTGCGCGGCTTAGCCGTGTCTGGGGAAAAGGGGATCCTGGGGGTTGAGCCGATGCCGGGTGTTCGGACCTTTAAGGCCCCCCGGCTGAGGCAACACACCTCTTTGGCCTCTGCTTCACATAGACGGCACCCCCGGACTGACCCACCCGGGGGAAATCGGTGGTCGCCTTTTCCTGTCCCCCTCTCCGATCTTTTTCTTCTCTATTTTTCTGTCCTCCCTGTCCTGTCACCTCTTCTCTTCTGTTACTTCCACATTTTTCATAGGCGGCTTGGGTTAACCTTGTGTAGGTGCCCTCTCTTGGGTTTTTATATAAGGTTATAGCAGCAATGTACGGCTGGCGCCTGCAGCCTTACACGTGAAGTGCTGTAGCGTCCCCTTGTTGGACTCCGTGGTGGGTGGCTGCCATTGCTGCCGAACAACACAAAATTGTTATGGGAACGCCCGCTTTTCCTCGACTTCTTGATCGTCTCCCTCAGAAGAGGGGACGCACCGATGAGTTTCTCAATTTGTTCACCCGGCCTAAAGACATCTTCCCCCGATATCAAGTAGTACATAGTGAGAGAACGGAAAGACTAGCAAGAACCATATCCCCATTTGTAGTTGCGAAAACCTTGACGAACACGCTAGGCCCTGGCTATAAAGTCACCAAAATGCCAAGTGGGGACCTTCTGCTTGAGCTACGTGATAAGGAACAACACAACAGACTCGGCAAGCTTGTGACTTTTGGTGATGTCCCAGTTACTGTTTCACCGCATCGCTCCATGAACACAGTACGCGGGGTAGTATCCGAAGCAGACCTCATCGACCTATCTGAAACCGAGTTGTTGGAAGGTTGGAAGGAGCAACACGTCATAAATGTGCAGCGCATCGTTATGAGACGGGACAACAAAGAAATTCCCACGAAGCACCTGATACTTACCTTTGAATTAAGCGTCTTGCCAGAAAGCATCGAAACAGGCTACACAAAAATAGCAGTAAGACCATATATCCCAAATCCTAGACGATGCTACCAATGCCAAAGATTCGGCCATGGCTCGCAGAGCTGCCGTGGTCGACTCACCTGTGCCAAGTGTGGAGTACAAGGCCATGCCTCAGACAATTGCGAGGCTACACCTCACTGCGTAAATTGCGATGGTGACCATCCAGCGTACTCCCGGTCTTGCCCAAGCTGGAAAAAAGAGAAAGAAATTCTAACACTGAAAGTCCGTGAAAACATATCGTTCAGGGAAGCACGCAAAAGGTGCTCACCATTCCACAGGACCACTTACGCTGATGCGGCGCGTCAAGGGGCAGCGTCGCAGCGGCTACTGCCACCAGCCCAGCCCGCGCGCAGCGAGCTGTCGCTTGTGGCTCCTGCCCCCAGAGTGGAAGTAGCTAAGTCTACTCCACCTAACCAGGTTACCCTAGGGTTGCCGGCACCACAACAGCCCTCGGTGGCAGCCTGCGCTACGCGAAGCGAACCCGCAGGGCCACCAGCAGCTCCCACGGTGGGTGCAGTCAAGGCTGCCTCACCCTCTCCGGCCATTGCTGGCTGTGGTAACACCCGGCGCAGCTCAGGCCCAAAGGCAGCCCCATCGACCTCCGGGCTGGTGGGCACAAATGTCTCGTCCTTCGCGGCGAGACTCTCTCGCGAAACTTCTCGCTCGCAAGAGCGCGTGTCCGGCGCCTCTCAAGAGGCAATGGACACTACACCCATCCCGACGGCGCACCAAGCGCCTAAGGAGCGGCGAGGCTCCCTCGACCGCTTCAGAAAGGACAAATCCCGCGTTACAGGGCCTGGAAAGGGCTCTGTAATCTAAGGCAATACTTCCGTTTTTAGTACACACAGCACCAATTTAATTTCATTATGGATACACAAATTATACAATGGAACGTCAGAGGCCTTCTTAGGAACCTCGATGATATCCAAGAACTTCTTTACCAACACAATCCAAAAGTGCTGTGTGTACAGGAAACGCACTTAAAATCAACACATACAAACTTTCTCCGACACTATGTTACGTTTCGTAAAGACCGTGACGATGCTATCGCATCATCAGGCGGTGTTGCCATTATAATTCACAAAAGCATAGCATGTCAACATTTGCAGCTACAAACGCCCCTCGAAGCAGTGGCAGTTCGACTTGTTCTTCTGAACAAACTCATCACCATTTGCTCGCTTTACATTCCCCCACATTACCACTTACACAAACATGAATTTCAGTCCTTTATAGACGAATTGCCAGAACCTTATCTTGTTCTTGGCGATTTCAATGCACACAGCAGTCTGTGGGGCGACTCTCGTATCGATGCGCGAGGCCGTCTTGTTGAACAATTTCTTTTTTCCTCTGGTGCGTGTCTCCTGAATAAGAAGGAACCTACATTTTACTGTATCGCAAATAGAACCTTTTCTTCTATTGATCTTAGCATAGCTTCCCCGTCTCTATTTTCAGAACTTGAATGGGAAGTTATAAAAAACCCTTACGGGAGCGACCATTTCCCAGTACTGCTGAGAGCAACAAGACAATATGAGTCACCACCACATGCCCCCCGGTGGAAGGTTGATGCAGCGGTGTGGGATAAATTCCAAACTCTTACCAGTAAACTCTCGTGGGCTGACATTTCATCGCTCGGAATTGATGGTGCCGTCGAGTATTTTACTAAATTCATAATTGATGCAGCCTCTAAGTGTATTCCCCAAACAAGTGGACTTTCTAGCAAACGTCGTGTTCCGTGGTGGAATGAACAATGCCGGAATGCACGTAGGCAGCAGAACAAAGCATGGAGGCAGCTTCGCGATTATCCTACTGCTGAAAACCTTGTAAATTTCAAGAAAATCAAGTCCCAAGGTAGGAGAACACGCAGACAAGCCAGGAGAGACAGCTGGAAAACATTTTTATCAAGTATCAACTCGTACACGGATGAGGCCAAGGTTTGGAGCAGGGTCAATAGAGTAAGAGGACGACAAACACATCCACCTCCCCTGGTACACACGCAGGGAGACAGCCTTGAGGACCAAGCGAACCATCTGGGTGCACATTTTCAACATGTGTCCAGTTCCTCACACTATTCACCAGCATTTATAAGATATAAAACAGCTATAGAAAAACAAAAAATAGACCGAAAGAGCACTGGGAACGAGCCATATAACCTACCTTTCTCCCTAGCAGAGCTGCATGCATCACTCACCTGTTGCAAGCAATCTGCCCCAGGCCCTGACCGTATACTATATGACATGTTGAAAAACCTACCCTCTGAAACGAAGAAAACCCTTCTCTGTCTCTATAATTCTATATGGACCTCCGGCGAGATCCCCTCTGCCTGGAAAGAGGCCATAGTGATCCCCATCCTGAAGCAGGGCAAGGATCCATCGTCCGTATCGAGTTACAGGCCCATAGCTCTAACAAGCTGCCTCTGCAAGGTCTTCGAGAAGATGATAAACCGCCGTCTGATACATTTCCTAGAATCAAACAAGCTCCTTGACCCATACCAGTGCGGTTTTCGCGAAGGTCGATCCACCACTGACCATCTGATACGTATTGAGGCACAGATACGTGAAGCTTTTGTTCACAAACAATTCTTTTTATCTGTGTTCCTAGACATGGAAAAGGCCTACGACACCACATGGCGGTTTGGTATATTGAGAGACCTTTCCCACTTTGGTATACGTGGTAATATGTTAAATGTCATTGAAAGTTACCTGCTGAATCGCACATTCCGTGTTCGGGTTGGCAGCGCTTTATCACGACCTTTTGTGCAGGAAACTGGAGTCCCACAGGGTGGGGTGCTCAGTTGCACTCTCTTCATTATAAAAATGAATTCCTTGCGCCTATACATCCCACGCAACATGTTTTATTCAACGTACGTCGATGATGTACAGATTGGATTTAAATCATGCAACCTTGCAATCTGTGAGCGGCAGGTTCAGCTTGGTCTCAACAGGGTGGCTAAATGGGCAGACGAGAATGGGTTCTGCCTAAATCCACAAAAGAGCACCTGCGTCCTTTTTTCTCGGAAGAGAGGACTGTACCCTGACCCCGACATTGACCTGCAAGGACAGAGTCTACCTGTAAAAACGGAACACAAATTCTTAGGCATAATTCTTGACACAAAGCTAACATTCATACCACACCTAAAACATCTAAAAAACAAATGCATGAAAACAATGAATATTTTAAAAGTGTTGTCACGCACTACATGGGGTAGTGACAGAAAGTGTCTGTTAAATTTGTATAAAAGCCTCATACGAACACGCCTAGACTACGGGGCCATAATTTATCAGTCAACCACCCCAACCGCGTTGAAGATGCTGGACCCCATCCACCATCTAGGTATTCGATTGTCTACAGGTGCCTTTAGGACAAGCCCTGTGGAAAGCCTTTACGTGGAATCCAATGAGTGGTCCCTCCACTTGCAGAGGACCTACACAGCTTTCATGTATTTTCTTAGAGTGAATGCAAACAGTGAACATCCCTCATATTCCACCGTAAATGATTTGTCCAGCTCCCACCTCTTTCATAACCGACCTGCAGTAAGAAAGCCCTTCTCGTTGCGTGTGAGAAGTCTGGCTGAGGAAATGGATGTCCCACTCTTTGAACATCGTCTAATGACACCCACTATACAGGTCTCACCGTGGCAGTGGCAGATTGTCGACTGTGATTTGTCATTTTTACATGTTACGAAGCACGCCCCGGTTGCACACATTCGAATGCAATTCCTCGAACTGCAGCATAAATACTCCTGTCCGGAATTTTACACCGATGCATCAAAGTCTCATGCTGGCGTCTCTTATGCAGCGGTTGGCCCATCATTTTCAGATGCCGACGCCCTGCACCCACAAACGAGCATTTTTACAGCAGAGGCTTATGCAATACTGTCGGCTCTTAAACATATCAAGGACTCTAAAATACCCAAAGCAATCATTTACACAGACTCGCTGAGCGTAGTAAAAGCTTTAAAATCTCTTAAAAGGCACAAAAATCCCGTAATAGTATCGCTTTATTCATTCATATGTAGTATTTATGCGTCTGGGCAGCATGTTGTGGTGTGCTGGGTGCCAGGACACCGAGACATCGAGGGAAATGTACTGGCAGACCAGCTTGCCACATCCATCGAGGCAAAAGCTGGCAACACATCTATGCCCGTCACTGTTCATGATATGAAGCCATATCTACGCAAGAGACTTCGGGTCCATTGGCAGAGTTTGTGGGACGGCCAGACTCATAACAAGCTCCATTTAATTAAGCCCCATTTAGGAAACTGGCCATCAACCACGAAATCTAGAAGAAATGATGTCCTATTCTGTAGGCTCAGAATAGGACACACTTACAGCACGCATAATTACCTGCTGTCTGGAGGCGAACCACCAACCTGTACTAGATGCGGGGAAGCACTTACTGTACTTCACATCCTAGTACAGTGTCCATTAATAGAACCTGAAAGAAAAAAGCACTTTGTTCAAGCCTATAAAGAGAATATACCCCTTCACCCAGCTATGTTTTTACATAATGACCCGATATTTCCGCACGATTCAGTTTTAGCCTTTTTAAACGACCTCGACATTTTGCAAGTTTTTCGCCCGAGAGATTCGTAGTGGCATCCTCTTTCAGAGGACGCCGCTGCGACAGCATATTTGAAATGCACTCTCCTCCAGGCCCTTGCTTCTAAGGGTCCCTGTGAGGCAGTAGTGCCTTGTATCCCTTGCAACTTTTTTATACTATATTATATTCATTGCGCCTCTATCACGTCATTGTCATGATCTTAGTATTTTGTCTTTTACGCACCTTTAGTGCGCAGGATTTTAGGCCCCTTTACAGCCACCCTACACCTATCCACTGTCACTGATCATACCATTGCTCACTCAGTACACCACGTCTTGGCGCTCTTTGGCCATAGCTGGCCCTTGCGCCACAAAACAACATATATCATCATCATCATCATCATCGCTTTCTCTAAATCTAGAAATACAGAAAGTAAAAACTGTTTCTGAATAAACGCATCTCTGATGTTTGCCTCAATGCGAACAAGGTGGTCTATTGTCGACCTACCTTCTCGGAAGCCGCACTGGAAGAGGTCTATTATTTTTTTTCTAGGAAATTGATTAAACGCCGGTTCATCATTTTTTCATACAGCTTGTACAGGCAGCTTGTTAGAGCTATTGGCCTGTAGCTGCTGGCTAAGGACGGGTCTTTGCCTTGTTTAAGTATCGCGATGACTATGGCTTCTTTCCATGAGGACGGGATACACCCAGCCGCCCACATGGCATTAAAAAGAGGTAAGAGTGTTTTCAGTGTTTCAGGGTGTAGGTATCTAACCATTTCATACATAATACGATCACCACCTGGCGCCGAATTGTTGCAACATGTGAGACATGCTTTAAGTTCGGCTAAGCTAAATGGTCGATTGTAAGCCTCACTCGAAGAACCTTTGCGGTTAAGGGGCTGCCGCTCTTCGCGTTCTTTGAACTTCAGGAAAGTTACTGTATAGTGCGATTCACTTGATACATATTCAAAGTGTTCACCTAGACAATCCGCCAGGTCTTCCAGGCTATCACCTTTACTTAGTAAGGGAAGGGGATGTAACTTCCGGCCTATTAGTTTGTTTACCCTATTCCAGACTTTTGTTTCGTCGGTGTATCAATTTATACTGGAGATGTACCTTTCCCAACTCTCTCTCTTAGCACGTCGACGCGTTCTTCTGCCCTGTCACTTTGCTTGTTTAAAATTGATCAGTTTTTCAGCTGTTGGGGAGTTGCGAAACAATCCCCAAGCTTTGTCTTGCTTTTTACGTGATTTTTGGCGACGTTTTATCAGCCAGTCCATTAGGGTGTTGTATGCACCTTTCAGCAGCATCAATGGTAAAACCTGTTATGTACGACACAGCATCGTCTCTGTTAGAAGAGGCAATATCATCCCGGCTTAAACATGTTATTTCTCGGAAAAGTTCCCAGTTAGCCGAGTCAACCTTCCATCGTGGAACGTGTGGCGAGCGTTTATGTTGTTCTGTTAAGCCTAGCATAATTGCGATGTGGTCGCTCCCAAAGGGGTTCTTGAGAACGGACCACTGCAGGTATGGCAATACTGTACTCGATACTTTAGTTAGGTCAATGGACGAGTATGTGTTATGCGCCACGCTGTAGTACGTTGGCTCTTTCTTGTTATGTATACATGCTCGTGAGGAAAAGAGAAAGTTTTCAATTAGGCGACCTCTCGCATCGCAACGAGAGTCTCCCGACAAGGTGTTATGTACATTTAAATCTCCGACAACTATGTATGAAGCCGGAAGTTCATCTATGTAGTTTTGAAATTCCGTTTTATTAAGTGAATAGCTGGAAGGGATGTATATAGAACTAATAGTGATAAGCTTGGCAAACAACACCCCTCGGACAGCAACTGCCTCTAGGGGCGTACGAAGTTTTAATTCCCGGCAGGCAACACCTGTGTCTACTATGATAGCCACACCACCGGATGACACAAGATTGTCATCGCGGTCTTTGCGAAAAATAGCATATTGTCTGAGAAAATTTGTTTGCGTACATTTGAGGTGCGTTTCTTGAACACACCGCACCTTAGGGTTAAACCTGTGTAGGATGTCTTTGACGTCATCGAGGTTGTGAAGGAGTCCTCTGACGTTCCACTGTATATTTGTGTATTCATCGTGGGAATGTTCTTGTGCTGTGTGTTTAAGAAATAGCAGTTACTTCACAGAGCCCTTGTCGGGCCCTGTGATGCGGGCTTTTTCTTGTTCGGAGCGATCGCGAGATTCGCGGTGTTCCTTAGGCGCTGGTGGCGCCGTCTGGCCGGTTGTTGTGTCCATGGCCTCTTGCGGGGCGCTGGGCACGCGCTCTTGCGAGCGGTTTGTTTTACGTGCGTGCCTCGTCTCGATGGACGAGATCCCTGAGGCCACCAGCCCGGAGGTCGATGGCCCCTTGTTCTGAGGTGGCGGAGGAGCAACGCTAGCTGCAGCCGCCGAGGGGGCGGATGACTTTGCTGGCAGCTCACTGCGTGTGAGCCGGACAGCCGCCGGAAACCGTTGTGTCGCTGCCCCCTGACGCGCCACATCGACAAAGGTGTTCTTGGGCAGGCATGATACCCGCCTGCGTGCCTCCTTGAATGATATTTTTACGGGGAGATTTACAGAAAAGGGGGTTTATTTACACTATGTGCAATGAGACTAAATGTTGGCCAGCAACAACAAAGATGGCGAACCACAATTTCACCTCTTCCTCGTCTCGTCGGCTCTATGCTTCAGCATCTTCTTTGTCCGCCGGACAACTGGCTCATAACACTACCCTCCGGCGGCGAAAGCACCGACTCGGTGCAGGTGAACGAAGGGTACATGAAAAAAAAAATAAAACTAGCACACAAGGTATTAGGGGGTGTCCGGGGCACGATAGGGCTTGAGACGGAGAACGTGTACAATGTCCTTGCGGAGAGGAGCAGAGGATGACGAAGGCAGCACTGGAGCGATTTCATAAGTGACATCAGTCACTTGTCGGCACACGCGATATGGACCGGTGTACTGGAAGAGCAGTTTTTTGGATAAGCCAACGCGTCGTGCTGGGGACCACAGGAGAACGAGCGATCCAGGGACAAAGTGGGTGGTCCTGTGGTGGCTGTTATAGCGAGACTGCTGGTGGATTTGGGACTCAGAAAATCGAGTGCGAGCAACTTGACGTGCATGGTTGGCACATGCAATAGTCTGTTGAGAATATTCAATGGGTGGGCACCCAGAAAAAGGCACCAGGATGTCCATGGGCAATGTAGGGTTTCGATCGTATAAGAGGAAAAACGGCGAATAACCAGCGGTCTCATGCCTGGAAGTGTTGTACGCGAATGTCACAAAGGGTAGTGCAACGTCCCAGTCGTGGTGGTCGGCAGGCACATACATGGCCAACATGTCGGTAAGGGTGCGGTTCAGGCGTTCTGTCAAGC
Source organism: Dermacentor silvarum (assembly GCF_013339745.2). Classification (NCBI taxonomy): domain Eukaryota; kingdom Metazoa; phylum Arthropoda; class Arachnida; order Ixodida; family Ixodidae; genus Dermacentor; species Dermacentor silvarum. The sequence goes on along the minus strand of NC_051157.2, from coordinate 203,169,161 downwards.
CATTCGTCTGTGGATGGTAGGCTGTAGTCAGTTTATGTTGCGTCGCGCAGGATCTTAGAATGTCATCGATCACCCTGGACAGGAACTGTCTGCCGCGGTTAGTGAGCAGTTGCCGAGGAGCTCCGTGCTGGAGTATGACGTTATGCAGCAAGAAGTCTGCAACGTCGGTGGCACAGCTAGTGGGAAGTGCACGCATAATGGCAAACCGCGTCGCATAATCTGTGGCAACGGCGACCCACTTGTTCCCAGAGGTGGATAGGGGAAACGGACCAAGTAAATCGAGGCCGACGCGGTGAAAAGGCTCGTAAGGAATGTCCAGAGGCTGAAGATGGCCTGCAGGCGGCAGAGTCAACTTTTTTCGGCGCTGACAAAGGTCGCATGAGCCCACGTATCGGCGCACTGAGCGGGACATCCAAGGCGAATAGAAACGGCGGCGTGCGCGGTCGTATGTGGGTGACACGCCAAGATGTCTCGCCGTTGGTGCGTCGTGAAGCTGCGCCAGGACAGTGGAACGGAGGTGAGCCGGGATGACTAACAACAGGTCAGGACCATCAGGGAGTAAACTGTGACGATATAACGTGTCGTTTTGGAGTACAAAGAGGCAGATGAAAGGATCAGGAGCGTGGGAGTGCAATTTTTCGCTCTTGCGTAGAGACGCGTCAAGGCGTTGTTCGGCAGCGATGTTGAAGAGTTGAGAGATGGAAAGAACACACGGGCTGGAGTCACTCAGGGCAGCGTCCGGTTGAACTACTGGGTATCTGGAGAGGCAGTCGGCAACCTGGTGTAAGCGGCCAGACTTGTAAACGACGGTATACGAGTATTCTTGAAGTCGCAGTGCCCATCGACCAAGGCGACCAGTGGGATCTTTGAGAGAAGACAGCCAGCATAGAGCATGGTGGTCAGTAATGACGGTGAAGGGTAGGCCGTAGAGGTAAGGGGGAAACTTGGGGATGGCCCAAACTAGAGCGAGACACTCTCGCTCAGTGATCGAATAGTTTTGCTCAGCTGAGGAAAGAAGGCGACTGGCATAAGCAATAACGCAGTCCTGACCATGCTGACGTTGGGCTAGAACTGCGCCGATTCCATGGCCACTGGCATCGGTACGGACTTCTGTGGGCGCAGATTCGTCGAAGTGAGCCAACACAGGAGGTGATGTCAGTATTCCAATCAGCTGTGAGAAGGCTGTGGGTCTATGGCTTGTGCAGGACCCCAAGGAAAAGTCGCGTCTTAAGCAGGCAGGTGAGGGGCCGTGCTAGTGCTGCAAAATCTTTCACAAACCGCCGAAAATAAGAACACAGGCCGAAAAAGGAACGGGCGTCCTGAGTAGAGCGAGGTGTCGAAAAGTTGGCAACGGCGCTAACTTTGGCAGGGTCAGGCCGTATACCTGTAGTATCAACAAGATGGCCAAGTACAGTGATCTCGCGGCGACCGAAGCGGCATTTGGCAGAGTTAAGTTGAAGACCTGCATTGCGAAGGATGCGCAGAATAGCCGAGAGTCTACTTAGATGACTGGAGAACGTAGGCGAGAAAATGACTACGTCATCGAGATAGCACAGGCAAGTAGACCACTTGAAACCACGAAGGGAGTCCATCATTCTTTCGAATGTTGCGGGGGCATTGCACAAGCCAAATGGCATAAATTTGAACTGGTAGAGCCCACCGGGTGTTATAAAGGCGGTCTTCTCCCTGTCTTTTTTGTCAACAGCGATTTGCCTATAGCCGGACCGAAAGTCTATAGAAGAAAAGTACTGTGCGCCATGCAAAGAGTCGAGGGCGTCGTCAATTCGCGGCAGCGGGTACACGTCCTTTTTAGTAATCTTGTTTAGGTGGTGATAGTCGACGCAGAACCGCCAGGTGTTGTCTTTTTTTCTGATAAGCACCACAGGCGATGCCCAAGGACTCGAAGATGGTTCGATGATGTCCTTTGTAAGCATTTTCTCGACTTCGGTTTGAATTAGGCGCCGTTCAGTCGCAGACACCCTGTAAGGACGTCTATGGATGGGACTGGCGTTGCCGGTGTCAATGCCATGAGTCACAACTTTTCTCTGTCTGGTGAAGCAAAATCGAAAACGTTGCTGTAAGTGGCCAGCAAGCGACGAAGGTCGGGGGCGATCATGGCGTCAAAAGGTGCATCAAAAGAAGTACTAGTGTCAGGGCTTCCAGTAGACAGGGGCGCATCAATAGTAAGGGCCACAGAGTCGTGTGCGTCTAAAGGTGCTATGTGTCCCAGCGTGATACCTTCGGGAAGAAACTGTGGAGTGCGTCCAAAGTTCAGAATAGGGATACATGCCCGGTTCGCAGAAACAGTCACAACAGAGTGAGGGAGGGCTACCTGCCTTGTTAAAAGAGCGCCTATGGAAGGAGAGATGACGTAGTCGCCGTCACAAATGGCGCAATCTGAGGTCAGTGTGACATACGTCGCGGCGGCTAGTCGAAGGCGAACAAACTCGGTGACACAAAAACGCGGCTGTGACTCGGTGGGGAGGTCTGGTACAGAAGGAAGTTCCAACTGGAGAAGGCCAGAAAAGCAGTCGATGAGGGCAGAATGGGTACTCAGGAAGTCGTGGCCGAGGATGACTTCATGTGGACACTGCTGCAGAACGGCGAATAGAACTGAGGTCTGGTGGCTGGCGAAGCTCACACGCGCAGTGCACATCCCAACGACGCAAGATGTACCGCCGTCGGCTACACGAGCGACAGGCGACGCTGCGGGCGTCCGAACCTTGCGGAGACGACGAGAGAGGCGAGCGCTCATAAACGATAATTCCGCCCCCGTGTCTATGAGCGCCGAAACAGGCACGCCGCCCACTTCTATGTCCAAATGGTTTTGTCGGGTGGTCAGGGTCAACAGAAGATTTCCGGGTCAGTTGGTCAATGCAGCATCACCTCCGGGAGCTGCACCGGTCAGTTTTCCGTAGAGGGACGGCGAGGGTATGGCGACGGTGAGCGACGGGCAATCGGTGAGCGAGAACGCCCGTTCTGTGGGCACGGCGAGCGGCGGTCGTAGTGTGGAGTCGGAGCAGCAACATCACAGTGCGGCAGGTCATTGCGGGCATGAAAAGGCGAGGAGCGGCTGTCTTCCGGGCGGTAAGCGTACGTGGGACGAGGAGACGAAATCTGACGATAGCGACAATGACGGGAAATATGACCTACTCCATTGCATATTGCATTGCATATTGTCTTGTCGTCATGCGTGCGCCGCTGGTTTGGGTCGCGGTTTCGGAGGTAGGTCGATTGTGGCCGTGGAGATCGAAAGAAATTGCCGACCGTAGTGCTACTTACAGAACAGACCGGACGGATGCCTGCGTTCGCCAGCTCTTCGCGTACGACAGCTTGAATCAGAGATACTGCCGGGCGGGACTCGTCGTAAGAACGTATCGGGGGAACCGACGGAGACGCAGCCTCAATCTCGCGCCGGAGAAGACGCAGCAAGTTTTCGGCACAGGCGGCTGGACGTCTTCACACGATGAGCTAGCGGCGGTATTAGGGAGCCGAACGAATTGTTGAGACACGACGGATCTTTGCTTCTTCAAAGCGTCGGCACTCTCTTATAATGTCGTCGACCGTTGAGCAGTCCTTGTATACGAGTAAATTAAAGCCGTCGTCTGCGATGCCTTTAAGAATGTGGCTTACCTTGTCAGCTTCGAGCATCTTGTCATCGACCCGCCGACAGAGTGCTAATACATCTTGAATGTACACAACGTACGGTTCAGTAGATGTTTGGGCCCGGGACGAAAGTTCCTTCTTGGCGGCTCGCTGGCGGCTAAGTGGCTTCTCGAAGAGTTCCTGCAGTTTTTGCTTGCAAGTGTCCCAACTGGTCAATTCCTCCTCGTGTGTTCGGAACCAAACACGGGCCGTTCTCTTGAGGTAATAAATGATGTTAGCTAGCATTATAGTCGGGTCCCAATGGTTGCTCTTGCTGGCGCGTTCGTATTCGATTAGCCAGTCTTCAACGTCCTTGTTGTCAGTGCACGAGAAGGCGCCAGGGACCCGGAGTTGAGTGAAGACAATCGGTGCTGTGGTAGCCGAAGCTGAAGCAGCGGGACTCTCAGTCGACATGGTGGAAGGGCCCACGAGATTTCCGCTTCGAAGTTCCGTGATGTGCTGGTGATGTACCCCGCACTTCCACCAATATGTTACGGGGAGAGTTACAGAAAATGGGGCTTATTTACACTATGTACAATGAGACTAAATGTTGGCCAGCAACAACAAAGATGGCGAACCACAGTTTCACCTCTTCCTCGTCTCGTCGGCTCTATGCTTCAGCATCTTCTTTGTCCGCCAGACAACTGGCTCATAACACTATGTTCTCCTTTACGTTGATTGATACTATTTCTTTTTCCCTTTTCCAGGTAGGACACGACCGCGAGTATGCGGCGTGTTCCCCATCACAGTTCACACAGTGGAGAAAGTTTTCACATGATTCAGAGAGATGTTCGTTCGCACTGCATTTCACACAAGTCTGACGGCCTGGGCAGTTCTGTTAACTGTGGCCAATTCCTTGGCATTTGAAGCAACGGAGAGGGTTGGGGATGTACGGCCTTACTCTGATTTAATGTAACCTGCCTCGATGGTTTCTGGCAGCATACTGGAACCGAATGTGAGTATTAGATGCTTAGTGTCAGTTTCTTTACCATCACGCCTCATTATGATTCGTTTTACATTGATTACGTTTTGTTATTTCCATTCTGCCAGAAGTTCAGCTTCGATCAGTTCCATGAGATCATCATCGGAAACCACACCGCGGATGGTGTTCATGGTGCGGTGTGAGGTCACTGAAACGGGTATGTCCCCGAGAGACACTAGGTTACATAGGTTTTCATGTTGCTTTTTGTCATGAACTTCCAAAAGAAGGTCGCCACTTGCTAGTCTGGTTGCCTTGTAGCCTGGGCTAATTGAGTTAGACTTTTGGAAACGAGGTAAGGCGAGATCATTCTCGTTGTCTTTCCGGGTTTCTGACAGTGTATTACTGGATGTCGGGGGAAATTCTCAGTGTTACGACCAAAAACATGAAATACTTCTTCGGTGCGCCCTCGTTTATGAGGGCGATCAGAGAGTTAAGGAAAAAAATCTATTCATTAAGATTTGCAGTTTTCGGCAGTAACGCCAGCCGCCCTCCGTGGAGTCCAACAAGGGGACGCCACAGGTCCTAAGAAAACAAGTCCTGCGGACGCCAACTGTACTTTGCCGCTATAGACTCCGTCCAGTGAACAGAGGGCGCTGTAACCGACTACGGCAAAACGCCGTGCAGCGCCAGTCGTGGTAGGAATGTGAAACAACGCGCGCGTGACGTTCAAAATGTTGCATGTGTTGTTTTGCGGCTTTAAGCCGACAAGCTGTATCGAAAATTACTTTCGTGCGCCTATACTCGACATAAGAGAGAAGCTGTATGTGGCGGGCCACGTTTACGACGTGAAAGAGACCGACGGCACCGACTTCAGGGCGAAATGTGACTCGCAGCAAGAAAAACAAGTGTACGACGTTTCCTTTATCGTGCTTTTTGCGCCGTTCACGAAGTGTTTGGAGCAGATCCCGCTCGTCTGTTTGGCATCCACGGCGAGCCGTCGTTGTCGCTGAAGAAAACAAGAGGAGCATGGTTGCGAATACTACGCAGTTCATACTGACGACACAGTGCCCTATGCATGCGCCCGAAACAAGAGCGCACATGCAGTAACCGAATGACTTCTTCACGAGACGGTAAACGAGGCAAACACGCCACAAAGCGCTGAAGAGAGCGAGCAGTCTCACGGCGGGCACCACTTGGTGAAGGCATTTGAAGTTTAGATGTTACACGCACCACCACTACCCCAAAAATGAACGCAAACCGAGTTTACTTACTTCGCTGAAAGCATCACAGAAAAACGCAATTTAACAGTTAATTACCGGGCTACATGCATGCAAGCAAATCAACAAAGATTCGCATGCAGCCTACAAGAGCATTTGTGGCACAAATTCGCGCGTAAAATTTCGCGCTAGGCAAGCTTGCTGTGCAAAACTTGCTCCATACACTTCCGACCGCGCTAAGCACACAAATACAGTTGCAGAACCTCAAGCAGCTAGACCTAGCTAGACCTTAAAGGATACAGTTACATTAACACTAGGAAAACGCTGTTTTCACGACACAATTACTTGCTTAACTCTTCGAACAGCTACAATTAATCTTTTCCGTCTTTCTTGCTCCCAAGAGCCGCCAGGAAATCGGTACAATTTCACGCCAGGCTGGCCTTCGTGGCTGTGGCAGTTTTTTACGCATCAGTACCGGCACTTGTTCCTCTTCCTTTTCCGTACGCTTGCAGTCGATGGAATAGAATTAGTCTCGCTGAAGGATGACATTGTCTCAACGCCAGAAAAGACCGAACGGCACCATCGACTCCGCGCCTACGAATACCCCGCGCGCTTTGGCCGTCTCATTATTGTTGGCGGCGCTGCGACAGATGGCGCAGCAATCGCAGCAAACTTCACTGAGCTGAGCCTATAACCAAATATGTACAGCCAAGGTTGGTTGTATCACACAAGGTTAACCCTTGCTGCCAGAAAGATCGGAAGTAAAAAGAAGTTAAGAGAAGACAGGAAAGATTTAATAGGAAGGGAAAGACGAAGGTTGGAGGGAGAGAGAAAGACAGGAAAAGGCAACTACCGATTTCCCCTGGGCGGGTCAGTCCGCGGGTGCCGTCTACGTGAAGCAGAGGCCAAAGAGGTGTGTTGCCTCCGCCGAGGGGCCGTAGAGGTCCAAACACTCGGCATCGGCTCAACCCACAGGATCCCCTTTTCCCGGGACACGGCTAAGCCACGTACGGTTAAACGCGGGAGGGGCCAAACCTCATTTGCTCAGGTCCGTGGTGTCGCAACACACCAAACGCCTGCTGACGCAGACACCCCTGCGGGCGTTTTTTAGCTTCTATGCATTCATTCGTTCGTCCACCAGGGTTTTAGTTTTTTTCCTTGAGAATCCAGAAGATTGGGGTATAGCCTCTTCCGCCGCAGCAACTGTGCAAGTAGTAATACTCTCATTCGCTTCGTCTATGCTTCGGTCATCTAAGATCACTTTATCTAGACTAGCTTTTTCGGTGAAGAGACGCTAATTTGCAAGGTGAAGTTTCAAAACGGGGTCGTCTAGAAGGTAGGATAGGTAGCTTGGAGGTTGGTTTATGATTGCAGGCATATGATCACTACCATAAGGGTTATCTATAATATTCCATTGGAAATCGCTATAGAGAGACGGAGAGCACACTGCCAGATCCAGACAGCTCATAGCTCCTAAGCTTGGGGAGCAGTACGTGGCCGCACCAGTATTTAAATGGCATAGTTCATTACTTTTGATAAAATCTTCGAATGTTTGACCTCTGTGGTCTGTCTTTTTTTTTTTTGCTTCCCCGAAGTGTATTACGCTGATTAAAAATCCCCGCTATCAGAAATGGTTTTGGTAGCTGGTCTAAGATCAGTTCTAAATATCTTACAGTTGTTGATTATTGTGGATTTTTGGCGCAAGGGCCAGATGTGGCCAAAGAGCGCCAAGACGATGGTAATGATTTGTTAGTAGTATATGAATAGTCAATTATATGAAGATTAGATGTGGCATGGCTGTAAAGGTGCCTAAAAACAGTCGCTGTAAAGTGCGTAAAAATCTATACGTAATAAGATTATGGCAATGACTAATGATGTGTACTATAGACATGAACAAAAGAATGATATGACTTACAAAACAATATTAAAGATGCAAGAATTAGCCAGAAGCACAAGTGCCTAAACAGAGCCCTTGAGACACAAGAGCCTGGAGGCATGTGCTATAAAAAAACTATCACAGCAACATCCTCTAGAGAGAGTATGCGCTACGAAATTATTGGGCGAATAACATGTAGCACATCTTTCAAGAATGGGAGGACTGCTTTGGTCTTAAAGAGCGGTTCTTTACCAAGAAACATGGCGGGATGTAGAGGGACACAATAGCGATATGCTAGAGGAAAGTGTTTCTTTCTTTCCCTTTCGGCTTCCCGATACTCCAGGAGGACGTGGAGGACGGTGAGCCTCTCGCCACATCTACCACAGGTTGGAGGGTCATCACCATTCAACAGAAAATTGTGAGTACCATATGTGTGTCCTATTCTGAGGCGACAGAATAGGACATCAGTTCGTCGTGTTTTAGTTGTACAGGGCCAGAACCCTAACTGTGGCTTAATCAAGTGGAGCTTATTGTTTGCTTCGGCGTCCCACAAGCGTTGCCAGTGGCTTCGCAGTTTCTTTCGCAAGAAAGGTTTCAAATCCGTTGCGGGCGGGAGCAGCAGCTGTAGGGTTAATAGCGGGTGATGTAACTGATGTGGCCATTTGGTCGGCAAGAACATTGCCCTCGATGCCTCTATGCCCAGGCACCCAGCATATAATGATACGCTGGCTAGTTGCGTATGCTCTACAAAGTACAGAATAGAGCTCAATGAGAACAGGGTTTTTCTGTTTGCAGGGTGACTTGTTTGCAGGGTGACAGGGTGTTTGCAGGCTTTTACGACGCTTTGGGAGTCTGTAAATATAATAGTTTTTTGAAGTTTTGATTTCTTTATATGCTTTACAGGTGACAATATTGCGTATGCCTCAGCCGTAAAGATGCTTGTTTCGGGGTGGAGTACGCCGGATTCCGAGAAGGACGGACCGACGGCTGCATAAGATACTCCGACATGCGATTTGGAAGCGTCTGTGTAAAATTCTATGCATGAGTACTTGGACTGTAATTCTAGGAAATGCATTCGGATTTCGACCTCTGAAGCGTGCTTTGTAACCTCTACAAATGATATATCACATGCTACTACCTGCCACTCCCAAGGTGGTAACAGCTTGGCTGAAGGCATTAAGCGATGTTCGAGGAGTGGGATATCCATTTCTTCGCTAAGCTCCCTGCCACGCAGTGAGAAAGGCTGTCTTACAGAGGGATGATTACGGAAAAGTGTAGCACACGTCATATCGTTAACGATATTAAAACACGGATACTGATGATTAGAGTGGACTTTAAGGAAATATGTGAGGCTGGTGTATGTTCTCTGCAGATGTAGTGACCACTCATTTGATTCGACGTATAAACTTTCAATGGGGCTTGTTCTGAAAGCGCCGGTGGCCAGGCGGATACCTAAATGATGAACGGGATCTAGCATCTTTAGCGCGCTTGGGGCAGCAGATTGATATACTGCAGCGCCATAATCCAGTCGCGATCTAATGAGGCTCTTGTAAAGATTCATTAAACATTTCCTGTCGCTGCCCCATGCTGTGTGAGATAGAGTCTTCATTAGGTTCATTGTTTTTAGGCATTTTCCTTTGAGATATTTTATGTGGGGAATGAAAGTTAGCCTAAAGTCAAGTATGATGCCTAAAAACTTGTGTTCTTTGTTCACAGTTATTTGCTGTCCATGCAGTTCTACACAAAGATCTGGGATCAGGCGTCTCTTTCTTGTGAAAAGAACACAAGAACTTTTGTGGGGGTTAACTATAAACCCGTTTTCGTCTGCCCACTTGGACACCTTGTTCAAGCCCTGCTGTACCTGTCTCTCGCAAACTGCGAGGTTACATGACTTGAAGCCTATTTGTATGTCATCTACGTAGACGGAATAAAAAATAGCCGGTGGTAAAGAGGCACAGAGTGTGTTCATCTTAACGATAAAGAGTGTGCAGCTGAGCACACCTCCTTGGGGTACACCAGTTTCCTGTATAAATGGACGTGACAATACATTGCCGATTCTGACACGGAAGGTACGATTAGACAAATAGCTTTCTATTAGGCTTAGCATATTGCCTTGGATGCCCATTCGCGACAGGTCTCTCAGGATTCCGTAACGCCATGTTGTGTCGTACGCCTTCTCCATATCGAGGAATACCGATAAGAAAAACTGTTTATGCACAAATGCGTCCCGGATATTTCCTTCAATGCGCACAAGGTGATCAGTTGTGGATCGCCCTTCTCTAAAGCCACACTGATAGGGATCAAGCATTTTGTTGAGTTCAAGGAAATGTATGAGTCGCCGATTAACCATTTTTTCAAATAGCTTACATACGCAACTTGTGAGAGCTATGGGACCGTAACTTGCCGCCGAGGAAGGATCTTTACCTTGCTTCAATACAGGGACCACAATCGCTTCTTTCCATGAGGACGGAAGGTATCCGGCAGCCCAAATAGTGTTGAAAAGTGCGAGTAGTGTTAGTTGTGTATCAGGGTGCACGTTCTTAATCATGTCATACATGACTCTGTCGGGTCCCGGTGCAGAGCTCTTACATGCGATCAAGGCAGCTCTCAACTCGGCAATACTGAAAGGAAGGTTATGCGGTTCATTCTGTCGACATTTGCGAACGAATGGCTTACATTCTTCTCTCTGTTTAAATTTAAGAAAGGGTTGCGAATAGTGGATTGAGCTTGAAACACGCTCAAAGTGCTCCCCAAGACAGTCTGCCTGGTCCTGCAAGGTATTCCCTTGGTGATTCACCAGGGGCAACGGATGAATTTGATGACCCTTTAGCTTTCTTAAGCTGTTCCACACTTTTGCCTCCTGTGTGTATGAATTTATACACGATAGAAACCTCACCCAGCTTTCTCTCTTTGACTGACGTCGCGTCCGCCTTCCCTGTGATTTAATGCGTTTAAATTCAATTAGATTTTCAGCACTTGGCGATCTACGCAACATGCCCCATGCCTTATTCTGTCTCTTTCGCGCCTCTCTGCAGTCTTCGTTCCACCAGGGCACACGTCTTTTAAGTGAACCACCATTCGTTTGTGGGATACACTTTTCAGCAGCATTGATAATAAAAGCAGTAAAATATGCAACAGCATCGTCAATACTAAAATTGTTTATAAAATCTCGTGGTAAATAAGTTAAATCTTTAAAATGCTCCCAGTCAGCCGCTGCTAATTTCCATCGAGGAATATTGGGATGGTTATCGTGCTGCGTTATTAAGTTTAAAATTACAGGGAAGTGGTCACTTCCAAAAGGATTGTTAATGACATTCCATTCAAGGTCAGGCATAAGAGAAGCAGATCCAATTGCTAGATCTATTGATGAGTACGAATCGTGTTGGGCGTTATAGTAGGTCGGCTTCTTCTTATTAAAAAGGCATGAACCAGAGGTCAGAAGAAAATTTTCGATGAGTCGACCTCTGGCGTCGCATCGCGAGTCTCCCCACAACGTGTTGTGAGCGTTAAAATCTTCCACGAGAATGTAAGGTTCGGGAAGCTGGTCAATGAGGTTATAAAATTCAGTTTTTCCGAGAATATAATTTGGGGGTACGTATATACAACATACAGTGACCAATTTATTAAAAAGAATTGCCCGAATTGACACTGCCTCAAGGGCCGTCTGAAGGGGTACATGTTGACAAGCTACAGACTTGTCTACAACTATTGCTACACCACCGGACGACGCAAGAGCGTCATCTCGATCTTTCCGGAAAATGGCGTATTGCCGGAGAAAGTGGGAATGTGTAGATTTGAGGTGTGTCTCTTCAACACACAGCACCTTAGGATTAAACCTGTGTAGGATTTCTTTGACGTCATCGAGGTTGTGTAGTAGTCCTCTGACGTTCCATTGTATTATTTGTGTATTCATGTTGAAAGTGTTTTTGTACTGTGTGTTAAAGAGACTAACTTAACTTACAGAGCCCTTGTCGGGCCCTGTGATGCGGGCTTTTTCTTTTTTGGAGCGATCGCGAGACTCGCCTCTCCTTAGGCGCTGACGGCGCCGTCTGGCCAGTTGTGTCCATCGCCTCTTGCGAGGCGCTGGACACGCGCTCTTGCGAGCGGTTGGTTTGACGGGAAGGCCTCGTCTCGAGGGACGAGGCCCTGGAGGCCACCAGCCCAGAGCTCGATGGCCCCTTCTTGTGAGTTGGTGGAGCAGCGCTAGCTGCAGCCGCCGAGGGGGCGGATGGCGTCGCTGGCGGCTCACTGCGTGCGGGCCGGACAGCTGCCGGAAACCGTTGTGTCGCTGCCCCCTGACGCGCCACATCGGCAAAGGTGTTCTTGGGCAGGGTTAATACCCGCCTTCGTGCCTCCTTGAATGAGATGTTTTCTTTTACTTTGATTGCGACAATTTCTTTTTCTTTTTTCCATGACGAGCACGACCGCGAGTACGCGGCGTGGTCCCCGTCACAGTTCACACAGTGGAGGGTGTTTTCACATGATTCAGAGAGGTGTTCCTTGGCACTACATTTCGCACATGTTTGTCGGCCTCGGCAGTTCTGTGAACTGTGGCCGAATCGCTGGCACTTAAAACATCGCAGAGGGTTCGGGACATATGGTATTACCCGGAGCTTCACGTACCTTGTGTCAATACTTTCAGGAAGCACACTTGAACCAAATGTAAGTATTAAATGCTTTGTTCTCATCTCTTTTCTATCGCGCCTTAGCATAATTCTCTTCACATTGATTACGTTTTGTTCACTCCAGCGTTCTAATAGTTCACTTTCTTCCAGTTGCATCAGGTCGTCATCGGAGACAACACCACGGGTGGTGTTCATCGTGCGGTGCGGGGTAATTGTCACTGGGATGTCCCCAAATGAGGCTAGGTTATGGAGCTTGTCATGTTGCTTCTTATCGCGGAGTTCCAATAGGAGATCACCGCTAGCCATCTTTGATGCTTTGTAGCCTGCGCCAAATGTTTCTGTTAGACATTTTGAAATTAGAAAAGGTGAGATCATTCTCACCGTCTTTTCGGGTTTTTCACAATGGATTATGTGGAATCGAGGAAAGTTTTCAGTTTGACGGCCAAAAAATTTGAAGACGTCTTCGGAGCACCCACGCTTGAGGGGGCGATCGGGTAACGCGGGGAAAGAAAATGCCATGAAAAATAACGACCTTTCGGCAGGAACGCCAGCCACCCACCATGGAGCCCAACGAGGGGACGCTGTAGGACCTGTTAAACACAAGCCCCCCAAACGCCAGCTGTACGTTCCCGCTATAACCAAATACGTATAAGCAAGGGCGGTTATGACACACAAGGTTAACCCTTGCTGCCAGGAATGTTGGAAGTAAATGGAAGGGAGAAGAAGACAGGAAAGATTGAAAGTGAGAGGGAAAGACGAAGATTGGACAGGGAGACAGGAAAAGGCAACTACCGATTTCCCCCGGGTGGGTCAGTCCGGGGGTGCCGTCTACGTGAAGCCGAGGCCAAAGAGGTGTGTTGCCTCCGCCGAGGGGCCGTAAAGGTCCAAGCACTCGGCATCGGCTCAACCCCCAGGATCCCCTTTTCCCCGGACACGGCTAAGCCACGTACGGTTAAACGCGGGAGGGGCCAACCCTGATGTGCTCGGGTCCGTGGTGTCGCAACACACCAAACGCCTGCTGACGCAGACGCCCCTGCGGGAAAATATCTTACAGTTAAATGCGTGTGTCGAGGAATGTGGAGGAAACAAATGGTGATGGTTTTATGAGCTAAAATGGTGACAGCAGTGGCTTTTGTGTGGCTATTAACGGTCACTACTCTGGCTGGACTACCGTGTTTCACAACAACCACCACACCACCCGAAAGCCGGTTAGTCTGAGTACGGTCGCGCCGTGCAACTGTGCAACTTTTAAGATATTTGTGGTTTTGTCACATAAGTTTGTTTACTGTAGGCACAAAGCCACAGGGGAGAAGTTATTCAGTAAATATCTTATGTCACTTAAGTTGCCTAAGTGTCTTCTACAATTCCAGTGAATAAAATCCATTTTAAAACTGAAAGGTAAAAATTGCATTACGATTGAATAAGATATAAGATGTTAGGTGACATAGATATAAAGAAGGCTAATTAATACAAATGAGTGATAATCTAGGTTATCGCTTTCTTAATAAGCGTAGTTATTGGAACTTTGTCCCTGTTTGCCCACTCGAGCGAGCGCTTCTCCTTTGGCGTCGACGACACCGGAGTTTTTGCGTAGACCTCCATCGCTCTCCCTGAGGCGCTGGAGGACCGAGAGTTGGGCACCGGGACACGTGTCTCGGACCTTGGGGTTCGATTGATTTTATGGCCCAGCGGGACTGGTGTCCGCGGGCCCTTCGAGGAGGACGGAGGAGCACTGGCTGCATCCACCACGGGGGCGGAAGGGGTCACTGCGGGACCACTGTGCGTGGGCTCGCAGGACTCCCGAGGCCTCTCTGACGCTGCCCACACCTGCGTCACATCGGCATAACTTCTTGAAAGGTAAGACAATCTCTTTCTTGCTTCATAGAACGAGATTTTTTCTTTAACAGTTAGTGCAATTACTTGCTTTTCTTTTTTCCAGCAAAGGCAAGACCGCGAATAGGCTGGATGGTCCCCTTTGCACCTAACGCAGCGTAGAGAAGTGCAGTTGTCAGATTGGTGATCATTGGAACTGCATTTAGCACAGGTTCTTTGTGCTCGGCATGCTTGTGAAGCATGTCCAAACCTTTTACACTTGAAACATCGTCTGGGGTTGCGGATAAATGGTCTCACATTCACTTTTACGTACCCTGCAATCAGAGAGGTAGGCATTTCGCTTGTTGCAAAGGTGAGTATAACATGTTTTGTCGGAATTTCTTGATCACTTCTGCGGATGACAATTCTTTGTACTTTAGTCACGTTTTGTTCCAGGAAACCCTCCAGCAGTTCCTCATCGCTCAAGCCAAGGAAGTCCTCGGATATCACGCCCCCGCTTTTATTTAGTGTTCTGTGGGCTGAAATTGTTACTGTCGCATCGCCAGTACTGGTAAGTACCGACAGCTTTTGCACTTGATCTTTGTCATTTAGTTCTAGGAGGAGGTTCCCGCTATACTTTTTTGACGCTTTGTATGTCGGTCTTATTTTGTGTTTCAGGCACTTGGCCACCAGGAATGAAGAAAACTTTCTTACGGGTGTGTTGTTTTTGCTATGGTACTTGGGGAATGGTGGGGCATTGCTCCGAAAGGGGTACTGAAACGTTGCTTCAGTGCAGCCTCTTTTCAGAGGGCGATCATAGACAACAGAGGTTTGCGCTGCCATGAAAGATGCGTATGTTCGGCAGCAGCGTCGACCGTCCACCACCGAGCCCAACAAGGGGACGCTACGAGACCTGGAGACGCAGACGCCAGCTGTACATAACTATAACCTAATAGACCCAAGGATGGATAAACTACACCAGGTTACCCCTTGCTGCCTGGAAAATTGGAAGTAAAACGAAGTGGAAGAGAAAACAGGAGAGATGGAAAGTGAGAGAGAAAGACGAAGGTTGGGGGAGAGAGAGAGACAGGAAAAGGCAACTACCTATTTCCCCCGGGTGGATCAGTCCGGGGGTGCCGTCTACGTGAAGGGGAGGATAAAGAGGTGTGTTGCCTCCGCCGGGGTGCCTTAAAGGTCCGAGCACCCGGAATGGGCTCAACCCCCAGAATCCCCCTTTCCCCAGGCACGGTAAGCCGCGCACAGCTACACGCGGGAGGGTCCAGCCCTCGTGTCGCAACGCACCAAACGCTTGCTTACGCAGACGCCCCTGCGGGGGCCTATATATTTTCATGACATGTCTGGCATTGCAATATCTCAGCCCTCGGAAGAGCAGAAAACCCGGCGAAAAGACCACCCGCTTGGGCTCTCCGCTCATCCGCCAAAGAACCCGGACGGCACGCGAAACCTCAACTGGCAGCGCGCCACACCAGAAAAACAGGGGACACCCTGGGAAGCAGGCCCACAGAAGATGCAGACGGCCCTCAAAGACGAGAACGCCTGCACGACTCCAACCTGCACGTCCAAGCCCCCCGTGCTCCACCCCAACGCGCTAACCCCGGGTCCGCCGTGCCCGCCGCTGCTAGACGTGGATAGGGGCTGGAGGGGCTACCACCATCAAGCAAATATTGTTGGGAATCCAAGACATGCTCAACGAGCCCAAAGTAAATGACCCTGCATAGTCCGAGGCATCCACCATCTACACCCAAGATGCCCAAGAATACGAGCGCCGCATCAGAGAATAGGCCAAACAAATGGCACCGCCGGAGTAAAAGCGAGAATGCTGACCCATCCCAGCAGCGTCGTTTTTTGTCGTTAGTTATATCGTTTACGTTTTTTTAAGTTACTGCAAATAAAGTAATTTTACAACGAAGCTGTTAGCCTCCAGTTGGTCGGGATTTTAGTGTTGGGGAGCCCGTTCCTGCGGTGAGCGTCGACGCCCCTCGTAATCGAGCGAACACGCTCGTACCACTGCTCGCGTAATCGTCTCTTCCGCAGCTGGCTAAACGAGCACATCAACAATGCATTTAACCGTTTCTGCATATGCTTGAGGAGCAGGGGTTGCGAGAGACAAAGGTGGGGACTTTCCGTCCTTGAGATTTGTCTTCGCCTCGGTACTACCGGGTAGAAAGTCCGTTCATCCCTAGCCGAGCTGGTAGCACAGAATCGACAGAATGTGTGGCTGGCGCGGCGAGGAAGCCGTGTCCGAGGTGAGTTGGTTGCGTTTTGTTGCGACGGTAGCATAATAAATTCTGATGGTTGCAGGGGAATACGTTCGGAATTGAGATGTCTTCTCGCATGACTTTATGACAAAGCATTATACTGTTTGTTAGTGTCGCTGAGCATACCGCACACACGAGGAGATTCGCGGGAACGGAAACAGTTTATGCATTCAACTGTTTGTACTTTGTATGTGAAAGTAAGAACACTGAACGTCGCAATGCACCTTAATAGTCGTAAATCATTGTGACAACTGTAGAGCAACACTGACAAAGTATACGCCGCGCCGATGTTTACGAAAAAGCTTCGATGGATTGAAACACACGAAGGTCGTCGTGCAGTATTTCACATCCGTATATAAGCCGTTGTGAAAACTGTACGGAAACACTGATGGACTACGTGGTAGAGATTAGTAGTTATTCTGAGGCGCGTAGTAAGGAACGCGTGCCTATAGTTCCAGTTACCATCGATGTTATGTGCTAGGTAGGCCGATGGCGCTCAAATCAATACAGCCACGTCCATAGGCGCCGACTACCGGGGGGGGGGCTCCGGGGCTCGAACCCCTCCGGAAGTTTCCCGGGGGGGCTGAGCCCCCCCGGAGACCCGTAGCCTACCCGCACCCCTAAAATGTCATTACCGGAATTCGGTTACCCACATAATTTGATTATTGTCTAGCGTTGCCTCCATATTTTCACTTTTGTTGTTGCTACAAGCTTACGGCACTATTGTTGGCACGGACGTGCACGGCTTTTAATCGACACTTTCGCGTTATTTCGGCAAAATAGCGGCTACCTAATCCGTGTTTCTTCGCTTAAACATTTTTTTAAATTTCCGCTGAGCCACGCACAGACAATATATTTAAATATATACAAAGGACAAATTTTATCATATTTTTTAAGGAGAAGGAGGTAGCCAACTAAATGGATAGCCTATACCTAGAGAATGAATGTGTTGATGTATGTGCACCTCACTTCAAATTACATTGCGTGCTTTTTTGACCCTGAAAAAAAAAACCCTGCAGACTTCAGTGACCCCTTCGGCAGAGTCTTCTATCAACGGCGTGTGAAAAGCACGTGAGTGGTATGTATCTCAATATTGATTCTCTTTCCAGTAGGCAATGCTAACGACTGGCGACAAAATAAAAGATAAAAAAGTTCTTCTAATTATTTACAACATTTACGCATTAGGGATATAAACATCGCCTCTTGCATGCAGAGGCCATAAATACGGGGTGTTACCGCAAACACTTTCAAAAAAATTTTAAAGGTTGCCTGTGGCAGATAGCACAATTCCAGTTCATGAGCTGGTCTACTCGAAGAGGTGGACATTACTTGCACACAAAATTGAAATGCATAATCGACTAATTCAAAAAAATCACTAATTAGGTTTTTAACATATGAACTTATGACCCGTGTTGGAATTTACAAATTCTAGCCGTGGAATTCGCAAGGCGGATGCACTAGGAACTAATTCTCAGGATGGCACCAGTTTGGAGATTTTAATTCCCGAACATTGGCGGAGAAATGCGTTGGCGTTCGTTACTTTTGCGCTTACCCGCCGTGGTTGTTTAGTAGCTATGGTGTTGGACTGCTAAGCATGAGGTCGCCGGATCAAATCACGGCCACAGCGGCTGCATTTCGATGGGGCGAAATGCTAGAACACCTGTATACTTAGATTGAGGTGGACGTTAAAGAACCTCAGGTGGTCTAAATTATTCCAGAATCCTCCACTACGGTGTGCCTCATAATCAGATCGTAGTTTTGGCACGTCAAATCCCATAATTTGTTCTTTTCATACTTTTGTGCTTTGATGCATAAAACGTTGTTGAGAAAGTGACTGGCACGTCAATGTATTTCTCCGCAAAGTTAGAGAATTAATATTTCGACACTGGTGTCAGCGTGAGATTTAGTTCAAAGTGGATCCGCACTCCACGGCTAGAATTTGCAAATTGCAACATGGGTCATAAGGTAATTAGCTAAAAACTTAATTGGTTGCCCGCAGGGGCGTCTGCGTAAGCAGGCGTTTGGTGTGTTGCGACACCACGGACCCGAGCACATGGGGGTTGGCCCCTCCCGCGTCTAGCCGTGCGTGGCTTCGCCGTGTCCGGGGAAAAGAGGATCCTGAGGGTTGAGCCAATGCCGAGTGCTTGGACCTTTATGGCCCCTCGGCGGAGGCAACACACCCCTTTGGCCTCGGCTTCACGTAGACGGCACCCCCGGACTGACCCGCCCGGGGGAAATCGGTGGTCGCCTTTTCCTGTCCCTCTCTTCAATCTGTTGCTTTCCTATCAACTTTCCTTATCTGTCCTGTCATCTCCTCGCTTCCAAATTTTTCTGTCTCTTCTAGGCGGCTTGGGTTAACCTGGTGCTATATATCCAACCTTGAGTATGGCGCATTGGGTTATTGCAGCGATGCAAGTCATTGCTCTGTCAAACTTGTAGCGTCCCCTTGTTGGGCTCCATGGTGGGTGGCTGCCATTGCTGCCGAAGCAACTTCATCAAGCATGCATAGAGCATCTTTCCCTTTGCTTCCTGATCGTACCGCTGCAAAGCGCGTACGCACCGAAGGCTTCTTGAACTTTTTCGTTCATCACAAAGAATCTTTTCCACGCTACCATGTGATCCACAGTGATAAACCTGAAAAACCAGTGAGAGTTATTTCACCTTTCCTTGTCTCGAAATCCCTAACAGACACCATTGGACCAGGCTATAAAGCTACCAAGATGGCAAGCGGCGATCTCCTCCTTGAGGTTCGTGACAAGCTGCAGCATGAAAAGCTTGCAAAACTCACAGCCTTTGCTGACATCCCAGTAACAGTGTCCCCACATCGCTCTCTGAACACAGTCCGAGGCGTGATCTCCGATTCGGACTTGATAGAACTAACCAAAGCAGAACTACTGGAGGGCTGGCAATATCAAAATGTCATTGAAGTAAAAAGAACAAAAAGCCGACGAGACAACAACGAAATACCAACAAAACATTTGCTAATCACATTTTCTTCTAGTGTTCTCCCGGAGACGCTCGAAACAGGTTATACTAAAACCCGCGCCAGGCCCTACATTCCCAATCCTCGACGTTGTTTCAAATGCCAGAAGTACGGCCACGGCTCGCAAAGCTGCCGAGGTCAACTCACCTGCGCAAAATGTGGTGGGTGACAAAGGTCACCCCTCCGATAACTGCTCTGGTACACCCCACTGTGTGAACTGCGAAGGCGACCATCCGGCATATTCCCGATCTTGTGAAACGTGGAAAAAGAGAAAGAAATAATTACCTTGAAAATCAAAGAAAATATATCATTCAAAGAAGCCAGAAAAAGGTGCTCAGTTTTCCACAGTACCGCTTACGCCGAGGCGGCGCGTCAGGGGGCAGCGCTGCATCGGCCTCCGCCACTTCCCCGGCCCGTGAGCAGCGAGCCTGCGGGTGTGGCGCCTGCCCCCATGGTGGCAGTAGGTAAAACTACTCCACCCATCCAGCAAAAGAGCTCGGCGACTCCTGGGCCGTCGGGATACAAGGCCTCTACTCACCAGTCGAGGCCTGAAACCCGAATAAGCCGCCTGCAAGGGCGAGCATCCAGCGCCTCCCGAGAAGCAATGGATACAACACCGGCACCGCAGGTGCCGAAAGAGCAGCGCGGTTCTCTCGACCGCGCCAAAAAAGAAAAACAAAAAAAATCATGGGTCCAGGCAAGGACACACGAATCTAAATCTCAATGTCTCCCTAACTCACAGAACACATCTTTTACAACACAACAATGGCCACACAGATAATGCACTGGAATATCAGAGGACTAATCCGTAATCTAGACGACATAACTGAACTGTTATCTCGATATCAGCCAAAGGTGTTCTGTGTCCAGGAGACACATCTAAATCCTAGACAAGTGAATTTTCTCCGGCAGTACGCCATATTTCGCAAGGACCGAGACGAAGCTGTTGCCTCGTCTGGCGGGGTGGCAATTATTGTCGACAGGTCCGTCGCTTGCCAACAGTTAGCCCTTCAGACGCCTCTCGAGGCCGTGTCCGTGCGAGCAATATTGTTGAACAAGCTCATAACCATTTGCTCCATTTATATACCGCCCAATTACTAACTCACAAAAACGGAATTTTACAGTCTCATAGACCAGCTCCCAGAACCATCCGTGATCACCGGCGATTTTAACGCTCATCACACAATTTGGGGAGACTCCCGATGCGACACCAGAGGCCGCCTAATAGAAAACTTTCTTGTATCCTCTATCTAGCACGTGTCTCTTCAACAAAAAAGAGCCCACGTACTACAGTATACAACATAATTCATATTCCTCAATAGAATTATCAATGGGCTCTGCGGCCATTTTTCCGTATTTGGAATGGAGCGTAATAAAAAATCCCTTTGGAAGTGACCACTTCCCTGTAACGCTAAAGCTGAGACAGCAATACGAATGCCCTCCAAATTGTCCTCGGTGGAAGCTATCATCGGCCGACTGGGATCATTTTAAAGACGCAAGTTATTTATCACGACATTTTATCAGTCAATTTAGCATAGACGATGCGGTTGCGTATTTTACCGCTTTTATAATAGACACAGCAGAAAAATGCATTCCACAGACAAATGGTAACTCATGCAAAAGACGAGTCCCTTGGTGGAACGATGACTGTAGAGAGGCGCGTAAGAAACAAAATAAAGCGTGGGGCATTCTCCGTCGATATCCTAATGCGGAGAACCTTATTGCTTTCAAACAAATTAAATCTCAGGGAAGGAGGACTCGAAGGCAGGCAAGAAGGGCAAGCTGGGAGAGCTTTCTCTCTGGTATTAATTCGTACACTCAGGAAGGGAAAGTCTGGGATGGGTTGAGAAGGTTGAAAGGGCAACAAATCCATCCACTGCCCTTGGTAAACGAACAAGGAAGCAGTCTCAAGGACCAGGCCGATGCTCTTGGTGAGCACTTTGAGTGGGTTTCTAGCTCTACGCACTATTCCTTGTCTTTTCTGAAATTCAAAGAAACGGAGGAACGGAAGTCACTCAACCGTAAATGTAGCCTAAATGAACCATTTAACCGGCCTTTCTGCGTTGCCGAGCTGCAAGCCTCCCTAAACTCATGTCAGAACTCTGCTCCGGGTCCCGACAGAGTTATGTACGAGATGATTAAACAACTTCACCGAGACACACAAATCACACTGCTGGCACTCTTTAATACTCTCTGGGCAGCTGGACACCTTCCATCTTCATGGAAAGAAGCTATTGTAATCCCTGTGTTAAAACAGGGTAAGGATCCCGGCTCAGCAACAAGCTATCGCCCGATAGCGCTAACAAGTTGCCTCTGCAAGTTGTTTGAAAAAATGATCAATCGTCGCCTTCTACATTACCTCGAATCAAACAAAATGCTTGATCCGTACCAATTGCGGATTCAGAGAAGGCCGGTCAACAACCGACCACCTCGTACGTGTCGAGGCTAATATTCGCGATGCCTTTGTTCATAAACAGTTCTTTCTATCGATATTTCTCGACATGGAAAAGGCTTATGACACCACGTGGCGCTATGGAATCCTCCGAGACCTGGCACAAATGGGTATCAGGGGGAACATGTTGAATGTTATTGAGAGCTACCTCTCGAAACGCACTTTCCGCGTAAAAATAGGCAACACACTCTCGCGTCCATTCACACAGGAAACTGGGGTACCCCAGGGAGGCGTCCTGAGCTCTACGCTTTTTCTTGTGAAGATGAACACGCTTCGTTATTCGCTAACTCCAACCATTTTCTATTCTATTTATGTAGACGACGTACAGATAGGTTTTAAATCCTGTAGCCTTGCAGTCTGCGAGAGGCAAGTACAGCTTGGACTTAAGAAAGTATCCAAATGGGCAGACGAGAATGGGTTCACGGTCAATCCACATAAAAGTTCCTGTGTCCTTTTTTCAAGAAAAAGAGGTCTGCTCCCTGATCCCACTATCGAACTGCAAGGACAGCACATTCCTGTGAACAAAGAACATAGATTCCTGGGCATCATACTCGACTCAAAACTAAGTTTCATTCCCCACATAAAATACTTGAAGGCCAAGTGCCTGAATACAATGAACATACTGAAAATTCTCTCGCACACAAGTTGGGGTAGTGACAGAAGATGCTTAATGAATCTCTACAAAAGTCTTGTACGATCGCGTTTAGACTACGGGTCTGTCGTGTATCAATCTGCTGCACCGAGTACCCTAAAAATTCTGGATCCTGTACATCATTTAGGCATACGCCTGGCCACAGGAGCTTTCAGAACTAGCCCGGTACCAAGTCTATATGTAGAATCCAATGATTGGTCACTCGAGCTGCAAAGATCGTTGTCCAGTATCATGTATTTTCTGAAGGCACACTCTGACCATGAACATCCTTGTAACAAAACCGTAAACGATATAACTTGTGCCACACTTTTCCAGAATCGTCCAACAGTGAGAGAACCCTTTTTATTGCGCGTGAGGAACCTCAGCGAAGCAATGGCTGTTCCACTTCTTGAAAACCCTCTAATGGCTCCAGCCATGCCAGTAGCACCGTGGCTGTGGCAGCTCATAAAATGTGACACATCGTTCATAGAGGTTACGAAACACGCACCAGAGGCACATATTAAAATGCATTTTCTGGAACTCCGGTCCAAGTATTCGTGCACAGAATTTTACACCGATGCTTCTAAATCTCATGCTGGCGTTTCTTATGCTGCAGTCGGCCCATCCTTCTCGGTATCCGGCTGTTTGAACCCGGAAACAAGTATCTTTACGGCATAAGCCTACGCACTTTTGTCGGCAGTTAGACACATCAAGGAAATAAAGCTACAAAGAGGAATAATTTTTACAGATTCATTAAGCGTTGTGAAAAGCCTCAACTCTCTACAAAGGAATAAAAATCCTGTTTTTACAGAACTCTATTCAGTGCTCTGCGCTTTGTACGCATCTCATCAACATATCACAATATGCTGGGTACCTGGCCACAGAAGCATCGAAGGTAATATGCTTGCCGACAGTATGGCTACATCAGTAAACAAAGAACTAAGCAATTTTTCCATAACTGTTCCTGTCATGGATTTAAAGCCCTTCATTCGCAAGAAATTGAGGGGTCATTGGCAACGTACGTGGGATACTGAGGAATTTAATAAACTCCACGTTATAAAGCCAAGCGTGGGAAACTGGCCTCCAGTAACAAAAATACGACAAACGGACGTATTTTCTGCCGTCTTAGGATAGGCCACACCTATGGCACTCACTCCTATCTACTGACCGGTGATGATCCTCCTATATGTAATAAATGTGGCGAGACTCTTACGGTACTTCACGTCTTGTTGGAGTGTCGGGAAACTGAAATTCATAGAAAAAGGTACTTCGCCATGGCATATAGACAACACATTCCACTCCACCCGGCAATGTTTCTTGGCGTTGAGCCACTCTTTGACGAGAAGTTAGTTTTAATGTTTTTACGAGAGATTGGAACACTGCATGTTATCATCCCAAGGTATACGTAGCACATCCTCTCACTAGAGGCTGCTGGTGCGATTGCATTTCTCTAAAGCACGTGCCTCCCCGCCCTTGCGTTCAAGGGCCACTGGTGAAGTACGAGTGCTATTTTTACTCATACGTTTGATTAATCATCCCTTTCTAATAGAACTTTTATGCTCATAGTATACATCACTAGTCATTGTCATTATTTTAACACCTGCTTATTTTACGCACTTTACAGCGACTAATTTTTAGGCCTCTCTACAGCCAAATTACATCTGCCATTCACCATTCAGATTCACAAATGTGACATTTGTCATGTTTTACCTTTGAGAATTATTTCATAGTTTTTTGCCTGGCGCTCTTTGGCCATACCTGGCCCTTGCGCCAATAAAATTCACAAATCATCATCATCATCTTAATTGGTTAATTTTGTTTATTAGTCGATTATGCATTTCAATTTTTTTGTCAAAGTAATGCCCGCCTCTTCGAGTAGAGCTCATGAACTAGAATTGTACTATCTGCCACAGGCCATCTTTAAAAATTTTGGAAACTGTGCGCGGAAACACCTTGTATATAGATTTCACTCAGTAACCGAAATGATGCCAAGTCGGGTTCACTCAAAATCAGTACCGCGACTGCCACCAGCCTTGGCTCAACGGATGCCGTGCACGCTCCCTTGGGCACTGGTCTGACTGGCCCGAGTATGCGGTCGCTGCCGCCGCCTCAAGGTGAGTGGATTCCGCCCCTGGCTCAACGGGCGGCTCAGCCGGCAGCTTGTCCGACGCCATGCGAGCCATCTCGCTGCTGTCACAGCAGCTGGACTACTTAGTTTCAGCCACTTCCGGTTTCGCTCTAGCAGCCTTTCCATCACCTGCTGCATCGGAACTACCGGAGTGGAAGTGAGTGGAAGTGTGTTTGAACATGAGTAAGTGCGAGTGCAGGGGAATGCGAACGTGAGTGAGTGGAAGTGTGAGCGTGTCGAGTGCATGTGAGTGAGTGGAGGTGAGTGCGACCGTAAGTGTGAGTGCAGATGAGAGTGGAGGTTAGTGTGAACGTGAGTGAGTGTGAGTGGGGTGAGTATTAGTGGATATGAACGTGAATGACTGCGGGGCCTGGAAAAATTGTTGTGAGTGTCACTGAGTATTCTCCCACGCTGCCGACTTATGGGCTGAGTTTTCAAACTTCTGGGACTGCGTGGGAGCTGCCATCAATTTTCGGATCACGTGGCGCTGCTGTCGCACTTTGGTATTGCTCGGTCAGCACGCCGCCCAGGGGGCGGCGAACCACTGTCCGTGGCTGTTCACGTGGTTTGGCGGTGTGTATCATCATCATCATCAGCCTATATTTATGTCCACTGCAGGACGAAGGCCTCTCCCTGCGATCTCCAATTACCCCTGTCTTGCGCTAGCTTATTCCAACTTGCGCCTGCGAATTTCCTAACCTCATCATCCCACCTGACTTTCTGCCGTCCTCGACTGCGCTTCCCTTCTCTTGGTATCCATTCTGTAACCCTAATGGTCCACCGGTTATCCATCCTACGTATTACATGGCCTGCCCAGCTCCATTTCTTCCGCTTAATGTCAACTAGAATATCGTCTACCCCCGTTTGTTCTCTGATCCACACCGCTCTCTTCCTGTCTCTTAACGTTACTCCTAAGATTTTTCGTTCCATTGCTCTTTGTGCGGTCCTTAACTTGTTCTCGAGCTTCTTTGTTAACCTGTGTATACGGTGCATGTATACGGTGTGTATACATGCGTATTTTGCTGCAGTCTCGGTGTTTTTTGCGACCCTCTTGTGCGTGTTCAAATGCCGTGTGCATTTTGAGGAATTGACGACCCGAATTATCAATTTTTATTTTTATTCGCGGTTCCTGCAGCGAGAATGTGCCTTGAATGTGCAAGTAAAGTCAGCTTGCAAGCAAGCAAAGCGCATGTAGGTTTGAACATTGCACTTGGGAATGTGGTGCTATGATGAAAGAAAGTAGTGCTAGCTTCATTTCTTTTATCCAGAAATGAAGCGCTGACAGAGTATATATATCGACAGAGCGTGCCTTGGATTTATTCCTACTATTTTAAAAGAAGTGCACCGATCGGCCTGCTGACCGCTACAACTGCTCATTAGGAACATCTATTAGCACTAATTAATTAATTAGTTAAATAACCGATTCGCCTGCTGACACTTACATCTGCTGATTAGTAACAACAATTAGTAATACTTAACTGTATAATTAATTTAAAATTGAAGGGGCACTGGTTTATCCGTACATGGATGAATGCGAAAACATTGCGACCACCAAAGGTCGAGGGTTCGAGTACCATAATTAAGTCTATCTTAATTAACTGTGCCTTAATTAACTTCGCCTTAATACCAAAGGTAGTGGGTTCCACTCCCACCAATGGTCGTAGGTTCGTGTGCCGTAATTAACTCTATCATAATTAATCAAGTACCTTAAATCACTCTACAATAATTACCTGTGTCTTGAATAATTTCGCCCTAATTAACACCATAGGTCGTGGATTCGAACACCTTAATTAATTATATCCTAATTAACTGGACCTTAATGAACTTCGCCTTAATTAACACCAGCGTAGTGGGTTCGACTTCCACTAATGGTCGTTGGTTTGAGTGTCTTAATTAACTCCATCTTAATTAACTGTGCCTCAATTAAATTCGTCTTAATTCACACTGCCTAAATACACTTTGCCTTGATTAAACTTTCATTAATTGACGTCATCAACTACCTCGATTTGCTCACATGGGCTCCCATGACTTTTTCGACCATCGTGTGGTCATTCAAACGCCGCCTACGCTGGATTTTGCGCTTAATGAGTCATATAATGCATTCGCAATAATTAGTACTAATCAGCAACAGGTGATTACAGCTACTAACCACCTACTTATAGATACTAATCAGCAACATTTTATTAGTAGCTTTCTGCGTTCTGCGACTAATCAACAACAGCTGATTAGTAGACCTCTGTAGACGGCCAGGGCTGCTGGGGACCTGGACTAAGGACTCCAACAGTGCACTCCGGGGAAGCGGAGCAGGATTTTCACAATTCAGTAAAGTTTTTCAAGCAATCTCGGGCAACTGCTGCTCACGGCGCGCTGCGATGTAGACGAAGTGCGCGCCCGCGCGCGCCTCATATTCAAAGCGATCTTCGATGGGACAAAATGGATGCGCAGAGTGCCGGTAGCTTCGTATGCGCTGTGCTTTCGACGTTTAGCTCGCGTTGACGCGAGAGACAGCGCGAATGTCAATTTGCCAGCTGCTGCTCCCGCGCTTTCTAACTCCAGCGCTTTGACAGCAAGCTTCCGCGGTCATCGAGCGAGATGTGTTTATGCTTACCTGGGTGCGGGTGACACCGTGCTTGTTCATTTAGTCAGTAAGCGAATGCTTACAACTTTATATAGCCGATAAAACTACTATCCTTACTTCGATAGCTGTCCACTAATTTGCTATCGCAAACGATGCTTCGCCTAGCTTTCAGTCGAAACTGCGACTTATTTTTAAAGGCAGGACAATAGGCACTGTAATAAGAACTACACGCACGGAGGCAGCTACACACACGTAAGCTGTTAGTATGTGTCGAATTGAGCATGTTGTGTTCACTCACATTATACAACACGCAATCAAACGCTCCCGTTTCACTATCAACTACTCCTACTCTACTGTGGTACATACGGCTTCGTATTTAAGCTTGTTCTTATAAATTGTTCGTACAATTTTGTACAATTAGTGGTGTACGATTTGTTCACTATTTTTACATTCAATATGTAACAGCAGAAAACCAGTGGTTCTTCACTGATGGAGTCGCTATATGCTCAATTCAGTTGCGTTTTATTTATATTACTCATTGCTTTTTTGCCTTACTTTTTAATTAAGCTGTTACATATGTTCGTCTTTTTCTGCATTTTTACTTTTTTGATTCTTTGTTTTACTAACACTGTAGGACAACTCACGCACACATTTCCCGATCTCTTTGCTCATAATAAGGTTTCTACATTGCTCTGACATTCAAGCCAAAGGGGGACTTGGCTAGTTTTCAGTGTGGCGTTCGTTTCGTTGTCGCAATGACAGCAAGTGCGCCCGCGCGCACTTGCTGGACATGTAAGCGAAATTAAGCTGTATTACGTTAGATGTACTACGCGAGTACACTGTGGGAACTTCGTGCAATACGATTCACACTAACTGCTTTGGTAATTGCATATTGGTCAAGGAAACTTACCTGCTTCCCGACATTACAAGGTCTTCGCTCAACTTATGTTGCGCTATCTGATTCTACGTCGTGTCAGTTGCAACTCCCTGTCAACATGACCCAACGCTTTCTTTTATTTGTTTTTTGCCCTAATATACTGTTTCGTTACTTTCGTTACAATGTTTGCTGCTTGTAACT
This sequence comes from Dermacentor silvarum, assembly GCF_013339745.2. Taxonomy (NCBI): domain Eukaryota; kingdom Metazoa; phylum Arthropoda; class Arachnida; order Ixodida; family Ixodidae; genus Dermacentor; species Dermacentor silvarum. The sequence goes on along the minus strand of NC_051157.2, from coordinate 203,140,935 downwards.
TCCATATTCGTGATGCAATAATTTTTGCAAATCATTTATTTAGTGTAATGCAGGTTTAACAGAAAGTATTCAGTGACTTTCAGAGTGTCACCGTTAAACATCACTATAAAGGTATAGTAAAAACTGCGAGACTTTGGTTAATGCTGTCAGTTAAAAGGTCACAGAAAGTGTATTGATATTTTTTTTATTTGTATTGTTATTTCTGTAGTCATTTTTTCTGAGAAAGACCTAGTGCGAGGCCGTCCCACAGCAAATGTCATCCGGTGTGGAGGGTCCCAAGAATTCGACACCTTGAGTGAAGCCACAATGAAAAATGCTAGGCATGTTTTATTAAAGCCTTGTTGCGTTTGTCTCTCGCAGCGTGTAGAACGGAGAAAATAAACGTACCCCGCTTCTGCCCCCCCCCCCCCCCCCCCCCATCAGGATCCGGACCATCATTTGCCAGAGCTCTCCTTCCGGATATGTTCGGAAACGAGCACCAGCTGTTCCACGGTGCGTGCAGCGAGCGAAGCTCTCCTTGCTCGTTGGAGTGCCCCTGCCGTTGAGAACAGCCTTTCAACTGCCCCAGATGACGCGGGCACGCCTAAGCATACAACTGCGAGCTTTGCGACACGTGGAATTGTTTCCCCATACTTGTGCCAATAAGCTAACACGTCGTCCGCTGTCGACGTGCTGCTCAGGTACCTCTCGAGTTCCGATTGCTCGTGGTGTGCTGTTGGACAAACGACATCCAATAGAGCGTAGGGGTCGCGTGCGTCGCCCATCCCTTCCTGCCGCGCGTCACATTGAGCCTGTTGCGAGGACGCTTTGTCAGCAGTGGCTGCTGGGCCCTGTTCAAAAGAAGCGTGAAAATACAACGTGAGTGACGCATTAAGGTTACAAGACTCGCAATACAATATTTGAAAATATTACGCGAGAGACGCGATATTACACAATTCATATAATGCGTCATTTGAATGCCGAATTGATCGGCAAAATTATTACATCCAATACTGTAAATGGTTGGTTCACAGGCTTAGGTTGTCTCTCTTCGCAGGGAAGTATTAGTAAAAGAATCGGCATAAGTAGGCGATAGAAACTGACTCTAGTTGTAATAAAAAAATAACTTCGGTAGATGAACACGGCGCAACATTTATGAGAAAGCAACATGAATGAACTAGTTGACAGTCGATATTGGGAATAAAGAGCAACACATGCATACATTTCGCTTCATGAATGTTCAAGCGTACGAGAAAAATTTCGACCCCAGTGTCTTTGGCCGATTTGCAACGCTGGATGAGAAAGACCTATTCGTAACAACCCTCTAGATTTCCACGTTACACTCCAATACAGTTTTATACAATGTGATATCACGTTCGGTGTAGTGTTATCAAGCGCACTTACTGATGTATAGCATGAGCAGGACAGCTTGCACGTGTCGCATTCTCGCTTATCAAGGCCGGTCATGTGATCATTTCCGTTGACTTAAAAACCTGTAACACCCAGCAATAAACGTTCTTTGGTTCAGCCTCTACCTGCCAGCTAGGCTCAGAATCGAAGGCGACATCCTTGGAGTCCCAATAATTTAAATTATGAAGTTACTGATCATGGCACACAGGAAGACACGTTTGGTACCCGCATACAGGTTCGTTACTAGCTTTACATTTGACTTGATTAGTCACGAGATTGATTTCACTATAAGTATTTTTCACTCTACCCATTCGAAAAATAAGGTGAGCTACCTGCACGTAGGCTTCAAGGAGTCTTTCAACAGCGGCTGTTGCTTCGTTTGCTGTGGGCTTTGCAAGCCCTGGGGCAACCGATGCATTAAATACTCGGAGTTTTTGTCGTGGATGGAGCACACTTGAAGCCACGAAAAAGTCAAAAAGCACTTCTTCGAAGCGGTTCTTCACTTCCTCCAGGACTGTGTTTTTTAGGTCAGGAAATCTGAAAGTGAATAAATAATTACTGACCTGAGATAAAAATATGTACTACTACTGCAACGTTGTGCTATAAAAACAACTGCTGGTATCGCTTCGTATATAGCCAGACAATGGCAATCAATAATTAAAAAAAGAAAACGCGACCCGCTTCTTTGTAGGTCAATAACTCTATTGATCAGGTATCTAGGCTTTAGAGAGCCAAATAGCCTGTAAAAAGAAAGGAAGGCTATTTCTATTCGTGATCCCGTTATACAATTCAAAACTGTATTAGCTGCACTTATTCATACTTTAACCTGTTGATCGGATATCGAAATGTTAACGCTAATCTTGTTTCTCACAGTTCATGGTCAAGAGGACGAAGCGACGAAATGCTAGGAAAGTTAGTGAAATCGTGCGGGTATGCGTAATTAGTCACGAACCATTCACATGTCACGGAAAGTTGCTTCGTACTGCAAGGATTATGAACATTAAGAACCCTATTTTTATTTCCTTCCTACGACTTTTTCGTGCCCAGAATAGTATACTTACTCAGAAGTCAGGCATTTGTTGATTTGCGCGTAGCATGGGCTAATGCTGATATGTAAGTCACATGACGTCTCTCCATCCGATTGCAACCGGTCGGTGGCGTCTGCAACAGGCCTGAGCAGCGCCAGAATTTGACAAAAACGACCAGAATTCATTTCCATCTGAGAAACGCTTTTCCATCTTGTCGGGTTGCTTTCATTATATTCTTTCAGAACTTCCATGAATGAGTTGAAGACATCAATCTGAAACAGAAAGAACGTTTAGCCAAGGACAGTAGAGCTTTGACCGATATCGGTTTATCAGCAAGGTGTCTGCTTTTGGAGAAAGAGAAATTAATCAGAGTTTACGGTATGTTTAAGCAGTGACTAGGACGATTAATAATAATAAAACACTGCTTAAAATAAGGCTATTCATGAAAAATAAGCAGTAAATGTTCTTGCAAATTCTAATCGCAATCAAATGCCAAAAACACACGGCTTGATATAAATACACGACAAACGCCTGATATTGAACTGTTTGCGGCAACGGCCATAGCGAGCCTTCTTTGCCAATGCCATTAAAAATGCCTGCTGGCTCAAGCTCTATAAAAACTGAGCGGAATGAATGCTGCAGCCCTCGGTGTCAAGCAGCTCCTATTATATGCCCGCAGTCTGCCTTGCCTATTGCGTGCGTACTTCGACATGCCGCATAACGGGACAGGGAAGGAGAGGACGCCCCGTGTTAATTTGGTATCCCATTTCAAAGATTTTCGAACTTCGATTTTAGACCAGCGTTCAGTCTATTGCTGGTCGTTCGCGTCTTGGTATAGCTACAAAATTGTCTGCACAACTAAACAATGCAAGATGAATGAAGGCAACAGTTTTTGTTGTCTAACCAAAATGTTGCCACCCCCCCCCCCGCCCCCTGTATACTACATTGTCTATATTAGAACTCCCCCGCAGGGGCGTCTGCGTCGGCAGGCGTTTGGTGTGTCGCGACACCACGGACTCGAGCACACGAGGGTTGGACCCTCCCGCGTGTAGCCGTGCGTGGCTTAGCCGTGTCCGAGGAAAGGGGGATCCTGGGGGTTGAGCCGATGCCGGGTGTTTGGACCTTTAAGGCCCCTCGGCGGAGGCAACACATCCCTTTGGCCTCTGCTTCACGTAGACGGCACCCCCGGACTGACCCACCCGGGGAGAATCGGTAGTTGCCATTTCCTGTCCTTCTCTCCCAATCTTCGTCTTTCTCTTTCACTTTCAATCTTTCCTGTCCTCTCTTTATTTTCCTTTTACTTCCGATTTCATGGGCAGCAAGGGTTAACCTTGTGCATTATATCCAGCCTTGGGTATAGGTATTTGGTTATAGTGGGGATGCACCGTTGGCGTGCACAGAACTGAATAGTTTGTCCTGTGTCGTCCCCTAGTTGGGCTCCATGGTGGGTGGCGGCCATCCCTGCCGAATATAGGAATCTCTTAATGGAATCCAATTTCCCCCCACTACCTGATCGCTCCCTCAAGAGGGGGCGCACCGATGAAAGCTTCAATTTTTTCATGCAGCCGAAAGAAACATTCCCAAAGTACCACGTAATCCACAGTCAGCATGAAACCAAGACAGTCCGCACAATATCTCCTTTTGTTGTGTCAAAATCTTTGACAGAATCGCTCGGCCCAGGCTACAAAGTAACTAAGATGGGAAGCGGCGACCTTCTTCTTGAAGTTCGAGACAGGACCCAGTACAGCAAATTAACAAAACTCATTGCTTTTGGAGACATTCCCGTATCAGTGGGCCCACACAGATCATTGAACACTGTCCGCGGTGTCATCTCTGAAGATGACCTAATTGACCTTAGTGAGAGCGAGCTACTCGAGGGGTGGCAAGATCAGAATGTAGTAAAAGTACAAAGAATAACCATCAGGCGCGATGACAAGCAAATCCCGACGAAACACATAATCATTACCTTTGGAACAAGTAACCTACCAGACTCAATAGAAACTGGATACTGCAAACTCCGTGTACGGCCATACATCCCGAATCCGCGCCGATGCTTCAAGTGTCAGCGGTTCGGGCATGGTTCGCAAACCTGCCGAGGGCGCACCACCTGTGCAAAATGTGCATCCAATGAGCACCTATCTGACTCCTGCACTTTCACCACCCGCTGTGCTAACTGTGACGGAGATCACCCCGCGTACTCCCGTTCATGTCCGTCTTGGAAAAAAAGAGAAGCAAATCATTGAACTCAAAATCAAATTTAATCTGTCGTTCCAAGAAGCACGCAAGCGTTTCTCTATGCATAACCAGTCTAGTCCGTCCTACACCGATGTGGCGCGCCGGGGGGCAGCGCCACGTCATTCGGCGGCCGCTCAAGTCACACGGAGTGTGACGGCAGCCACACCATCATCCCCCCCCCCGGCTGGAGCAGCCAGCGCTGTTCCGCCCCCTGCTAAGGAGGGCCAGCAGACCCACGGGCCTGCCGGACCCAGGGCCACTGCCCGTGCAGATAGGCCCGAAACCCCCGCAAACGTGCCCGCTGAGCGGGCACTATCCACCGCCTCAGATGAGGTGATGGATACAAGAAAAACACCGGTGCACGTTAAAGAACCCCAGGTGGTCCAAATTTCCGGAGTCCCCCACTACGGCGTGCCTCATAATCAGAACTGGTTTTGGCACGTAAAACCCCATAATTTAATTTTTTTTAACCGGCGTCTCAGACGCCCAAAGAACGGCGCAGCTCCCTCGAGCGCGCCGGGAAGAAAGGGAAAACCCCCATCACGGGGCCTGGAAAGGCCTCGTGAGCTAGCTTAATTTACCTCTCAGACACACAGCACAAAACACATATAAAATGGATACACAGATACTGCAGTGGAATGTTAGAGGTTTACTCCACAATCTTGATGACATTCAGGAACTCCTTCACAAGTTTAATCCAAGGGTGCTGTGTGTCCAAGAAACCCATCTTAATTCTTCTCATGCGAACTTTCTCCGGCAGTATGCCATTTACCGAAAAGACCGCAACGACGCCCTTGCCTCGTCGGGCGGTGTGGCCATAGCAGTAAATAAAGGTGTTGCTTGCCGGCAAATACAGCTTAAAACGCCTCTGGAGGCAGTTGCTGTCCGTGCAGTACTCTTTAACAAGATGGTAACAATTGCTTCACTATACATCCCCCCGAACTACCACCTATCAAAAGCAGAATTTCACAGCTTCATCTATGAACTGCCCGAACCTTATGTTGCCGTTGGAGATTTTAATGCACACAACACCCTTTGGGGACATTGTCGCTGTGATGCTAGAGGGCGCTTAGTAGAAAACTTCCTCCTCTCTACAGATGCATGCCTACTAAATAAGAGCCTACATTTTACAGCGTGGCAAACAAAACATATTCATCTATCGATTTAAGCATCGCATCTAGTACACTCGTGCCATACCTAGAGTGGAACGTGATTAAAAATCCATATGGAAGTGACCATTTTCCTATCGTCCTAAAATTAACAAAAGCTGATGAGTGCTCTCCACGCGTCCCCCATTGGAAAGTCGAGTCAGCCGACTGGAAGCGGTATGAAGAACTCACGCGCATAATAAACTGGGAAGACATCTCTACGCTTCCTATAGATGATGCAGTGGCATATCTGACGGCATTTGTTGTTGATACGGCGTCAATATGTATCCCCGAAACAAATGGTTCACCTTCCAAACGACGTGTTCCCTGGTGGAACGATGAATGTAGGGAAGCGCGAAAGAAACAAAATAACGCTTGGAATCACCTCCGCGACTCTCCGACTACAGAGAATCTTATCAGCTTCAAGAAAATAACGTCTGAAGGAAGAAGAACACGCCGCCGTGCCAAAAGGGAAAGCTGGCAAAGATACATATCTAGCATAAATTCTTATACAGACGAAAGAAAAGCTTGGAACAGGGTAAACAAGATAAAAGGCCGTGAAACTCATCCTCTACCATTGGTGAATACACAAGGAGAAACTCTTGAGGCCCAAGCTGATTCTCTAGGGGAACATTTTGAGTACATTTCCAGTTCATCCCATTATTCAGACACATTCCTGAGACACAAGCGACAAGCAGAGCGACTGCCTCTGGATCGGAAAGGAGACAGAAATGAACCTTACAACCGTCCATTTAACATGGCAGAATTTCAGGCTGCACTAAATTGTTGTAATAAATCGGCCCCTGGAAACGATCGAATAGTTTACGAGATGATAAAACACTTACACCCCGAAGCACACAAAACACTCCTATCGCTTTTCAACGCCATTTTCTCTGCCAGCTATATTCCGTCCGCCTGGAAGGAAGCAATCATAATACCTATTCTTAAAGAAGGCAAGGACCCGTGTTCGGCCAGCAGCTATAGGCCTATAGCCCTGACAAGCTGCTTATGTAAACTCTTTGAGAAAATGGTGAATCGACGCCTGATCCATTATCTTGAAATCAACAAAATAATAGACCCCTTGCAGTGTGGTTTTAGGGAGGGTAGATCCACAACTGATCACCTTGTTCGCATCGAGGCGAATATACGGGATGCCTTCGTGCACAAACAGTTTTTATTATCGGTATTTTTAGATATGGAGAAGGCATACGATACAACTTGGCGTTTTGGAATTCTCCGTGATCTGGCTGCAATGGGAGTCCGAGGCAACCTTTTGAGAGTGATTCAAAGCTATCTATCTAATCGCACGTTCCGTGTTAGGGTTGGTAATATCCTATCTCGTCCATTTACTCAAGAAACGGGCGTACCACAAGGTGGTGTACTGAGCTGTACTCTATTCGTTGTGAAAATGAATTCGCTCAATACTGTCTTACCTAGTACGATGTTTTATTCGGTGTATGTGGATGATGTACAAATAGGTTTTAGATCATGTAACATTTCTATCTGTGAGCGACATGCACAACTTGGGTTAAACAAAGTAAGTAAATGGGCTGACGAGAATGGATTTAAACTGAACCCTCAAAAAAGCACTCGCGTTCTTTTCTCGAACAAGAGAGGTAAACTACCTGACCCCTGTATTCATCTTAATGGACAACGGCTATCTGTGAGCCATGAACACAAATTTTTAGGCCTCATTTTAGACACTAAATTAACATTTATCCCCCATTTAAAATATCTGAAAGCGAAGTGTCTGAAGACAATGAATCTACTGAAGCTATTGTCCCGGACATCTTGGGGAAGTGACAGGGGATGCCTTTTAAACCTCTACAAAAGTCTCATTCGGTCGCGCCTCGACTATGAGGCTATAGTATACAACTCCGCTGCACCTAGTGCTTTGAAGATGCTGGATTCCGTTCACCACTTAGGTATCCGTGTTGCTACAGGTGCCTTCAGGACTAGTCCTGTAGAAAGTCTGTACGTTGAATCAAACGAGTGGTCACTACATCTCCAAAGGACATACTTAAGCTTTGCCTACGCCCTGAAGGTTAAATCAGATAGTCAGCATCCATGCCATTCTACCATTCGCGACATGTCCGCGGCCAGGCTGTTCCGTAACCGCCCGGCCACTAGGCCTCCTCTGTCACTTCGGTTGGAAGCACTGTCAGAAGAATTAGGCGCCCCTCTTCTGAAGAATGTTCTAATGGCTCCTACTCGGCTGCCACCACCTTGGGAGTGGCAGAATATACAGTGTGACATTTCTTTTGCTGAAATATCGAAACGAGCACCTGATACACGTATACATTCACATTTTCGTGAACTTCAGGATAAGTATTCTTGTGCTGAATTCTATACAGACGCTTCGAAGTCTCCTGCTGGTGTTGCCTATGCAGCTTAGGACCATCGTTTTTAATATCTGGTACATTAAATCCACATACAAGTATTTTTACGGCAGAAGCGTACGCGATACTCTCTGCAGTTAAACACATAAAACAAATGAACCTCGCAAAAGCTATTGTGTTCACGGACTCATTGAGTGTAGTCCGAGCTCTAATGAGCGTACGAAAAAACAAGAACACTGTTTTTAACGAACTATATGCATTGCTGTGCTCAGCTTATACGGTTAAACAAGTCATCGTCCTATGCTGGGTGCCTGGCCATAGTGGCATAAAAGGCAACGAAGATGCTGACGAGAACGCTACCTCAGTAGTTTTTAGCAACGCCGACAGAAACATACCAATTCCAGCCACAGACCTTAAACCATATTTACGTCATAAGCTGAAGAAGCACTGGCAGAAACAGTGGGATACCCAGGTATCCAATAAACTGCATTTTATCAAACCAAAATTAGGGCACTGGATATCAGAGAAAACAGCACGATACAAAGAAGTGCTCCTCTGCCGATTAAGAATAGGCCATACCTTCGGCACCCACTCTTACCTACTGACAGGAAGTGATACTCCGTCATGTCGAAGGTGTGGCGACACCCTTACAGTGCTCCATGTCCTCATCCAGTGCAAGGAAATAGAAAGGGAGCGTAAAAAGTACTTTTATTCTGCATATCGCCAGCATATCCCATTTCACCCAGCATTTTTTCTGAGCAACGAACCACTTTTTAACATAAACACAGTTTTTAGCTTTTTAGATGAAATTAACGTCTTAGAAGTCATTTGGCCAGGTCATGCGTAGCACAGCCTCGTCTTCGAGGCTGTAGCCGCAGTGACATAAGTTCTTATACCACATGCCTCTCAGCTCTCTACTTCAAGAGCCCTGTGGAGGCAGTAGTCCTTGTATGTCATTTATTATATCACCTTTTCGTAGTGAAACTTTTATGCTCATTTTTATTTTATCATGAATCATTGTCATTCTATTTTACGCTGTTTACAGCGAGCCGTTCTTAGGCCTCTTTACAGCCACATAACATGTACATTAGCAACTCAATTAAATCACTTCATTCATAATACATAAACATTTTATTACCATATGTCATGGCGCTCTTTGGCCATAGCTGGCCCTTGCGCCATTAAACACCACACATCATCATATTAGAACTCTACATGTTCGCCTATGAGTTTCTCCTCTAGTGACAATGACGCTGGAGACGATCAAATGCTCCCATCGGACTTGCTAAGCATATTCCATTTTCCTAAGGAAAAATTCAACACATGTCGCTGGAATAAAATTCCTTCATGCGTTGGCCGTGGTCGCCTCCAGCGCTTTTTAAGCATTACCGCTGGTGGCCACGATTACAGATTACAACGCTAGCAGTGATCGCGGCCCTATGCACGTTCGCTATGCTGACAAGTTTAACAAAGCGGCAATAACACAATAGTTTATAAGTTCAAAATGTCACCTCCGTCAGGCGCTTGAGTGCCGCGACCAGAGAATTCCACCTTGTTCAGGCAGGGGGGATCAAATCTTTTCCGCAAAGCACCTTCAGACGTTCAGTCCAGTAGCAAGCACGCCTAAAAACATTCACTGTGGCATTAATGAGCGCCATAATCTCCTTTGCCCCTTCGTCTTTGCGCAGCGCTGCGTTGACGGCAAGTTGCACTGTGTGTGCGGCACATCTCACTCTGTGGAAGGATGCGATGGAAGTGATCTCTTCACTGACCGGTTCAGGCGGCTCTTCTAGAAAACTGTGCTCAGAGCCTTCTTCGTCCGGAACCCTAGCCAGCCATTCTTCACCGAAATGTTCGGTCATGTTGAACGCTTTGGTCATGTTTGCAGCATTATCACACACTACGGTGCCAACCTGCAGCTCGCTCACGCCGCGTGACCGCAATTCAGCAACAAAAGTTTCTCTAATGTTCTGCCCAGTATGGCGGCCTTCAATGTGCCGAAAAGATACAGTGTACAATTGGAGTTTCCAGTTTGTCACATACTGCACCCTGATGCCCATGACAGACTGACGCAATCGACTAGACCAAATGTCGACAATGAAATGTAGGCTGTTACTTGGGGCATTAGAGAGTTCTGTGTTAAGATGTGGCAGCGCGACTTTTGTTGCCAAGGCTTCGAGTTTCCGCGAAACTGTTCTCGGAGATGGCGGGGTGAGCTCGGGCTTTAAAAACGCAACAAGACGCTTGAATCCAACACCATTTGTTACGGAGAGAGGAAGACCATCCAATGCCACCATTTCTGTCACGTATCTGGTAAAAGATTTCTGCAGGCTGTTAGAAGCTGTAGTTGCTCCTTTTATTTCGTGGAGCCTCACCACAGAGGCATCTAAAGTCTCCTGGCGCTTCGCTTCAACATCTTGGTAGGCCCCTTTGTGAACAAGCTGAAAGAACATTGGATATTATGTATAAGTTATCTACACACACAAGATTGATTTTAGGGAAATGAGGATGAGCAAAATTTTATGTACCAGGTGTTCAAAATTAAGCTTTACGGAATTTTTAAATATTGCCTGTGGCAGGTAGGGTATTTCTTATCGTTGAGCTTGGTCATTTGATGAGGGGGACATGAGTTGCACAAGAAATCCGAAGACATATTGAACTAATTAACAAAAAATTATTAACTTCTTACGTAATCACTTTACGACACATACTGCAATTTACGAATTGCACCCGGTGACCTTGTGAGGCATATCCATTTGCAATGAATTTCCTGAATGAAATTAGTTTGGAGATATGCGCCATGAAACCCGCCGTAAAAATGCACTGTTGTTCCACTTACTTTTTTTACCAAAATGCTGTTTTATAAATTGAAGCACAAAAGTAACTGGAACGCCTATGTAATTCGTCCCACACTTTCGGGAAATGATATCTCGAAACTGGTGTCATCCTGCAAATTCATTTAAAGTGGATGCGTCTTGCAAACTCAGCGGCTACAATTCGTAAATTGAAATATGTGTCGTAAAGTAATTAACTAGGATGTTCATTAGTCAACTTTTGTTAGTTAAATGTGTTTCGACTTCTCGTGCTACTAATGACCGCCTCTTCGAATGACCCAGATCAACGATTAAATGGAGCTACCCCCCATAGGCGATTTTTTCATTCCGTAAAGCGTAATTGTGAACACCCTGTATATATGTGTACGTAGCACACATCGAAAAAGGAAAAATATTGTCACGTGCCGAGTCCAACTACTCAACCACGGAAAAGGAATGTCTGGCCGTCGTATGGGCAGTCATGAAGTTTCGCCCGTATTTATACGGTCGCGCCTTTCAAGTAGTAAGCGACCATCATTCGCTTTGCTGGCTGACCAATATGAAAGACCCGTACGGACGTTTGCATGGAGCTTACGGCTTCAAGAGTACGATATGACAGTGGTGTACAAATCGGTGAAGACATCACCTCGATGCCGACTGCCTCTCCAGATCACTATTGAATCACCGAGCGCAGATGCGGATGAATGCGCATCCACACCACCTGTGTCCACACCAAACCTGTGTGATCCACACCAAACCTGTGTGATCCATAAACTTACTCGTGAGGAAGCAACGCTGTTGTACCGCATCAGAGCCGACTTCGCGCACACCCCGGCTTGATCATTCAGTTAAGACTGGACGTTGCGCTTCCCCGCTCTATGCCTTTTGTGGTGATATCGGCGACATTAACATTTCGTTTGGCTATGCCCACAGTTTGACACACAAAGAAACGCGATGGTTGACATCCCGCAAAAGAGTGGTGTTTCGCACAGGACCACTGAAAACGTCGTTTTCCCCGCAGGGCCCGCGAGAATCATTAAAGAGTGCAACGAGTGCTCATTTCCTTCCTGTGAGACTTATCTAATCGATTAAGTCGATTAAATGAAAGGTGGACCTTGATGAAGATTAGTCGTGTTGCGGGATACTTTTAAACGATTTATCGTTCGTCGATATTACTAACCCTAGTTTTGCCGGTGTCAGGCGCCACTCCATGCCTGAAAATGTAGTGGACTGCAGGAGGATTGAACTTCCGACCTTCAGAATAGAAGCCGGGTCCACGCCACCACCAGCGTCCACCACGGCGTCCAGCACGTTAAATCACAATTCCGCTTTGTGCTTCGAAACGATTGAACACCACTACCAAAGGACACAATAAAAGAATTTGAAAACAATGTGCCCATTAAGTGTTCGACTGAAGTTAGGGCGGCCGTTTGCAACCTACGCAGGAGAAAATATGACTAACACAGAAACGAAAGAAGCTGACACGGCTTCCTTTGTGACTACAGCAAAGAATGAGATGTCACGACACTGCCCCCCCCCCCCCCCCCCTCCCACAGAGGCAAGCCAAGCACTGAGGCGACGTCATGACACCGCGGTGCCAGCGTGGCAACCTAAAAAAAATTTGCCGCTAAAGCAGGATAGTCGTGACACGACATCCGGCCTCGCTTTCCTCCGAAGCGCGGAAGGCACGTGGGACAACCTCCAAGAGGACCTGGGCAGCGATCACCGTATTCTAGAACTCCTAGTGCGCCTAAGCCCCAAACCATCCAGGAAGTACACGTACGTGGACTGGGACCTGTTCCGCAAAATCAGAGGCGAACGGCCCCACTAAGCGAAACCTATACAGAACAGATACAAAATCTTAACAGCGTGGTAACACAGGCGACCAAAGACATCACTACAGACACAGAGGCGCCTAAAATGGATTCGAAGCTTGCCCACCTCCTGGAGGCAAAGAATGCCCTCTTGGAAAGGTGGAGGACCTGTAGACTCCCCCGCAGACTCAGGGCGAGAATCGCGCGCCTCAACAGGGAAATCGAGTCCTACTCATCCCAAATCGCCAGACAGCAATGGGATGAAACATGTGCAGAAAGAGACGGTCGCATGCGGAGGGGAAGTAAATGGAGCCTGCTTAAAAATCTCCTTAACAGCGATAAGCAATCTAGGAGCACACTCAATCTCGCGTCGGATAGACTCGTAAAAGAACAATTCTCGATAGGCCTCACAGAGAAGGAGGTAACCGAAAACCTAGCGTACACATGCATCCCCCTGGCCCACGGTTCGGACCGCCGGGGCGAGGAAATTGCTTACGAAGGCCATCTGGCGCCAGGTCTGGACGAGCCATTTGAGACGTCCGAAATCAGACACGTCCTGTGCAACCTTAACAGCAGATCGGCGCCGGGGCCGGACAGAGTCACGAATAAGCTCCTCAGGAACCTGGATGACAGGGCCATCGAAACACTTAAAGACGACGTCAACCGGATATGGAATTCAGGCCAAGTCCGAGAAGAATGGCGCACCGCCAAAGTTGTACTCATTCCTAAGCCGGGTAAGCCCCCGCACATCGACAATTCGAGGCCCATCTCTCTTACGTCCTGCATCGCCAAGGTCGCGGAACACACGATCCACAACAGAATCGTTGCACATATTGAGAGCAGGGAACTCTTTAGGCACAACCTAGTTGGGTTCAGACAGTCCCTATCAACACAGGACGCTATGCTTCTTCTCAAGAGGGCTATTTTTGATAATAAGACGCGTGATGTAAGGGGAATCCTCGCGCTGGACCTCGCCAAAGCTTTCGACAGGGTCAAACACAGGCACATACTGCGAGAAAGTTTTGCCCTTAATCTGGGAAGGAACTTTCAGGGCTTCACCAAATCCTTTCTGGCGAACCGCAAGGCGCACATCAGGCTAGGAACGGTTTCGGGAGGTCCATACGAGCTGGGAAACGGTGGCACCCCGCAGGGCTCGGTCCTCTCCCCGCTACTGTTCTAACATAGCCATGCACAGGCTTTCGGCTCGCCGAGATTTAGAACGTGGGACACGCCATTTAGGCGGATCTGGGTGCCGGGAGGATCAATGGCCACGATTGAACACTCATTACAGAACGCGCTAGAAACCATCGAGGGATTCCTCTCCGGCACGGGGCTCGATCTCTCCCCGTCCAAATCGGAACTCTTGCTGTACAGACAATCTAGGCAGGGAGTCAGAAACCTCGAGCCTCTGGAAAGTCTTCCGATAGTTATCAAAGCCAGAAACGGGCAGCCAATACCGAGGGTAGACTCGGTCAAAATTCTAGGTCTGCTCATCGACGCAAGAGTTGCAACGCGACGGCTCTCAATAAGCTCTCTGGTCAGGCTGGAAACGTCATCAGAATGATCACCCGCATCTCCAACCGAAGAGGTGGGCTAAAGGACGACAATCTTTCCAGGCCTTCTTCCTAAGCCACATTACCTATATAACCCCCTACCTTAATTGGAGCAGGGCAGAGAAGGCCAAATTAGACGCGCTTATAAGAACGGGCCTCAAACGTGTGCTGGGACTTCCCCAGTCCACGAGCACGGAACGACTACTCAAGCTAGGGCTCCATAACACGATAGACGAAATTATAGAAGCCCACTCGAAGGCGCAGGTTTATAGACTATCGTCCAGCAAAGCAGGAGTTAGAATACTAAACGAGGCAGGCATTCGGCCCAGGCACGACCCGGAGGATAAAGTCTGTCTACCTAAAAACGTTAGTTCACCAATCAAGGTAGACCCGATTCCGCGCAACATTCACCCAGTACACAATGAGGGTAGAAGACGCGCGAGAGCTCAGGCAATCCTCAAACAGATCACTCGACAGGGACTACACGCTCAATTCGTAGACGCCGCTAGATACGACAGTGAAGACGCGTTCGCCCTATCGGTAGTGGATGCGAAAGGCAATCTGGTGAATGCGGCCTCTGTGCGCACCAATTCTGCTCACGAGGCGGAGGAGGCGGCTATCGCCCTGGCCATACACAGCGCACATTTTCCCCTCTTCGTCTTCTCGGATTCTCGTACAGCCGTTAGGTCCTTTTCGGCGGCGCGCGTATCGAAATGGGCGAATAGAATTGCGATCAACAAGCTCACTAATTTCGGTCAAATTGACACGGAAGCATATTTCCGAATTTCATGGTTCCCGGCCCACCTGGGAGACTCGATCCAACCGCACGGCTGCAACCCCAACGAACGGGCTCACCGGCTGGCGCGCCATTTCACGACCCGCGCAGCCGTCAACGGCCCTCCTCGTAGCGAGGCTTGCATCCAGAAAGACCCATTGTGCACCTTTCACGAGATCGTCTCACACTACCGCTTGGAAAGGAAGTGGTTGTCTCCTCCTCATCCAACCCCGCAGGGGCGTCTGCGTCAGCAGGCGTTTGGTGTGTTGCGACACCACGGACCCGAGCACATGGGGGTTGGACCCTCCCGCGTGTAGCCGTGCGCGGCTTAGCCGTGTCTGGGGAAAGGGGGATCCTGGGGGTTGAGCCGATGCCGGATGTTTTGGACCTTTAAGGCCCCCCGGCGGAGGCAACACACCTCTTCGGCCTCTGCTTCACATAGACGGCACCCCTGGGCTGACCCACCCAGGGGAAATCGGCTGGTCGCCTTTTCCTATCCCCTTCTCTGACCTTTTATTGCGATAGCAATTATATGGACACTTCAACCGGATTTCTGCCGTCGGCGTCGCCGTGAGGTTCCGTATAGATAAAATCTTCGCCGCGCGCCGTATGCCCCAGAGGCAGCGTGCGGGGACGCGCGCTATCACGGAGAGCGAACCCACTCAATCTCCCACGCGCAAGCAAGAAAGCGGAAATCCAGCGCCGGAGGGAGCAGGGGGGGGGGGGGGGGGCACTTCTCTGCCAACAACCGCGCTCGTCGCTCGTCCGCACAGTCTCTTATCTCTCCCATGCGCAAGCAAGGAAGCGGGAAGCCAGCGCCGGAAGGAGCGGGGGGGGGGGGGGGGGGGGGGGGGGGGGGGGGCGCACTTCTACGCTGCCAACAACCGCGCTCGTCGTTCGTTCGACCGCACCGTCTCTTATCTCCACACGGCTCTGACCTTTATGCGCATTCGCCGCTCAGTTTCCGTTGAAGCGATAGACCGCGCGTACCTTCGCCCCCTGCTGCGGCGTATATATCCGCTCGCTGCCAGCGTTTTGACGGTCGTTGTCTGCAGTCATTCAGTGTGATCTATTCATGTTTGTTTGTGCGCGCTCACACCACGCTTCTTCAATCAGTTAGTAATAGTCGGGCCACATTTTCCAACGCACGCTACACATGCAATGCTGCCCGGGTCGGCAGTGCAGCGCTACAGGTGTGTCCCTTCGCACGTGCTGCCCACGGGAAGCGCTTCTCATCAACACCATCGTTTCACACGCGCCTTCTCGTGGTCATCGAGTCTCTCTTCATGTCGGTCTACTTACGCCGCAGCACACCTGCTTACTTAATCAGCTCATGTTTACTACAATTCATATTGCTACCAAAGCCGCTCACCTTACTTCGTATGACATTGCTGTGTTGCTATCGCATTCATCGCTTCGCCCTTAGGGCGAAACTGTGACATTTTTTCTTTCCTATCTCCTTTCTTTACTGTCCTGTCTCCATTTCTCTTCTGTTACTTCTACATTTCCGTAGGTGGCTTGGGTTAACCTTGTGTATGTGCCCTCTCTTGGGTATCTTATATTGGGTTATAGCAGCAATGCACGGCTGGCGTCTGCAGCCTTACACCTTAAGTGCTGCAGCGTCCCCTAGTTGGGCTCCGTGGTGGGTGGCCGCCATTGCCGCCGAAATAAACCGAACTAATATGGGAACACCTGCATTTCCCCGTCTACTTGATCGTCACCCTCACAAGAGGGGGCGCACCGATGAAATATTAAACCTATTCAGACCGAAAGAAATTTTTCCCCGATTCCAAGTTGTGCACAGTGAGAAAACTGAAAAACCAGCTCGAACCGTATCCCCTTTTCTTGTTGCGAAAGGTTTGACTGACGCCCTTGGCCCAGGTTACAAGGTCACCAAAATGGCGAGCGGGGACCTCCTGCTTGAGATCCGTGACAAAGCGCAGCACAATAAATTGAACAAGCTTGTGGCATTTGGAGACATACCTGTTACCGTCTCACCTCATCGGTCTATGAACACAGCACGTGGAGTAGTGTCTGATGCAGATCTAATCGACTTGTCCGAAACCGAACTATTGGAAGGCTGGAAAGAACAAAACGTAACAAACGTACAGCGCATCATTATCAGAAGAGAAAATAAGGAAATTCCCACTAAACACCTGATCCTGACTTTTGCCACTTGCGATCTGCCACAAACCATAGAAACCGGATACACAAAGTTAGCTGTCAGGCCATACATCCCCAATCCCAGAAGATGCTTCCAATGTCAAAGATTTGGTCACGGCTCGCAGAGCTGCCGTGGTAGACTCACGTGTGCGAAATGTGGAACCCAAGGTCATTCCTCAGACAACTGTGAAGCGACACCTCACTGTGTAAACTGTGATGGTGAGCATCCAGCTTACTCCCGGTCTTGTCCGAACTGGAAAAAAGAAAAAGATATTATCACTCTCAAAGTTCGTGAGAACATCTCCTTCAAGGAAGCACGTAAAAGGTGCTTGCCATTCCACAACACAACATATGCCGAGGCGACGCGTCAGGGGGCAACGTCGCACCGGCTTCCGCCACCTGCCCGGCCCGCGCGCAGCGAGCCGCCGGCTGTGGCAGCCGCCCCTATGGTGGGACCAGCCAAGGCTGCCTTGCCATCACCGAACTTGGCCACACCAGTGGCCCCTGCTAGCTCTGGCAGCAGCCAGGATAGCACGGAGGCTAAGGAGGTACCGTCAACCTCCGCACTGGTGGGGACAAAGGCTTCGCCTTCCAAGGCGAAGCCAAACCGACGTACACATCGCTCGCTAGAGCGAGTGTCCAACACCTCCCAAGAGGCAATGGACACAACTCCTTCTCAGACGGCACACGGAGCGCCTAGGGAGAGACGACACTCCCAAGAACGCTCCAAAAAAGATAAAACACCAGTTACAGCGCCTGGAAAAGGCTCTGTAAAGTAGGCTGTACACATCCCTTGAGACACACAGCACCTTTTATTTTCCTCCAACATGAACGCACTATTGCAGTGGAATGTTAGGGGACTAATACACAACCTAGACGACATCCAAGAACTTATCAATAAATTTAATCCAAAGGTGCTGTGTGTTCAAGAAACACACCTAAACTCCAAGGACACCAACTTCCTACGTCAGAATATTGTTTTCCGAAAAGATCGCGAGGATTCTGCCGCATCATCTGGTGGTGTGGCCATCATACTCGACAGAAGTGTAGCCTGTCAGCAACTTCCACTCAATACGGCACTTGAGGCGGTAGCCGTTCGTGCTGTACTTCTGGGTAAACTCGTAACCATTTGCTCGCTCTATATACCCCCACATTATCCTTTACACAAGCATGAATTTCAATCATTTATAGATGAATTACCGGAACCTTACCTCGTTCTTGGCGATTTCAATGCACACAGCAGCTTGTGGGGCGACACGCGTGTCGATGCGCGAGGACGCCTAATCGAACAATTTCTTTTCTCCTCTGGTGCGTGTCTCCTGAATAAGAAGGAACCCACCTACTACAATCTTGCAAACAAAACATTTTCTTCCATTGATATCAGTGTGGCTTCCCCGTCTATATTTCCTGAACTTAAATGGGAAGTTATAAAAAATCCTTACGGGAGTGACCACTTTCCCATACTGCTGAGATCACCACTACAAAACGAACCTGCACCACAGGCTTCCCGGTGGAAGTTCGATAAGGCAGATTGGGAGAAATTCGAAAGTCTTACGAGTAGTATCTCGTGGTCTGACTTATCTTCGATGGGAATTGATGCTGCTGTCGAGTATCTTACATCCTTCATAGTCGATGCCGCTTCTGAATGTATACCAGAAATGAGTGGTGCGACCTGCAAACGCCGTGTCCCATGGTGGAACGAGGAATGTCGGAACGCTCGTAGGAAACAGAACAAAGCGTGGGGGTTGCTACGCGACTCCCCAACTGCGGAGAATCTTGTAAATTTTAAGAAAATTAAATCGGAGGGCAGAAGAACGCGCCGACAGGCCAGGAGAGAAAGTTGGAAGAAGTTTTTATCAGGCATAAACTCGTATACAGACGAGGGCAGAGTCTGGAAGAAAGTTAATAAGATAAAAGGGCTACAAACTTATTCACTCCCGTTGGTAAACACACAAGGCGACACTCTGGAAGACCAAGCTAACTGCCTAGGAGCACATTTTCAACAAGTGGCCAGCTCATCTCATTATTCCCAAACATTTAAAAGGCACAAGGCTACAATAGAAAAACAGAAACTAGAAAGAAAATGTACTGGAAACGAAGCATACAACCAGCCATTCTGTATTGCTGAGCTGTATGCATCACTTAGTTGTTGCAACAAGTCTGCGCCAGGCTCTGACCGCATAGCTTATCAAATGCTGAAACACCTTCCCCATGAAACAAAGAAAACTCTCCTCACCCTATACAATGCTATATGGACCTCCGGCAAGATCCCCTCTGCCTGGAAAGAGGCCATTGTCGTTCCTATACTGAAGCAGGGCAAGGACCCATCGTCTGCTTCGAGTTACCGCCCTATAGCACTAACAAGCTGCCTCTGCAAACTGTTTGAAAAAATGATAAACCGCCGACTAATACATTTCCTCGAATCAAACAAACTGCTTGACCCGTACCAATGCGGGTTTCGAGAAGGACGATCCACCGCTGACCATTTGATACGTATTGAGACGCAAATTCGAGAAGCTTTTGTCCGTAAACAGTTCTTTCTCTCTGTATTCCTTGATATAGAAAAAGCCTACGATACCACCTGGCGGTTTGGAATACTTAGAGACCTCTCACACGTTGGTATACGTGGTTGCATGTTAAATGTCATCGAAAGTTATTTATCTAATCGCACATTCCGTGTTCGTGTGGGAAATGCTGTATCAAGACCATTTGTGCAGGAAACCGGAGTGCCACAGGGCGGGGTGCTCAGTTGCACTCTCTTCATCGTAAAAATGAGCTCCTTGCGTCTGTATATCCCAAGAAACATGTTTTATTCTGCATACGTCGATGATGTACAGATAGGCTTCGCCTCGTGCAACCTCGCAGTCTGTGAGCGGCAGATTCAGCTTGGTCTGAACAAGGTGTCTAATTGGGCAGATGAGAATGGATTTAGCCTTAACCCACAAAAGACCACCTGCGTCCTGTTCTCCAGAAAGAGGGGTCTGCACCCCGATCCTGACATTGAGTTGCAGGGAAAACGAGTGGCCGTAAAAACAGAACATAAGGTTTTAGGTGTGATTTTAGATGCGAAGCTAACATTTGTGGCACACATACAGTATGTAAGAAACAAGTGCATGAAAACAATGAATATTCTAAAAGTATTGTCACGCACCGCTTGGGGTAGTGACACAAAGTGTCTTTTGAATTTGTATAAGAGCCTCATACTCACAAGACTAGATTACGGCGCCATAGTGTACCATTCTGCTACACCAAGCGTCCTAAGGATGCTGGATCCTGTACACCACCTAGGCATCCGCATAGCCACTGGTGCCTTCAGGACAAGCCCTGTGGCAAGCCTGTATGTAGAGGCAGACATGTGGTCGCTTGACATGCAACGTTCGTACCTAAGCCTCACCTATTTCATGAAAGTTAATTCGAACTCGGAACACCCGTCCTTCTCAACCGTAAATGACATGACCAGTGCCACACTCTTTAATAACCGGCCGACAGCAAGAGATCCCTTCTCAGTACGTCTAAGGAAAATTAGTGAACAAATCGATATCCCACTACCTGGAAATACTCTGATGGCCCCAGCAAAGCCAGTGCCACCGTGGCAGTGGCAGCTCATAGAGTGTGATACCTCATTTGTAGAGGTCACGAAAGACGCTCCAGAGGCACATATCCGAATGCATTTTCTGGAAATTCAGTCCAAGTACTCGTCCTGCACTCAGTTCTACACTGACGCTTCCAAGTCACATGCAGGGGTATCTTATGCGGTAGTCGGACCATCGTTCTCAGAGTCCGATGTACTGCACCCGGAAACAAGCATTTTTACGGCTGAGGCCTATGCACTTTTATCGGCTGTGAAGAGTATAGGCAAATCAAAACTGAAAAGATCAATAATATTTACAGACTCCCTAAGCGTCGTAAAAGCCCTCATGACTCTACATAAACACAAAAACCCTGTACTCATTGAACTGTATTCTGCTCTGTGCAAAGCATACATGTCTAACCAGCATATTATTTTGTGCTGGGTGCCTGGCCATAGAGGCATCGAGGGCAATGTTCTGGCTGATCAAATGGCCACATCAACTACATCGCGAGCCCTTAACCCTACCGCTTCTATCCCTGCCAGCGATCTCAAGCCCTACTTGAGAAAGAAACTTAGAAGCCACTGGCAGCGCTTGTGGGATGCCGAAACGAACAATAAGCTCCACTTAGTTAAGCCACAGATTGGCCCGTGGCATCCTGTTACGAAAATACGAAGAACTAATGTCCTATTCTCTCGTTTGAGAATAGGACATACATATGGCACCCACAATTTTCTATTAACCGGAAATGACCCGCCAACCTGTGGTAGATGTGGAGAGAGGCTTACCGTGCTACACGTGCTCGTGGAGTGCAGGGAAGCCGAAAGAGAGAGAAAAAGACACTTCCCTTTAGCGTACCAGTGCCGTCTCCCTCTCCACCCTGCTATGTTCCTTGGCGACGAACCTCTGTTTAGCACTAAAGCTGTTCTGGATTTTCTGAGCGATGTTGTACTGCATGTTATTTGTCCAATAGTTTCGTAGCGCGTCCTCTCTTCAGAGAGATGTCGCCGCGACAGTAGTTTTGCATAGCACGCGCCTCCAGGCCCTTACGTTTTCAAAGGGTCTGTCAAGGCAGTAGTGCTTTTTAAAAAGATTTGTCTGTGACATATTTTCGCCTATCGTCATTTTCTTGCAATTTGTTCTTTCGTGATCATAGTGCACCTCATTAGCCATTGCCATAATTTTATTACATATACATTTTACGCATTTTACAGCGATTGTTTTTAGGCCCTTTTACAGCCACGACACATCTACCTTTCGCAATTCATTGCTCCATTGTCAACTCATGAACACTGGCCTGGCGCTCTTTGGCCATATCTGGCCCTTGCGCCATTAAACACCATACATCATCATCATCATCCTCCTCATCCAAAACTAAATAAGCCACAAGCTAGCACGTTCAGGATGTTACAAACCCGCACGTACCTCACTCCGCGGTCCCTTAGCAGGATAGACCCGCACTTTCCGCAGTCCCTGCCCCAAATGCGGAGCCGACTCATGCTCTTTCGATCACATGCTTTGGCTGTGCCCAGCCATAGAAAACTCTATACTTGCAACAAAGGAACAGTGGGAGGAGTTCCTAAGAAGCGACCACCTCCACATCCAAATCCAGGCAGTCCAGAGGGCCCACGACATCGCAACGGGATTTCGCCTCCCGGTGCCATCGTGGGCGGAGCCACCGACTTGACCTGAGGGAGCCTTCGGCTCCCCCTGGCCAGTTTCTCAGGACCAATAAAAGTTACTGTCACTTAAGCAGGATAAAATATGACCAACACAGAAACGAAAGAAGCTGACATGGCAACATGCATGCTCTCTACCCGAATGTGCAGGACGTACTGCGACCGCCTGGAGAACCTCGGGAGCATGCAGGCCGCCTGGAGAACATGCTGAGCGTCTACAGACTGCTGTCGCGCGACGAATCGGACGAGTGCTTCGCCTTCGTGAACGCTTCGTGGACCGTATGACATAAGTTCTAGAAACCGGATTTTAGGCAAATGCCTTTTTTGGTCCTTGCGCTCCTATCGCCCCACTTTGATATATGAGCAGGAATTAGAGGTGAAGAAGGGCTTTTATAGTGTTTTTATAGTGCCTATAAATGCCTATTTTGGCGTTTGTGCCTAAATGCCTATAAATGCCTATTTTCAATATCGGCTCCTATGTGAACACTATTTAGCGTCAAGTTTCACTTTCGAGTGCAGTTAGAGACGTTATTCATGTTACCGGGCAACATTGACTGTTGGGAACTCTATGAGGTTCAACCTAGTCATCTGGTTCAACCAATTCACTGTCGGAAAACAATCGCTAGCAGCAGTGAAATGGGACGCGCCGCGGTTGGCGAACGCGAAACCCTGGAGAGCCGTCAGGGGAAAGGAGAGTAAAGAGCAAAATAAAAAAAGAAAAATGTGATGTGCACGCGGCTTTTGTTTTGTTTGTAATTTACTGTTTAAGGTGTTCACTGCCGTCGAGTGTTTCTTCTCAGCCTACAAGATCATTCTCAGTGACACGAGGAACAATTTTGAATCGAGAAATCGGGAGATGGTGGTAGTTTGCTATTGTTTCCACAATCTTCACAGTGATTCTTGGACTACGTTCCGTGTGCTCTCCAAACAGATTTCTTCAAACACAGGCACTTCAAGTGGGCGGAATTGTATTTGGCAGTTGGGGCGTTTTGCCTGTACAATGCCGATAATGTCATTGTATATGAGAAAATTGCCAGAGTTGTACCTAACAGTCCTTACGTAAAACATGTTAATTTCTTAATAAATTGCAGTCTCTGTTGCATTTATTATTTGTCTGTGTCTGTTGTGTCTTAATGTAATTGCGCCAGGTAGACATAAAATAGCGCTTTTTTTATTCAGTATTGGTCCCAGCTTTCAAGTATTCTTTTTCATGCTTGTTTCACTTTAGGCAACGCTCGAGTACAGTGGCCATTGAACATGAATATGAGCAGTGTGCTTGTTGAATTACGCCCAATGATCCCCATTAGTCCAGCAGTATTATTGCACGGCTATGTTCAACTGTTGGCGCCTTTGTGCCGTCACAAGCAATAACATTTCTTTTCCTGTCGTAGATACAGGTTGCGCACGTGTTCGTTTAAAATTATTTGCATTTCTGTAAAAATTTATTGTGCCTATATTTACGACGTTGGAGGCCTAAAACGTTCATTTGTCTGCCTCTTTTTGGCGCCTAAAACGCCCTTTTTTTAATGCCTAAAGATCCGGCCTCTAGACATAACCTGGTCCGGCACGGCGGCATAAGGAGGAGCGCCGAGTCACGCGGCAGTGGTGAGAGAGTGCGCATTGCGGCGCTCGTGGTGGCGCCGCTGTCCACGCCAGCCCCCACCAACGTCGACGATGGAAGGTCGTTGCCCGTGGACCAGCGTGACAACGGAAAGCCCGGATCACCACCTATGTAATGCGTTCGAACCATGTCCACCGTCGCTACAACTTAATTAAAGGGTTTCCCCGCAGGGGCGTCTGCGTCAGCAGGCGTTTGGTGTGTTGCGACACCACGGACCCGAGCACATGAGGGTCGGACCCTCCTACGCTTAACCGTGCGTGGCTTAGCCGTGTCCGGGGAAAAGGGGGATCCTGGGGGTTGAGCCGATGCCGGGAGTTGGACCTTTATGGCCCCCCGGCGGAGGCAACACACTTCTTTGGCCTCCGCTTCACGTAGACGGCACCCCCGGACTGACCCACCCGGGGGAAATCGGTAGTTGCCTTTTCCTGGCTCTCTCTCCAATCTTCGTCTTTCCCTATCACTTTTAATCTTTCCTGTCTTCTCATCTTTTCCATTCACTTCAACTTTTCCTGGCGGCAAGGGTTAACCTGGTGTGGCTGTCCTACCTTGGGTATACCATATTAGGTTATAGTAACGGCATACTGCTGGCGCTGTGCAGACTTGTTTACATGTTCTGCCACGTCCCCTTGTTGGGCTCCGTGGTGGGTGGCAGACGCCGTTGCCGAATAAACCACTTCTTTCCATGGGATCCTCAAACCCGTTTATAACCGATCGTGCCTCGAAAAGGGTACGCACCGACGCAACCTCGCTATTCTCGCCGAAAAACAAAGAAACTTTCCCGAAATTTCACGTCCTTCACTGTGAGCAACCATCTACGAAAGCTAGAGCAATTTCCCCATTTCTTGTGGCCAAGTGCCTAAAAGAGACCATTGGAGCTGGGTATAAGGCAACAAAGATGGCAACCGGAGATTTGCTCCTCGAACTAAAAGACAAGGAACAATACAACAAACTCGCACACCTCGTAGCCTTTGGTAACATCCCTGTTTCTGTAAGCGCACATCGAACAATGAACACAGTAAAAGGTGTGGTATCAGACGAAGACCTAATGACATTGAATGAAGAAGAACTCCTGGATGGATGGAAGGACCAAGGGGTAATCCATGTGCAGCGCATCAAAATCAGACGGAATGACAACGAAATCCCAACAAAGCATTTAATACTCACTTTCAGTTCAACTACTTTACCCGAGACTCTTGAAACTGGCTACGTAAAACTTCATGTTCGACCATACATTCCGAACCCGCGACGTTGCTTCAAATGTCAAAGATTTGGTCACGCATCCCAGAGCTGCCGAGGGCAGCTTATGTGCGCAAAGTGCGGCACAACCGGTCACTCTTCTGAAGATTGCAATAATGACGAGGTACATTGTGCTAACTGCGATGGCAGTCACCCTGCATACTCCAGAGCTTGTCCAGCCTGGAAGAAAGAAAAAGAAATAATTACTGTAAAAGTGAAGGAGAATATAACATTCCGTGAAGCACGACAACGTATCTCCTCTTTATTCTTGCTCAAAACATCTTTCGCCGAAGTGGTGCAACGGGGGGCGGCACCACAACGGCATCTGGCGGCAGCCCGGACCACGCCTAGTGTGCCGAGGCCAACGCCACCCGCCCCTAAGGTGGGAGCAGCCAACGCTGCCCTGCTATCTCTCAAATTGTCCACACCAGTGGCCTCTACAAGCTCCGGCAGCAGCCAGGGCACCGCAGAGGCCCCAGGGGTCCTGTCGACCTCCGGTCCGGTGAGGACGAAGACTTCGTCGCTCGAGATGAAGTCTACGCGACGCACACATCGCTCTCTGGAGCGGGTGTCCAGTGCCTCGCAAGAGGCTATGGACACCAGTCCAAGCCAAACGGCGCTAGTAGCGTCGATGGAGCGGCGAGGTTCTCTCGACCGCTCCAAAAAAGACAAAACACCAATTACAGGGCCTAACAAAGGCTCTGTAAAGTAAGTTACTCTCCTCCCTTTTGAGACACACAGCACCTTTCATTTTCCTCAAACATGAGCACAATAATGCAGTGGAATGTTAGGGGACTAATCCACAACCTAGACGACATCCAAGAACTTATCAATAAATTCAATCCAAAGGTGCTGTGTGTTCAAGAAACACACCTAAACTTCAGAAACACCAACTTCCTACGTCAAAATATTGTTTTCAGAAGAGACCGCGAGGATTCTGCCTCATCATCTGGTGGTGTGGCCATCATACTCGACAGAAGTGTAGCCTGTCAGCAACTTCCACTCAATACGGCACTTGAGGCGGTAGCCGTTCGTGCTGTACTTCTGGGTAAACTCGTAACCATTTGCTCGCTCTATATACCCCCACATTATCCTTTACACAAGCATGAATTTCAATCATTTATAGATGAATTACCGGAACCTTACCTCGTTCTTGGCGATTTCAATGCACACAGCAGCTTGTGGGGCGACACGCGTGTCGATGCGCGAGGACGCCTAATCGAACAATTTCTTTTCTCCTCTGGTGCGTGTCTCCTGAATAAGAAGGAACCCAGCTACTACAATCTTGCAAACAAAACATTTTCTTCCATTGATCTCAGTATGGCTTCCCCGTCTATATTTCCTGAACTTAAATGGGAAGTTATAAAAAATCCTTACGGGAGTGACAACTTTCCCATACTGCTGAGATCACCACTACAAAACGAACCTGCACCACAGGCTTCTCGGTGGAAGTTCGATAAGGCAGATTGGGAGAAATTCGAAAGTCTTACGAGTAGTATCTCGTGGTCTGACTTATCTTCGATGGAAATTGATGCTGCTGTCGAGTATCTTACATCCTTCATAGTCGATGCCGCTTCTGAATGTATACCAGAAATGAGTGGTGCGACCTGCAAACGCCGTGTCCCATGGTAGAACGAGGAATGTCGGAACGCTCGTAGGAAACAGAACAAAGCGTGGGGGTTGCTACGCGACTCCCCAACTGCGGAGAATCTTGTAAATTTTAAGAAGATAAAGTCAGAAGGCAGGAGAACGCGCCGACAGGCCAGGAGAGAAAGTTGGAAGAAGTTTTTATCAGGCATAAACTCGTATACAGACGAGGGCGGAGTCTGGAAGAAAGTTAATAAGATAAAAGGGCTACTGACTTATTCACTCCCGTTGGTAAACACACAAGGCGACACTCTGGAAGACCAAGCTAACTGCCTAGGAGCACATTTTCAACAAGTGGCCAGCTCATCTCATTATTCCCAAACATTTAAAAGGCACAAGGCTACAATAGAAAAACAGAAACTAGAAAGAAAATGTACTGGAAACGAAGCATACAACCAGCCATTCTGTATTGCTGAACTGTATGCATCACTTAGTTGTTGCAACAAGTCTGCGCCAGGCTCTGACCGCATAGCTTATCACATGCTGAAACACCTTCCCCATGAAACAAAGAAAACTCTCCTCACCCTATACAATGCTATATGGACCTCCGGCAAGATCCCCTCTGCCTGGAAAGAGGCCATTGTCGTTCCTATACTGAAGCAGGGCAAGGACCCATCGTCTGCTTCGAGTTACCGCCCTATAGCACTAACAAGCTGCCTCTGCAAACTGTTTGAAAAAATGATAAACCGCCGACTAATACATTTCCTCGAATCAAACAAACTGCTTGACCCGTACCAATGCGGGTTTCGAGAAGGACGATCCACCGCCGACCATTTGATATGTATTGAGACGCAAATTCGAGAAGCTTTTGTCCGTAAACAGTTCTTTATCTCTGTATTCCTTGATATAGAAAAAGCCTACGATACCACCTGGCGGTTTGGAATACTTAGAGACCTCTCACACGTTGGTATACGTGGTTGCATGTTAAATGTCATCGAAAGTTATTTATCTAATCGCACATTCCGTGTTCGTGTGGGAAATGCTGTATCAAGACCATTTGTGCAGGAAACCGGAGTGCCACAGGGTGGGGTGCTCAGTTGCACTCTCTTCATCGTAAAAATGAGCTCCTTGCGTCTGTATATCCCAAGAAACATGTTTTATTCCGCATACGTCGATGATGTACAGATAGGTTTCGCCTCGTGCAACCTCGCACTCTGTGAGCGGCAGATTCAGCTTGGTCTGAACAAGGTGTCTAATTGGGCAGATGAGAATGGATTTAGCCTTAACCCACAAAAGACCACCTGCGTCCTGTTCTCCAGAAAGAGGGGTCTGCACCCCGATCCTGACATTGAGTTGCAGGGAAAACGTGTGGCCGTAAAATCAGAGCATAAGTTTTTAGGTGTGATTTTAGATGCGAAGCTAACATTTATGGCACACATACAGTATGTAAGAAACAAGTGCATGAAAACAATGAATATTCTAAAAGTATTGTCACGCACCGCTTGGGGTAGTGACACAAAGTGTCTTTTGAATTTGTATAAGAGCCTCATACTCACAAGACTAGATTACGGCGCCATAGTGTACCATTCTGCTACACCAAGCGTCCTAAGGATGCTGGATCCTGTACACCACCTAGGCATCCGCATAGCCACTGGTGCCTTCAGGACAAGTCCTGTGGCAAGCCTGTATGTAGAGGCAGACATGTGGTCGCTTGACATGCAACGTTCGTACCTAAGCCTCACCTATTTTATGAAAGTTAATTCGAACTCGGAACACCCGTCCTTCTCAACCGTAAATGACATGACCAGTGCCACACTCTTTAATAACCGGCCGACAGCAAGAGATCCCTTCTCAGTACGTCTAAGGAAAATTAGTGAACAAATCGATATCCCACTACCTGGAAATACTCTGATGGCCCCAGCAAAGCCAGTGCCACCGTGGCAGTGGCAGCTCATAGAGTGTGATACCTCATTTGTAGAGGTCACGAAAGACGCTCCAGAGGCACATATCCGAATGCATTTTCTGGAAATTCAGTCCAAGTACTCGTCCTGCACTCAGTTCTACACTGACGCTTCCAAGTCACATGCAGGGGTATCTTATGCGGTAGTCGGACCATTGTTCTCAGAGTCCGATGTACTGCACCCGGAAACAAGCATTTTTACGGCTGAGGCCTATGCACTTTTATCGGCTGTGAAGAGTATAGGCAAATCAAAACTGAAAAGATCAATAATAATTACAGACTCCCTAAGCGTCGTAAAAGCCCTCATGACTCTACATAAACACAAAAACCCTGTACTCATTGAACTGTATTCTGCTCTGTGCAAAGCATACATGTCTAACCAGCATATTATTTTGTGCTGGGTTCCCGCAGGGGCGTCTGCGTAAGCAGGCGTTTGGTGTGTTGCGACACCACGGACCCGAGCACATGGGGGTTGGACCCTCCCGCGCTTAACCGTGCGTGGCTTAGCCGTGTCCGGGGAAAAGGGGATCCTGGAGGTTGAGCCGAAGCCGGGAGTTTGGACCTTTATGGCCCCCTGGCGGAGGCAACACACCTCTTTGGCCTCGGCTTCACGTAGACGGCACCCCCGGACTGACCCACCCGGGGGAAATCGGTAGTTGCCTTTTCCTGTCACTCTCTCCCTCCAACCTTCGTCTTTCTTACTTTCACTCTTTCCTGTCCTCTCTTTATTTTCCTTTCACTTCCGACTTCGCGGGCAGCAAGGGTTAACCTTGTGCATTATATCCTGCCTTGGGTATATGTATTTGGTTATAGTGGTGGCGTACAGTTGGCGTTTGCAGGACCTGTCCCTTACAGACTCTGCAGCGTCCCCTTGTTGGGCTCCATGGTGGGTGGCTGGCGCCACCGCCGAAACTCATCCCACATATATGGATAGCTCCTTTCCTGCACTTGCTGATCGCCGCCCGAAACGGGGGCGCACCGAAGAAATATTCCAATTTTTTGGCCGACAAATTGAGAACTTTCCACGATACCACGTGGTACATAGTGAGAAAACTGACAAGTCCGTGAGAGTGATCTCACCCTTTATTGTTGCAAAGACTCTGACAGAGACCATAGGACCAGGTTACAAGGCGACGAAGTTGGCCAGCGGTGATCTCCTACTGGAACTCCGCGATAAGAAACAACATGATAAACTACAGAGTCTAGTGTCGTTTGGAAATTTTCCTGTGACTGTGACCCCGCACCGCACCATGAACACCTCCCGCGGTGTTATTTCTGATGACGACATGTTGGAGCTCACTGAAGATGAACTTCTGGAAGGATTTAAGGAACAAAATGTTTTGGCTGTAAAACGAATCAAGATGAGGCGCGATGGTAAGGAGATTCAGACAAAACACATAATTCTTACTTTTGGTTCAAGTGTTCTACCCGAGACCATTGAGGCCGGATACGTCAAACTACGTGTCAGGCCATACGTGCCAAACCCGCTCCGATGCTTCAAGTGCCAAAGATTCGGCCACAGCTCGCAGAACTGCCGAGGCCGACTGACATGTGCTAAATGTAGTGCCTTGGAACACACATCTGAATCGTGTGAAAACTCTGTCCGCTGTGTGAACTGTGATGGGGAGCACGCCGCATACTCGCGGTCCTGCCCGTCCTGGAGGAAAGAAAAGGAAATTCTAACTATAAAAGTGAAAGAGAATATTTCATTTAAAGAGGCACGAAGGCGGGCGACCTACCTGTCTAAAACCAGCTTTGCCGATGTGGCGCGTCAGGGGGCAGCGTCACAACGGTCTCCGGCTACTGTCCGGCTCACACGTAGTGAGCCGGCGGTGACGCCATCCGCCCCCTCGGCGGCTGCGGCTACCACTGCTCCGCCATCTCACAAGAAGGGGCCATCGACCTCCGGGCTCGTGGCCTCAAAGGTCTCGTCCATCGAGACGAGGCCCTCACGTCAAACACTGCGCTCGCAAGAGCGCGTGTCCAGCGCCTCGCAAGATGCGATGGACACAACAACCGGCCAGACGGCGCCACCAGCGCCTAAGGAGCGGCGAGAATCTCTCGACCGCTCCAGAAAAGAAAAACCGCGCATCACAGGGCCCGACAAGGGCTCTGTAAGCTAATTTAGAGTCCCTTCACACACAGCGCAAACCTCTTTCTCAATATGGACACGCAAATATTGCAATGGAACGTTAGGGGACTTCTCCATAACCTCGATGACGTTAAAGAGCTCCTTCATAAATATAGTCCGAGGGTGCTGTGTGTCCAGGAGACGCATCTGAAATCAGGAAACACAAACTTTTTAAGGCAATACGCCGTTTTTCGCGAAGACCGTGACGACGCTACCGCCTCGTCGGGCGGTGTCGCTATAATTGTCGATAAAGGTGTTGCCTGTCAACAATTTAACCTCCGAACTTCCCTTGAAGCAGTTGCTGCCCGAGCAGTACTGTTTGGTAAACTAGTCACGGTTAGTTCGATTTACATCCCCCCTTGCTATCAACTTTCCAAGACACAGTTTCAAAATTGCATAGATGAACTTCCGCCGCCATATATAGTTGTCGGAGATTTAAATGCACATAACACTTTGTGGGGAGACTCTCGTTGCGATGCGAGAGGGCGCCTAATTGAAAACTTTCTGTTTTCTTCAGGTGCATCTATACTTAACCAGAAGGAGCCAACGTATTTCAGCGCTACACATAACACATACTCATCCATTGACTTAAGTATAGTATCGAGTACACTAATACCGTACCTGGAGTGGTCTGTTCTCAAGAACCCCTTAGGGAGCGACCACTTCCCTATTATGTTAAACTCAACAAAACAAGATGGATGCTTGCCAAGTTTTCCTCGATGGAACGTGGACTCGGCCAACTGGCAACTGTTCCGAGAGCTTACATATTTATGTGGCGATGACATTGCTGATTTTAATGTAGACGATGCTGTGGCTTATCTAACATGTTTAATTATTGACGCTGCCACGAGATCTATTACGCAAACTAACGGATTGACCAAGAAGCGCCGCATCCCATGGTGGAACGATGAATGTAGGAAAGCACGCAAAAACCAAAACAAAGCTTGGGGATTGCTTCGCAATTCTCCAACCACCGAAAACCTCATTAATTTCAAGCAGGTTAAGTCACAAGGCAGAAGAATCCGTCGACGTGCAAAAAGAGAGAGTTGGGAGAGGTACCTCTCTGGCATAAATTCTTACACAGATGAGGCGAAAGTATGGCATAGGGTGAATAAATTGAAAGGCCGGGAGTCGAACCCTCTGCCCTTAGTAAGTACCCAAGGAGATAGCCTGGAAGATCAGGCAGATTGTCTGGGCGAACACTTTGAATATGTGTCCAGTGCATCTCATTACACAGAAACATTCATGAGGTTCAAAGAACGTGCAGAGCGACAGCCCGTTAATCGGAAATGTGCTCGAAATGAAGATTACAATCGCCCGTTTAGTTTAGCTGAATTTAAAACTGCTCTCGCTTGTTGCAACACCTCAGCACCAGGTGCTGACCGTATCATGTATGAAATGATCAAGCACCTACACCCTGAAACACAAAAGACCCTCCTCTCTCTTTTTAATGTCATGTGGGCTGCTGGGTACATTCCATCTTCTTGGAAAGAAGCTATAATAATCCCTATACTTAAACAAGGCAAGGACCCTTCCTTGCCTAGTAGTTACAGACCCATTGCCTTGACAAGCTGTCTGTGTAAGCTCTTCGAAAAGATGATTAACCGGCGCCTTGTTTATCTCCTAGAAAGCAACGGAATACTAGATCCGTACCAGTGTGGCTTCCGAGAAGGTAGGTCGACTACAGACCACCTTGTCCGTATTGAGGGGATTATAAGGAATGCCTTCATACACAAACAGTTTTTTCTATCTGTATTTTTTGACTTAGAGAAAGCGTATGACACCACATGGCGCTTCGGTATTATCCGAGACCTATCCACTATGGGTGTGCGCGGCAATATGTTGAGTACCATCGAAAGCTACCTTTCTAACCGTACCTTTCGTGTAAGGGTGGGCCGGGCATTGTCGAGGTCTTTCACCCAGGAAACTGGTGTCCCGCAAGGCGGTGTGCTTAGCTGCACACTGTTTATTGTTAAAATGAACTCTCTACGCACGGCTATTCCACGAACGATGTTCTACTCTGTATATGTAGACGATGTCCAGATCGGTTTTAAATCGTGCAACTTTGCTGTCTGCGAACGACATGTCCAGCATGGCTTAAATAAAGTGGCTAAATGGGCTGATGAAAACGGTTTTAGGTTGAGCCCACAAAAAAGCACATGCGTCCTTTTCACTAATAAGAGAGGAATAGTACCAGACCCTTCTATTGAGCTCTCTGGTACCACATTACCTGTAAGCAAAGAGCACAAGTTTCTCGGCATCATACTGGACTCGAAACTCACATTTGTTCCGCACATCAAATATTTGAAGGCTAAGTGCTTGAAAACAATGAACTTATTGAAGCTGCTGTCACGTACAACATGGGGCAGTGACAGGAAATGCATATTAAACTTGTATAGATGCCTTGTCGGCTCACGACTTGACTACGGCGCGATAGTCTATCAGTCTGCTGCACCCAGTGCTTTAAAGATGTTGGATCCTGTTCACCATTTAGGAATCCGCCTCGCTACTGGAGCCTTCAGGACAAGCCCCGTACAAAGCCTTTATGTGGAAGCAAACGTGTGGTCGCTCTACCTTCAGAGGACTTATGCCAGTTTCACATAACCGTACACATCCTACCTATTTTACCATAAACGATACCACATGTGCCACACTATTTAATAATCGACCAACAGCGAAGCAGCCCTTTTCGCTACGCGTGAGAAAGCTCAGTGAAGAAATGGGTGCTTCACTACTTGAACATTGCCTAATGCCTCCAGCGAAGCTGCTACCGCCGTGGCAGTGGCTGCTGGTTGAATGTGACACATCGTTTATTGAAGTCACAAAACACGCGCCAGATGCACACATTCAAATGCACTTTTTAGAACTAAAGTCGAAGTACTCTTGCCCTGAATTTTACACAGATGCATCAAAGTCACATGCTGGCGTTTCCTATGCGGCAGTCGGTCCGTCCTTCTCAGAATCCGATGTACTTTATCCCCAAGCAAGTATCTTTACGGCCGAAGCCTATGCAGTACTATCGGCAGTGAAACATATTGATAGATTAAAACTCCAAAAGGCTGTAATATTTACCGACTCTTTAAGCGTTGTTAAAGCGTTAATGATGCCGCAAAAACATAAACACCCTGTAATTATCAACCTCTACTCACTGATCTGCTCTGCTTATGCATCTAAACAACAAATCATAATATGCTGGGTGCCTGGGCATAGAGACATTGAGGGTAATGTTCTTGCCGACCAAATGGCCACATCAATAACATCGCACGCTATTAATCCTACAGCTGCTGTCCCTGTAACAGATTTGAAACCTTTCTTGCGTAAGAAACTGCGAAGCCACTGGCAACGCATGTGGGATGCGGAAACAAATAATAAGCTTCACTTGATAAAGCCACAGTTAGGTTTCTGGCCCTCTGCATCGAAAACACGGCGAACTGATGTCCTATTCTGTCGTCTCAGAATAGGACATACATATGGTACTCACAACTTTCTATTGAGTGGTAATGATCCTCCAACCTGTGGTAGATGTGGCGAGAGGCTCACCGTCCTCCACGTCCTCTTGGAGTGTCGGGAAGCCGAAAGAGAAAGAAACATTTTCCGCTAGCGTATCGCTATTGTATCCCTCTGCATCCTGCTATGTTTCTCGGTAAAGAACCACTTTTTGACAGCAACGCAGTCCTCGCATTCTTGAAAGATGTTGTGCTACATGTTATTAGCCCAATAAGTTCATAGCGCATCCTCTCTCGAGAGGATGTTGCTGTGCTAGTTTTTATAGCACATGCCTCCAGGCCCTTGTGTTTCAAGAGCTCTGTTTAGGCACTTGTGCTTCTGGCTAATTTTCGCATCTTTAATATTTTGTAAGTCGTATCATTCCTTCACAATGCATTGTTCATGCCCATAGTACACATATTTAGTCATTGCCATAATCTTATTACGTATAGATTTTAACGCACTTTACAGCGACTGTTTTTAGGCCCATTTACAGCCATGTCACATCTAATGTTCATATAGTCCACTATTCATGTACCACTAAGCCATTACCATCGTCTTGGCGCTCTTTGGCCACATCTGGCCCTTGCGCCAATAAACCACAATAATCATTTTGTGCTGGGTGCCTGGCCATAGAGGCATCGAGGGGAATGTTCTGGCTGATCAAATGGCCATATTCAACTACATCGCGAGCCCTTAACCCTACCGCTTCTATCCCTGCCACAGATCTCAAGCCCTACTTCAGAAAGAAACTTCGAAGCCACTGGCAGCGCTTGTGGGATGCCGAAACGAACAATAAGCTCCACTTAGTTAAGCCACAGATTGGCCCGTGGCATCCTGTTACGAAAATACGAAGAACTAATGTCCTATTCTCTCGTTTGAGAATAGGACATACATATGGCACCCACAATTTTCTATTAACTGGATATGACCCGCCAACCTGTGGTAGATGTGGAGAGAGGCTTACCGTGCTACACGTGCTCGTGGAGTGCAGGGAAGCCGAAACAGAGAGAAAAAGGCACTTTCCCCTAGCGTACCGGTACTGTCTTCCACTCCATCCCGCTATGTTTCTGGGCGACAAACCTCTCTTTAGCACTAAAGCTGTCCTGGATTTTCTGAGTGATGTAGTATTGCATGTTATTTGCCCAATAGTTTCGTAGCGCATCCTCTCTCCAGAGGATGTCGCCGCGATAGTAATTTTGCATAGCACGCGCCTCCAGGCCCTTGCGTTTCAAAGGGTCTGTCAAGGCAGTAGTGCTGTTTGAAAAGTTTATCAGTGATAAATTTTCGTTTATCTTCATCATCTTGCAATTTGTTCTTTCGTGTTCATAGTGCACCTCATTAGCCATTGCCATAATTTTATTACATATATATTTTACGCATTTTACAGCGATTGTTTTTAGGCCCTTTTACAGCCACGACACATCTACCTTTCGCAATTCATTGCTCCATTGTCAACTCATGAACACACTGGCCTGGCGCTCTTTGGCCATACCTGGCCCTTGCGCCATTAAACACCATACATCATCATCATTAATTAAAGGGTTTGTGTTAAAGCTTACCACCTATACTTCATGCCTCCCAGTGCCCTGAGTTCAAGTAAAGTCTTTTAAATTGTTTTGATGTTAGGAATGTTATGTATCATGTGTGATATGTACAGCGGTATTACAGGGTTAGAGACAACAACCTTCTCGAGGTAAAGCTGCCTTGGTCTGTTTCTTTGCAATTGACTGCCTGCTGCTGCCAGAAAGCCCTGTAGTACTGAAATAATGCCTTCCTCGTTGTGAACACAAGAAAAACAGAAGCTTTAAAAAAAAGGAAGAAAACAGGAAAAGCTCCTTGATACACCAATTGTCATATGTAAGAGGCCGCCTGCGGCGCGAAAAAGAAGAGCACGTGAAGCACAGTGTTCGGAACGGCACGAGCTCTCAGGCGCGTGAGCCGAGGCGTGATCGGGGGATGAAGGGCGCTGTCGGTGGATTATCGACGTGGCTCCGGGCCACGAAGGTGGCATCGCCAGCTCCGCTCTGGCGACGGGAGACTTGGGGGTCTGGCTGAGTCCGTGACGTTGGCCGTCCAAGGTGTTGCCGTCGACCTCGGCAAGTTCGAGCGAGGCTCCTGGACTGGCTGCAGCCTCTCACGGCAGGAAACGACACGACGACGGCAAGGCAGAGACGACTACAGAGTCGACGAGAGCGCTGAACTCTGACAAAAAGGGCCGACGAGCTTCAGACTCGGACAAACGTGCAACGACGAGCGCAGCAAGGTGACTCTCATTCGTAGCGTCTCAGAGATAGGACAGGGTTGCCTAACTTTGAAGAATTAGCCGCCACGGACGAGCGTAGGCGCAAAGTAGAACTTGTTTTGTATATTAGGCTTTAGTTTGGATCTTTATTAGTATTTTTTCCCGCCGTGTGCTTGGGTGTGCTTGATTTTTAGTTTTAGTTTTGAGGTTGCGTGTTATTAAAGAATCTGTTTGCTGTGTCGCCATCCGTCTCCCTTCTCCATCTCTTCTAACACCCGCACGCCCCCGAGATCAGTGTGACAACGAAAAACATAACAAATGCATGAAACAGCTGCAGCACAGAAACAGCAAACGAATAGAATATAAAGATCAAGTTAAAAGAAAGGTCTTGTGGGAAGACATTTTACCCTGACAAATGTAAACTTCAAAATCCAGGTTAGACTCTTTGCGCCTAAATGTTTCACTCTTAAAATCCCATGTAAGCGATCTTGTGCACGATGGCAACAAGCAACGCAATGGAGATGGCTGTCGTACCCCACGGGAGCAACAATTTTGCGGGACGTTTCGCTGGTGTTGCCGGTATGAGGGCATCGAATATGCACCAAAACTTGCATGACGCATGTGCTCTGTACAGAGCAGCATAAAATATTTTGGAAGGTCTTGCAGTAACTTTTTTCCTTGCACATATACAAATTCGGTCATGCTCACTCCATGCAACAAGCGGTAGTATGTCGCTTATGTACACCCTCTTCCAGTTTCGCACTTTTGGCTGGTCGCTCATAGCACTTCGAGTGACAAGCGACGAATTCTATATTTCCAGAAATGAGCAGTCAAGTGGCAAGAACAAGTAATCTGTGTGACAGTCCGTTTTTCGCTTCCGCGCACAGAATCCCTTGGAAGCGCTATTGAAAGAACATGTCCTGTTATATCCCTGGTGTGTGAATGTGGCAGATAGTAACCCTGGAATTTTTTTTGTATTTACTCTTATACAACCTAGAATTATTAGAAAGTGGCTTTCTTGGTCCCTTTGGAAACTTGAGAAAAAAGGCTGGTGCTGTAGAGAATATTGGCATAAAAGAAGAAAATGGAGACATTGTAACAGGGTTTCATTCGAAAGCAGAGAATTAGAATTACATTCCTCTATTTAATAAACAACTCATCGGAAACTCATTACCATGTGTATGGCGCTCTTTGGCCATATCTGGCCCTTGCGCCATTAAACCCCACTAATCATCATCATCAACTCTGTCCGCTGTGTGAACTGTGATGGGGAGCACGCCGCATACTCGCGGTCCTGCCCGTCCTGGAGGAAAGAAAAGGAAATTGTTACTATAAAAGTGAAAGAGAATATTTCATTTAAAGAGGCACGAAGGCGGGTGACCTACCTGTCTAAAACCAGCTTTGCCGACGTGGCGCGTCAGGGGGCAGCGTCACAACGGTCTCCGGCTACTGTCCGGCTCACACGTAGTGAGCCGGCGGTGACGCCATCCGCCCCCTCGGCGGCTGCGGCTACCACTGCTCCGCCATCTCACAAGAAGGGGCCATCGACCTCCGGGCTCGTGGCCTCAAAGGTCTCGTCCATCGAGACGAGGCCCTCACGTCAAACACTGCGCTCGCAAGAGCGCGTGTCCAGCGCCTCGCAAGAGCCGATGGACACAACAACCGGTCAGACGGCGCCGCCAGCGCCTAAGGAGCTCCGCGAATCTCGCGATCGCTCCAAAAAAGAAAAACCCCGCATCACAGGGCCCGACAAGGGCTCTGTAAGCTAATTTAGAGTCCCTTCACACACAGCGCAAACCTCTTCTCAATATGCACACGCAAATATTGCAATGGAACGTTAGGAGACTTCTCCATAACCTCGATGACGTTAAAGAGCTCCTTCATAAATGTAGTCCGAGGGTGCTGTGTGTCCAGGAGACGCATCTGAAATCAGGAAACACAAACTTTTTAAGGCAATACGCCGTTTTTCGCAAAGACCGTGAGACGACGCTACCGCCTCGTCGGGCGGTGTCGCTATAATTGTCGATAAAGGTGTTGCCTGTCAACAATTAAACCTCCCAACTTCCCTCGAAGCAGTTGCTGCCCGAGCAGTACTGTTTGGTAAACTAGTCACGGTTAGTTCGATTTACATCCCCCCTTGCTATCAACTTTTCAAGACACAGTTTCAAAATTACATAGATGAACTTCCGCCGCCATATATAGTTGTCGGAGACTTAAATGCACATAACACTTTGTGGCGAGACTCTCGTTGCGATGCGAGAGGGTGCCTAATTGACAACTTTCTGTTTTCTTCAGGTGCATCTATACTTAACCAGAGAGAGCCAACGTATTTCAGCGCTACACATAACACATACTCATCCATTGACTTAAGTATAGTATCGAGTACTCTAATACCGTACCTGGAGTGGTCTGTTCTCAAGAACCCCTTAGGGAGCGACCACTTCCCTATTATGTTAAACTCAACAATACAAGATGGATGCTTGCCAAGTTTTCCTCGATGGAACGTGGACTCGGGCAACTGTTCCGAGCGCTTACATGTTTATGTGGCGATGACATTGCTGATTTTAATGTAGACGATGCTGTGGCTTATCTAACATGTTTTATTATTGACGCTGCTACGAGATCTATTACGCAAACTAACGGATTGACCGAGAAGCGCCGCATCCCTTGGTGGAACGATGAATGTAGGAAAGCACGCAAAAACCAAAACAAAGCTTGGGGATTGCTTCGCTATTCTCCAACCACTGAAAACCTCATTAATTTCAAGCAGGTTAAGTCACAAGGCAGAAGAACCCGTCGACGTGCAAAAAGAGAGAGTTGGGAGAGGTACCTCTCTAGCATAAATTCTTACACAGATGAGGCGAAAGTATGGCATAGGGTGAATAAATTGAAAGGCCGGGAGTCGAACCCTCTGCCCTTAGTAAGTACCCAAGGAGATAGCCTGGAAGATCAGGCAGATTGTCTGGGCGAACACTTTGAATATGTATCCAGTGCAGCTCATTACACAGAAACATTCATGAGGTTCAAAGAACGTGCAGAGCGACAGCCCGTTAATCGGAAATGTGCTCGAAATGAAGATTACAACCGCCCGTTTAGTTTAGCTGAATTTAAAACTGCTCTCGCTTGTTGCAACACCTCAGCACCAGCTGCTGACCGTATCATGTATGAAATGATCAAGCACCTACACCCTGAAACACAAAAGACCCTCCTGTCTCTTTTTAATGTCATGTGGGCTGCTGGGTACATTCCATCTTCCTGGAAAGAAGCTATAATAATCCCTATACTTAAACAAGGCAAGGACCCGTCCTTGCCTAGTAGTTACAGACCCATTGCCTTGACAAGCTGTCTGTGTAAGCTCTTAGAAAAGGTGATTAACCGGCGCCTTGTCTATCTCCTAGAAAGCAATGGAATACTAGATCCGTACCAGTGTGGCTTCCGAGAAAGTAGGTCGACTACAGACCACCTTGTCCGTATTGAGGGGATTATAAGGGATGCCTTCATACACAAACAGTTTTTTTCTATCTTTATTTCTTGACTTAGAGAAAGCGTATGATACCACATGGCGCCTCGGTATTATCCGAGACCTATCCGCTATGGGTGTGCGCGGCAATATGTTGAGTACTATCGAAAGCTACCTTTCTAACCGTACCTTTCGTGTAAGGGTGGGCCGGGCATTGTCGAGGTCTTTCACCCAGGAAACTGGTGTCCCGCAAGGCGGTGTGCTTAGCTGCACACTGTTTATTGTTAAAATGAACTCTCTACGCACGGCTATTCCACGAACGATGTTCTACTCTGTATATGTAGATGATGTCCAGATTGGTTTTAAGTCGTGCAACTTTGCTGTCTGCGAACGACATGTCCAGCATGGCTTAAATAAAGTGGCTAAATGGGCTGATGAAAACGGTTTTAGGTTGAGCCCGCAAAAAAGCACATACGTCCTTTTCACTAATAAGAGAGGAATAGTACCAGACCCTTCTATTGAGCTCTCTGGTACCACATTACCTGTAAGCAAAGAGCAC
This sequence comes from Dermacentor silvarum, assembly GCF_013339745.2. Taxonomy (NCBI): domain Eukaryota; kingdom Metazoa; phylum Arthropoda; class Arachnida; order Ixodida; family Ixodidae; genus Dermacentor; species Dermacentor silvarum. The sequence continues at coordinate 203,100,145 of NC_051157.2, read as the reverse complement.
AAGTTTCTCGGCATCATACTGGACTCGAAACTCACATTTGTTCCGCACATCAAATATTTGAAGGCTAAGTGCCTGAAAACAATGAACTTATTGAAGCTGCTGTCACGTACAACATGGGGTAGTGACAGGAAATGCATTTTAAACTTGTATAGGTGCCTTGTCGGCTCACGACTTGACTACGGCGCGATAGTCTATCAGTCTGCTGCACCCAGTGCTTTAAAGATGTTGGATCCTGTTCACCATTTAGGAATCCGCCTCGCGACTGGAGCCTTCAGGACAAGCCCCGTACAAGGCCTTTATGTGGAAGCAAACGTGTGGTCGCTCTACCTTGAGAGGACTTATGCCAGTTTCACATATTTCCTTAAAACAAATTCAAACCGTACACATCCTACCTATTTTACCATAAACGATACCACATGTGCCACACCATTCAATAATCGACCAACAGCGAAGCAGCCCTTTTCGCTACGCGTGAGAAAGCTCAGTGAAGAAATGGGTGCTTCACTACTTGAACATTGCCTAATGCCTCCAGCGAAGCTGCTACCGCCGTGGCAGTGGCTGCTGGTTGAATGTGACACATCGTTTATTGAAGTCACAAAACACGCGCCAGATGCACACATTCAAAAGCACATTTTAGAACTAAAGTCGAAGTACTCTTGCCCTGAATTTTACACAGATGCATCAAAGTCACATGCTGGCGTTTCCTATGCGGCAGTCGGTCCGCCCTTCTCGGAATCCGATATACTTTATCCCCAAGCAAGTATCTTTACGGCCGAAGCCTATGCAGTACTATCGGGAGTGAAACACATTGATAGATTGAAACTCCAAAAGGCTGTAATATTTACCGACTCTTTAAGCGTTGTTAAAGCGTTAACGATGCCGCAAAAACATAAACACCCTGTAATTATCAACCTCTACTCACTGATCTGCTCTGCTTATGCATCTAAACAGCAAATCATAATATGCTGGGTGCCTGGGCATAGAGACATTGAGGGTAATGTTCTTGCCGACCAAATGGCCACATCAATAACATCGCACGCTATTAATCCTACAACTGCTGTCCCTGTAACAGATTTGAAACCTTTCTTGCGTAAGAAACTGTGAAGCCACTGGCAACGCTTGTGGGACGCGGAAACAAATAATAAGCTTCACTTGATAAAGCCACAGTTAGGTTTCTGGCCCTCTGCATCGAAAACACGGCGAACTGACGTCCTATTCTGTCGTCTCAGAATAGGACATACATATGGTACTCACAACTTTCTATTGAGTGGTAATGATCCTCCAAGCTGTGGTAGATGTGGCGAGAGGCTCACCGTCCTCCACGTCCTCTTGGAGTGTCGGGAAGCCCAAAGAGAAAGAAAGAAACATTTTCCGCTAGCGTATCGCTATTGTATCCCTCTCCATCCTGCTATGTTTCTCGGTAAAGAACCGCTTTTTGACACCAACGCAGTCCTCGCATTCTTGAAAGATGTGCTACATGTTATTAGCCCAATGAGTTCATAGCGCATCCTCTCTCGAGAGGATGTTGCTGTGATAGTTTTTATAGCACATGCCTCCAGGCCCTTGTGTTTCAAGAGCTCTGTTTAGGCACTTGTGCTTCTGCCTAATTTTCGCATCTTTAATATTTTGTAAGTCGTATCATTCCTTCGCAATACATTGTTCATGTCCATAGTACACATAATTAGTCATTTCCATAATCTTATTACGTATTGATTTTACGCACTTTACAGCGACTGTTTTAGGCCCATTTACAGCCATGTCACATTTAATGTTCATATAGTCCACTATTCATGTACACTAACAAGCCATTACCATCGTCTTGGCGCTCTTTGGCCACGTCTGGCCCTTGCGCCAATAAACCACAATAATCATCATAAACATGAAGCAATCAATGGAAAGATGATGTTAGAGCATTAAATGTCACAGCCTGTCATTCCAGATTAGTAGTCCGTATCCAGGAATGGTGCCTGCCAGTTCGGAACTCATTTTCTGTGGGTATTCTTGGTTGCATGTCTCCGCTGTGAAGTGAATGTATTGGTTCTCACTCGATATTGCAGAAAATCGAAGTGCTACAACAATGGTATATTAAAGTGTCATATTCTAAAACAAACTGACGTACCAGGAGTAATTGTATATGTAACTGATTCACATTAATTACACATTTAAGGTATTACAGAACGCAGTAGTAATTAGTACATTTTTTCTAGCTTGGAGTTGGTTACATTCCTACTGCAGTAGTTATGAGATAGATCTTGAACATAAGCTTTAATTTTCTTGCTGGATCACTCCAGCTAACTATGTCTTCATATTTATTCAGGAGAAGCGTAATTTCATAATGTACGGTCTGCTTTGCATGATTTGTCCTTACTTTAGGTAGTCGACGTTCAACTCTACTTAGTTTACATCTCACTTTCGGCAGCAGTGTATTCATTAAAAGCATTTGCACTGTGTATATGCTGCAGAAGCCTAAATAGGTATATCTGATTGGCTTTTAAGATGTTATGTTTAAAGAATAATTTCCGCGTACGTAATTCTCGTATGTCTCCTATATAATTTTCGAATAGACGTAATACCCTTTTTTGCAAGACTAATAATTTATTGTAGTTGGTCAGTAGTCTCCCAGCCTAAAGTGCAGTATGCAAGTTTTGAATACACTAATGAGTAACAAATCAGTAACAAAGGCATAAATACAAAAACAATTTTTCATGTACATACGTAACTAATATACGAGCAGGCGTGAACGGCATGAGTCGTGATATTTTGTTGCGGTGACGGACAGGTCGCACTAGCCAGTGCGACCATTGGTCGCCATGAGTCGATTCTTGGTCGCCAGTCATAGTCAATCACGTGTGTCAATTGCAATTGTCAATGAGACCATTCACACAATAAGCCACATCGCACTCCCATGCTTGCCTGAATTATTTCAAAATTGAATTAAGAGGAATAACATCTTGAAACTGCACAGTGGGTTATGAAAGATGCAGTAGCGTAGGACTCCGGATTCAGTGAAGCATTCAGGTTTCAAGCACTCATCAAACTATATTGAGAACCACAATACAGGCACCACTTTGACAAGCATGACTTTCACCTATGGCATCCCCATCACATCAAACTCCATTGCACTAAATTATATGGCAGCTGTGTTGGCTACAGAAAGTGGACAAAAACAGTGCTTGGGTCCTGCTAGGGACCAGTAGCCAGCACTGGTTTATAATAACGGATGAGTCAACAGCTAGACCCTCCATGCCTCAGAACAGAGCACCTGAACATCTTTCACAGGCATTGTTGAGAGCCTAAAGATATGGCACCAATGCAAAGATAAAGTTGACTGGTAGAGCCGACTCCAAAAAGCTTGTAGTAGGCATGAGATTGTTGACGTGTCCATCATAAATGCTAACATTCTCAATGTGTATTCTCAATTTGTTTGTTGCCGATGTGCCTCTTACTGTACTGTCATCCCAATCAACAAGCACTATGTAATTGATACACACCTTTGCACTTGCGCAGTCACAGGGAGAGCTAAGTACTCAAGTGAAGCCTTGTGGGGTGATTTTTGGCTGGATTGTGCAAAGCAAATAACTAATTGGTGTGATGCCCTAGCAGATACAAGCACAAGTATACAATAGAAGTGCCTGTCAAATGTCCCAGGTTCACACAAATGACAGGAATCCAGGAACAATGATTTTCAGCCACTTTGAATAGAAAAAATGACTTTGAAATTTCTGCACCAAGTACCAAAAACACTGCCTTTCAATGATAAGCGCCTGAATAAACGTTTCATGTAGGCCATCTCGCAAAACATCACAAAAGGATTTTTCTGAGTGCAAAGAGACACCCAACAACATACCTCTTTCTAGGAAACACCTATTGAAGCAATGACTCCTAAGACAGCCTGTGCCACTATCCAAATAATCGAGAAACAGCAATGAAGAAAAATTCAACGAAAAGATCACATCAAACTAGCTCCGAGCATCAAAAATTGACCAACACTGCCAGGCCTGCCACGCCGGAAAATCTCTTGCAGCATTTAAATGGAGCTTTCATAAATGCTATTCTGACTCTGTCATTCTCCTGACTACTACTATTGTTTCCAGGAAAATTGGCCATCCTGGCAACTCAAGAGGTCAGGACAACACCATTGTAGCACAGTTTCAAGCTAGTACGCTGTCTTTCACTTATGGTGTCTGTCCTCTGACAGCGAACATTTTAAATAGCACATGTTAGGAGATACGGTGTATTTGGTGAGGCCTTTAAACAGCCTTAGAAGTGTGGGAAACTGTTGGCGGCGGAACCAGTTCTTTTGTGAAGTATTTAACTGGCCTTTCAACTTTGCGTGGCATGCAGGTAGACCGTGGCATGATGAGGAAAGTGGACAGCACAATGGCTTTAAGCATTCTTTCATGCTGAGTTCGAAGTCGTAACTTCGGTATTGCCAGAAAGCAGCCTGGTCAACAAGATTAACACTGGAAATAAAATGCCGGTGAAGTATACCAAAAGTGTAAAGGGGCCACTGTCGCGGGATGCTTGTGGTGCTCGCGGCGCTCGCCGTCGCGTCTCCTGTCGTCGCAGGCGTTTGGTGAGTTGCGCCACCACGTACCTGAGCACACGGGGGTTGGACCCTCCCACGCGTAGCCGTGCGTGGCTTTGCCGTGTCTGGGGAAAGGGGGATCCTGGAGGTTGAGCTAATGCCGGGTGTTTGGACCTTTAAGGCCCCCCGGCGGAGGCAACACACCTCTTTGGCCTCTGCTTCACATAGACGGCACCTCTAGACTGACCCACCTGGAGGAAATCGGCAGTCGCCTTTTCCTGTCCCCCTCCTCAATCTTTTGTCTTTCTCTCTCACTTTTTCCATCTGTCCTGTCTTCTAGTCACTTCTTCTCACTTCCGAATTTCTGGGCGGCAAGGGTTAACCTTGTGTATTATACCCAGCCTTGGATATATATATTAGGTTATAGTGGCGGTGTATAGCTGGCGTGTGCAGGTAATCTTCAAACCTTGTACCGTCCCCTTGTTGGGCTCCATGGTGGTGTTGCGAAGTCCGATTGTCCGAGCGGCCACGAATGAGTCATGTGTGGTGTCGTGCCAAGTGCCAGGAGAAGGGGGTTATTCAGAGGGTTGAGAGCAAAACGTTTTATATACATATGTACATAGTTTCAAACAAATATGGGCTCCATGATCATCGGAGCTTACTACATGCGATGTCGTTGCATGTCCGAGCGCCCTCTCCAACCCTCAAGCTCCCCTTTTTAACCCATCTCATTTCCCCCTTTCACTCGTGGAGGGAGTTCAATGGGGTTCTTTTAGGCCAATCACAGTCTTTGATCAGGTGGCCATATCCCGCACGTGATGTGTCGTCGTTTTCCCGGGATTGCCAGACACGGGCCCCTTTCAAGATTCGCCTCTCCATAGAGGTCAGTTCGCGGAACCAGGCAGGGCGGTGGCTGTCTCGAAAGGGCGCCACGTTGGCGCGTAGCAGTCGGCGCCGGGCGTCGTCGCGGTTCGGGCGGCGCTGGTACTTCACGGGACCGCACCAAGGGGCGACGCGGCCGTTTAGCGACGCATGAGGTAGCCTGGAGACCACGGCTAATCCCTCAGTCCCAGGTGACAATTCTCGGCCGCGAGAAAGGGTGCCAGGTGGGCGCGTCAGAGTCGGCGCCGGCCTCCTTTGTCCCGAGGGACCACCAGACACAACAGTGGGCGGCTACCATCGCTGCCGAAATCAATAAACCTGTATGGCATTCGCATCATTCCCTAAACTACCTGATCGTCCTCTTTCAAAAAGAGGGCGCACCGAAGAAACAGGTCAATTTTTCTTTCAACGCAAAGAAACCTTTCCACGATTCCATGTCATTCATAGTGAAAACCCTCTAAAGACCGTAAGAATGATTTCACCTTTCACTGTTGCAAAAAATCTCACCGAAACAATTGGTCCCGGCTACAAAGTTACAAAGATGGCGAGCGGTGACCTCCTTCTTGAGGTCCGCGACAAACAACAACATGAGAAACTCGCAAATCTGGTCTCACTCGGTGATGTGAACCTCACAGTGACCCCACATCGATCCATGAACACAAGCAGAGGAGTGATTTCCGACGATGATCTGCTGTACCTGACCGAGGAAGAGCTTCTAGAGGGCTGGAAGGAGCAGAATGTTACCATAGTGAAGAGAATAATAATCAAACGGGAAAACAAAGAAATTCCAACTAAACATCTGATCGTCACCTTTGCGTCCAGTGTCCTGCCAGAAACGTTAGAAACAGGATACACGAAAGTCCGAGTCCGACCATATATCCCGAACCCTCGAAGGTGTTTCAAGTGTCAGAGGTATGGCCACGGTTCACAAAGCTGCCGAGGCCGACAAACCTGTGCGAAGTGTGGTGACCATGGTCACCCCTCAGATGACTGTGATGGCACACTCCACTGTTCGAACTGTGACCGTGGACATGCAGCTTACTCTAGAGCGTGCCCTACGTGGCAGAAAGAGAAGGATATAATAACCCTCAAAGTAAAAGAAAACATTTCATTCCAAGAAGCACGAAAGCGTGTCTCTTCTCTTCATTCCACAGGGTATTCTGGTGCGGCGCGTAGGGGGGCAACATCGCAGCAGACTCCGGCATCGGCCCGGTCCACAAAGAGTGTGGCCGCGGCGGTGCCACCAGCCCCCCAGGCGACAGCAGCCAGCGCTGCTGCGCCGTCTCTTAAGGAAGGCCCATCGACTTCTGGGTTGGTGGCCTCCAAGGCCCTGCTTTTCGAGGCAAGGCCCACCCCGAAAACACCCCGCTCGCTTGAGCGGAAGTCCAGGGGCTCCTTGGAGTCGATGGACACAACCCCAAGCCAGGCGGCGCATCCAGCGCCTCCGGAGCGACGCGATTCTCGCGACCGCTCCAAGAAAGACAAACCCCGGATTACGGCGCCTGGAAAGGCTCCGTAAGCCAACTAGACTCATCTCTTGACACACAGCCCAAAAACACAAACAATATGGATACACAAATATTACACTGGAACGTGAGAGGCTTAATGCACAACCTCGATGACATTAAAAAACTTTTACACAAATACAATCCAAAGGTGCTGTGTATTCAGGAGACACATCTTAAACCCACACAAACAAACTTTCTACAGCAATACGCCATTCTCCGGAAAGACCGGGACAATGCTGCTACAGCGTCAGGCAGTGTAGCTATAATTGCCGACAGAGGCGTTGCATGTCGGAAACTGAAACTCCAAACTCCTCTTGAAGCAGTTGCTATCGAAGCAGTGCTGTTCAATAAACTAGTCACCATCGCGTCTGTATACATCCCCCCAGGTTATCAATTCTCTAGAACAACATTTCAAAGCTTTATTGATGAACTCCATCACCCTTACATAGTCGTTGGTGATCTAAACGCACATAGTACACTGTGGGGCGACTCTCGTTGTGATGCGAGAGGACGACTAATAGAAAACTTCCTACTCTCTTCAAGTGCCTGCTTGCTTAACAAAAAAGAACCAACATTCTACAGCCCTACACACAAAACATTTTCTTCCATAGACTTAAGCATAGCGTCCAGTACAATTGTGCCGTATTTGAAATGGGATGTGATCAATAACCCTTATGGAAGTGATCACTTCCCCATCCTACTAAACCTTACAAAACAATCTGAGTGCTCTACACACGTTCCTCGATGGAAAGTCGACTCAGCTGACTGGGCGCGGTTTCGCGAAGAAACACATTTTCCCTGGGACGATGTCTGTTCACTTGATATTGACGCTGCAGTAGCATACATTACAGCGTTTATTATTGATGTTGCATCAGTATGTATTCCCCAAACAAATGGGTCGCCTTCGAAACGACGTATTCCATGATGGAATGAGGAGTGTAGGGAAGCCCGGAAAAAGCAAAACAAGGCCTGGAATCTCCTTCGTAACTCCCCGACCACAGAAAACCTAATTAACTTCAAGGCGATTAAATCACAAGGTAGAAGAACACGCCGCCGCGCTAAACGAGAAAGTTGGGAAAAGTACATATCCAGCATCAACTCTTATACAGACGAACGCAAAGCCTGGAACAGGGTAAACAAAATAAAAGGCCGCGAAACTCATCCTCTACCTGTAGTAAACTCACAAGGAGACACTCTTGAGGACCAGGCTGATTGTCTAGGAGCACATTTCGAGCATATTTCCAGTACCTCCCATTATACAGATACATTTCTAAGATATCAGCGACAAGCAGAGCGACAGCCTCTGGGTTGGAAAGACACAGCCAATGCAGCATACAATCGTCCATTTAGCATGGCGGAGTTTCAGGCTTCACTGAATTGTAGTAACGCGTCTGCTCCAGGAAGTGACAGAATACTATATGAAATGATAAAACACTTACACCCTAAACCCACAAAACACTATTGTCACTCTTTAACACCATGTTCTCTGCCGGCTACATTCCGACTGCATGGAAAGAAGCAATTGTAATTCCTATTCTCAAAGATGGCAAGGACCCTTCTTCGGCCAGTAGCTATAGGCCTATAGCTCTGACAAGTTGTATATGCAAGCTCTTTGAGAAAATAATCAATCGCCGCCTCATCCATTTTCTTGAAAGTAACAAAATACTCGATCCCTTACAGTGTGGTTTCAGGGAAGGTAGATCCACAACAGATCACCTTGTCCGCATCGAGACAAATATTCGTGATGTCTTTGTGCACAAACAGTTTTTCTTGTCAGTATTTTTAGATATGGAAAAGGCATACGACACAACTTGGCGATTTGGAATCCTCCGTGATCTTTCTGGAATGGGAGTTCGAGGCAACTTACTGATTGTGATTCAGAGTTACCTCTCCAATCGCACGTTCTGTGTGAGAGTTGGTAACGTCTTGTCTCTTCCATTTACGCAAGAGGCTGGGGTACCTCAAGGTGGTGTGCTGAGCTGTACTTTATTTACCGTCAAAATGAACTCACTGTATACTGTCATGCCGCGTAGCATGTTTTATTCTGTATATGTGGATGACATCGAAATAGGTTGCAAATCATGCAATATAAATATCTGCGAGCGACAAGTACAGCTTGGCTTAAATAAATTGTCTAAGTGGGCGGACGAGAACGGTTTTAAATTAAACCCTCAAAAAAGTACGTGTGTCCTCTTCTCTAACAAGAGGGGTGTACTGCGGGACCCGGTAATAGATATCAATGGAGAACGACTATCTGTAAGCCGTGAACATAAATTTCTAGGTATCATTTTAGACTGCAAGTTAAATTTTGTCCCACACCTGAAGTATCTTAAAGCAAAGTGCCTCAAGACTATGAATCTGCTGAAGCTTTTGTCACGCACATCCTGGGGAAGTGACAGGAGATGCCTCATAAAGTTATACAAAAGTCTTATATTATCGCGTCTTGACTATGGAGCAGTAGTCTATAATTCTGCGAGGCCTAGTGTTTTGAAAATGCTGGATCCTATTCACCACCTAGGCATCTGCCTTGCTACAGGTGCCTTCAGGACTAGTCCTGTACAAAGCCTGTACGTCGAGTCAGACGTATGGTCTCTATTCTTCCAAAGGACATATTTAAGTTTCTCCTATGCCTTGAAGGTAAAATCTGCAGTAGACCACCCATGCCACTCAATTATTCAGGACTTGTCCACGGCCAGGCTGTTCCGTAACCGCCCAGCCACTAGGCCTCCTATGTCCCTCCGATTGGAAGCCCTGTCGGAAGAAACAGGCTTCTCTCTTCTAGAGAATGTCCTGATGGCTTCTACTAGGCTTCCACCACCTTGGGAGTGGCAGACTATCCAGTACGATGTCTCTTTTGTAAAAATATCAAAATGGGCACCTGAAGCACACATACACTCGCATTTTCTTGAACTTCGGGAGAAGTATTCTTGCAGTGAATTTTATACGGACGCCTCCAAATCTTCTACTGGTGTTGCTTACGCAGCTTTGGGACCATCTTTTACAGTGTCCGGGGCACTAAATCCGCATACAAGCATTTTTACAGCGGAAGCATACGCAATCCTTTTAGCAGTCAAACATAAAACAAATGAATATTACAAAAGCAATTGTGTTCACAGACTCATTGAGTGTCGTTAGAGCTCTAATGAGTCTACGAAAAGACAAGAACTCAGTTTATAACGAACTGTACAGCTTGCTATGCTCAGCTTACAAGGACAACCAAGTAATCATAATATGCTGGGTATGTAGTATGGGTATGGGTATGGGTATGGGTATGTAGCTGCAGACGAAAGTGCCACTTCAGTAGTTTTTGAACATACAAACACAAACATAGCCAACCCTTTCACTGACCTAAAGCCCTTCCTGCGCCATGAATTACGGAAATATTGGCAAAGGCAGTGGGACAATCAAGTGTCAAATAAGCTACATGTAACCAAGCCAAGAATTGGGAAATGGATATCTCAGAAAACAACAAGACACAAGGAAGTGCTTCTTTGCAGGTTAAGGATAGGACATACCCATGGAACACACTCGTATCTCCTTACAGGAAGTGATCCTCGGACATGTGATAGGTGTGGCGACATACTTACAGTTCTCCATGTTCTTATCCAGTGCCCAGAAATAGAAGCTCAGCGTAAAAAGTACTTTTATCCCGCGTATCGTGAGCACATCCCTCTTCACCCAGCATTCTTTCTTAGCCATGAGCCGCTTTTTGATTTTAATGCCGTCTTAAAATTTTTAGCAGATGTAAACACGTTACAAGTCATCTGGCCAGGGTATCTGTAGCGCAGCCTCGACTTGCAGGCTGCAGCTGCAGTGGAAAAACATTTTACAGCACGTGCCTCTCAGTCCTTGATTTCAAGGACCTCTTGAGGCAATAGTGCTATTGCATATACTTTATTATGTCACCGCTTTGTAATGAAACCTTTACGCTCATAGCTCACATCATTAGTCTTTGTCATTATTTTAACACTCATATATTTTACGCAATTTATAGCGATTTGTTTTAGGCCTCTTTACAGCCACCTTTTGTGTACCATTTGCATCCTACTGTCCACTCCATCTATAATACATTCAGAACCCATCACCATGTGTCATGGCGCTCTTTGGCCATAGCTGGCCCTTGCGCCATTAAACACTACACATCATCATCATCATCATCGCCTGGTAATTGTGCTGGCGGGCATTCACAGATGTTTCGGACGTGGCTCTGGTGATTTGAGCGCTTGTTCGACCCGCCTGGCGCGCCCCATGTCCGGAATCGATCGTGACAGGAACTATAGGTCGCGTTCCTTAATACGCGCCTCAGAATAACTACGAATCTGTGCCACGTGTTTCTGTGCAGCTTCCACAACGGCTTGTATGAGGCTATGAAGTATTGCATAACGACGTTCATGTGTTTCAATCCATCGAGGCTTTTTCGAGAACATCGGCGCCGTGTGTTGCTTTGTCGGTGTTGCTCTGCAGCTGTCACAGTGATGTACGGCTGTTGGAGTGCGTAGCATTCAGTTTTCTTGCTTTCACATGCAGGGTGCATGCGGTTGGATTCATATACTGTTTCCGTTCCTGCTAGTCTCCCGTGGTGTGCGGTTTACTCAGCGACACTTACGAACAATCAGTGCATCGGCACTATGTGGTGCTTCATCATGCAGTCATCCGGGAGGGTATTTTGGTATGCTGCCGTCGCAGGAGAACGCAGCCGGCCCGCCTCGGACGCGGCTTTTTGGCCGCGCCAGCAGCCAGGCATTCTGTCAATTCTATGACAGGCACTACGCGGCGTTCTGCCGCGTAGTGCCTGGGTGAGGACGGGTCTCAGGGACCCAAGGTCCCTACATTTCTCTCTCTCAGCCGCTGCTCTTCATTCATGTGCGGAGGGGGCGGTTGGGTGCAATGTTGATGTACTCGTTTAGCGAGCTGCGGAAGACGACGATCGCCCGAGCAGTGGTACGAGCGTGTTCGCTCGATTACGAGGGACGCCGCGGCTCAGCGCCAGTAACGGGCTCCCAACTATCTAAAATCCCGACCAACTGGAGGCCTAACAGCTTCGTTGTAAAATTATTTTATTTGCAGTAACTTAAAAAACGCAAAAGATATAACTAACGATAAAAGTACGCCGCTGCTTGGTTGGGATAGCATTCTTGCTTTCACTCCGGCGCTGCCATTTGTTTGGCCTATTCTCTGATGCGGCACTCGTATCTTGGGTGTAGATGTTGGACGCCTCGGACTGTGCAGGGTCATTTACGATGTGCTCGTTGAGCAGGTCTTGAATGCCCAACAATATTTCCTTGGTGGTGGTCGCGGCTTTCCAGCCCCTATCCTCGTCTAGTGGGAGCGCGTTGGGTTAGAGCGCAGGGGGCTTGGACGTGCAGGTTGGAGGGGTGGTCTTCTTTGAGGGCCGTCTGCATCTTGTGTTGGCTTCCTTCCCAGGGTGTCCCCTGTTTCCCTGGTGTGGCGCACTCCCACTCCAGCAGGTTGAGCGCGCTGTCCGGGTTCTTTGACGGTCGAGCAGCGAGCCCAAGCGGGTGGTCTTTTCGCCGGGCTTTTCGCTCTTCCGAGGGCCGAGTTGTGGCTGTACCAGACATCGCATCAAAATATATAGGCAGCGCCTCCTCTATATTAAAAAATCTAAGCCAGGTTATTAAGCATGGAGCTGATAGTGATGGTCATGGTGGTCCTGCCCTTTGTATCGGGTCGCCGTAGTTGGCCGTGTCCAAACCAGCGTGACCACACAAAAAATGAAAGGAAAAAAAAAAACGCGGAAACACATTTTCGTGAACTTCAGAAACAAAAAAAAGTTCGCACAGTCATCGGCGCAGCGCTCCATGCTGCCACCCATAGTTTCTCACTGTAACACTTAGAGGGTAATCTGGCTCCACCGCCTATGCGAGGTTTTTAAAGGGCGATGTGCCGTCATGGGAATTACGGGATATGTGTCTTCGAGGCTTCGTCTAAAACGTGGATATGGCTATACAAATAACGCGTTCTTAAACTGAAATCTACATAAAAGGCTGTCATTCACCAATATTACATCTCAATCAAGTTTACTCACCTACAATGCAGAATCCAGCGAAGAAAGGCAAGAACAGACAAGCCGTTCCAAAGCGAGCGAGAATCTTGTGGTCTGCCCTCCAAGTTTAGCGGCCAGCTGATAATTTTTACGTTTCATATAATTGTACATCCAATAATAAGTTCTCAAAATTAGACAATACATTTTCGTGTAATAATAAAGCTAAAGCAGCCTTTTACGTGCTGTTTAGTAGGAAATTAATCATTGTGACAGACGGAACGGTGCTAGCTAGCCAGGTGCGTCTTCAAGGCTTTCTAGTTCTCCGAGAATAATTCCAAGCCGAAGTCACAATATACCGGTTTTCCCAGGGATACCACAGCGCAGCAGCGCCAGTTTGGATATAGCGAGAAACTCTATGGTGCCACCAAAACTCGAGGCGTTTGTGAACAATGAAGGAAGGACACAGTTGCGCTGGTTTCCTAAACTCGTGCAGAAGGGTTCCCTGGATTTCTCTAGATTTGGGCAAAATGCACTTATTTGCCCTATTGAAAAAAATGTGAACGAGAATGTACGAGAAATAGTGTCGGCGATTATTGCTCCGTAGACTGTGCGAGAAACTCGTTCAGTCTGCGTGAACTCGTTGAGTCTACGAGAACCTCGTACAGTCTACGCAGCAATAATCGCGTACATTTCTCGAACACATGTGTACGAGATCGCGTTCTTGTCACTGAACGAGATTCTCGTACATTATGAACGAGTTCGTTTCTACGAGCTGAGTGCGTACAAGATGATGAGCTTGTACGACCTGCGAGAGTATGCACCCTGAAAAAGATAGGCACCTCATATTCATATTTATTATAATAATGCAAATACAATTCTTGTAAATACAAGTGTTCATGCATGAACACTTGTGCTGACCTTACTGCAGTGTTGTGTCGCTGTAATGGTTTGTTCAGAAATCTACAGAAAGAGTTAGGTTGAGGTGAAAAAAATGTCAGGTGAGGTAATGGTTTGTACTTGTTAATAAACAAGTACACGTTACACAGGTTCTTCAGCACACCTATTCAAGCTTACATTAATAGCGAAGTCCTCCGATTTTAAGCAAGAGCACGTCATACATCTCGCAAGCGTTGTTTATCTGACCTTGTAATGGTACTTCAATACACCCAGTCTGTTGACAGAAGACCACTGGAATGTGTTGCTAGACTGAGAGCTTGCCGCGCACCTGAAAAAGTAAACAAAAGCCAACAGCCTTTTTCACACATGCAATAAGATAACACATAGGCAAAAGCAGTTTAGCTGACATTCACACAGATAAGAATGCTTTAGCATTCAGAACATGCGATACTGAACAAAATTTATTAAAATTAAGTGGTTTCCTGCAATGCTTATGACTCCTAAGGAAACGTGCATTATAGTGCGGTAGAATAACCTGTCACATTAGCAGATGACTGAAACAAGTGTTATTACAGTAAAAAAAGACATCATTTGAGTAATAATAATTACTAGTACTGAAGCAACCTAAGTAACATGCATAAAATCTACTTTTAGAGAGCAGCATCAACAGGTCGAGCTAATTAAATTACTTGGAAACTGCTATTCTGCCAGCAAAACTAAAAATCGTGGTGGCGTAGTGGCTTTGGCATTGCACTGCTAAGCCGAATGGCACAGAATAAAATCCCATGCACAACGGCCACATTTTGATGGCAGCAAAGTGCAACAACACGCCCATAAGGTGCATTGGGCACATACCCCCGGTGTTCAAAGTTAATCCAGAGTTCCCCACTACAGTGTCCCCCATAATCATACTCAAGGGCCAAGTATGGCCAAAGAGCGCCATGCCAGTGTTTGTGAGTTTGCAGTGGAGTGATGAATTCTGAGAAATAGATGAGGCCTGGCTGTAAAGGGGCCTAAAAATAACCGCTGTAAAGTGCGTCAAATATACATGTACTAAAATCATGGCAATGACTAATGAGGTGTACTATGCATTGAAGAATGCATTGAGAAAGAATGACGCGATATTTAAAATATTAAAGATGCAGTAATTGGCAAGAAGCACAACTGCCTAGACAGAGCCTTTGAACCACAAGGGCCTGGAGGCATGTGCTATAAAAAAACTATCACAGCGGCATCCTCTAGAGAGGGGATGCGCTACGAATTTATTGGACTAATAACATGTAGCACAACATCGCTCAAAAAGCCAAGGATTAGATTGCATTGGCATTAAAAAGTGGTTCTTCACCAATAAACATCCTGGGATGAAGAGGGATATGATAGCGGTATGCTACAGGAAAATGTTTTCTTCTCTCCGGTTCGGCTTCCCGACACTCCAGCAGGACGTGGAGGACGGTCAGCCTCTCACCACATCTACCACAGGTTGGTGGTTCATCACCAGTAAGCAAAAAATTGTGGGTGCCGTACGTGTGTCCTATTCTGAGACGGTAGAATATGACGTCAATTCGTCGTGTTTTCGTAGCTGAGGGCCGGAAACCTAACTGTGGTTTAATCATGTGAAGTTTATTGTTTCAGCGTCCCACAAGCGTTGCCAGTGGCTTCGCAGTTTCTTTCGCAAGAAAGGTTTCAAGTCTGTTGCAGGAACAGCTACAGTATGATTACTAGTGTGTGATGTCGCTGATGTGGCCATTTGGTCTGCTTGCACATTACCCTCAATGCCTCTATGGCCCGGCACCCAGCATATTATTACATGCTGGTTTGCTACATACGCTCTGCATAGGGCGGAATAAAGCTCAATGAGTACAGGATTTTTGTGCTTGCAGAGTGACATCAGGACTTTCACAACGCTTAGAGAGTCTGTAAATATAACTGTTTTTTGAAGATTTGTTTTCGTTATATGATCCACAGCCGACAATAGTGCATAGGCCTCAGCCGTAAAGATACTTGTTTGCGGGTGGAGTACACCGGATTCCGATAAAGATGGGCCGACGGCTGCATAAGAAACCCCGGCATGTGATCTAGAAGCGTCTGTGTAAAACTCTGTACACGAGTACTTGGATTGAAGCTCTAGGAAATGCATTTTAATCTGTGCCTCTGGAGCGTATTTCGTGACCTCTACGAACGATGTGTCACACTCTATGATTTGCCACTGCCACGGCGGTAAGAGTTTAGCAGGAGACATAGGTCGATGTTCAAGCAATGGAACATCCATTTGCTCACTAAGATTCCTTACACGTAATGAGAACGGTTTTCTCGCTGCAGGTCGGTTATGGAAGAGTGTAGCAGCGGTCATATCGTTTATGGTGGAATAAGAAGAATGTTCATTGTTTGCTTGTACTGTCTGAAAATACGTGAAACTGCTATATGAACGCTGCAGATGGAGTGACCACTGGTTCGACTCTACATAGAGGCTCTGGATCGGGCTTGTTCGGGAAGCACCGGTTGCGAGGCGGATACCTAAATGGTGAACGGGGTCTAGTATTTTTAATGCACTTGGCGTTGCAGAGTTATAAATTATAGCTCCGTAATCAAGGCGTGAGCGGACAAGACTGTTGTACAAGTTTAGGAGGCATTTTCGATCACTACCCCATGTTGTGTGCGAGAGAATTTCCAAAAAGGTTCATAGTCTTCAGATATTTAAGATGGGGGATGAAGGTAAGCTTAGAGTCCAGAATTAAGCCCAGGAATTTATGTTCACTGCTCATGGATAGTTCCTCTCGATTGATCGTGAGATTTGTCACCGGTGTCACGCCTCTTTTGTTTGAGAAAAGAATGCATGTACTTTTCTGTGCGTTTATTTTGAACCCATTTACATCCGCCCATTTAGACAATTTATGTAATCCAAGCTGCACCTGTCGTTCACAGTCCCCGCAGGGGCGTCTGCGTCAGCAGGCGTTTGGTGAGTTGCGCCACCACGTACCCGAGCACATGAGGCTTGGACCCTCCCGCGTGTCGCCGTGCGTGGCTTAGCCGTGTCCGGTGAAAAGGGGATCCTGGGAGTTGAGCCGAAGCCGGGTGTTTGGACCTTTATGGCCCCTCGGCAGAGGCAACACACTCCTTTGGCCTCTGCTTCACGTAGACGGCACCCCTGGGCTGACCCACCCAGGGAAAATCGGCAGTTGCTTTTTCCTATCCTCCTCTTAAATCTTCGTCTTTCTCTCTCACTTTCAATCTATCCTGTCTTCTTCTCTCTTCTATTTACTTCCGATCTTCTGGGCAGCGAGGGTTAACCTTGTGTGCGATAACCAACCTTGGTTATACATATTGGGTTATTTGCTCGGTATACATACCGCCACATTACCGCTTACACAAACACGAATTTCAGTCCTTGATAGACGAATTGCCAGAGCCCTATCTTCTTCTTGGCGATCTCAATGCACACAACAACCTGTGGGGCGACGCTCGCATTGATGCGCGAGGCCGTCTAATTCAAGATTTTCTTTTCTCATCCGGTGCTTGTCTGCTTAACAAAAAAGAACCTACATATTATTGTCTTTCAAACAAAACATTTTCCTCTATAGACCTCAGCATAGCTTCTCCATCCATATTGCCTGAACTTGAATGGGAAGTTATAAAAAACCCTTACGGGAGCGACCATTTCCCAATACTGCTGAGAGCACCAAGACAATACGAATCGCCACCACATGCTCCTCGGTGGAAGGTCAATGCAGCGGACTGGGATAAATTCCAAACACTTACCAGTAAGCTCTCGTGGGGTGACATTTCATCGCACGGAATTGACGGTGCCATCGAGTATTTGACTAATTTCATAATTGACGCAGCTTCTAAGTGTATTCCCCAAACAAGTGGACTTTCTAGCAAACGCCGTGTTCCTTGGTGGAATGAACAATGCCGGAACGCACGTAGGCAGCAGAACAAAGCATGGAGGCAGCTTCGCGAATATCCTACTGCTGAAAACCTTGCCAGTTTCAAGAAAATCAAGTCCCAAGGTAGGAGAACACGCAGACAAGCCAGGAGAGACAGCTGGCAAACATTTTTATCAAGTATCAACTCGTACACGGATGAGGCCAAGTTTTGGAACAGGGTGAATAGAGTAAGAGGACGACAAACACATCCCCCTCCCCTGGTACACACGCAGGGAGACAGCCTGGAGGACCAAGCGAACCATCTGGGTGCACATGTTGAACATGTGTGCAGTTCATCACACTATTCTCCAGCGTTTAAACAATACAAATCAGTAACAGAAAACAAAAACTGGACCGAAAGAGCACCGGAAACTAGCCATATAACCTACCTTTCTCCCTAGCAGAGCTGCATGCATCACTCACCTGTTGCAACCAATCTGCCCCAGGCCCTGACCGTACACTATATGACATGTTGAAAAACCTACCCTCTGAAACGAAGAAAACCCTTCTCTGTCTCTATAACTCTATATGGACCTCCGGCGAGATCCCCTCTGCCTGGAAAGAGGCCATAGTGATCCCTATCCTGAAGCAGGGCAAGGATCCATCGTCCGTATCGAGTTACCGGCCCATAGCTCTAACAAGCTGCCTCTGCAAAGCTTTCGAGAAAATGATAAACCGTCGTCTGATACATTTCCTAGAATCAAACAAGCTGCTTGACCCATACCAGTGCGGTTTTCGCGAAGGTCGATCCACCATTGACCATCTGATACGTATTGAGGCACAGATACGTGAAGCTTTTGTTCACAAACAATTCTTCCTTTCTGTTTTCCTCGATATGGAAAAAGCATACGACACCACGTGGCGGTTCGGAATACTGAGAGACCTCTCCCACTTTGGTATACGTGGTAATATGTTAAATGTGATTGAAAGTTATCTGCTGAATCGTACATTCCGTGTTCGAGTTGGCAATGCATTATCACGGCCTTTCGTGCAGGAAACCGGAGTGCCACAGGGTGGGGTGCTCAGTTGCACTCTCTTCATTATAAAAATGAATTCCTTGCGTCTATGCATCCCACGCAACATGTTTTATTCAACGTACGTCGATGATATACAGATTGGATTTAAATCATGCAACCTTGCAATCTGTGAGCGGCAGGTTCAACTTGGTCTGAACAAGGTGGCTAAATGGGCAGACGAGAAAGGGTTCTGCCTAAATCCACAAAAGAGCGCCTGCGTCCTTTTTTCTAGAAAGAGAGGACTGTACCCCGACCCCGACATTGACCTACAAGGACAGCGTCTACCTGTAAAAACGGAACATAAATTCTTAGGCATAATTCTTGACACTAAGCTAACATTCATACCACACCTAAAACATCTAAGAAACAAGTGCATGAAAACAATGAATATTTTAAAAGTGTTGTCACGCACTACATGGGGTAGTGACAGAAAGTGTCTGTTAAATTTGTATAAAAGCCTCATACGAACACGCCTAGACTACGGGGCCATAATTTACCAGTCAGCCACCCCAACCGCGTTGAAGATGCTGGACCCCATCCACCATCTAGGTATTCGCTTGTGTACAGGTGCCTCCCCGCAGGGGCGTCTGCGTCAGCAGGCGTTTGGTGTGTTGCGACACCACGGACCCGAGCACATGGGGGTTGGCCCCTCCCGCGTGTAACCGTGCGCGGCTTAGCCGTGTCCGGGGAAAAGAGGATCCTGGGGGTTGAGCCGATGCCGGGTGTTCGGACCTTTATGGCCCCTCGGCGGAGGCAACACGCCTCTTTGGCCTCCGCTTCACGTAGACGGCACCCCCGGACTGACCCACCCGGGGGAAATCGGTGGTCGCCTTTTCCTGTCCCCCTCTCCGATCTTTCTCTGCTCTATTTTTCTGTCTTCACTGTCCTGTCATCTCTTCTCTTCTGTTACTTCCTCAACTTCCATAGGCGGCTTGGGTTAACCTTGTGTAGGTGCCCTCCCTTGGGTTTATATATAAGGTTATAGCGGCAATGTACGGCTGGCGCCTGCAGCCTTACACGTTAAGTGCTGCAGCGTCCCCTTGTTGGACTCCGTGGTGGGTGGCTGCCATTGCTGCCGAAATACACCAAACTGCTATGGGAACACCCGCTTTTCCCCGACTTCTTGATCGTCTCCCTCAGAAGAGGGGACGCACCGATGATATTCTGAACTTGTTCACCAGACCAAAAGACATTTTCCCCCGATTCCAAGTAGTACATAGTCAAAGAACCGAAAAACTAGCAAGAACCATATCCCCATTTGTAGTTGCAAAAAGCTTGACCAACACACTAGGCCCTGGCTACAAGGTCACCAAAATGCCAAGCGGGGACCTTCTTCTTGAACTACGTGACAAAGAACAATACAACAGACTCGGCAAACTTGTTACTTTTGGTGATGTCCCAGTTACCGTTTCACCGCATCGGTCCATGAACACAGTACGGGGGGTAGTATCAGAAGCAGACCTCATCGACCTATCTGAAACTGAACTGTTGGAAGGATGGAAGGAGCAAAACGTCACGAATGTGCAGCGCATTGTTATGAGACGGGACAACAAAGAAATCCCTACGAAACATCTGATACTTACATTTGAATTGAGCACTTTACCACAAAGCATTGAAACAGGCTACACAAAGATAGCAGTAAGACCATATATACCCAATCCTAGGCGATGCTACCAATGTCAAAGATTCGGCCATGGCTCACAGAGCTGCCGTGGTCGACTCACCTGTGCTAAGTGTGGAGTACAAGGTCATGCCTCAGACAACTGCGAGGCCACACCTCACTGCGTTAATTGCGATGGTGAGCATCCAGCGTACTCCCGGTCTTGTCCAAGTTGGAAAAAAGAAAAGGAAATTATAACACTGAAAGTCCGTGAAAACATATCGTTCAGGGAAGCACGCAAAAGGTGCTCACCATTCCACACGACCACTTACGCTGATGCGGCGCGTCAAGGGGCAGCGTCGCAGCGGCTACTGCCACCAGCCCAGCCCGCGCACAGCGAGCTGTCGCTTGTGGTACCTGCCCCCAGGGTGGAAGTAGCTAAGTCTACTCCACCTAACCAGCAAACAGGCCCGGTTACCCTAGGGTTGCCGGCACCACAACAGCCCTCGGTGGCAGCCTGCGCTACGCGAAGCGAACCCGCAGGCCCACCAGCAGCTCCCACGGTGGGTGCAGTCAAGGCTGCCTCACCCTCTCCGGCCATTGCTGGCTGTGGTAACACCCGGCGCAGCTCAGGCCCAAAGGCAGCCCCATCGACCTCCGGGCTGGTGGGCACAAATGTCTCGTCCTTCGCGGCGAGACTCTCTCGCGAAACTTCTCGCTCGCAAGAGCGCGTGTCCGTCGCCTCTCAAGAGGCAATGGACACTACACCCATCCCGACGGCGCACCAAGCGCCTAAGGAGCGGCGAGGCTCCCTCGACCGCTTCAGAAAAGACAAATCCCGCGTTACAGGGCCTGGAAAGGGCTCTGTAATCTAAGGCAATACTTCCTTTTTTAGTACACACAGCACCAATTTATTTCATTATGGATACACAAATCATTCAATGGAACGTCAGAGGCCTTCTTAGGAACCTCGACGATGTCCAAGAACTTCTTTACCAACACAATCCAAAAGTGCTGTGTGTACAGGAAACGCACTTAAAATCGAAACCTACACATTTTCTCCGACAGTATGTTACGTTTCGTAAAGATCGCGATGATGCTCTCGCATCATCAGGCGGTGTTGCCATTATAATTCACAAAAGCATAGCATGTCAACATTTGCAGCTACAAACGCCCCTCGAAGCAGTGGCAGTTCGACTTGTTCTTCTGAACAAACTCATCACCATTTGCTCCCTTTACATTCCCCCACATTACCACTTACACAAACAGGAATTTCAGTCCCTTATAGACGAATTGCCAGAACCTTATCTTGTTCTTGGCGATTTCAATGCGCACAGCAGTCTGTGGGGCGACTCTCGTATCGATGCGCGAGGTCGCCTTGTTGAAGAATTTCTTTTCTCGTCTGGTGCGTGCCTCCTGAATAAGAAGGAACCTACATTTTATTGTTTTGCAAACAGAACCTTCTCTTCTATTGACCTTAGCATAGCTTCCCCGTGTCTATTTCCTGAACTTGAATGGGAAGTTACCAAAAATCCGTACGGGAGCGATCACTTCCCAATACTACTGAGAACAACCACAGAAAATAAGTCTCCACCACAAGCCCCTCGATGGAAGGTTGATACAGCAGATTGGGAGAAATTTCAAACTCTTACTAGCAATATCTCCTGGGCTGACATGTCTTCGTTAGGAATTGATGCTGCTGTAGAGTATTTCACTGCCTTCGTAATTGATGCCGCTTCTAAATGCATATCCGAAATAAGTGGTGTGGCATGCAAACGCCGTGTCCCATGGTGGAACGACGAATGTAGAAACGCTCGTAGGAAACAGAACAAAGCGTGGGGTTTGCTACGTGATTCACCTACTGCGGAGAATCTTATCAACTTTAAGAAGATAAAGTCACAAGGCAGGAGAACGCGCCGACAGGCCAGAATAGAGAGTTGGCAGAAGTTTTTATCAGGTATACACTCGTACACAGATGAGGCCAAAGTATGGAACAGGGTTAACAAGGTGAGAGGACGCCAAACATATTCACTCCCTTTGGTAAATACACAGGGCGACAGCTTGGAAGACCAAGCGAACCACCTGGGTGCACATTTTGAACATGTGTCGAGTTCATCGCACTATTCTCCGGAATTCACAAAATACAAAGCAGCAATAGAAAAACAAAAACTAGACCGAAAGAGCACCGGGAACGAGCCATATAATTTACCTTTCTCTTTAGCAGAGCTTCATGCATCACTCGCCTGTTGCAACCAATCTGCCCCAGGCTCTGACCGCATATTATATGAAATGTTGAAGAACCTACCCTCTGAAACGAAGAAAACCCTTGTCTGTCTGTATAACTCTATATGGACCTCCGGCGAGATCCCCTCTGCCTGGAAAGAGGCCATAGTGATCCCTATCCTGAAGCAGGGGAAGGATCCATCCTCTGTATCGAGTTATCGGCCCATAGCGCTAACAAGCTGTCTCTGCAAAGTCTTTGAAAAAATTATAAACCGTCGCCTATTACATTTCCTAGAATCAAACAGACTGCTTGATCCATACCAGTGTGGTTTTCGCGAGCGTCGATCCACCACTGACCACTTGATACGTATTGAGGCGCAGATACGCGAAGCTTTTGTTCACAAACAGTTCTTCTTGTCTGTATTTTTAGACATAGAAAAGGCCTACGACACCACATGGCGGTTTGGCATACTGAGAGACCTCTCCCACTTTGGTATACGTGGTAATATGTTAAATGTGATTGAGAGTTATCTGCTGAATCGCACATTCCGTGTTCGAGTTGGCAATGTTTTATCACGACCTTTTGTGCAGGAAACTGGTGTACCCCAAGGAGGCGTGCTCAGTTGCACACTCTTTATCGTCAAAATGAACACGCTTCGTGCTTCTTTACCACCAGCTATCTTTTATTCCATCTACGTGGACGACGTACAGATAGGCTTCAAGTCCTGTAACCTCGCAGTGTGCGAGAGACAGGTGCAGCAGGGGCTCAACAAAGTGTCTAAGTGGGCAGAGGAAAACGGGTTCAAAGTAAACCCCCACAAAAGTTCTTGTGTTCTTTTCACCAGGAAGAAAGGTCTTGTTGCAGATCCAACTATCGAAATGTATGAACAACAAATACCTGTGAACAAAGAACACAAATTTTTAGGCATCATACTTGACTCTAAGCTTACTTTCATTAGCCACATAAAACATCTAAAGGTGAAATGCCTAAAAACAATGAACTTACTGAAAATTTTATCTCACACATCCTGGGGCACCGACAGGAAGTGTTTAATGAACCTTCACAAGAGCCTCATTCGGTCACGATTGGACTATGGTGCCGTAGTATATCACTCTGCCGCCCCGAGCGCGCTAAAAATGCTAGACCCCGTCCACCATCTAGGTATCCGCCTGGCCACTGGCGCATTCAGAAAAAGCCCCGTTGAAAGTTTATACGTAGAATCCAATGAGTGGTCACTCCATTTCCAGAGAACATACATCAGCTTCACCTATTTTCTCAAAGTACTCTCCGATCGTGAACATCCTTGTTCTACAACCCTTAATGATTTGAAGTGTGCAACGCTTTTCTATAATCGACCCTCTATGAGGCGGCCTTTCTCATTGCGTGTAAGAGAACTTAGCGAAGAGATGGATATCCCACTTCTAGAACATCGCCTAATGCCTCCAGCTAAGCTTTCACCGCCCTGGGAGTGGCAGGTGATAGAATGTGATCTATCCTTTGTAGAGGTCACAAAGCACGCTCCCGAGCTCGAAATTGCAATGCATTTCCGCGAACTTCAATCGAAGTACTCGTGCTCGGAATTCTATACCGACGCATCCAAGTCCCATGCTGGCGTATCTTATGCAGCTGTTGGCCCCTCCTTTTCTAAATCTGATGTATTGAACCCCCTAACAAGTATCTTCACAGCAGAAGCATACGCAGTACTGTCTGCGGTGAAACATATCAAGAAATTAAAACTAGAAAAAGCAATAATATTCACAGACTCGTTAAGTCTTGTAAAAGCACTAACATCTTTACAAAAGCATAAAAATCCTGTTTTTATTGAGCTTTACTCACTCTTGTGCAACATTTACCAATCTCATAGACATGTAATAATATGCTGGGTGCCTGGCCATAGAGGCATCGAGGGCAATGTGCTCGCAGACCAGTTGGCCAAATCAACTACATCACAAGCTATTAATCCTGCTGCTGCTATTCCCTCCACAGATCTGAAGCCTTTTTTGCGAAGGAAACTGCGAGGCCACTGGCAGCGTCTGTGGGACGCTGAAACAACTAATAAGCTCCACTTGATTAAGCCACAGTTAGGTTTCTGGCCCTGTACAACTAAAACACGACGTACTGATGTCCTATTCTGTCGTCTCAGAATAGGACACACATATGGTACTCACAATTTTCTATTGAATGGAAATGATCCTCCAACATGTGGTAGATGTGGCGACAGGCTCACCGTCCTCCACGTCCTCTTGGAGTGTCGGGAAGCCGAAAGAGAAAGAAAGAAACATTTTCCTCTCGCATATCGCTATTGTGTTCCTCTGCATCCCGCTATGTTTCTCGGTAAAGAACCACTTTTCAGCACCAACGCAGTCCTTGCTTTCTTGAAAGATGTTGTGCTACATGTTACTAGCCCAATAAGTTCGTAGTGCATCCTCTCTCTAGAGGATGTTGCTGCGATAGTTTTTTAACTGCACATGCCTCCAGGCCCTTGTGTTTCAAGGGCTCTGTTTAGGCACTTGTGCCTCTGGCCAATTCTTGTATGTTTAATTATTTGTAACTCGTATCATTCTTTCGCAATGCATAGCTCATGTCCATAGTACACATAATCACTCATTGCATAATCTTATTACTTATAGATTTTACGCACTTTACAGCGACTGATTTTAGGCCCCTTTACAGCCATGCCACATCTAATGTTCATATAATTCCCTATTCATCTACCACTAACAAGCCATTACCATCGTCTTGGCGCGAACTAATACTGTCATGGCGCTCTTTGGCCATACCTGGCCCTTGCGCCACTAAACACCAACAATCATCATGTGTACAGGTGCCTTTAGGACAAGCCCTGTAGAAAGCCTTTACGTGGAATCCAATGAGTGGTCCCTCCACTTCCAGAGGACCTACACAGCTTTCATGTATTTTCTTAGAGTGAATGCAAACAGTGAACATCCCTCATATTCCACCGTAAATGATTTGTCCAGCTCCCACCTCTTTTATAACCGACCTGCAGTAAGAGAGCCCTTCTCGTTGCGTGTGAGAAGTCTGGCTGAGGAAATGGATGTCCCACTCTTTGAACATCGTCTAATGACACCCACTATACAGGTCTCACCGTGGCAGTGGCAGATTGTCGACTGTGATTTGTCCTTTTTACATGTTTCGAAGCACGCCCCGGTTGCACACATTCGAATGCATTTCCTCGAACTGCAGCATAAATACTCCTGTCCGGAATTTTACACCGATGCATCAAAGTCTCATGCTGGCGTCTCTTATGCAGCGGTTGGCCCATCATTTTCAGATGCCGACGCGCTGCACCCCCAAACGAGCATTTTCACAGCAGAGGCTTGTGCAATACTGTCGGCTCTTAAACATATCAAAGAATCGAAAATACCAAAAGCAATTATCTACACAGACTCGCTGAGCGTAGTAAGAGCTTTAAAATCTCTTAAAAGGCACAAAAATCCAGTAATAGTATCGCTTTATTCATTAATATGTAATATATATGCGTCTGGGCAGCATGTTGTGGTGTGCTGGGTGCCAGGACACCGAGACATCGAGGGAAATGTACTGGCAGACCAGATTGCCACATCCATCGACGCAAAAGCTGGAAACACATCCATGCCCGTCCCTGTTCCCGATATGAAGCCATATCTACGCAAGAGACTTCGAGCCCACTGGCAACGTTTGTGGGACGCCCAGAGTCTAAACAAACTTCATTTAATTAAGCCTCGCTTAGGGAACTGGCCATCCACCACGAAATCTAGAAGAAATGATGTCCTATTCTGTAGGCTCAGAATAGGACACACTTACGGCACGCACAATTACTTGTTGTCTGGAGGCGAACCCCCGACCTGTACTATTTGTGGCGAGGTACTCACTGTACTTCACATCCTAGTGCAGTGTCCCCTAATAGAACCTGAAAGAAAGAAACACTTTGTTCAAGCCTATAGAGAGAACATACCCCTTCACCCAGCGATGTTTTTAGCTAATGACCCGGTATTTCAGCACGACTCAGTTTTAGCCTTTTTAAACGACATCGACATTTTGCAAGTTCTTCGCCCGAGAGATTCGTAGCAGGGTCCTCTTTCAGATGACGCTGCTGCGACAGCATTTTGAAATGCACTCTCCTCCAGACTCTTGCTTCTAAGGGTCTCTGTGAGGCAGTAGTGCCTTGTATCGCTTACAGCTTTTTATGCTATATTCATTGTGCCCCTATCACGTCATTGTCATGATTTTATTAATTTTGTCTGTTTTACGCACCTTTAGTGCGCAGGATTTTAGGCCCCTTTACAGCCACCCTACACCTACCCACTGTCATTGATCATACCATTGCTCACTCACTACACCACGTCTTGGCGCTCTTTGGCCATAGCTGGCCCTTGCGCCAGAAAACAACATATATCATATATACATATTGGGTTATAGTGGCTGTGTACTGCTGGCCCTGGCAAGCTTTGTGTACACAGAATCTTGCCGCGTCCCCTTGTTGGGCTCCGTGGTGGGCGGCTGGCAGAGCTGCCGAAAATAAATACATTTATGGCTTTAAGCTCATTCCCAAAGTTGCCTGATCGCTCTCTTTTGAAAAGAGGGCGCACCGATGAACCTTTAAACTTTTTCGCCAAGAGCAAAGAGATCTTCCCACGTTTCCACGTGATCCATGCTGAATCCCCCCAAAAGACTCTAAGAACCCTACCTTCTTTTGTTGTCGCGAATTGCCTCACCGACATTCTGGGCCCAGGATACAAAATTACTAAAATGGCCAGTGGCGACCTTCTCCTTGAAGTGCGTGACAAAATCCAACATGACAAACTGACATATCTTGTTTCATTTGGTGACACTCAAATCTCAGTAAACCCTCATCGTTCCCTCAACAGCACACGAGGTGTAGTTTCAGAACAGGACCTACTGGAATTGACAGAGGCAGAGCTCCTAGAGGGCTGGAAGGCTAAACGCGTAACAAATGTACAGAGAATTAAGATCCGGCGAGACGATAAGGAAATTCCGACAAAACACCTGATTCTCACTTTTTGTACCAGCACACTCCCCGAACAAATTGAAACAGGCTACATCAAACTCAATGTCAGACCCTATATACCAAATCCCCGACGCTGTTTTAAGTGCCAAAGATTCGGTCACGGCTCTCAGAGCTGCCGCGGCCGTACCACCTGTGCAAAGTGTGCGTCGCATGACCACCCCGCGGACAACTGCAACGACCCACCCCACTGTGCAAACTGTGAGGGTGAACACCCGGCATATTCACGCTCCTGTCCCACATGGAAAAAAGAAAAAGAAATTATAACGCTCAAAGTAAAACAAAACATCTCCTTCAAAGAAGCACGAAAACGCCTCTCATTTGTGGGGCCTTCTTTCTCCGAAGTGGCACGGCAGGGGGCACTGCCACAACGATTCTCGGCGGCCGTTCGGACCACGCAGAGTGGACCGGCGTTAGCGCCACCCGCCCCCACTGCGGTATCAGCTAGTGCTGTTCCGCCAGCTAGCAAGCAGAGCCAGCAGCCCTCCGGGCCTGCGGGCTCTAGGACTTCTGGGGCCTCTGCTCGCGCAGAGAAGCCCGAATCACCCGCGAGCGTACACCGCGAGCGGGCATCCAGCGCCTCGGCGGAGGCGATGGATACATCGCCAAGTGCATCGGCGTCTCAGACGCCGAAGGATCGGCGCAGCTCTCAGGAGCGCACAAAAAAAGACAAACCCCGCATCACGGGGCCTGCAAAGGGCCCTGTGGGCTAATTTAGTTTTTCTCTAGCACAAACTACTATAAACATGGATACACAAATATTACATTGGAACATCAGAGGTCTCCTCCACAACCTCGATGACGCCAAAGAACTCTTATGTAAGTTTAATCCCAAGGTGCTATGTGTACAGGAGACATACCTAAAACCCACACAGACAGGCTTTCTCCCGCAATTTGCTATCTTCCGCAAGGACCGTGACACCCCCACTAAGTACACCCCCTTGTGGCACGCCAGCCTCCTAGGTGAATGTTCTAGATAAAGCATTGCCCACTCTTACGCGAAGCGTGCGGTTAGACAAGTAGCTTTCGACTGTGTTAAACATATTTCCGCGGACCCCCATCGCAGAGAGATCTCGAAGAATCCCGAAGCGCCATGTCGTGTCGTACGCTTTCTCTAAATCTATAAATACAGAAAGTAGAAACTGTTTATGAATAAACGCATCTCTGATGTTTGCCTCGATACGAACAAGGTGGTCTATTGTCGACCTACCTTCTCGGAATCCACACTGGAAGGGCTCTAGTATTTTGTTATTTTCTAGGAAACTGATTAAACGCCGGTTTATCATTTTTTCATACAGCTTGCACAGGCAGCTTGTTAGAGCTATTGGCCTGTAGCTGCTGGCTAAGGACGGGTCTTTGCCTTGTTTAAGTACCGGTATGACTATGGCTTCTTTCCACAAGGAAGGAATAAATCCAGCCGCCCACATTGCATTAAAGAGAGAGAGGAGTGTTGTCAGTGTTTCGGGGTTTAAGTACCTAATCATTTCGTACATGATACGATCGCCACCTGGCGCCAAGTTGTTACAACAAGCGAGAGATGCTTTAAGTTCGGCTAAGCTAAATGGCTGATTGTAAGCCTCACTCGAAGAACCTTTGCGGTTAAGAGGCTGCCGCTCTTCGCGTTCTTTGAACTTCAGGAAAGTGTCTGTATAATGCGATTCACTTGATACATATTGAAAGCGTTCACCTAGACAATCCGCCTGGTCTTCCAGGCTATCACCTTGGCTACTTACTAAGGGTAGAGGATGTGACTCCCGGCCTATTAGTTTATTTACCCTATTCCAGACTTTTGTTTCGTCGGTGTATGAGTTTATACTGGAAATGTACCTTTCCCAACTCTCTCTCTTTGCACGTCGACGCGTTCTTCTGCCCTGTGACTTTGCTTGTTTAAAATTTATCAGGTTTTCAGCTGTTGGGGAGTTGCGAAACAATCCCCAGGCTTTGTTTTGCTTTTTACGTGCTTTCTGGCATTCATCATTCATATAAGGCAGGCCACTTTTATTAGCCAGTCCATTAGTTTGTTGTATGCACCTTTCAGCAGCGTCAATGATAAAACCTGTTATATACGCCACAGCATCGTCTATGTTAAAAGAGGCAATGTCATCACGGCCTAAATATGTTATTTGTCGGAAAAGTTCCCAGTTAGCCGAGTCTTCCATCGGGGAACGTGTGGCGAGCATCTATCATGTTCTGTTAAGCCTAGCATAATTGGGAAGTGGTCGCTCCCAAAAGGGTTCTTGAGAACAGACCACTCCAGGTATGGCATTAGTGTACTCGATGCTATACTTAAGTCAATGGATGAATATGTGTTATGTGTAACGCTGTAATACGTAGGCTCTTTCTTCTTGTTAAGTAATGATGCGCCTGAAGAAAACAGAAAATTTTCAATCAGGCGACGTCTCGCATCGCAACGTGGGTCTCCCCACAAAGTTTTATGTGCGTTGGAATCTCCGACAACTATGTATGGCTCCGGAAGTTCATTTATGTAGTTTTGGAATTCGGTTTTATGTAGTTGATAATTGGGAGGGATGTATATAGAGCTGACAGTGACCAGCTTGTGAAACAAGACCCCTCGGACAGCAACTGCCTCTAGGGGCGTACGAAGTTTTAGTTCCCGGCAGGCAATACCTCTGTCGACTACAATAGCCACACCACCGGAAGACACGACTGTGTCATCGCGGTCCTTACGAAAAATGACGTATTGTCGGAGAAAATCTGTTTGTGTGTGTTTGAGGTGTGTTTCTTGGACACACAGCACCTTTGGATTATACTTATGTAGGAGTTTTTGGATGTCATCGAGATTGTGGAGGAGTCCTCGGATATTCCACTGTAATATTTGTGTATCCATGTTGAATGTGGGTTTTGTGCTGTGTGTTGAGAAAGAGGAATTACTTCACAGAGCCCTTTCCGGGCGCCGTGATGCGGTGTTTTTCTTGTTTGGAGCGATCGCGAGACTCTCGCGGCTCCTTAGGCGCAAGTGGCGCCGTCTGGCTGGTTGTTGTGTCCATAGCCTCTTGCGACGCGCTGGACACGCGCTCTTGCGAGCGGTTGGTTTGACGAGAAGGCCTCGCCACGAGAGACGAGGCCCTCGAGGCCACCAGCCCGGAGGTCGATGGCCCCTTCTTGTGAGTTGGCAGAGCAGCGCTAGCTGCACCTGCCGAGGGGGCGGATGGCGTCGCCGCCGGCCCACTGCGCGTGTGCCAGACAGCCGCCGGGGGCCGATGTGGCGCTGCCCCCTGACGCGCCACTTCGGCAAAGCTGGTTTTTGGCAGGTATGACACCCGCCTGCGTGCCTCCTTGAATGAGATACTTTCTTTTACTTTGATTGTCACAATTTCTTTTTCTTGCTTCCAAGACGGGCACGACCGCGAGTATGCGGCATGCTCGCCATACAGTTGACAAAGTGTGGAGTGTTTTCGCACGTTTCAGAGGCATGGTCACCGGAACTACATTTAGCACATGTTAGTCGGCCTCGGCAGTTCTGTGAACTATGGCCGAAGCGCTGGCATTTGAAACATCGTAGAGGGTTTGGCACGTATGGCCTGACACGAAGCTTGATGTATCCGGCCTCGATGGTTTCGGGCAGAACACTTGAGTTAAAAGTTAGTATCAGGTGCTTGGTCTGGATTTCCTTGCCGTCGCGCCTCATCTTGATCCGTTTAACATTGATTAGATTCTGCTCACTGAAGCCCTCTAGGAGTTCAGCTTTGCTCAGCTGCAACAGGTCATCATCTGATACAACGCCACGGGTGGTATTCATGGTACGGTGCGGGGTTACTGTTACTTGAGCTTCTCCAAATGCCACTAGGTTGGGTAGTTTCTCGTATTGTTTCAGTTCACGGAGCTCCAAGAGGAGATCCCCGCTTGCCATCCTGGATGCGTTATAGCCTGGTCCAAAAATATCAATCAGAGTCTTTGACACAAGGACAAGTGAGATTGTTCGTACTGATTTGTCTGTTTTTTCTGAGTGGATCACGTGAAATCGGGGGAAATTCTGTGTTTGGCGTCCAAAAAAGTGGAAAACATCTTCGGTGCGCCCTCGTTTCAGACGGCTATCAGTGAGTGGGGGGAAAGAAGTTGCCATAAGTATAGGTGAGTGTTCAGCAGCAGCGCCAGCCACCCACCATGGAGCCCAACTAGGGGACGCTGCAATACCTGGAAGAGATAGGCACTGCAAACGCCAGCTGTACGCCACTGTTATAACCAAATATGGGATATCCTAGGTTGGCTACCCACACAAGGTTAACCCTAGCTGCCTGGGAAAACGGAAGTAAAATGAAGTGAAAAGAAGACAGGATAGATTGAAAGTGAGAAAGACGAAGATTTAAGAGGAGGATAGGAAAAGGCAACTGCTGATTTCCCCTGGGTGGGTCAGCCCAGGGGTGCCGTCTATGTGAAGCAGACGCCGAAGAGCTGTGTTGCCTCCGCCAGGGGGCCTTAAAGGTCCAAACACCCGGCCTTGGCTCAACCCCCAGGATCCCCCTTTTTCCAGACACGGCTAAGCCGCCCACGGCTACACGCGGGAAGGTCCAACCCCCATGTGCTCGGGTCCGTGGTGTCGCAACACACCAAACGCCTGCTTTCGCACACGCCCCTGCGGGCACAGAATCATATTGTGCAGAAGGACTTGGTGTTAGGCAAGTTGCTGTTTGGTGAACGACATAATATAGCGCAAAGGCACAAATACACATAAGATGCACAGACACACGTCACAGGCGCTACTAGCAACTTTATTTGAAGCACAGCGAGATACAGTATATGTACTCCTCACAACGCGCAGGCGCACCAGCCACTTCGGGCAGAGCACAGAGGGCGATTATCAGGGCTAACACGACCATTTTGAAGATCTAAAGAAAGCAAGTTCCACATCATGAAAACAACATAGGTCAACTTTCACAAGCACTACTCTTTTTCTTTTGTGTAAAATGCTTCCAACAGCTCACATGCGGTTTTATCTTTAGTTTTGCCCAGGATCTTCCCATCATGAAATCTCGCACGACAAGGACAGGCTTTACAGTGTGCTGAAAGATGCGCATTCAAGTCTTTTGTCGTGTTGTTAGCATGCTCCATCATTCGATCATTGATGCAGCGGCCAGTTTGTCCTACATAGGACTTTCCACAAGACAGTGGGATTTCATTAACCCCTCTGATAGCACATCGCCAGTAAGGTGTGACGTGTTGTACTTGGCAGCCTACCTTATATCTGCCCATTATGCGGGAACACAGTTGGGCCAGCATATTGGGAGCAGAGGACACTACAAAAGCGGGCACACTGGTGAATGAGGCCAGAGCTGGTGAGCCGAGTGGCCAAAGAACGCAAGTTGTACCGTATGTGCATAAGTTGAGCCACAATTTAAAGAAAGTGGCGAACAGGCATGGAGTGCCTGTATTGTTCTCTGTTCCCCCGCAGGGGCGTCTGCGTAAGCAGGCGTTTGGTGTGTTGCGACACCACGGACCCGAGCACATGGGGGTCGGACCCTCCCGCGCCTAACCGTGCGTGGCTTAGCCGTGTCCGGGGAAAAGGGGATCCTGGGGGTTGAGCCGATGCCGGGTGTTTGGACCTTTATGGCCCCTCGGCGGAGGCAACACACCCCTTTGGCCTCTGCTTCACGTAGACGGCACCCCCGGGCTGACCCACCCGGGGGAAATCGGTAGTTGCCTTTTCCTATCCCCCTCTCCGATCTTCGTCTTTCTCTCACTTGTAGTCTTTCCTGTATCCTCCTCTCTTCCTCTTATTTCCGACTTCGCAGGCAGCAAGGGTTAACCTGGTGTATTCTATCCAACCTAGGATATTTATATTAGGTTATAGTAGCTACGTACAGCTGGCGTCTGCGTTTCCTTCTGGTCTCGTAGCGTCCCCTTGTTGGGCTCGGTGGTGGGCGGCTGGCGTAGCTGCCGAAATCCAATATAATTTTTTATGGCTAAAACGTCATTCCCCCCACTTTCTGATCGTCCTCTTTTTAAAAGAGGGCGCACCGATGAAACCTTGAAATTATTTGTCCAGCAGAAAGAAACTTTTCCTCGTTTTCATGTTGTGCATTGTCCAAATCCTGAAAAAACCGTGAGAACACTATCTCCTTTCATTGTTGCTAAATGTCTAACTGACACAATAGGGCCTGGGTACAAAGTTACTAAGATGGTGAGTGGCGACCTCCTCCTACTCGAGGTTCGTGACATCCAACAACATGGCAAACTGTCGAACCTTGTGGCATTCGGTGATGTTCCCGTCACGGTGACTCCACATCGCTCCATGAATACAGTCCGAGGAGTCGTATCAGATGATGATCTCCTAAATTTGACCGAAGAAGAACTTCTCGAGGGATGGAAGGACCAGAACGTTATCAAAGTCCAAAGAATAAAGATCAAGCGTGAAAACAAAGTAATCCCTACCAAGCACCTCATTCTAACCTTTGCATCGAGTACACTGCCAGATTCCCTCGAAACAGGGTACACAAAGACACGGATCCGAGCTTACATCCCTAACCCACGACGATGTTTCAAGTGCCAAAGATTCGGCCATGGCTCGCAAAGCTGCCGAGGCCGACTGACCTGTGCAAAATGCGGTGAATACGAACACAACTCTGACAACTGTAGTGCCACGCTCCACTGTTCAAACTGCGACGGTGGACACGCAGCCTACTCTCGTTCGTGCCCCACGTGGAAAAAAGAAAAAGATATCCTGACACTTAAAGTAAGAGAAAACATCTCATTTCAAGAAGCGCGGAAACGTGTTTCCTTCCTGCATGACGCAGGGTATGCTGGTGCAGCGCGAAAGGGGGCAACGCTGCAGCAGACTCCGGCACCGGCCCGGCACACAAAAAGTGTGGCCACGGCTGTGCCACCAGCCCCCCAGGCGACAGCAGCCAGCGCCGCTGCGCCGTTTCAGAAGGAGGGCCCATCAACCTCTGGGTTGGTGGCGTCCAAGGCCCTGCTTTTCGAGGCAAGGCCTACCCCAAAACTACCCCGCTCGAATGGGCGGAAGTCCAGCGGCTCCCAGGAGTCGATGGACACAACTCCAAGTCAGACGGCGCAGCTAGCGCCTCGGGAGCGGCGCGATTCTCGCGAACGCTCCAAGACAAACAAACCACGGATTACGGGGCCTGGGAAGGCTTCGTAAGCCAACTTGAATCCTCTTGACACACAGCACAGTAACATAAACAATATGGATACACAAATATTACACTGGAATGTGAGAGGTCTTTTGCACAACCTTGATGACATTAAAGAACTACTACACAAACACAATCCAAAGGTGCTGTGTGTTCAGAAGACACACCTAAAACCAACACAATGTAACTTCCTTAGGAAATATGCCATGTTTCGAAAAGATCGAGATGACGCACTCGCCTCATCGGGTGGCGTGGCCATTATAGTGAACAAAGATGTTGCTTGTCAGCAGTTACCGCTCCGAACACCTCTTGAGGCAGTCGCAGTCCGAGCTGTACTTTTTCAGAAGTTGGTCACTATAAGCTCCCTTTACATCCCTCCGAATTATCAACTTTCCAGATCAGAGTTTTTAAGCTTCATCGCTGAACTTCCCCAACCATATATCGTTGTTGGAGACCTAAATGCCCATAGCAGCCTGTGGGGTGACTCTCGCTGTGACGCGAGAGGGCGCCTAATTGAAAACTTTCTTTTCTCCACAGATGCGTGCTTGCTAAATAAAAAAGAGCCCACATTTTACAGCGTGGCACACAATACATACTCATCTATAGATTTAAGCATATCATCAAGTACACTCATGCCGTATCTGGAGTGGAGCGTCATCAAAAACCCCTATGGGAGTGACCACTTCCCGATCTTTTTAACATTAACAAAAGGGAGGAAAACCATCCTCATGTTCCCCAGTGGAAAATCGACTCTGCCGATTGGAAGCAATACACAGAGCTCACCCGCCTAGCATGGGATGACATTCGTACATTCACCATTGACGACGCAGTGGCATATTTTACAGCATTTATTGTGAATATAGCGTCCATGTGTATCCCAGAAACACAACAAAAGCATTCCAAACCACGAGTTCCCTGGTGGAACGACGACTGTAGGGAAGCACGAAGAAAACAAAATAAGGCTTGGGGCCGCCTTCGTGACTGTCCAACTGCAGAAAACCTTATAAACTTCAAGAAAACAAAGAGTGAGGGTAGAAGAACTCGCCGCCTTGCCAAAAAGGAAAGCTGGCAAAAATACATATCAGGCATAAACTCTTACACAGACGGAAAAAAAGCCTGGAACCGAGTTAACAAATTAAACGGCCGGCAAACTCATCCTCTGCCATTAGTAAACAGTCAGGGTAACACTCTCGAAGACCAGGCTGACTTTCTAGGTGCCCATTTCGAGTACATTTCTAGCTCGGACCATTACACAGATACATTTCTACGATACCAGCGGCAAGCAGAGCGATTGCCCCTGGATCGGAAAATAGCAAATAATGAACCTTACAACTGCCCATTTACCATGGCGGAATTTCAGGCGTCACTGAGTTGCTGTAATAAGACAGCGCCAGGAAGAGACAGAATAGCTTATGACATGATCAAACACTTACACCCTGAAACTCACAAAACACTTCTGTCGCTTTTTAACTCCATATTCTGTGGTGGGTATATCCCGGCTGCCTGGAAAGAGGCAATAATTATCCCTATTCTCAAAGAGGGCAAGGACCCGACTTCGGCTAGCAGTTACAGGCCTATAGCCCTAACAAGTTGCCTGTGCAAACTTTTTGAGAAAATGACTAACCGGCGCCTGATCCATTTTCTTGAAAGTAACAAATTACTAGATCCCTTACAGTGCGGTTTCAGGGAAGGTAGATCCACAACAGACCACCTTGTCCGCATCGAGACAAATATTCGGGATGCCTTCGTGCATAAACAGTTTTTCTTGTCGGTTTTCTTAGACATGGAGAAAGCATATGACACCACATGGCGTTTTGGTATCCTTCGTGATTTGGCAGGAATGGGCGTCCGAGGCAACTTGCTGAACGTGATTCAAAGTTATCTGTCGAACCGCACATTCCGTGTTCGAGTTGGTAACGTCTTATCTCGTCAATTTACCCAAGAGACTGGTGTACCACAAGGAGGTGTGCTGAGTTGCACTCTATTTGTTGTAAAAATGAATTCTCTCCACAGTGTCATACCACGCACAATGTTTTATTCTGTGTACGTGGATGATGTGCAAATCGGTTACAAATCTTGTAATCTTGCAATCTGCGAGCGACAGGTGCAGCTTGGCCTCAACAAGATTTCCAAGTGGGCGGACCAGAATGGATTTAGACTAAACCCACAAAAAAGCACGTGCGTCCTCTTTTCGAACAAAAGAGGTATGCAACCAGACCCCGTTATTGACCTTAATGGAGAACGGCTATCTGTGAGTCATGAATATAAATTTCTAGGCCTCATCTTAGACTCTAAGTTAACTTTTGTCCCGCACCTGAAGTACCTGAAAACAAAATGCCTGAAGGCTATGAATCTGCTGAAGCTCTTGTCACGCACATCATGGGGAAGCGACAGGAGATCCCTCCTTAGCTTATACAAAAGCCTTGTACGCTCACGCCTTGACTACGGAGCCATAGTTTATAACTCTGCAACACCTAGTGCTTTAAAGATGTTAGACCCCGTTCACCATCTGGGTATTCGGCTTGCTACAGGCGCCTTCAGGACTAGCCCTGTAGAAAGCCTGTATGTGGAGTCGGATGAATGGTCCCTGGATCTCCAAAGAGCGTATTTAAGTCTAACTTACTCCCTGAAGGTAAAGGCAGATGTAGAACACCCATGTCATTCCACTATAAGCGACATATCGGCTGCCAGGTTGTATCAAAACCGACCGTCCGTGAGGACTCCTTTCTGCCTGCGCCTAGAAGCCTTGGCTGAAGAAACAGGCATACTACTTAAAGAGAATGTCTTAACTGCTCCCAGTCGACTTCCACCACCTTGGGAATGGCAGACTATTGAGTGCGATGTCTCTTTCATAGAAATCTCCAAGCACGCACCTGAGACTCATATACGTTCACACTTCCTCGAGCTTCAGGCGAAGTACTCGTGTGCAGAATTTTACACAGACGCTTCCAAATCTCCTGCTGGTGTTGCTTACGCAGCTCTGGGACCGTCTTTTTACACATCTGGTGCACTAAATCCGCATACAAGTATTTTTACAGCGGAAGCATACGCTATCCTGTCGGCAATTAAACACATAAAGCTAATGAATGTTACCAAAGCAATTGTGTTCACAGACTCATTGAGCGTCGTTAAAGCTATAATGAGTCTACGAAAACACAAGAATCCAGTTTTTAATGAACTCTACAGCTGGTTATGCTCAGCTTACATGGGCAACCAAGTGGTCATAGTGTGCTGGGTACCTGGCCATAGAGGCATAAAAGGCAATGTAGCTGCAGACGAAAGTGCCACGTCAGTAGTTTTCAAACATACAGATAAAAACATAGCTATCCCTTACACAGACCTGAAGCCTTTCTTGCGCCATCAGTTGCGGAGATTTTGGCAAAGGCAGTGGGACAGCGAAGTTTCAAACAAGCTACATATGATCAAACCCAGAATAGGGAAATGGATGACAGAGAAAACGGCAAGACACAAAGAAGTGCTTCTCTGCAGGTTAAGAATAGGTCATACCTATGGCACACACTCTTACCTCCTTTCTGGAAGTGATCCTCCAAAATGTGATAGGTGTGGAGACATTCTTACAGTTCTCCATGTTCTTGTAGAGTGCCCTGAAATAGAAGCCCAGCGTAAAAAGTCCCGCAGGGGCGTCTGCGCAAGCAGGCGTTTGGTGAGTTGCGCCACCACGTACCCGAGCACATGGGGGTTGGACCCTCCCGCGTGTAGCCGTGCGCGGCTTAGCCGTGTCTGGGGAAAGGGGGATCCTGGGGGTTGAGCCGATGCCGGGTGTTTTGGACCTTTAAGGCCCCCCGGCGGAGGCAACACACCTCTTCGGCCTCTGCTTCACATAGACGGCACCCCTGGGCTGACCCACCCAGGGGAAATCGGCAGTTGCCTTTTCCTGTCCTCCTCTTAAATCTTCGTCTTTCTCTCTCACTTTCAATCTATCCTGTCTTCTTTTCACTTCCTTTTACTTCCGTTTTCCCAGGCAGCTAGGGTTAACCTTGTGTGGGTAGCCAACCTTGGATATTCCATATTTGGTTATAGTAGTGGCGTACAGCTGGCGTTTGCAGGACCAATCTTTTCCAGGTATTGCAGCGTCCCCTAGTTGGGCTCCATGGTGGGTGGCTGGCGCTGCTGCCGAACATTCACCTATACTTATGGCAAGTTCTTTCCCCCCACTCACTGATCGCCGTCTGAAACGAGGGCGCACCGAAGATGTTTTCCAGTTTTTTGGACGTCAAACACAGAACTTTCCCCGATTTCATGTGATCCACTCAGAAAAAACAGACAAATAAGTACGAACAATCTCACCTTTCCTTGTGTCAAAGACTCTGACTGATATTTTTGGACCCGGCTATAAAGCATCCAGGATGGCAAGCGGGGATCTCCTCTTGGAGCTCCATGATATGAAACAATACGAGAAACTACCCAACCTAGTGGCATTTGGAGAAGCTCAATTAACAGTAACCCCGCACCGTACCATGAATACCACCCGTGGCGTTGTATCAGATGATGATCTGTTGCAGCTGAGTGAAGCTGAACTCCTGGAGGGCTTCATGACCAGAACGTAATCAATGTTAAACGGATCAAGATGAGGCGCGACGGCAAGGAAATCCAGACAAAGCATCTGATACTTACTTTTAACTCGAGTGTGCTGCCCGAAACCATCGAGGCCGGATACATCAAGCTTCGTGTTAGGCCATACGTGCCAAATCCTCTACGATGTTTTAAATGCCAGCGGTTCGGCCATAGTTCACAGAACTGTCGAGGCCGCCAAACTTGTGCAAAATGCAGTGCTTCTGAACACTCCTCCGAGTCTTGTGAAAGCTCTCTACATTGTGTTAACTGTGATGGGGAGCACGCCGCCTACTCGCGGTCGTGCCCAACCTGGAAAAAAAGAAAAGGAAATAGTAACTATTAAAGTAAAGGAAAACATAACTTTCAAGGAGGCACGCAGGCGGGTATTGCACCTGCCAAAAACCAGCTTTGCCGAAGTGGCGCGTCAGGGGGCAGCGCCACAACGGCTCCCGGCGGCTGTCTGGCACACGCGTAGTGGGCCGGCGGTGACGCCATCCGCCCCCTCGGCGGCTGCAGCTAGCGCTGCTCCGCCATCTCAGAACAAGGGGCCATCGACCTCCGGGCTGGTGGCCTCCAAGGTCTCGTCCCTCGAGACGAGGCCTTCACGTCAAACTAACCGCTCGCAAGAGCGCGTGTCCAGCGCCTCGCAAGAGATGGACAACAACACCAAGCGTGAGGGCGCAGCCAGCGCCTAAGGAGCGGCGCGATTCCATCGACCGCTCCAAAAAAGAAAAATCTCGTGTCACGGCTCCTGGAAAGGGCCCGTGAGCTAACTTTGTATTCTTGAACGCACAGCACAAAAACACATTCAAAATGGACACACAAATTTTACAGTGGAATGTGAGAGGACTTCTCCACAACCTCGACGATATTAGGGAACTTCTTAAAAAATATAACCCAAAAGTGCTGTGTGTTCAGGAAACACATCTAAAACCCACACAAACAAACTTCCTCAGACAATATGCTATCTTCCGTAAAGACCGTGACGTTGCTGTTGCCTTCTCTGGAGGTGTAGCAATAATTGTGGATAAATCTGTTGCTTGCCAGAATCTCTCTCTTCAGACACCACTTGAGGCGGTGTCCGTGCGAGCGATACTCTTCAACAAGTTGGTAACCATCTGTTCTATCTACATACCGCCAGACTACAAACTCAGCAAAACGGAATTTTATATGCTAACTGACCAGCTCCCGGAACCATACATTATTGCCGGTGATTTTAATGCTCACAGCACTTTGTGGGGAGACTCCCGGTGTGACGCCAGGGGTCGGCTTATAGAGAACTTTCTAATAACCTCTGGTGCATGTATGTTTAACAAAAAGAGCCCACATATTACAACATCTACCATAATTCATTTTCTTCCATAGATTTAGCGATTGGCTCTGCTACCCTTCTTCCCTATATGGAATGGAATGTCGTTAAAAATCCATTCGGGAGCGACCACTTTCCTGTGACACTGACTCTGATAGAGGAGCATGACAGTCCTCCCCACGCCCCCCGTTGGAAAATAAAATCAGCTGACTGGAAAGGTTTTAAAGAGTCAACCTACTTATCACCAGATTTTATCAACGATTTTAGTATTGACGACGCAGTAGCATATTTTACTGGTTTTATACTCCACGCAGCTGAAAAATTCATTCCACAAACAAAAGGCCTCTCATGTAAAAGACGGGTTCCCTGGTGGAATGAGGAGTGCAGACTGGCACGAAAGAAACAGAACAAAGCGTGGGGCGCATTGCGTCGCGCCCCGACTACGGAAAATCTTATCGAATTTAAACTGGCAAAATCGCAGGGAAGGCGTACGCGGCGACAGGCAAGGAGGACTAGCTGGGAGAGGTTTCTCTCTAGTATAACATCCTATACCCAAGAGAGTAAAGTATGGAATGGCCTAAGAAAGCTAAAGGGGCAGCAAATCCACCCATTACCTTTAGTTGACGACCATGGGAATACCTTGGAAGACCAGGCCAACGCTCTGGGCGAACACTTCGAACGTGTATCAAGCTCCATACATTACTCAAAATCATTCCTTAAATATAAACAAATAGCAGAACTTAAGTCACTGGATCGCAAATGCAGACCGAATGAACAATACAACCGTCCATTTAATATAGCCGAGCTGAGAGCTGCCTTGAGCGTATGCAGCAGCTCCGCACCGGGACCTGACAGAATCATGTATGACATGATTAAAAACTTACACACTGACACACAGATGACACTTCTGGGACTTTTCAACTCTATCTGGGCTGCCGGATACCTGCCTTCCTCATGGAAGGAAGCTATTGTTATTCCAGTTTTGAAGCTGGGCAAAGACCCTTCCTCGGCGGCAAGTTACCGCCCGATAGCTCTCACAAGTTGCCTGTGTAAACTTTTTGAAAAAATGATTAATCGCCGACTTAAACATTTCCTTGAACTGAACAATATGCTTGATCCCTATCAGTGTGGCTTTAGAGAAAGACGGTCCACAACTGACCATCTTGTGCGCATTGAAGGACATATACGTGACGCATTTGTGCATAAACAGTTTTTCTTGTCGATATTTCTCGATATGGAAAAGGCGTACGACACAACTTGGCGTTACGGAATTTTGCGAGACTTGTCGGGAATGGGCATCCGTGGAAATATGCTAAACGTAATAGAAAGCTATTTGTCTAACCGTACCTTCCGTGTGAAAATCGGCAACGTATTGTCGCGTCAATTTATACAGGAAACTGGTGTACCCCAAGGAGGTGTGCTCAGCTGCACACTGTTTATCGTGAAGATGAACACGCTTCGTGCTTCATTACCGCCAGCTATATTTTATTCCGTCTACGTAGACGACATACAAATAGGTTACAAATCCTGCAACCTTACAGTGTGTGAGAGACAGGTACAACAGGGCTTGAACAAAGTGTCCAAATGGGCAGACGAAAACGGATTCAAAGTGAACCCCCACAAAAGTTCTTGTGTTCTTTTCACCAGGAAGAAAGGGCTTCTTCCAGATCCCACTATCGAAATGTATGGACAACAAATACCTGTCAACAAAGAGCACAAGTTCCTTGGCATCATACTTGATTATAAACTTACTTTCATTCCGCATATAAAATATCTCAAGGTGAAATGTCTAAAAACGATGAACTTACTGAAAATTTTGTCTCACACATCCTGGGGTAGCGACAGGAAGTGTTTACTGAATCTTTACAAAAGTCTGATTTCATCTCGATTGGATTATGGTAGCGCGGTATATCACTCTGCCGCCCCTAGTGCGCTGAAGATGCTGGATCCCGTCCACCATCTAGGTATCCGCCTGGCCACTGGAGCTTTCAGAACAAGCCCCATTGAAAGTCTATACGTCGAATCAAATGAGTGGTCACTCCACCTGCAGAGAACATTCACCAGCCTCACATATTTCCTTAAAGTTCACTCTAATCAGCAGCATCCGTGTTTTAATACCGTTAACGATATGACGTGTGCTACACTTTTTCGGAATCGTCCCTCTGTAAGACAGCCTTTCTCACTGCGTGTCAGGGAGCTTAGCGAAGAAATGGACATCCCACTCCTCGAACATCGCTTAATGCCTTCAGCCAAGCTGTTACCACCTTGGGAGTGGCAGGTAGTAGAATGTGATATATCCTTTGTAGAAGTTACAAAGCACGCTTCAGAGGTCGAAATCCGAATGCATTTCCTAGAATTACAGTCCAAGTACTCGTGCACAGAATTTTACACGGACGCTTCTAAATCATATGCCGGAGTATCTTATGCAGCCGTCGGTCCATCCTTCTCGGAATCTGGCGTACTCCACCCAGAAACAAGTATCTTTACGGCTGAGGCCTACGCAATATTGTCAGCCGTAAAGCATATAAAGAAATCAAAACATCAAAAAACTATTATATTTACAGACTCCCAAAGCGTCGTAAAAGCCCTGAAGTCACCCTGTAAACAGAAAAACCCTGTCCTCATTGAGCTCTATTCTGTTCTTTGTAGAGCGTACGCAACTAACCAGCATGTGATAATATGCTGGGTGCCTGGGCATAGAGGCATCGAGGGCAATGTTCTTGCCGACCAAATGGCCACATCAGTCACATCACCCGCTAATAACCCTACAGCTGCTGTTCCTGCAACAGATTTGAAACCTTTCTTGCGAAAGAAACTGCGAAGCCACTGGCAACGCTCGTGGGATGCAGAAACAAATAATAAGCTTCATTTGATTAAGCCACAGTTAGGTTACTGGCCCTCCGTAACAAAAACCCGGCGAACTGATATCCTATTCTGTCGTCTGAGAATAGGACACACGTACGGCACCCACAATTTTCTATTGAATGGTAATGATACTCCAACCTGTGGTAGATGTGGCGAGAGGCTCACCGTCCTCCACGTCCTCCTGGAGTGCCGGGAAGCCGAAAGAGAAAGAAAGAAACACTTTCCTCTAGCATATCGCTACTGTCTCCCTCTACATCCCGCTATGTTCCTTGGTAAAGAACCGCTCTTTAACACCACAGCAGTCCTCGCATTCTTGAATGATGTTGTGCTACATGTTATTAGGCCAATAAGTTCGTAGCGCATCCTCTCTTCAGAGGATGTTGCTGTGATAGTTCTTTATAGCACATGTCTCCAGGCCTTTGTGTTTCAAGGGCTCTGTTTTAGGCACTTGTGCTTCTGGCCGATTCTTACGTCTGTGATATTTTGTCTTATCACTCTTTTGAAATGCATTGTTCATGTCTATAGCACACATCATTAGTCATTGCCATAATCTTATTACGTATAGATTTTACGCACTTTACAGCGACTGTTTTTAGGCCCCTTTACAGCCATGCCACATCTCTTCATGTAATTGACTATTCATATATCATTAACAAGTCATTACCATCGTCTTGGCGCTCTTTGGCCATAACTGGCCCTTGCGCCAACAAACCACAATAATCATCATCATCAGCGTAAAAAGTACTTTTATCTCGCCTATCGTCAGCAAATCCCTCTTCACCCAGCATTCTTTCTTAACCATGAGCCGCTTTTTGATTTTAGTACAGTCTTAAAATTTTTAGCAGACGTAAACACTTTACATATCATCTGGCCAGGGTATCTGTAGCGCAACCTCGTTTTGCAGGTTGCAGCTGCAGTAGAAAAAGTGTTTACAGCACGTGCCTCACAGCCCTTGTTTTCAAGGAACCTCCTGAGGCACTAGTGCTATTGTATACGTTTTAGTACATCATTAATTCGTAACGGAATTGTTATAGTCATAACTCTAATCATTAGTCATTGTCATTATTTTAATACCAATATATTTTACGCAATTTACAGCGTCTTTCTTTTAGGCCCTTTTACAGCCACGTTACATCAACCATTCAACTCATAGACCACTCTATTTATAGTGCAAAGAAAAACTATCACCATTTGTCATGGCGCTCTTTGGCCATATCTGGCCCTTGCGCCAATAAAAACCACATATTATTATTATTATTGTTCTCTGTTCCAATAGGCTGGCCCGAACGTGTCCCCGCATAATGGGCAGATCTAAGGTAAGCTGCCAAGTACAACATGTAACACCTTATGGGCAATGTGGTCCCGCTGTGGTTTATGAAATCCGACTGCTTTGTGGAAAGTCCTATGTAGGACAAACTGGCCGCTCCATCAATGATTGAATGAGGGATCATGCTAAAAACATGACGACAGACGTGAATGCGCAT
This sequence comes from Dermacentor silvarum, assembly GCF_013339745.2. Lineage (NCBI taxonomy): Eukaryota > Metazoa > Arthropoda > Arachnida > Ixodida > Ixodidae > Dermacentor > Dermacentor silvarum. The sequence goes on along the minus strand of NC_051157.2, from coordinate 203,055,195 downwards.
CTATCAGCAAAAAAAAAAAAGCCTGCCCTTGTCGTGCGGGATTTTATGATGTGAAGATCCCAGGCAGAAGTAAAGATAAAATTGCATGTGAGCTACTCAAAGCGTTTTACATAAAAAAGTTGTGCTTGTGTAAATCAGACCTCTGTTGTTTTGTACGACGCGGAACTTGCTTTCTTTAGATCTTCAAAATTATTGTGTTAGCACGGATAATCACCCTCTGTTGTCTTCCCGAAGTGGCTAGTGCGCCTGTGCGTTCGGAAGAGTATATATACAGTATCCTGTTGTGTTTAGAATAAAGTGATTAGCAGCACCTGTGACATGTTTTCGTGTATCATCTGTGTATTTGTGCCTTCGCCCTACAATATGTCGTTCAGCAATCATATTGTGGCTTTGCACAAATAAAACCCAAAAATTTTATTTAAGGCAAGAAGTATTGCATGAGGCCAAATGCTTATAAAGAATCATCTGACAGCAGCTACATTTAACAAAATTTAATACTTTCTAAAACAAGAAACTTTCAGATGGTTTGAGCCAAAATCTACTTATGCCAAAATTATTGCCATTAATTTTATATGGCCCATTCCGCCTTACTTTCTTTTTAACCAAAATTATATATGCAGTGCAGGTGCTCCGCACACCTAAAGAAATTGTCACCGTTCCTTAAAGTGCATGGTTTTGTTTCAAATGACAGCACAAGTATGCTTTGCGATTGTTAGCCAATGAAATGATTGTCAAACTTCTTGAAATCACGGACTCCTGGACAGGATAACTAGTCACATTGGGCACCCTTTCATCAGTTTTTGTCCACAAAATTAAAGCAAGACATTACCCTGAGTCTGCAACTGTTAATGCGTTCTGTTAGGTAATTATAATTTTATGGTCATTGACCCAAGCCAAGCCAAAAAAGCTCCCTTTCTGGAGCCGAGACAGGTTCCTGGATTACACCATGGAAGGTAAGCTCGTGTGCCCTTCTCCTGCTTCAGATAGAGCTTACTGCTGGCACGTTACACGATGCAGCTTACTTTCGTCAGTGTTGGGTAAAGTGCCAGTGTTGAAGTTGTCTTTTGCGCAGAATGGCCGTTTCAGGTTTAGTGGGCTTGTAGGAAGACAAGCTCAAGATAACTTCCTGGTTTGAACAGGCTGTTTTGGTTATAATACATCAAGCTTTCTTGTGACTGCCCCCACAGGTGGTCCGTTAGTCTCGCTGTGAAGTTGACATTCAGCTGTACGCCCCAGAAGACCCGAATAATGGTCTGCTCTAGTTCACACCCTGTGAAGAATGCTCGAGTTTCCAAGCTCTTGATTTTCTGTCAGCACTCTTGAACTCTTGCTGCCAGTAATTTCTTCCCAGCTGGCCGAATTATCTCGAGGCCCCACGCTGACACAACCGATGCTTTCACTTTTCAGGATATGGTTCTTTGCAGGAAAGGTGGCACTTAGAGATTTCTATTCTGGACGCGAGTGAGACGAACCAGTAAGTCTAGGTAACAATGTTTTGTACATAAGTTCTGTAGAAGGTACTGTCAAGGGTTCGACGAAATTAGCCAGGTAACGACTATGAAGTTGTGGTGAATGACCAAGTGCTTATCATCGTGTTAGTGACCATACAATTTTTCATAAAACGTTTAACTCCAACAGGACTACACACAAGATGTAACCAAGACTTGCCGGTTCAGTTTCACTCAGGTCTTCAATACCCACCTGTAAGCGCCACCTTTTTTTAAACCACACTTGCAAAGCCAGGAGTCTCATCCTGAAAAGTCTTTAATTGAAGACATCAGTAGTGTCAGTGTGGGGCCTCAAGATAATTCAGCAAGCCGAGAAGAAATTGCTAACAGTACAAGTAAAAGTATGCCAACAGAAAATGAAGGGCTTGGAAGCCGATGTATTCTTCGCAAAGTGTCAACTACAGGGTCATTGTTCACGAGTTCCCGGATGCGTAACTCCATGCCAACTTCATGCCGACGCTAAGGAAACACCAGGGCAGGCAGTTGGAAGAAAAGAAATTTAGTGCTCTAAGAAAAATGCGGCCACTCAAACCATGAAAGTAATGTTTAACTTGTCTTCTTAAAACTACACTGCACCTAAACATGCTGTTTTGGGCAAGGGAACAAACATCAACACTGGTGCCTTGCCTGACTCTATGAGAGTCATCTGCGCCGTGAATGGTGCCGTCAGTGCACTTCCTTCCGAAGATATGGCCCGCACCTGCACTGTCAGTGTGCTGTACAAATTGCAGAAGCACATCTCACAAGCTTGTCTGCCTAGCAAAGAAGCTGTGTAGGGCTCCAAAACCCATAGAACCAACGAACGGAAACCCAAACCTCGTCCTTTCAACTCTCGCTTTATATTGCTGCGCAAGCAGTAAAATTGGATGGTGTTAGTAGTGTTCCGTCCTGTCACCTCCTTGCCTTTCCTATGAATTTTGTGCTAAATAATGCTTTTTCTTGGTGAAAGAGTGCTAGTTTAAGGCATAAACCAGCTCCATGGCAGTTTGCAATTAAGGAGTGTAAACATTTGCTGAAAATAGGTCCACGAAGAATATTTCAAAAAGAGCACTTTAAAAAACACACACGTGTATTTATCAGATCCAAGGCCACCCTTGTCTTCTATCTTTCTCAAAACTCATATTTCGTAAAAAAGGCTTAAGATCTTCTGCAGGAACAGCCGTGGTCGAATCAATAGCTTCCGATGCAACTGATGTAGGTATTTCGTCGGAGAGCATATTACCGTCTATCATTGCCCTGTGCCCAGGAACCCAGCATACTAGCAGATGGTTATTTGATGAATAAATAGTACTAATAAAAACAGGATGCTTGTGCTTTTCAAAGACAGTAAAGCTTTTACAACACTTAAGGAGTCTGCGAATATTATTGTCTTTTGTAGTTTAGATTCCTTGATGTGTTTTACTGCAGACAGTACTGCATAGGTTTCTGCTGTAAAAATACTTGTGTGCAGAGCACCGGACTCGGAGAAAGAGGTACCGAGAGCTGCGTAAGATCCGAGAGCTGTGACTTTGACGCATCTGTGTAAAATTTGGGTAAGAATACTTTGACTTAAGCTCTAAAAAGTGCATGTGAATGTGTGTCTGTGGAGCGTGTTTCGTGACCTCGATAAGCGATGTGTCACATTCTACCACCCGCCACTGCCACGGAAGTAGCAGCGTTGCTTGTGGCATTATAGGCGATGTTCGAGCGATGGGACCCCCATTTTATTAGCTTTCTGACACGCTATGAAAAGGGCTCTCTTGCTGTAAGTCGATTGCGAAACAGTATGACAGACGTGGTATTGTCTATGGTCATGTAACAGAGGTGTTCATGGTTCGAATGCACTTTCGAAGTATTTTTTTCTATTTGGGCCATGTTGGCAAGGTTCAGGAACATTTACTGAGCCATCCTCATTTTATGGCTCGTTTAGAACAGAATGTAATCCATTTTTACTGATAAGCATTTAACTAGGTCCCAGCAGGCTTTATCAAAATCCATGACTTCACGGTGAGCTGGTGCGGGAACTTCAAGGCTGCGTTGCCATCCGTCTTTCCTTTTCGCATCTTCTGTCGCTTCCTACACGGGCAATTTACTAATGCAGGCGGAATTACTTTTCTCTTTAGAGAAACATTCGGAAAATAGCGTAGCCTTACGTTCATCAACAGTCCATTATTTTTCACAGCGACACAATGAACATGCAGTATGTTCGCTTGTCAGTTATGCTTACTTAGCGCTGTGAATACCGAATAAGCCGAAAACCCATGGCCGTCCTACAGGTTCAGAAAAAAATCCGCGTAGCAGCGCCAGTGCATCTGGAAAGTGCAAATATCTTTCCCCGTTTGCCTATTTGCTCATGGACTGCAATTTGCAGCTGTACATTTGCTACAGTTTATTGAATTTCTGCTTTTTACTGAATGTCACGATACTTTTACCTGTTCCACCCTTGTTTTCGACGCTTTGCTTTTGTTTCCTTTAGTTCAAACACTTTGATGAACACCCCTCTTGAGTAACATGAACAAAATAAATTGAAATAAGCATTGCATTCTACAGTGGATGGTGACATTAGCTCAAGTTTTATTACAGTAGGAACACTAGGTATTTTGGACATGGCACTGTTTCTACAGATTCATTTTATTTTATTTATTTATAATACCCTCAGGGCCAGAGACATTAAAGACGGGAGTGGTAAAAACGCAAACGTGGTACATTAATATGAACAAGACAATGTAGGAATACAAGCTGTTTCTTTCAATACAGTGTTCGCTGCTGTGGTAATTCCTGGTTATACAATGATAGCTAAAGTTTTACGAAAAATGCTGTTATCAGTGATATTTACGATATCAGCGGGAAGGTGGTTCCAACCTATACATGTTAGAGCGAAAAATGACTGCAAAAAATGTTTTGTGCTACATAGATTGATCCCGACTTTATGACAATGATCAACACGGCGTCATACATAATGGGGTCTTGCACAGAATTCTGTGTGCAGCGTACTATGATGAGAAAGCCTATAAAAGAGTGCTAGACGTGCCATTCTACGTCGAACAGACAACAAGGGAAGACGAAGATTAGATTTCATGGAAGAAATGCTCGCAGTTCTATTATAATTACAAAAGATAAATCGAACTGACATATTCTAATTTAGGACGTATTAGTTTTATAGAGTACATGTTTTAGGTTAGATGTGAGTTATCGAAGTTAAGGCGCAAGTAGCGTACATGAGGTTAGCGTAGTCAACGTATTCGGTGTGAATTGCCCATGACAGATTTGTAATTATATGGACACCTAAGTACTTGTAAGAGTTGACTGTTTCTAAAGGAACGTTGTTTAATTGGTAAGTGGCTTGTTGGCAAAAAACACGTAGCACTTTAGATTTTGTTAGTATTTAGTTCCATTACACCATTTGGATATTGCATTAAGACCGAGTTGCAACTTGTTAACATCGGTTTCATTGGTTATTTCACGAAAAATAACACAATCGTCAGCGAACATGTATACGTTTGAGGATAGTGTAGCAGGAAGGTGGTTAATACAAAATGACAAAAAGGAGAAGGCCCAGAACTGAACCTTTGGGCACCCCAGAATGTACAGTCGCAATCTTTTTGAGGGTGAACACGGATATCACCAGCGCCGTCAGACGGCAGCCACAATATCTGCGCGCATGCTCGGGGAAGGTAGGCTCCTTTCGTGCGCATTACGTCATCGTAGCGCGCGTGTGTCGTCTGCTAGCACTTTTTTCCCCTCAATAGAACCCAAATTATGACAGAAACTACGATTTTGATGCTTTTAATTCAGAACGTTGTGCTTCTTATGCTTGGCGTTATTGTAATAACTTCAACTTTTCACTTTGTTTAGTTTTCCTTCTGCTGTGTTCTTATCGTTCAACGAACTGGCAAGGGAACACAAACATCCGTACTTTTATTTGGTGCAAGTTCAACAAAGATTGATCCGTTTAGAACTAGTAATACTAAGCAAGGAATAATTTTCTGTTTGATGATGTTAGTATTTTGTCATACAACCCTTTGCGGAAACGACTGCTGCCATCCTAGAGGGCGAGTGACGTGTACAGCGCTGGCACAAAGTCATGATGCGCTCGAAGGTCTGCCCATTCTTGTCGAACGGCTGCCCACAGCTCGTCCCCAGTCGTCGGGCGGACAGGCCTTCGCACCATGGCTGCTTTGATGTACCCCCATATATTTTCGCAGATGTTCATGTCAGCGCCTTTGGCCGGCCAGGAAAGCATGCTGATTCTGCGATTTTCTATATGTTCCTTGACAACTTTTGCCGTGTGAACCCGCGCCAGGTCATGTTGAAATATCAAGTCGGCATCGGGAAAGACGCTGTGGGCGTAGGGCAGCAACACAGTGTCCAAAATTTCTGTGCAGTATCGCTCCGATGTAAGGGCACCTTCTATGCGATGCAGAGGCCCGAGACCATGCCTTGACACCGCGCCCCATACCTTCACGCCATTTGGTGAGTTGCGCCACCACGTACCCGAGCACACGAGGGCCCAGCGGCGACCTTCGACACTTCCAACCTTCCGCCAGGGGAGCAATCGGAGCTGGTGCCGCGCGGGCAAACTTTAGGTTGCCTCGTCTATAGCGTGGTCTTTTTGAGCTTTTGTCTTTCGGGTCCGAAATACCTGCGCCTGTTTTCTGCAGTTAAGATCCGATGGCGTCATCAGAACCGTGTGGTCGCACCCATGTGAAGAAGAAAAGTGGGCGCAGGTACTGCTCTGTCAAAGACTGCCACAGTCGCGAAGGGACGCCAGGCGTGAGGCTGTACAGTTTTCCGTCGAATCCTTGGGAGACCTCACAAAGGCAAAATGGATTATCGCCGTGCAACGAGTCCAAGTAAGTGAATTCCTATTGTAAACAGGAATCACTGCACGTTGCCAACCAGCCAAGGACGAGGTTCACTTTTCAGTTAGCAGCAATCGGGTAACAGTGAACGGGTAGTTTTTTACAAGGCGGTCGCGTAATGTAACAGTTTATTGTTTGATCAATATTTCACAGTTTGTAGGTTGATAATCTTGCATATTTTTGGTTTAAAATTGCGGAAATCGTCCTGACGAAATAAAACTTCAAAGGCCTGCGCACCATGCCGAAAACCGCGATGCATGCTCTGCCCCATGATGAATACTGCTAATGTGGCCAAAGCACCGCGGTCTTCATTTTCATTCAAAATCCAAGGGGATTACAACTGCGACACTTGCAACGTTGTATGCACCATTTGCCGTGCACAATACATCGGACAAACGGAAACCCCTTTTAGCTACGCTTTAATTATCACAAATCACATGTAAAATCTATGCCGCAGCTCCCCCCTCAAATCATGTGAACACACTAGGCCCATCCTTTCGAAAACTTAAGACCACTATTTTGAAATCAGATCTCCACTGAATACGACAGAGAAGCTTGTGAATCATTTCTAATACAAGTTCAGCTCACTTTAAAAGGGAATAAATGAAAGCATAGGTAGGCTGACATGCATGCCTCACGAATAAGAGGCATTTTTTGGCAAGTTTGGTGCACCAATGAATATTTTTCCTGGTTGCTTTATGCATTTCCTACCAATTATATACCACATCTGTAATCGGCATACTTATGAAGGGTGTATATTTCCGCCTCATTTATTAGAAATTCTCCTCACCCTTCTGTTATGGTAATTACTTCCTTGTCAAATAATTTTCATTTATCTTTTACTTTATTTTTCGGACACGCATAGACTTTGTATAAAAGAACAGCGTACTCGCAAACTCAAAGAACATCACTTGTTTGCTGCTCAAATGAACATTTTTCCTGGTTGCCTTATGCATTTCCTAGCGAACATATATGTACATACTCTACGGAATGTTTAAATGATATGTATACTTCTGCCTCATATTACAAATTATTCTCGTCGTTTTGTTGTGTTGATGTTTACTACTTCACCTTGTCGCATAATTTTTCATTTATCCTTTATTTTATTTTGATACACACATAAAATTTGTGTAAGAAACAGCTTGCCCGCAACAAAGAATGTCACTTGTACAAAGAATACCATAAACGCAGTTCGTGGAATTCAGAGGTCAGTGGAGGTCACAGTGCGGGTGTCCCATAGCCAGGGTGGTGCACTGACAGTCTTCGTGGTCATACAAACGTTGAGCAACCTCAAACAAAAAATAAAAGAAACACTCTCCTAACAGCTGCCATCCCTCGCATACCCTTGGTGGCACCATGAATATTTTTGGCCATAACGCTGGACGTTAGATTTTTCAACCCTTGAGCCATCAAGGCTTTCGCCTTAACTACTGTAGCCCAGACGTGATTCGTGCCGCCGTGACATGTTAACATGAATGTGAAAGGAACTTTCAAGACACTTCAATGTGCTTTTCGGACATCTTATATGTGACTCACATATAAGTACAGGTCATGATGTAGCCACCGTAGACCGTCTGGCGACCTGCGAAGTGCTGCCGGCCTGGTGCCTTTGAACATCGTGGCAATGTCTGGTGGTACAGCTGGGAGGCAGTACACACTGCCTCGTGCTGACTGCGTTGTTTCACCGTAGCGATTGTTGCAGAACGTGCTATCCTATGATGGCAATAAAGAAAATATATTTTGCCATGCTGTCATGAGAAACCCTCTCATCCGTTTCAGTAGTAGCTACGAACTGAGAAAAGAGGCTTCTGATTGCTTCTCTTTTATTAGCCAAATTTTACAACAGTATTTGTTCAATGCAGTTTGCCACAAGACGCCCATAAATACACTAATAAAGGATTAAAACCACTCACCGGACCTGGCAGGTCTCTCTACCATTTTGATTTATTTTCGATGGCGTCTTCTTCCGCGATGTCTACGTGCACTTGAAAGCCCTCGTCATAACGCTATAAAAATAAGAATGTCACATCTAAGAAGATTACAAAGGGATTAAGAGTTTGGAAGTCTCAATTGCAATACTAGTCACGGAAGTCTTGAAGCCAACGTGAAGATTCGCAGCCCACTGTTGACAACGGCATTTATTTTATTTCTATATCGAATTCGGGCAACACAAGTAACAAGTGCGACGTTTACTATATTTAAAATTTACACACTAACAACGAGATTTGCCCACTCCTAGAAACGCAGAAACACTCCTAATACCCATGCAGCCGAGCTAGACGCCCAAGACTACTGAATGGTCAGCTTCACCGAAGCACTCACCGTTAAGCCGAGGGCAGAGATATCACTTCTGCGAACATTTCCCGCTCCTTGAGGTGTTCCATTCCGCGCCCGTCCACGGCTCGTCGAAATTGACATTTTTGTCGCCGTACGAAACGAGGCACGTTAAGTATGGCTTGGCAACTGCGTAGCACAAAGACCTACTACGTTCAAGCCTACCGCATGTGCGTACCGCGGCACATGTGCTCACTCACACGTTGTGTTAATGTGTTCACAGCGCAGCGACAGCGACATCGCGCGACCAAGGTTTTTTTTTCTTTTTTTTTTAATTTATAATTCTGTAGCACGGAATAAGAAGCTTGCTCTCATTGGAACTATTTTTCTGCCATGTGTTGCTCGAGAATGACTAACTAATCAACCCTCGTGTTAGAAAACGCACAAAACCACCTTTTGGAATGGAGCAATGTTAAACGGCTTCACACGTTGCGGCCCGTGTTTGTCGGAACTGTAGCAGAACTGATAGTTGGAATTGGTACGCGCTAAATATTTTACTATGAATGCGTACCAACTCGCCCAACAATACTTGGGACTGGCGTTACGCCTCTCTTGTTTTGTAAACAGTACGCAAGTGCTCTTCTGGGCATTTACTTTAAAACCGTTCTCATCTGCCCATTTGGACAATTTGTTTATTACAAGCTGGACTTGTCGTTTGCAGATGGCAATATTGCATGACTTGAACGCAATTTGCACATCGTCGACATAAACGAAATAAAACATTGTCCGTGGAATGACTGTGTGCAGGGAATTAATTTTTTCAATAAATAGTCTGCAACTCAGCACGCCTCCCTGTGGCACACCGGTCTCTTGAGTGAATGACTTAGACAAAGCGTTACCAACTCTTACGCGGAATGTGCGATTAGATAGGTAAGTTTCGATTGCGTTTACCATGTTGCCACGGACACCCATCGCCGAAAGATCTCGGAGAATGCCGTAGCGCCATGTCGTGTCATAAGCTTTTTCTAGGTCGAGAAACACTGAAAGACAGAACTGTTTATGTATAAATGCATCCCTGATATAAACTCATGCGAACAAGGTGGTCTGTTGTGGACATAACTTCCCTGAAACCACATTGGAAGGGGTCTAGTAGTTTATTTCAAGGAAACATATTTTGTTTGTTTGTTTGTTTGTTTCTTAATACTGTAACCGCCGAAGGGTCATTCAGGAATGGAAATACAACTAGTATTTGCAATACAATAAATTACACGCGCAACAATAAAGACAACAATAATAATAATAACATAAACATACATATATTTACGGTACTAATAGCCAAACCAATCTGAAACTTATTGACTCGAATAAACAAGATGCAGCTCGTTTAAAAATGCATCTATGGAAGAGGAAGAAACCAGTGAATCGGGCAGCATGTTCGACTCCTTAATTGCTCTAGGAAAAAAAACTATATTTAAAGGTGTCATTTCGTGTTAATGGGGGTTCAATATACATGCTGTGTCTATGTCGGAAGTGTGTTGGGCGATAATTTGAACAAGTCGGCCGTTAATATTAAGTTTATTGTGAGTGATGAGGACAGGAATTTCAATCTGTCCACTGTTGTTCTAATTTCTAGGGCAAGAAGATTTGCGTTCCGGCACAATTCACTAGGCGAGTGACAATAACGATATTTGTTAAATATCTAGCTGCTAGACGCTGGACTCGATCTAGTTTGTGACGATTTATAGCCGTATAGAGGTCCCACACTATTTTTGCATATTCTATAATGGGTCTGATTAAGGTCTTATATGCCAAGTTTTTTTTTCAGGTGTACCACTACGGAAGTTACGTCTGAGACTCCATAGAGCTCTGCTGGCTTTTTTGCTTACCATGTCTATATGTGCGTTCCACCTGAGGTCTTCAGTAATTAGTACACCTAAGTATTTATGTTGAGTTACCTTTTTTAGTTCAATGTCCGGATTTTTAGCTGTTAGCATGGTGACTCTTTTCTTGTTATGGACATGGAAACAGATTTTCTGGGTTTAGTATCATCTGCCATGGTCACACCATTCCGCAATTTTTTGTAGGCTAGCCTGCAGTTCCAGTTGATGGTCTAGTGATGTTATCCTATTGTATAATACACAATCATCCGCAAATAATCGTAGTGGGACAGTTGCACAATTTGCAAGATCGTTAATAAATATGAATAGCAGGGGCCCTAGCACACTGCCCTGAGGTACCCCTGATACTACTGGTACGAGACCAGATTTACAGCCGCCTAGTTCGACGAATTGTTCTCGGGACTGAGGATAAGATTTGAACCAGTTAGTTATATTAGAGTTTTTAAAGAAAGCCTGAATTTTCAACAACAGTTTTGGGTGGGAGACTTTATCACGCTTTGGAAAAATCCAAAACAATGAGATCTGTTCGCGGTTATTGATTGTTTCAGAGAGGTTATGAACTAGTTCGACAAGTTGCGTTATGGTAGACAGACCGTTGCGGAATCCATGCTGAGACGGTGACAACACATTATATGTTTCGAGATAACTTGAAAGGTGTTTACTGATAATATGCTCCAGTAGCTTAGAGCAGGTGCTGGTAAGGGAAATGGGCCTGTAGTTTTCTACATTTGTCGTGTTACCACCTTTGTGAATAGGCACTATTTTGGCCTGTTTCCAAGCTTTAGGAAAGGTACTTTGGCTAATGGTATGAAATATGATCGTTAGTATTTAGCTATCCACTCAGCGTACCGGTATAAAAACTCATTAAGAATGCCGTCTGTACCAACACTTTTCTTAACATTAATACTCAAAAGAAGGTGTAGGACACCTGCTTCATTAATTACGACATCATCAGCAGAAGTACGATCTGGAGAAATAGGGAATGTAGGTACCGTTCCGTCGTCACGAGTGAATACTGAAGAGAAAAAAGTGTTAAAAGCTTCTGTGCGCTACTCCGTAACTTTTTGATTATGTGAATAAGATTCAGCTGATGATTAACATAATTCATCTATCCTCTATTCCATCCTCTATTCATCTGGTGCATGCTTGCTCAATAAGAAGGAGCCGACGTACTATAGCGTTGCACACAACACCTACTCCTCAATTGACTTAAGCATAGTATCCAGTACTCTCCTGCCGTACCTCGAATGGCGCGTTATTAAGAATCCTTATGGAAGTGACCACTTTCCGATAGTTCTAAATTATACAACACAGGATGAATGCGCCCAATATCTTTCTCGATGGAAGGTTGACTCTGCCAACTGGGAACTATTCAAACAACTTACACGTTTAGACAGGGACATTTCTGGTATCAATATCGACAATGATGTGGCCTACTTGACAAGTTTTATAGTAAACGCTGCCACAAAATGCATCCAACAAACAAATGGACTGTCTAGTAAACGCCGCATTCCGTGGTGGAATGCCGAATGTCAAAAGGCACGGAAAAAACAAAACAAAGCTTCGGGGCTGCTACGTGACTGCCCAACAGCCGAAAATCTCATTAATTTTAAACAAGCAAAGTCGCAGGGAAGAAGAACACGTCGCCGAGCTAAGAGAGATAGTTGGGAGAAGTATATCCAGCATTAATTCGTACACGGATGAGAGAAAGGTCTGGAACCGAGTAAATGAACTAAAAGGCCGACAATCTTACCCTCTACGCCTAGTAAATACCCAAGGTGACAGCCTGGAAAATCAGGCAGACTTTCTAGGTGAGCACTTTGAACAAATCTCGAGTGCATTAAACTACACACGCACTTTCCTGCGATTCAAAGAACACGCAGAGCGACAACACCTTGAACGCAAATGTGGAAGAAATGAAGCGTACAATCGCCCATTCAGTTTAGCTGAACTTCACGCATCTTTGAATTGTTGCAACAACTCGGCGCCAGGTAGTGATCGCATCGTCTATGAAATGATCAAACACTTACACTCAGAAACACTAAATACACTTCCATCCCTTTTCAATGCTATATGGGCAGCTGGATACATTCCATCTGCTTGGAAAGAAGCTATTGTTATCCCCATACTTAAACAAGGCAAGGATCCCTCTCTAGCCAGTAGTTACAGACCAATAGCTCTAACAAGCTGTCTGTGCAAGCTCTTTGAAAAAATGATAAACAGACGCCTAATCTGTTTCCTGGAAAATCACAAAATTCTAGACCCCTTCCAGTGTGGTTTCCGAGAAGGTAGATCGACAACAGACCCCCTCGTTCGCATCGAGGCCAACATCAGGGATGCCTTTATACATAAAAAAATTCCTTCTTCAGTATTTCTTGACCTAGAGAAGGCATACGATACGACATGGCGTTTTGGTATCCTTCGGGACCTTTCTTCAATGGGTGTCGTGGCAACATGTTGAACACAATCGAAAGCTACTCTCTGACCGCACGTTTCGTGTAAGAGTGGGCAACAGTTTGTCTAGAACATTCACCCAAGAGACCGGTCTGCCACAGGGAGGCGTGCTTAGTTGCACGCTCTTTGTCGTAAAAATGAATTCACTTCACACAGTCATTCCACGCACCATGTTTTACTCTGTATACGTCGACGATGTGCAGATAGGTTTTAAATCCTGCAATCTTGCTATCTGCGAACGCCAGGTCCAGCTTGGCTTAAACAAGTTATGTAGATGGGCGGAGGAAAATGGGTTTAAAGTGAACACGCAGAAAAGTACTTGCATGCTTTTCTCCAAGAAGAGAGGCGCAACGCCAACCCTAGTATTTTTATTAATGGAGATGAACTCACTGTCAGTAGTGAACATAAATTCTTAGGAATCATCTTGGATTCAAAACTAACGTTTATACCCCACATCAAATACCTCAGGACGAAATGCATGAAAACAATGAACTTCTTAAGCGCCTACTGGACCTGTACAAAAGTCTTGTCCGTACACGTTTAGACTATGGTGCCGTTGTGTACCACTCTGCCGCACCGTGCGCGTTGAAGATGCTAGATCCGATTCATCATTTAGGTATCCGCCTGGCCACAGGTGCTTTCAGGACAAGTCCTATACAAGCCTATACGCAGAATCAACGAGTGGTCACTTACCTTGCAAGGTCTACCTAGCTTTGCATATTTTCTGAAGGTAACGCAAACCCTGAACATCCGTGTTACGCTACCATAAATGATATGACTTGCACCACACTGTTCCGTAACCGACCCACAGCAAAGGAGCCCTACTCACTGCGTGTGAGGAAGCTCAGTGATAAAATGGGTGTCCCACTTTTAGAACCTCGTCTAAAAGCCCCAGCAAAGCTCTTACCACCGTGGCAGTGGCAGCTCATTAAATGTGATACATCGTTTGTTTATGTTACAAAGCATGCTCCAGAGGCACACATCCGAATGCACTTCCTCGAACTGCAGCTAAAGTACTCATGCCCGGAATTTTATACTGACGCATGGAAGTCCCATGCTGGCGTGTCTTATGCAGCCGTTGGTCCGTCTTTCAGAATCTGACGTCTTGCACCCGGAAACAAGCATCTTTTCCGCGGAGGCTTACGCAGTACTGTCGGCTGTCAAATGCATCAGGAAAACCAATCTACCCAATGCCATCATATTCACTGACTCCTTGAGTGTAGTAAAGTCCTTAATGTCACTCCGCAAACACAATAACCCTGTACTCAACGAGCTTTACTCACTTCTGTGCACTGCGTACTTATCTAACCAGCTTATTGTGATCTGCTGGGTGCCAGGCCACAGAGCATCGAAGGGAACATGCTGGCAGACCAGATGGCCACATCTCTTACAGCGAAACTAGCAACACTTTCATATCTGTACCTGTGACAGACTTGATGCCTTTTCCCCGCCGAAAAATTAGGACATACTGGCAGCAAATGTGGGACACTGAAACGTCGAATAAGCTGCATTTAATTAACCTCAGTTGGGTAATTGGCGACCAACAACAAAAATACGGCGAACTGAAGTAATTCTTTGTCGACTTAGGATAGGCCATACCTACGGGACCCCCTCTTGCTTGCTGTCTGGTGCTGAACCTCCCATCTGCGCTAAATGTGGAGAGACGCTGACCGTCCTACATGTCCTGATAGAGTGCCGCGAATCAGAAGCTGAAAGAAAAAAGCACTTTCCTCTAGCTTACAAAGAGAACGTTCCTCTTCATCCCGCAATGTTCCTTCATGTGGACTCATTTTCAACAGCAAATCACTTTTAAACTATTTACATGATGTTGATTCACTACAAGTTCTACGCCCGATAAATTCGTAGCATGACCTCTCAACAGAGGCTACTGCTGCGATACTACCATTTGTATGGCACGTGCCTCCAAAGCCTTGCACACAAGGTTCTTGATGAGGCAGCAGTGCCACTGGCACTTACAAATTTAGAAAATCATCCTCTTAAAGCATGTTTTACGTCTCACAGGACACTTTAAGCCATTGCCATAATTTTAATACATTTAGTTTTACGCACTGTACAGCGACTCTGCTTTTAGGCCCATATACAGCCGTGTTCAATCCTTTCCACTTCACTGTTCAATTAAATATTCATAATCATTTGCATGGCCCTCTTTGGCCAGACCTGGCCCTTGCGCCACCAAACATCACATATCATCATCATTACGCTTGGCTATTCGCAACCTCCAGAAAGCGCAGAAAACAGCTTGGCTCTGCCAACATTGTGTCCATGCGGATAGTACGGACAGAGAACAACTACGCCACCGTGGAATAATTACAACTTGCGGACTGCTCACCGCATCGGTAGATCTAGTATCTGTGCCGTACGTGCTAGTGTGCCTAAAGAAGACGTACTGCAATGAGAACCGTCCGGCGGCGTCTTTTATTGAAGCTACTGATTTTGAAGGGAAAAAAAGCAAGAAAAGAAGAAAAGGTTCTGGGTGAATCCAGTCGGGATGCATCGCAAGTCAGAAGGGGAGTTTCACACTGCGGTGAATGGACTTTCCTGATGTATTGGCTTCTAGATGGTATGCGTTAATTATTGTTTAATACGAGATGTAGCGAAGCGCCTGATTTGATCTGAAACGACGCGTTTCGATCGTGCGGTCGGTAACCCCGTAATTGCTCTCGAGTCTTTTGCGACACCAACAGTACTCTGTTGGATTCAAATAAAGCGATTTTCCCTAGAAACACTTCATACCTGCATGCTGATAGAGCTCCTCGCATATTCGTTGCAAAAAAAAAACGTAAATCTTTCTGTTGCGTTGCGCGTGGTACTGTATCGGGTAAAAAAGAAGAAAAAAAGTAACGCTCATTGTTTTTCATTGTACGTTTAGTTTATTGAGTGGCGAGGGTCTCAACCTTGCTTCATTTTTTACAGATGCAGGTCATGAAGTCTGACCCAGCCATGTTTATTAAGTACTACCGCATGACTACGGAGAAGTTCAGTGATCTGCACAGTATTGTGAAGAATAGCTTGAGAAAGTATTTCTTGTGCAGAGAGCCAGTCTGCTCCGAAGAGAGGCTTGCCATCACCTTGAGGTGTAGTTATATTGACCACATGAACCACGCTAAGGTTAATGTGGTTAAGAAAAATGTTGATTGCAAATTAATGTTATTCTTCAGGTATCTATCGTCTGGAATGGCAATTAAGGACGTAGCCATGATGTTCCGGATCGGCCATGAAACGTGTCGAAATATCATTCACCAGACATGCAGAGCAATCTCGAAACACCTGCAGCCGCTCTACATGCCTGTAAGAGAAACGACCACTCCACTTATTTTCTAGGGGTGTATAACAGTGAAAGTTTATGCAAAGACACATTACTAAAAAACAGTGTAAATAAACGCTGTACAGACATCAAAGGCTGTCAGAGACATTGAAATTAATTAAATATGAAGGACCGACCATCAACGTAAATTTTCTTCTTTGGTTGACGGTCCTCAACACTTGGAATGAACCACGGTCACTGGAATCAAAGGAGGTACTGAATATCCATTCCATTTTTACACGTCTTTGTGCGCTGCCCATCAAGCAGCATAAGCACAGTATGTATATGCTATTAGTGTTGCTTCTCTTTAGGTACCAGGGTGCAAGTAATGGGAGGAATTTGCGCGTGTGTTTGGCACACGTTGGAATTTTCCGAACTGCCTTGGCGCCGTTGATGGCAAAAACGTTGCAGTAATGGCACCACCGAATTCCGGAAACAACTACTTCAACTACAAGGTACACAATCTGCTGAAAAGCTCTTACACTGACACAAACTATTTGACCTATGTTATTCCTAAATTGCCGGGGTGTGCTTAGAATCAATTAAACATAAGGTCATGATTGTTTCATGCATCCCTTTTGTTACAGGGGACGTTCTCTGTTGTGCTGATGGCCGTTGTCGACCCACAGTACAAATTTTCAATGGTCAGAGTGGGCGCACCTGGTCGGCACAGCGACGGTGGCGTATACAAATCTTGTGAATTGGAAGGCAGCTCGAAAAGGGGACCCTACCTTTGCCAAATCCATCAAGGCTGCCAAACAGTAACAAAGTGGCGCCCCATGTAATCGTGGGGGACGAGGCGTTTCAGCTTTGATATGATTTTCTGCGCCCTTTTCCTGGCAAGAACATGTCCCCCAGCCACCGTGTTTTCAACTACACGCTGAGCAGAGCAAGGTATTAGGAAAATAACGGATTACTGTAGGCACTTACTAATTGAGGCTTTTTTTGTTGCAAGCGCATTGATGAAAATGCGTTTGGTATCCTGGCAGCCAGGTGGAGAATCTTGTTGAACCGTATCAACCTACTGCCAAAGAACGCAGAGTTTGTTGTCCTAGCTTGCTGTGCCCTGGACATTTTTTTTATGCACAGGCAAAGAATACATGCCCCAAGGCTTCGCAAACACCGAAAACGAATGGGAATATAACTCCCGGGCAGTGGAGGGACAGTGCCCAAAGCAGTGACGTCCTCGACTTGGAACCTACAGCTGCAAGAAACCAATCCAAACGTGCGGCTGAAGTGCACAACATTTTGTAGTACTTCATGGATGAGGGAGCTGTGCCGTGGCAGTGGGCACATTCTGGTGTGCAAGCACCGACCTAATTGGTGCGGCTGTATGCATACTGCTCTGTTTCAGTATTTGGCTCCATAACGCCTCCTACTGTGATGAGTAAATAAAATTGGATCAATAGAAACGAAGGATCAAATTGTGATACCTTTTTTAATAAAACATGCGATCTTCATTTCAGTAATGTTATTATTCATGTCACCTTCATCAGTCACATGTGTGCTTGCTAAACACTTCCAATATTTCAATTGGAAGTGTCCTTCTCATTCGCTTGGAGAAGGATCGTAGTTTATGGGCCCCAACTTGGCCAAACACGGCCTCCTCGTCTTCTTCCTTTTCAGCAGTTGCTGCAAGGAATCTATTTCGACGTCGGCCTTGGACTTCTTCCGACCTTTCGTGGTATTCTCTTTGCCACGCTTCCTCCCAAGGTTGCAAGCACGTCGACTTCTGGAGTGGCTGCTTCTGGAGCTCTGGGGGCTAAATACCCAATCTGTCTCCTGTGACTGAGTGTCATCAGTAGTGTCTGCAAATAAAAGTACTGCAATGAAAGTACAGGCACAGGTCTTCACACTTGTGATGGAGGGGTGATACCCAGGGTCGACGTCATTCGGGTCCTGGGCATGTTTGTCGAATTCAACGGCGGGAACGGAACGGCTCTCCGCAAGATCATCGCAAAGACGGACAACGCCTTCCGCCTCGTTCGCAGAATCGCAAACAGACACAGAGGCATGAAGGAAGCCAATCTCCTCACCCTTATCAACACCTTCGTATTATGCCACTTCACGTACACGATTTCTATGCACAACTGGCTCAGAGCGGAGCGAGACAAGCTCAATGCTCTCATCCGCAAAGTAGTGAAAAGGGCTCTTGGGCTACCCATTAGGGCCCATAACTGAAGATCTCCTCAAGCTGGGGGTACACAACACCGCCGAGGAGATTGCCGAAGCCCAAGAACGCGCGCAACTCGCTCGCCTGACCACCACAGAGGCAGGTAAACGCATCCTCGAAGAGCTGGGTTACCCTCCTGTGGTATCTTCGAGGGTCAGTACCCCGATCCCTAGGTGCATTTGAGACAAGTTCGAAGTGGCCCCCGTGCCTCGAAACGTCCATCCCGTCCACAACGAGGGCAGACGCAAGGCGAGAGCAGTAGCAATTCTGAAAAAGATCTATCAACAAGGCATCAGAGCAAGCTTCGTCGACGCCGCGGAGTACAGCGATGGAAAGACCTTTGCCGTCGTCGTGGTCGACTCCAGCGGCAAGCTTTCCAACAGCGCTTCAATTCGCACTTCAGACCCCGAAGTCGCCGAGCAAGCCGCCATCGCCCTCGCCCTGCTTTACGGTCGTGGGTCTGACATCTACAGCGATTCCAAAACGGCAGTTAGGGCTTTTCAGAAGGGTCGCATCGCCGAGCAGGCTGCTCGTCTTCTTAGCGTCTCCAATCCGGATGCTCTCACGCATCATTCCATTCGCTGGTTTCCCGCTCACGTAGGGTCGGTCGAGGGTGCTCCCCCGAACCTCAATGAGTCTGCTCACGAGGCTGCGCGCGACCTCACCGACCGCGCTTCCTCTGTAAGGAGAGCCGACACCCCTCCCCCCTACGGCCGCAGGGATGCTCCCGCTACTCACAACGAGGTGACAAAATTTTTCTACATGTCCAGAAGGGTCTTTCCACCCCCTCATCCCAAATTGAATAGGGCGCAAGCTGTTTCGCTTAGACTTTTACAGACCGGCACATATCCGTGTCTGGCCGTTCTGCACGAAGTTTACCCTGACGTATATCGCGACGACGCCTGCCCATCCTGTGGGCAGACCTCCACTCTAGCACACATGCTCTGGGAGTGCGGGTCGAGATACCCCAAGTTCAGAAAGGATGAGTGGGACTCGCTTCTGCGTAGCCCCGCTCTAGACAAGCAAATCCTGGCTGTCCGGCGTGCCCGCGACCGGGCCGGTGGGCTAGACCTGCCGGTCCCGACGTGGGACTAGCCGGGTGCGCGACGAGTTCGCGTCCTCGCCGGACCTGTAATAAAAGTTATTTCACTCACTCACTCACTCAGGCACCAGGTATGTGTTCATGCGTCTTATTTGGTGATCTCAACATGAAAGGCAGAAGTGACGTGCATGTTGAAAAAAAAATCAGAAAAAGCTGTCGCCTACTATCTATACTGTGTATAGACTCATCAGCAGCTCTTCTGCAGTTGTTTTGTCCGCATTCGCTCCCCTCTCAGCAATGTTGCCCAGAGTACTGAAAAACAAAAAAAAAGTGTTACACAAACTGTACGGTCACTTTTTGTCCCCATTTTTTGAAAATATTGTCACGGGGATTCACAAGTACACTAGAGAGACAATATATACAGGCTGCTGCTACCAGAGAATGGCTGACAGCCTCTCACGAAGCATGTCCCGTCTTCTTCCTCTTGGCGTAGCACAGCGGTCCTTTAATGGCAGGCTCATACGCAATGCCTCGTAACATCACCCCGGCGGACTGAGCGCCGTCACGGCGCCTTCTAATATGAGTCAGCACTGCTGGTGTAGTAGGGTTTTAGCCGCGACACATGAACAACATCAGCAGCAGACGCAAAAAAGAAGATGGGCGATCTCGGAGCGGAGTGATGAGGTAGTCAACATCGTTGAGCTTGCGGAGAACCTTGTAGGGTCCTGTGTAGCGAGGGAGGAGCTTCTCGCACAGGCCTTGGCGTCGAGACGGCGTCCAGAGTAGAACCACAGATTCAGGAGGGTACTCTACTTCGCGGTGCCGGCTATCATAGCGCTCTTTTTGGGAGGCCTGCGACGCACACAGCCTAGTGTGAGCAACCTGGCGTGCCATTCTCGCTCGGGAGAGGACGTCCTGAGCATATGCGGTTGGTACGGATGGCAGCAGGAAGGAGCGTCTCGAAGGGCAACGCAGGGTTGCGGCCGTACAGGAGAAAGAACGGCGCACTGTAAACGAAAATACCCCCGCATGGGAATTTAAGGAGGTGATGTGCCCTATATACTCCCATCCTTCAATATTATTCCGATGTATGGGAGGAATACAACGGCATTCCTCGTTTCACTCCGCTCACAACCTGTGGGAGGATAAGGGCGGACATGACGTGATTTTATTCCGCCTTCAAAATTTTGTTCTCCCCGGGAACTCCGCACAGGGAGTTTTAAAAAACTCCCTGCCAGAACAGGTTGGTCACGTGGTGCTTCCATAAGGCTGTGCGCCGCGCCAGCGACCGGCCGCGTTCGGCGGAGTCGGCGGTGCTCATGGCTGACGGTTTGTTTACATCTGTGAAGTGTCGTTCCGTGCCAGCGTTTCGCCGATTTTCTTTCCTATACTTCCTTCCAGAAAGTGTTATAGGCCTGTCTGAAGCTCACTGCATCTCATCTTCATGTGCGTTAGCTGTGATCACTCTGCTGGCAACGATAAATGCAAGAGCAACGATTTCAAGTGCGGAAAAAGGCTTAGTTGTGACCACGAAGCTGCCGGTTGACTCGTGATGTCGGCTCGGGTTTCTGGCTGTGCTTCCGTGTTGCGTGACCTTGACTTGTGTTCCTCAGTGAGTTCAATACCACTTTTATGTCCTTTTGAGTATATTCTGACAACGTCCGGTGTAAAGTGCCGCGTAGCAATGGCAACAGCAGCCACGGTTCGAGCGACAACGTCCGTGATAGCCGCACACGAATGCCATATTCCGAGTTCGTCACGGTGCTGTGCTGCCAGTAAGTTAGACCGTGGTGCAAGCAACTCTTTTATGATCTGTGTACGGATATCCTCGCCCAAGAAATACGGTTAGGACGTAAGTACGTACTGTGATAAAGCTTCTTACTGAGCGATGTGAATTGAATTGTTATCGCGCAGTTCTGTTTTGATCACGTCGTTGCTTCGGATATTGCATTAACATCAGCTCCATCCAACATACTGATTAGGAGCATACCTGCTGGCTCCGAGCGTGAGGATTCGTTTGCAGATGAGCGATATGGCTCCGTTTCACAGCCGAGAGACATTGCTTGGACGCGGAGCAAGTAGTGCGGTCAAAAAAATGTATGACTACGCAATTTTCGGTGTTAGGCTGCTACGGGTCATGCTCACATGTAATAAATTTTTTTCAGCCACAATTCTTTCGCATGAAGCTAATTTTGTCATGAAGCACGCGCACGTACATTTTTCTTGCGTACTGTAACTAACGCACTACTTTTTGGCCGCGGACGCCGGCAGTGTGCGAAGTCGCTTCAGCGCTCACGGAATGGCATTCTAATTTTGAAAAATTATGCCATGAACGTTGTTTTTCAATATTCTAAGTTAACAGTTCCGTGTGGATTTATGTTTCATGTTGTTTTCAGAGAGACCGATCTCATATGTGCGAGCCTGTGAGTCGTAACTCTGAAAACACTACAGCTGCTCGCTAGGCCGTTTCGAGGCCCACACTATCGTGGCTATATATACTGGCAAAGTTGCTTCTTGTTGTGTCGAGTGTGCGTTGGATGGCTTTCACAGCTCTTCGTCGGGTGGTTCTCAAATGTTTGTGTTATGTATTGCTTGGTCTGTTTGGTCTCGTTCACTTGTTTCGCAGAATTTGGCTTATGCTTGTGTGTATATTTCGGAATTTGACCCGAAGCCTCTACATAAAAATTCTCCACGCAAATTGACGTGTCTTTTTTATACTCCCGGTGCACCTCGATAAAACCCCGTCCAGCTCGAAGTAAAAAATAAAAATGACAGAAAAAACAAAAAAACAAAAAAACTCCGAAGGCACCACGCAAAAATTCCGCCCGCACGGAGTAAAAATTATACTCCGATCATTCGGAGCATAATAAACTCCCAACCGGGGGGTCGCTAGAGGACAAGCATTATACTCCCACCTGAGAGTTATTTCCGTTTACAGTGTACCAGAGAATGGCTGACAGCCTCTCACGAAGCATGTCCCGTCTTCTTCCTCTTGGCGTAGCACAGCGGTCCTTTAATGGCAGGCTCATACGCAATGCCTCGTAACATCACCCCCGGCGGACTGAGCGCCGTCACGGCGCCTTCTAATATGAGTCAGCACTGCTGGTGTAGTAGGGTTTTAGCCGCGACACATGAACAACATCAGCAGCAGACGCAAAAGAAGAAGATGGGCGATCTCGGAGCGGAGTGATGAGGTAGTCAAAATCGTTGAGCTTGCGGAGAAACCTTGTAGGGTCCTGTGTAGCGAGGGAGGAGCTTCTCGCACAGGCCTTGGCGTCGAGACGGCGTCCAGAGTAGAACCACAGATTCAGGAGGGTACTCTACTTCGCGGTGCCGGCTATCATAGCGCTCTTTTTGGGAGGCCTGCGACGCACACAGCCTAGTGTGAGCAACCTGGCGAGCCATTCTCGCTCGGGAGAGGACGTCCTGAGCATATGCGGTTGGTACGGATGGATCAGCAGGAAGGAGCGTCTCGAAGGGCAACGCAGGGTTGCGGCCGTACAGGAGAAAGAACGGCGAATAGCCGGCAGTGTCATGTCGGGACGAGTTGTAAGGCAAAAGTAACGTAGGGTAGGGCGTCCCAATCGCGTCCCAATTTGCGACAGCCCAAACCAATGCAAGGCACTCGCGCTCTGTGATAGAATAGTTCCGTTCTGATGTGGAGAGCAGGCGGCTGGCGCATGCAATAACACGTGTGTGGCCATGCTGGTGCTGAGCGAGGACGGCGCCGATTCCATGCCCACTAGTATCTGTGCGAACCTCAGTAGGCGCGGATCCCTATTGCAAAACCCGTCAGTATCCAGTGCCCAGTGCCATGCCTGATTATGGGCCAGTGTCGCGCGCTGGATACTGGGACGCTGGCAAGGCGCGGCACACTGGGAGGCGCTGGGCGCGGGGGGTACTGGTGCGAAATGAAGCTCTAGAGCGAGAAATACGTGGTGCCTGGCTACCTTATATATTTTTCGAATACAGAAAGAAATAGAGACGTTGTAGTGCAATAAAAAAAAGAGAAAAAAAGGAAAAAAATTTCGCGAGGATTCGAACCTCCGCCCTTCACATCCCAAACCCAATATCTTACCACTAGGCCACGCCATCCATAGTAACCTGTTCATATTTTGCCGTGTCAACGCGCAAACATAGTTGTAGCTTTGCACAGACGTCTCGCACAGACATGGTAGATGCGATATCGGCTTCAACTAAAACTTACGCCTCTATCAGAACGAAAAAGTTGTTTTCCGTATTGCATAGTATGCCTGGAAGTGCTGCAACACTGATTTGTTTTTGCGATTGGTATATTAACAACGAAAAAAGCCTTAAATGAACCGCCGACCCGGAATGTTGTACGGGCCGTTACTGCCGATTTTGACAGCCGTTTCTTATTCTTCACGCAAAGGTAATGCCACATTTCCATAGCTCGACAATGATTTCAATCGACACGTTTGTTTAGGCACATATCTCCGTAAGAGAAGCGGTCGGTTAATGTGGCTGACAGCCTTCGGCGAAAGCACATATAGGTATGTTTATAACGTCATATCGGCGCTCATCGCTTGTTATGCTGACACTGTACACACGAAAGAATAGTCTATCTAAAAGCAACCATGGGAAAGCTGAATTACAGAGTGATTTAACCTCGTTAGACTTGTTGATTCCTCAGCTCAGACGGGCCGATGAGTGTAGACAGACTCAGCGGTTACGGTAGGCCTAACCTTCGCTGGAAGTGAACGATCTCGGCGCGGCTACTAGATGAATGGGAAAATGTTGTATTTGCGCTTCACAACCTTTTAACTATTATTTTTAGTACACTAGGGAAAGTGGAAGCGCACGAATCACCGCAGCTTTGTTGTCGGTGCGATAATACAATCAGCGGCAGGCTTCCTGAGGTCCGTTCGAACGCGTCTGAACGGCTGCTCGGTTTCGTGTCGACTGTACAACACTGCGACAACTCGCAGTCATCGATTGCGCACAAAATACTAGAAAACGAGGCGTTATCTGCGTTTGCGTAATTTTGTTCACGAATACAGCTATCCGCACAGTCAAAAGGGAAATGTACAAAGCGAAAGTGATCTCAAGTGTCGCTTGTGCATGGGCTAGCATCACGCAACCTTATTCCAAGCTGCAACAGCGCCGACACGAAATAGACATTTATGATCCCAACTTATAGCGCTATATTAGGACAGGAGTCAGTTCTTTTGGACAGGAGATGCCCATAAAATTGTATCAAGCATTTAATATTCAACAGCGCCTATACTCCGGCAGTGCGGCACAAACGAAACCAGCGCAGTCTCCAGTACGAGCCAGCGAGCTCCAGCGCGTGTACAGCGCACACCAGTGCGCCCAGCGTCATAGCAGTGAAACCAGCGTCTCGTCCAGTGTGACCCAGCACTTCTCCAGCGATCTCACCAGTGCCGCAGTGGACTCCCAGCGTGCGCCAGCGTCCCCAGTGCCACCCAGTGTCAAAAAACGCGCTGGTTTCACACTGGAACGCACTGGAAGACGCTGGTTTTTGCAATAGGGATGGGTCAAAGTGAGCCAAGATAGGCGGTGAAGTGAGCAAGTTGGTCAGCGCAGAGAATGCGGTTGCTTGGTCGGGGCCCCGAGAAGGGCACGTCCTTCTTGAGAAGGTCGGTGAGGGGTCGGGCTATGATGGCGAAATTGCGTATAAAACGGCGGAAGTAGGAGCATAATCCAACGAAACTCCGAACAGCTTTAGTGGATGAGGGCACAGGGAAGTTCTTAACAGCGCTAATCTTGGCAGGGTCATTGGACACCTGTAGCACTTACAAGATGACCAAGCACAGTGATTTGTTGTCTGCCGAAATTACTTTTTGGAGTTTAGCTGGAGTCCTGCTCGACGAAAGACAGCTAGAATGGTCGCCAAACGAGTAAGGTGACTTTCAAACGTTGGGGAAACACAATGACGTCGTCTAGGTAGCAGAGGCAGATAGACCATTTGTGCCACGAAGGAGAGAGTCCATCATGCGTTCGAACGTTGCGGGGGCGTTGAACAGTCCAAAGGGCATAACTTTGAACTGATAGAGGCCGTCCTGTGAGATAAAGGCAGTCTTTTCCCGATCCAAGTCATCAACAGAAATCTGCCAGTAACCCGAGCGCATGTCGATGGATGAGAAGTACTTCGCACCGTGAAGACAGTCCAGGGCGTCATCGATCCGTGGCAGCGGATATACGTCTTTGCGCGTTATTTTGTTTAAGGCACGATAGTCGACGCAAAATCTCCAGCTGCCATCCTTCTTTTTGACCAAGACGACAGGTGACGCCCACGGACTTGAGGAAGCCTCTATGACGTCTTGAGAGAGCATCTTGTCGACTTCTCGTTGTATGACCTGGGGTTCGGAATGGGACACACGATAGGGTCGCCGTCTGATAGGAATAGCATCTCCGGTATGTATTCGATGACTTACGAGAGACGTTTGACTGAGAGGGCGGTCATAGAAGTCGAAGATATCCCTATAGGTCGTTAGGAGGTGGTGGAGTTCCGTGGCTTGACAAGTCGGAAGACCAGGGGCAATCATCGTGGTAATTTCGTCGGGGAGTGGACTTGCCGGACCGCTTGCGAGAAAGGACGAACAAGTGTCCGCGTCTAGTGCCGCGACGTCGCATTCATCAAGCGCAGACACGTTGGCCACTGAGATGCCTTGCGGGAGAGCTTGAGTCGAGTTTCTGAAGTTCAGAAGCGGGAGCTGGACGTGGTTGTCGACAACAGTCACGAGGGTGTGTGGCACAGCAATAGTTCTGGTCAACAGTACTTCAACTAGTGGAGACACTATGTAGTCGCCGTCTGGAACTGGAGATGCCGTCGTCAAGGCAACACACGTGGCGGCTTGCGGTGCCAACCGAACATAATCGACAGAGCATAAGCGGTGTGACGGTAAATCTGGAACATCCGCCAGTTGAGGAAGCTCAAGTGAAGGATGCCGGTTGCACAGTCAACGAGAGCGGCATGGGCCGACAAGAAATCAAGTCCGAGAATGACGTCGTTGGGACATTGCTCGAGAACCGTAAACAAAACTATATGATGACCGGCGATGGTGATGCGAGCTGTGCACATTCCGATGACTACGGGACTTCTTCCACCAGCGACGCGAATAATACCAGTAGCGGCGGGGTAAGTACTTTCTTAAGGCGACGACGAAGGTGATTACTCATCACGGATATTTGTGCCCCAGTATCGACGAGTGCGGGAACAGTTAAGCCGTCAACGTCAACGTCGATCAAGTTTCGTCGCGTCGGCAATACGAGGAGAGGATTTGAGGTGCAAGTCGAAGATGCAGCGTCACCTCTAAGAGCTGCATCCCTTAGTTTCCCTGTTGAAGGTTGAGCGGCGATGTCGGACGTCGTCGTAGAGGCGGGAGACAACGGCCGACGCGCTGGCGGCGAACGGGACTGATGACCTCGGGGCGACGGGGAACGGCTGTGCGGCGTAGGGGTGGCATCGACGTTGTACGGCTCAAAAGGCTGGAAGCGGCGGTAGCTATCAGTGTTGTATGGCTGGTATGGCTGAGCGGGCTGAAAACGGCGGTAGTTGTCGGTGCGGCTAACAGTGTCATCCCGGGTTAACGGCGACACCCAACGGTTGTTGCAATGGCGCGCAACGTGACCGATACGGCGGCAGTGGAAGCAAATCGGCCGATAATCTGCCGTCCGCCATTCAGCGGATTACGAGAGCGCGGATAAAACCGTTGTTCCTGGGGCGGTGATCTCGGGCGAGGCGGCGACCTAGGGCGAAAGTCAGTTCTCCGAGACTGAGCAACGGTGCAGACGGCGAAACCCAAGTTGCCGAGTTCCTCCCGCACAATGGACTGGACCAGGGAAACGGCCGGCACGTGAAAATCGCCGTGGCCGTTGTTGGGGAGAGCAGGAGCAATAGCTTCGATTTCCCGACGGACGATTCGTGTAATTTCCGACGGTGGCGATGACTGCAGACGAGAGGCCTGTCCGTCTTCGCATGATGACGTCGGGGCGGTGTTCGGTAGCCGAGCGAATGACCTCGCAATCCGCCGACTTTTGGCCTGCTCAAAACGCCGGCATTCTTCAATAATTGCGTCGACGGTCGCACAATTTCGGCACAGTAATAGGTTGAACGCATCGTCTGCGATTCCCTTTAGTACGTGACCAACCTTCCGACTCCGTCATGTTCATGTCCACTTTACGGCAAAGAGCCAAGACGTCCTGAATGTAGGAGATGTTTGTTCCGTGGACGTCTGAGCGCGGATGGACAGCTCTTGCATAGCGGCCGCCTTTCGACCCATGGGCTTCCCAAACAAGGCACTAAGTTTTGTTTTGAAGGTGTCCCAACTTCCAATCTCTGCTCTCATGGCTTATCCAACCACACCTTTGCCGTTCCTTTGAGGTAAAACAGCACGTTCGCCAGCATCATCGTCGGGTCCCAACGGTTGACCTCACTGATGCGTTCATAATTGGCAATCCAATCGTCGACGTCAACTTCATCCGTACCGCAGAACGTTCCCGGGTCTTTAGGGTGCGTAACGACGATCGTTGACGTTGTGGTCGGCGCTGGTGCAGGCAACGCACTGGCCGGCGCAGGCGGCGTGGTCGTGGTCTCGTCTGTCATAATGATGACCCCGACTCGACGACCACTGAGGAGCTCCGTTGTACAGCGCGTCTTCTGGCACCCAGCACCTCCACCAAATTGTCACGGGGATTCACAAGTACACTGGAGAGACAATATATACAGGCTGCTGCTACCAGAGAATGGCTGACAGCCTCACGAAGCATGTCCCGTCCTCTTCCTCTTAGCGTAGCACAGCCGTCCTTTAATGGCAGGCTCATACGCAATGCCTCGTAACAATATGATCATAAGGCTGTTTAATATTGTAAACAGTAGGTAAACTTGTCAATAGAAAAATACCCAGATAGAAAACTTGACTACAAAAATGAGACTTACGTGCCAATGTCTACAAGATCCTTAAGAAAAATCATCAGCTTGTAATAAAGCCAGCGGATGTCGTTGGAACTGTCTGCGCCGGATCCACTAGGTGCGCCCGTTTTCCACGCACGGTGCTTTTTCGTGAATGTATCACGTAAACTTTTCCATCGTGCTCGGCCAGTGGAGCCTAGGAGTAAGCAGAGACCACTGTCAGAATTACATCTTGTCACATGTCTTAATGAACCATAATAATGCTTCCTGCAGGTTTATTTCATGCTTAGTAGCTGTGTTAGTTTGCAGTCTCCATTGCCTTGGCGCTGCAACGTGGGCCGGGCTCTTGACTACAACAATGCTTCTCACCAGCTCTTTGCACTAAAGCGAAAAGTACACGTCGCACAACGCACTCACAGCGTCTTCGTATGCACTACGTGTCTTTGAATCAGCCACCGATATGCATGATCACACGCAGGCCAAGCGCGACGCTGCAGACGCGTAGCCGACTACTCAGTAGTGCGATGCATAGTGGCAGCTGTGTTACAAGTGCCCTGCTATTTACTTCTATTACAAACATGCACTACAAAACCAGCGCACGAGCATGGCAAGCACAACCAATTAACTCACCGTCCGGGTCATGTCCACACTCGGCTGCCACCTCTTCCCATGCGTCATCTTGCGCTGGTGTTTGTAGCCGGGTCTGCAGCAGTCCCAGCACTGGTCGTTTTTGCACCTCTGCTATGAGTCTATCATTAAATTCCACGCGTGCGGCCTTTGATGGCTTCATTCGTGAATGCACTGGCTCGTTGTGAACTTCATCCATGTTTACTACACGCTGGAACAGATTGCGGCACTACAAAAAAATAACCCGTGGGAGCACACAACCCGGCTGTGACACAGCTGACACAACACACGTGCGATGTTCGTGGATGTACCGCCGCCATCAATCCCGTGATGCAACGGCCGGAAGTGCTGCCTCCTGATTGGATCGGGCTTCTCGCCGCGCGCTGAACGCTTCCGGCGGCGGGCGAAAATATCTATCCCCTCCAAGTCGGTGGCGCGCGTCCTGATTGATTTTTGACGCCGGCCGACGAGCGGCCGCCGTCGGACGAAGTTCGCCGCTTGGACGCCGCAAATTGGTTCTATGAGGGTCGGGCTTTATCTTTAGCGTGTGTGCAACCTACGAGAGTGGATGGCCGTGCCCAGCAGTAACTCACACTTCGCTCTGGCAACATTTTATTGCGATAGCAATTATATGGACACTTCAACAGGATTTCTGCCGTCGGCGTCGCCGTCACCGTGAGGTTCCGTATAGATTCCAAGGGCGATAAAATCGTCGCCGCGCGCCGTATGCGCGAGCGAAAGCGCGCGGGAGACGCGCGCTACTACCACGAGAGGGAACGCGGCGGAAAGCAAACGCGACCGTCGCGTGGGGGTATGGGAGAGAGGGAGGCGGGGCGGCGCTGTGCTCCGGCACCAAAGGCGTATCTTGCCACTCAATCTCCCACGCGAAAGCAACAAAGCGGGAAGAGGGGGGGGGGGGGATGGGGGGGACAGCTTCTCCTCTGCCAACAACTTCTTCGCAGTTTGCCCGGTGGTGCCCGTCGCCCGCACCGTCTCTTATCTCCACACGGCACTGGTCTCTGTTGAAGCGATACACCGCGCGAACCTGCGCTTGCTGCCAGCGTTTTGACAGTCGTTGGCTGCGGTCATTCAGTGATCTTTTCATGTTTGCTTGTGCGCGCTGACACCACGATTGTTCATTCAGTTAGTAAGCCAATGTGTCCCAAGTTTATGCAGCCGATAAAACTGTCCCTACTCCGAATAGCTCTCTACTAATTTGCTATCGCAATCGATGCTTCGCCTTTCGGCGAAACGGCGACATTTTATTGAAATGCAATAACTGTCAATCCATAAAAATTATTGAAAACTTCACAGTAGCTTTTATTTAAAAAAACAGCAAGAAGTTTGTGAACACGAAAGAAAAAGAAAAGGACACAGCATTCTCCTGGAATGCCAAATCCTGGAATGCGTAGTATGTAGGCTTGCATTCATCGGCCGAACACAAAATCTGTCTGCTCGCAAACAGATGCTTATATGTATATGTATATTTTACACTATTTCACAAGGACCGCCAGACGAGTTTCCAGTGTCCATCCCTCGATGATTCCGACATCCTCAGCCTTTTCGCCAGGCTTGTCGCTGGTGTAGGAGTCCTTCACTAAAGGGGTGGCCTTAGTAGGTCCATCGTTAGGCCGATCACTCGTCGTCGAAACGCCGCTGGTTAAGGCTTCGTCACCTCCCGATAGTGAAGGCTTCCCCTTTGGCAGCTTCTTGCGGCCGCGAGCAAGACGACGATTAGGGCTTGCACGCCCAGCACAGGCGGGGGCCCGTCTCGTGGCTCGGAGGAGAGAAGTTAGACCACTATGCGTGACGGGTAGGCACGCCGCAGTTCCCTTCGTGACCGGAAGTTACGACCTTCTGGACTGAAAAAGTGCACGTCGTATTTACCAGCGGTGCGTCCACTTTTTCGCTGGCATAGCTTGCGGACCCCGCTCGGGCACAGCGCTGTCCAACATGGTAGCTGATTTAGCAGCCGGGAGAGATCAGAGCTCCGAATCGGCCAGGTGTCGATACAGAGGTCGGGAGGCAGCCGCAGGGCGCCGCGTGTGTATTTTGTAAAAAAAGCAAGCTGGGCTGCGATCTTCTCACCAAAGCGTGGGCTCTTTTCCGTATGGCTGTCGACGCTTTCTACCACCAGGACTGGCTTTCGCAATGCAAAAGTAATGCAAGCTGGATAGCGACACCTAGCTCGCAAAAAGTATCGCTCGGGACGACGAAAGCCTAAAACAATAATGATAATAATAATAATAAAGAAGAGAAAAAAGCCTGGAATGCCCCGCAGGGGCGTCTGCGTCAGCAGACGTTTGGTGAGTTGCGGCATCACGTACCCGAGCACATGGGGGTTGGACCCTCCCGCGTGTAGCCGTGCGCGGCTTAGCCGTGTCTGGGGAAAGGGGATCCTGGGGTTGAGCCAATGCCGGCTGTTCGGACCTTTAGCCCCCCCCCCCCCGGTGGAGGCACACACCTCTTCGGCCTCTACTGCACATAGACGGCACCCCTGGGCTGACCCACCCAGGGGAAATTGGCAGTTGCCTTTTCCTGTCCTCTTAAATCTTCGTCTTTCTCTATACTTTTAATCTGTCCTGTCTTCTGTTCACTTCCTTACTTCCAATTTCCAGGCAGCTGGTTAACCTTGTGTGGGTAGCCAACCTCCATATTCGTTCGGTCCCCTTGTTGGGCTCCATGGTGGGTGCTGGCGTTGCTGCCGAAAATCCATATATACCTATGGTAAGTTCATTCCCTCCACTCCATGATCGCCGTCTGAAACGAGGGCGCACCGATGAAGTCTTCCAGTTTTTTGGTCACCAAAAGAAACTTTCCCCGAGAAAAAACAGACGAATCAGTACGAACAATTTCACCCTTCCTTGTGTCAAAGACTTTGACTGATATTTTTAGACCAGGCTATAAAGCATCCAGGATGGCAAGCGGGGGATCTCCTCTTGGAGCTCCGT